>NC_143261.1:60332740-60957740 GCF_984573655.1 Nuphar pumila | reverse complement strand
TAAAATCCCAATTCACGATTTTCCATGTGATACCTATTCTAAATATTTCAATCATTCAAAGCAAACATCATGTTTTCAAATGTGCATTTTCTGAAAATTCACAGCACATGCCTGATTCTATGTGCATTTAGAAATTAGAATATGGTTTAGACAAGTTGAATACAGTAGAGCATAAGATTGATCCTTGGTTCGATTACCCCTGTTAAAGGTGGCAGGAACGGTCGAACCTCGTACCGACAGGCGAGTCCCATTCTTCGGAATTATCCCGCATTTTAAAAACGGAGGCGAGTTATTTTCAAAATCTTTTTCAAAGGTCAGTTTGATTTGCAAAAAGTAAAAATTTTGCGATGATAACAGGTTTGGCGACCGAGATGGGACCTGTCTTTGCCTGATCAATCTAAGGCTCTACTTAGTTCTAATTGTCAAAATCGATTTCCATGGAATGTCAGCTTTGCTTTATGATATCATGTGAACCTAGGAGCCTAGATGTAAGACCCGCAATTTTTCAGAAAATATCTGAATAAAATTCATGAGGCATTCACCGGTAAAAATAGCATTTTTTCTCATAATGCAAAACGGAGCAATTCCTGCGAGCCAGTTATACTTAGGATATTCGTTGATTCGCGAATATATGCTCAAACACTCTGGAAGCCATAACTTCCTACCTGAACGAAATCAAAGGATTCCTGCGAGCCAATTGTCTTAGTTACGTCAATACGAAGATAATGGCGTACTCAGAATTTTTCGGAAAAAAATGCCGAAAACCCGAGATTTTTGTGGGACCCACGAAAATATTGGTGGGACCCACAGAAATATTCCTCAGAAAATATCTGGTGGGACCCACAAAAATATCCCATGGAATATCCAAGTGGGCCCCACACCAAGGAACCTCTTGGTATTAAAAAGAAGCCAAGGGCAAATTGGTAAAGGGGAAACTTGGGGCCCAAGTTTTATTTTCTATAAATAAAGGCCCTCCCCTTTTAGAAAAATCGTCCCCCCCCCTTTCTAGCCTCCTTTTTCTCTCTCCTACTTCCTAAAACCTCCCCTACCTAGCCCAGTAGGTCTGAGCCTACCTGACTTGGCCTGAGCCTACCTGATCTGGTCTTAGCCTGCCTGACCTGGTCCTAACCCACCTGACCTAGGTCTGAACCCACTTGACCTAGTCCAAACCTAGTTGACTTGACTTGAACCTAGTTGGGTTTAAAGTCAAAGTCAAAGTCCTTTTTGGTCCAGAATCCGGTTTGGATTTCTGAACCCAGACTTAGCCTACTTGAGCTGAGTTCGAACCTGCTGAACCCAGTTGACTTGGACCGAACCCTGTTTGGTTCAAACCACTTAGGTTGAGTAGCTTGACCTACTCTACCTCTTTCTCAACTAAGTCAGCTTCATCTGACTTAGTCTGACCTCTCGAAGGAAGGCTCGAAGCCAAAGGAGCACCCCGGAGCCGTTTCTTCCACGATTTGAAGTAAGTTCGCTTCGTTGATCCATCTCTCTCAAGTATTTGATTGTTTGTATATAGAATATACTTTCTGAAGTAGTATCTTGCTTTAGTTCTTGATTGAGCCCTTTTTGGATACTTCGGTGTTCACCCGCTCGTCTCGTAACTATCGTCGGATATATCTATGTTCAAACACGCAGTATATGCGTTTTTAAAATGGTATCTCGCCCTAGTTCTTGGTTGAGCCCTTCAGAACACTTCGGTGTTCACCCGCTCGCCTCGTAACTATCGTTGGATACGGATCTAGGTGTATATCTGTTGATTCTGCCGACGCGTCTTATATCGCACAGGCTATGTAATTTACCTTTGCCGTCGCGTCGTATGATGCCAAGGCTCCCTGCTTTCTGCACTTCCGATTAATGCACTTCCGATTATGCATTTACTTACGCCGTCGCGTCGAACGATGCCAAGGCTCCTGCTTTCTGCAATGTCTTTACTTACGCCGTCGTGTTGAATGACACCAAGGCTCCTGTTTTGTTATATATGTAGAATATTTCGTTCAGTTTCACACCCTGAACAATAGTATATGCATTTCCTTTACGCCACCGCTGTATAAAGCACAAGCTTCTGCTTATACTACATATATAGCGCATAAATGAGCGTTCAAATGGAGATCAACTCCAAATCGCCGATGCGATTCCCTGACCGCTCCTCGTTCAAGATTCTGCTTGACGAATGAAGCCCCTATTGGAAAGGCTTCGGTTTTTGGCAAAATGCTCTTTACGTAAAGACTAAATCAATTACGTATGGCCTGGCTATGGCCCAGGGTTCCTGCAACCTTGATGGATGCAAAGTACGCACAACGGTGCGCATCCATTTCCCGAGTTAAGCATAGCGATTTCCCGCCAAAGAGGGGAGATGCCGCTGAAATGGATAAAAGAAACGCACGCTTTCTCCGTAAAAGAGAGGAAGTGCTGCTGAAATTTCTGAAGAAGCTATTGATAGCTCAGAAGGAACGTAGCAGGATACTCTGACATATAGCAGAGTGCTACCCAGTTCATGGATTGCCTTCTACAAACGTAGAAGGGTTCGTCGCACCACTGCCGGTAGAGCAGGGGAGGTGCTGACGAAATGGTTGGCAGAAGAGCTGCCGGAACCAATGGAACGGCATAATGATGTCCGTTGATGGAACAATGCCAGATCGGCTCGTATCCCTGTGCCTGCAAGGGTACCTTGCTCGTAAGGGCCGTCGAGCCGGAGTAGAGGTTGCGCCTTGGCTAGGTTTGGACTCGCTGCATAAAAATATGCCGAGTAGCCGATCTATTTAGATCGAGTCATATGCATGCTCATTGAGAACGGTTACACAACCAGACTCGTAAGGGCTGATGAGCCAGAGTGTGTTGTTTCCACCCAAAGAGGGGTGATGCTCGTGGTGGCCGAAGTGCCAAAGAGCGGTGTTCTGCATGCATATGAATAAGACTTAAGGTCGCACATACCCCGCGGTTGAAAATCGTGTTAGGGGTACCCCCTCAGTAATGACTGTGTTGGGGCGAACTGAATGGGGTCGGGTACATACTCCCGTAGTGCTGAAAGCACGGGCTGCCTAAAATGGCATGCAGATTCTGTCCAAGTAATTGTAAGACTGGCAGACCCCTTAAGGAATTATGCTCACTGTGGAATGGCAGTGATGGTACAGCCTTGAGTGACACGTATTTTACTTTCGACCTGATAGAGTCCACGATGGCCTTAGTCACTCATGGGTTTTGGGGTCGTGGTTATCCTTAAGATCTAAGGATTGAACCCAACTACTGCAAGTAGAGGATGCATCCGAATATGGGCCTAGTAGGAACCTCCCAGTTGAAACACACTGCCCTACTATGGATAGGGTCAACAGGCCTCTGGGGTATCTAAAATACATAGAATAATCAACCCCCAGAACGTCGCGTTGATGCCCGGACAATAGCTCTACTTGCGTACCAAAGGCGGGAGCGGTTAATTATCAAACAATGCATTAGCTTAGGTACAGCGATGCTTTGAATGTATGAGTGGATGACGTGTTGAGTCAGTCCTGCATAACCTTTGTGAATGTGTCATGTTCGGTATACGACTGGACCGACTGGGCAAAGACCCGTGTTGTATCCACACGACTAAGCGAAGCTCGAGGAGTTGTCCTTAGGTGCGTGGGATACGGATGTGCCAAGTATGAAGACTTGAGCTAGACATCACTTTGAGACCCGGAAGAGGTCATGGCTAAGTCATGAAGACTTAAGCGGTTATTCAAATCACAGCCCTGAAAAGGCTTGCTCTAAGTCATGAGGACTCGAGCGGATGTTCAACTCATAGCCCTACGGAGGCTCTTGCGATATACGCTAAGTCTTGGAGGCTTGAGCGTCGTTATTGCGCATTGCGACCCTGAGTGGTCATTATCGTACTTGAGTTGAATGGTTACATGATTGCATGCTTACCAGACCATCAGTGGTTCTGACCCCGTTTAATGGGGATTTCAGGTGTTGGACCTGCGTGGCGATATGCGGAGCAAGGCGGCATCGAGTTCCAGGGTTTCTCTAGACAGAGTTGTACTGCTTCCTTTTTATAGAACCTATACTGCTTTCCAAGCAGTGATGTTGTAATAAACATGTGGTTTTCGATAAAATGGAACACTTCGGTGGTCAATGAGTTGCTTGGCCACATACCTGCAACGTGCTCAGAGTTTTCTAAAACCGACGACTCATTATCGTTTGATTCCGCTGCTAAAAGCTTTTGTAAGTTCCGCTGCAAAGAAAAAAAAAAAGAAATTCATGAAAATTTTAACTTAGCTTTATTTTGGAAATCCGGGGCGTTACAGAATTGGTATCAGAGCATGTGTCTGAGAAACCTGGTTCAAGATCCGTCATGGTCCCGATATCGCACTGTAAGTATATATTTTTATACTTTTGTTCTGATCTGGGTGCATCTTTATATAGATGGCAACTCATGACTCGCGTGGATATTGCTATCGCTGCAAGGTCATGCACGATGAGTGGATATGCCCGTATGAAGTCCAAGACTGCCAATACTGTGGCGAAGATGGGCATTCCGCCAACGAATGCCAAAGGAAATATACCGCCGATATGGGTCGGTGGGCATCAAAGGGTCTCAAGGATGAGACTTCGCGTGTCAGTGGACCGCATCACTCTAGTGTTGGGAGCAACCATACCCCAACATCTTCTGATGAATTACCAAGGCTGAGGGATTTTGATTTGAACTTCCCTGCGGAGGTCTATCACTCGCCAAGCTACCATCCGGCATCACATACGCCGAGCTTAAATGGCAGGAACAAAAGAGGAGATTCTTTCTATTCGCCAATCATTATTCCAGACTCCCAGAGTCTTGATCTTGCTGACTGGGAAAGTGGACTGGAGTCCCTCATATATCCCCAATATTCGCTTGCTAGTGCGGAAGTGCCGCCCAAGCCAAAGCTAGTAGTGCCTGCTCCAAGGTCATGTGGCAATAGATGGACCTTTTGGAGTTCGTCATCATCAAAGAAATCCAAGTCTTAAAGAGACTGGTGATGCTTTGGAGTCAGTAGACTCATGTATATAGTTTCTCAACGCCTAAAGTCTGCCAGTGCGGCATGACGTTTTGTTTAAGGCGATGCTTATGTAAATGTGATGTATATTAAGTAAATAAAGTTTTTACTTCCTCATATACATCGAGAAACTAAAAACAAGTGCTTGTGTGTGCATAGATAAATGGCTCCTACGACGAGGAGAACCATACCAAGCGAGGAGTCCCATACGCAAGGATTCCTGTTGGAGACACTCAACAACCTGGTTACAGCCATCCGTGAAACGAGGCCAGAACCAGTCACACCACGAAACGAGCACTTGGGAGGAGTGACTTATGAGAAGTTCCTCAAGCTTGACCCGCCAGTTTTCATTGGCAGAGCCGATCCGGAGCTCGCAGAGAGTTGGATCGAAGAGACAGAACGTGCCTTCTCGGTATTGAGAGTACCAGAAAAGAAAAAGACCAACTTTGGCACGTATCGGTTGAAAGACAATGCACGGAAGTGGTGGGATACCACTAAACTTATCCAGTTCTCACAAGTCGAAGTCATTCCTTGGACTGACTTTCGGAGGACTTTTATGGATAACTACTTCCCGTTGCATTCCAGAAACAAGAAAAAGATGGAGTTTCTGGAGTTGGAACAGGGCGGTATGAGTCTAATGGACTATACCACCAAATTTCAGAATCTAGAGCGCTACTGCTCTCGATTGTTCGAAACAGACCAAGAAAGGGCCGACAAATATGTAAATGGTCTACGCGAAGGGCTGAGATCAAGGGTGGTAACAAGCATGCCTTCGACTTTTCAGGCTGCGGTAGCAGCAGCTTCAAAAATCCAAGAGGACTGGGCACGATCTAAAGTGATCGTAGCAAAGAAGCCCATAGTGAATGGTGGGAATCGTAAAAGGACGTTCCCAAGTGGCCAGGGTTCACAACAACCCTTTCAAAAGAAGAAGTTCCAAGGAGGGAACAACACTCAGCAAGTCGTGAGGCCAAGACAGAACCCAACTTCGAATGGTCAGCAGTCCAACTTCAGCTGCCCAAGGTGTCGTATGAACCACCCTGGAAAGCCATGTCCTCGTGACATTGGTGGGTGCTTGTATTGTGGCAAGATGGGCCACTTTATAAGGGATTGCGCCAAGAAGGTTGCAGATGAACAGAGGAGTAATGCCGGATCTGCCGGACCCTCTCGACCTGCGCCACAACGTTCTCAGTTTCAACGACCTCCACCTAGGATCGAACAAAGGCCTGCTGCAGGTCGTGTATATGCTGTAACGACTGAACAAGTCGAAAATGGTGACCTGATTGAAGGCACCGTACCTGTTAATGGACATGCAGCTTACGTCTTGTTTGATTGTGGTGCTACTCATACGTTTATCTCCGACGATTTCACCGAACAACTCCACGCCTCGGTGCAACCGGTTGATAAAATGATCGAAGTATATAACCCGTTGGGATCACGCACCAAATGTATCCGGTGTGTGAAAAACTTGGATATTGAGATAGCAGGGCAACACTTGCCTACCGACGCCATCCTGATCGATATGATACAGTACGATGTCATTCTGGGAATGAATTGGTTGGCTCAGAATAATGCCAAGATTCTGTGCCGCGAGGGCAGAGTGATTCTATCTCGACCCGGATTGCCTAAGATGGAATACCGGTTATCCAAACCAGTTCCACAGAAACGACTCATATCAGCGCTTAAGGTACAAAAATACCTTAGGAAGGGTTGTGTGGCCTTCCTATTGAGTCTCTCAGTGGAAAAATCCACCGACAAATCCCTTGAGAGTTTGGAAGTGGTTCGGGAGTTTCCCGAAGTGTTTCCTGAGGAATTGCCAGGACTTCCACCACTTCGTGAGGTTGAATTTGGAATTCAATCCTTACCTGGAACAGCGCCGATATCCAAAGCCTCTTATCGTATGGCACCAGCTGAGCTCAGTGAGTTGAAGTGTCAGTTGGAAGAACTGATGGAACAAGGGTTCATCCGTCCGAGTGTATCACCGTGGGGAGCCCCGGTACTGTTTGTAAAGAAGAAGGATGGATCCCTTCGGTTATGCATCGATTATCGGATGCTTAACCAGGCAACTGTTAAAAATAAGTACCCGTTGCCTCGGATTGAGGACTTGTTCGATCAGCTCAGAACAACGAGAGTCTTCTCCAAGATCGACCTCAGGTCTGGGTATCATCAGCTCAGAGTTAAAGAAGAAGATATACCTAAGACTGCCTTCAGAACGAGATATGGCCATTATGAGTTCGTAGTAATGCCCTTCGGACTCACTAATGCGCCTGCTGCCTTTATGGATCTAATGAACCGGATATTCAGACCATATTTGGATAGCTTTGTCATTGTCTTCATCGATGACATTCTCGTATATTCAGAGAACAAGGAACAACACGTGGAGCACTTAAGAATTGTCTTGAAAACCCTTCAGGACAACCAACTCTATGCCAAGTTTTCAAAATGTGAATTCTGGCTAGATAAAGTGATGTTCCTTGGCCATGTGATCTCAAAAGATGGAATTGCAGTAGATCCTGCGAAGGTGGAAGCTGTGATGGATTGGTAGCAGCCAGAAAATATCACTGAGGTCCGTAGCTTCCTTGGACTTGCCGGATATTATCGGAAGTTCATACAAGACTTCTCCCGAATCGCCGTACCGATGACAAAATTGTTGAAAAAGGGAGTCAAGTTCGAATGGACTGGCCAGTGTAAGGAGTGCTTCGAGGTTCTCAAACAGAGGCTTACCACTGCCCCTGTCCTTACCTTACCTTCTGGTCAGGGAGGCTTCGTGGCATATACCGATGCCTCAGGAACAGGTCTGGGTTGTGTATTGATGCAGCATGGCAAAGTAATCGCCTATGCGTCACGACAGTTGAGAGTCCATGAGAAAAACTATCCAACCCACGATCTTGAGCTTGCCGCGGTGGTGTTCGCACTTAAAATCTGGCGACACTACCTATATGGAGAGAAATTCGAGGTCATGTCGGACCATAAAAGCCTAAAATACCTCTTTTCTCAAAAAGAACTCAATATGCGGCAACGGCGATGGCTGGAATTCCTCAAAGACTATGAATTCACGCTTTCCTATCACCCTGGAAAGGCGAATGTTGTAGCAGATGCCCTTAGTCGCAAGACTGTTTGCACTCTGGCCAGCCTCACCGGACAATGGAAGTTGATGGAGGATTTCGTCAGTTGGAAGCCATTCTTGGCTAATCCAGGAAAGATCCAACTGTCATGTTTGACGATCCATATCGAGATCCTCGATCGCATCGTAGCCGAACAGTTCAAGGATCCCCAGTACTTGGAATTTAAAGCTCGTGCTGAGAAGGACGATACTTTCTTCCATTTAAAAGAAGATGGAGGAATATGGATGGAAGAAAGGATTTGGGTTCCAAATAACCCTGAGCTAAGACAGGAAGTACTCCAGGAAGCTCATAGTAGCAATTACACTATCCACCCTGGAGGTACAAAAATGTTCCGGGACTTGCAGAGAAAGTACTGGTGGAAGGGAATGAAAAGAGACGTGGCTACGTTTGTCTCCAAATGTTTGATCTGTCAGCAAGTAAAAATTGAACATCAGCGCCCTGGTGGAAAGATGCAACGGATCGAGATTCCAGAATGGAAATGGGAAGGCATTACGATGGATTTCATCGTTGGATTGCCTCGATCCAAGAGACAGCATGACTCAATCTGGGTGATTGTGGACAGACTCACCAAGTCTGCTCACTTTCTGCCAATCAACACTCGATACTCAACAGAACGATTGGCGGAGATCTACATTCGGGAAATCGTTAGACTCCATGAAGTGCCGATTTCGATCATATCTGATCGTGACCCGAAGTTCACCTCTCACTTCTGGGAGCAGCTTCAGAGAGCCCTGGGGACGAAACTCAAGTTCAGTACAGCATTCCATCACCAAACAGATGGGCAATCAGAACGAACCATACAGACTCTGGAGGATATACTAAGAGCCTGTATGCTGGAATGGAAAGGTGATTGGGATTCCCACCTAGCGTTGGCTGAATTTGCTTATAATAATAGCTACCACGCTAGCATTGGGATGGCACCGTATGAAGCCTTGTACGGGCGACCCTGTCGATCACCAATCCATTGGGGTGAAGTGGGTGAGCGAACCTTGGACTCGCCCATTGTGTTGCAGCATTATACTGAGCAGGTCCACATGATCAGAAAGAAGCTACTGACTGCTCAGAGTCGACAGAAGAGCTACGCCGATCAGCGGCGTAGGGAACTCGCTTTTGCGGTTGGAGATAAGGTTTTTATCAAGGTCTCTCTAACCAAGAGTGTGTTTCGTTTTGGAAAGAAGGGGAAGCTCAGCCCCAGATTCGTTGGTCCTTTCGAAGTGTTGAGTCGAATCGGAGAGACTGCCTACCGGGTAGCATTGCCACCGCAATACGCGCAAATACATGATGTATTTCAAGTATCGATGCTTCGAAAGTACGTTCATGATCCTTCTCACGTCATTCAACATGAAGACATTGACATCCGAGAAGATATGACGGTAGAAGAAAGGCCAGTAGAAATCATGGACCGACGGGAGCAAGTGCTAAGGAACAAGGTCATTTCACTTGTTAAAGTGAGGTGGCAACATCATGGAATAGATGATTGCACTTGGGAGCCCGAATCAGATATGCGGGATAAGTATCCTGAGCTCTTCACTTTGTAACCTTAACTGGATTTCGCGGACGAAATTCCTTTAAGGGGGTAATGATGTAAGACCCGCAATTTTTCAGAAAATATCTGAATAAAATTCATGAGGCATTCACCGGTAAAAATAGCATTTTTTCTCATAATGCGAAACGGAGCAATTCCTGCGAGCCAGTTATACTTAGGATATTCGTTGATTCGCGAATATATGCTCAAACACTCTGGAAGCCATAACTTCCTACCTGAACGAAATCAAAGGATTCCTGCGAGCCAATTGTCTTAGTTACGTCAATACGAAGATAATGGCGTACTCAGAATTTTTCGGGAAAAAATGCCGAAAACCCGAGATTTTTGCGGGACCCACGAAAATATTGGTGGGACCCACAGAAATATTCCTCAGAAAATATCTGGTGGGACCCACAAAAATATCCCATGGAATATCCAAGTGGGCCCCACACCAAGGAACCTCTTGGTATTAAAAAGAAGCCAAGGGCAAATTGGTAAAGGGGAAACTTGGGGCCCAAGTTTTATTTTCTATAAATAAAGGCCCTCCCCTTTTAGAAAAATCGTCCCCCCCCTTTCTAGCCTCCTTTTTCTCTCTCCTACTTCCTAAAACCTCCCCTACCTAGCCCAGTAGGTCTGAGCCTACCTGACTTGGCCTGAGCCTGCCTGATCTGGTCTTAGCCTGCCTGACCTGGTCCTAACCCACCTGACCTAGGTCTGAACCCACTTGACCTAGTCCAAACCTAGTTGACTTGACTTGAACCTAGTTGGGTTTAAAGTCAAAGTCAAAGTCCTTTTTGGTCCAGAATCCGGTTTGGATTTCTGAACCCAGACTTAGCCTACTTGAGCTGAGTTCGAACCTGCTGAACCCAGTTGACTTGGACCGAACCCTGTTTGGTTCAAACCACTTAGGTTGAGTAGCTTGACCTACTCTACCTCTTTCTCAACTAAGTCAGCTTCATCTGACTTAGTCTGACCTCTCGAAGGAAGGCTCGAAGCCAAAGGAGCACCCCGGAGCCGTTTCTTCCACGATTTGAAGTAAGTTCGCTTCGTTGATCCATCTCTCTCAAGTATTTGATTGTTTGTATATAGAATATACTTTCTGAAGTAGTATCTTGCTTTAGTTCTTGATTGAGCCCTTTTTGGATACTTCGGTGTTCACCCGCTCGTCTCGTAACTATCGTCGGATATATCTATGTTCAAACACGCAGTATATGCGTTTTTAAAATGGTATCTCGCCCTAGTTCTTGGTTGAGCCCTTCAGAACACTTCGGTGTTCACCTGCTCGCCTCGTAACTATCGTTGGATACGGATCTAGGTGTATATCTGCTGATTCTGCCGACGCGTCTTATATCGCACAGGCTATGTAATTTACCTTTGTCGTCGCGTCGTATGATGCCAAGGCTCCCTGCTTTCTGCACTTCCGATTAATGCACTTCCGATTATGCATTTACTTACGCCGTCGCGTCTAACGATGCCAAGGCTCCTGCTTTCTGCAATGTCTTTACTTACGCCGTCGTGTTGAATGACACCAAGGCTCCTGTTTTGTTATATATGTAGAATATTTCGTTCAGTTTCACACCCTGAACAATAGTATATGCATTTCCTTTACGCCGCCGCTGTATAAAGCACAGGCTTCTGCTTATACTACATATATAGCGCATAAATGAGCGTTCAAATGGAGATCAACTCCAAATCGCCGATGCGATTCCCTGACCGCTCCTCGTTCAAGATTCTGCTTGACGAATGAAGCCCCTATTGGAAAGGCTTCGGTTTTTGGCAAAATGCTCTTTACGTAAAGACTAAATCAATTACGTATGGCCTGGCTATGGCCCAGGGTTCCTGCAACCTTGATGGATGCAAAGTACGCACAACGGTGCTCATCCATTTCCCGAGTTAAGCATAGCGATTTCCCGCCAAAGAGGGGAGATGCCGCTGAAATGGATAAAAGAAACGCACGCTTTCTCCGTAAAAGAGAGGAAGTGCTGCTGAAATTTCTGAAGAAGCTATTGATAGCTCAGAAGGAACGTAGCAGGATACTCTGACATATAGCAGAGTGCTACCCAGTTCATGGATTGCCTTCTACAAACGTAGAAGGGTTCGTCGCACCACTGTCGGTAGAGCAGGGGAGGTGCTGACGAAATGGTTGGCAGAAGAGCTGCCGGAACCAATGGAACGGCATAATGATGTCCGTTGATGGAACGATGCCAGATCGGCTCGTATCCCTGTGCCTGCAAGGGTACCTTGCTCGTAAGGGCCGTCGAGCCGGAGTAGAGGTTGCGCCTTGGCTAGGTTTGGACTCGCTGCATAAAAATATGCCGAGTAGCCGATCTATTTAGATCGAGTCATATGCATGCTCATTGAGAACGGTTACACAACCAGACTCGTAAGGGCTGATGAGCCAGAGTGTGTTGTTTCCACCCAAAGAGGGGTGATGCTCGTGGTGGCCGAAGTGCCAAAGAGCGGTGTTCTGCATGCATATGAATAAGACTTAAGGTCGCACATACCCCGCGGTTGAAAATCGTGTTAGGGGTACCCCCTCAGTAATGACTGTGTTGGGGCGAACTGAATGGGGTCGGGTACATACTCCCGTAGTGCTGAAAGCACGGGCTGCCTAAAATGGCATGCAGATTCTGTCCAAGTAATTGTAAGACTGGCAGACCCCTTCAGGAATTATGCTCACTGTGGAATGGCAGTGATGGTACAGCCTTGAGTGACACGTATTTTACTTTGGACCTGATAGAGTCCACGATGGCCTCAGTCACTCATGGGTTTTGGGGTCGTGGTTATCCTTAAGATCTAAGGATTGAACCCAACTACTGCAAGTAGAGGATGCATCCGAATATGGGCCTAGTAGGAACCTCCCAGTTGAAACACACTGCCCTACTATGGATAGGGTCAACAGGCCTCTGGGGTATCTAAAATACATAGAATAATCAACCCCCAGAACGTCGCGTTGATGCCCGGACAATAGCTCTACCTGCGTACCAAAGGCGGGAGCGGTTAATTATTAAACAATGCATTAGCTTAGGTACAGCGATGCTTTGAATGTATGAGTGGATGACGTGTTGAGTCAGTCCTGCATAACCTTTGTGAAGGTGTCATGTTCGGTATACGACTGGACCGACTGGGCAAAGACCCGTGTTGTATCCGCACGACTAAGCGAAGCTCGAGGAGTTGTCCTTAGGTGCGTGGGATACGGATGTGCCAAGTATGAAGACTTGAGCTAGACATTACTTTGAGACCCGGAAGAGGTCATGGCTAAGTCATGAAGACTTAAGCGGTTATTCAAATCACAGCCCTGAAAAGGCTTGCTCTAAGTCATGAGGACTCGAGCGGATGTTCAACTCATAGCCCTACGGAGGCTCTTGCGATATACGCTAAGTCTTGGAGGCTTGAGCATCGTTATTGCGCATTGCGACCCTGAGTGGTCATTATCGTACTTGAGTTGAATGGTTACATGATTGCATGCTTACAAGACCATCAGTGGTTCTGACCCCGTTTAATGGGGATTTCAGGTGTTGGACCTGCGTGGCGATATGCGGAGCAAGGCGGCATCGAGTTCCAGGGTTTCTCTAGACAGAGTTGTACTGCTTCCTTTTTATAGAACCTATACTGCTTTCCAAGCAGTGATGTTGTAATAAACATGTGGTTTTCGATAAAATGGAACACTTCGGTGGTCAATGAGTTGCTTGGCCACATACCTGCAACGTGCTCGGAGTTTTCTAAAACCGACGACTCATTATCGTCTGATTCCGCTGCTAAAAGCTTTTGTAAGTTCCGCTGCAAAGAAAAAAAAAAGAAATTCATGAAAATTTTAACTTAGCTTTGTTTTGAAAATCCGGGGCGTTACACTAGACTTGAACCCAGCTGACATGGAATGCATATAGACTAGGTATGGTTTGGTAGGACCATATTGAGGAGGAAATTATTCATGCTCACATAGACTTAGGTCTAATACAACCCTCCTCAATCTAGGTTTGATTGAAAACAATGTTTGATTCTTCAAATTTTTCAAAATTCTATCTCTTTAGGTTTTAGAGCCTTCTGATTTGATTGCATGTGCTCATATTTTTTAAAAACCACCCCACCTATATTGTCCCGGTCTTCACGTTGCTGGGCTCTTTTCCAGAACCATAGTTCGGGACAGAGCCTCACAACTGGGCCACTTATTTGGGTGAAACCCCCCCTGCCACGTACCAAGGGCCATAGTCCAACGTATATCGGCAGGTGCTCAAGGATGTTGGAAAACTTGAACCTAGAACCGGAGAATTTGATTTTATGCCACGTACATCGAGCCTTGGCTTGAGTATATAGGCATAACTGGATTGGATACAGTTGATCTGAACCTTAGAGTTAGGATTAAGGTCCTACATCTATTTCAAAATTTGTGCATCTAGAGTCAGCTTTTAGGGAATGTTGTATGTGCATACTTGATTGTACAGGATGTGATTGAATGTTAGCTTCTTTTGTTCCATTACATTTTTCACAAGTTTTCCAAAATACTGGACGATTTTCATAAATCTCTAAATTTTTCCATCTGTTTCCATATACTATCTAAAAATTCTTCTTTTATTCAAACCCTGGACGATTTTCATGAAATTTCTCTATTTTCTTCAAAACTCCAGGTGGTTTTTCATTCTTTCGTTCTTCTGGATCTCGAATTTCCTGCCTTATTTTCATCCTGCCTGCATTTTTCTCAAATTTCCTGTATTTTCCCAAATCTTATTCCAATTTCCATGTTTTCCAGTCCGATGGCATCCAGTCAGTTTGATTCAGTCTTTCCCGAGGGTCACATCTCCTACGAGGTGCGACAAAGTCTTCCCGAACATCGAGTCCTTAGCACCGGATCCTTCTTTCCCCGGTGGTACTATTTATGGTTCAAGAATTTCTCTCGTATGTTTCCGGACCACTTGGACGATTGTGGGCTAGAACTGGCGTCCGCGGTGGGAAAGCAGACAGTCAACGGCAATTTGATCCATGCACTAGCAGAACGGTGGAATCCGAGCACTTCTACCTTCTGGTTCCCGTGGGGCGAGATGACAATACTGATAGATGAATTTTCAGAAATTATGGGATTGCCCGAGCCAGCCGGTCAGCCTGGAGATCCATTGGAGAAACAATTTCTGATTAATGTTAAGGGTCTGGACCCTAAGGATGCCTTAGCTCGCATGACAGGACGCAAGTCTTGGTCATTGATAGAGGAGGATGGAAACGAATATGTGGACCTGCTCAAAATCTACAGACAATATGGGACATTTGTGGAAGTCAGTTCGTTGTCTAGGACAACTCGAGAGAGAATTCAGCACGCGATGGTTCTGTGCACGGTGGGGTTAGCTTTCTTTCCCGATGGATGGAATTACATGGATATCAGAATAGTTCAGCTTATGAGGAGATGGGGAAGTCGACAGACCAGCCGCCTCTCAATAGCCATGGCCGCACTCGCCTTTCTATACCGAGGGTTGACTCGTTTCGCATTCGGAGAATCAATTCTAGTCGAAGGATGCACCTATGCCTTGCAGTCTTGGTTCCTCCGGCATGTGCCAGTCCGAGCCAGTTCATTCAGATACAATGGAGAGAAGCTTCTTCCAATTGCGCGATACCGGTTCCTGATCGACAACCTTCAGGAGGAAGAAGTCGTATGGGATTACTTTGATCGTCAGGAATCACCTCCCAGATATACTTACGCTTACGGCAAGCGGTTCAGACTACTTGGCCCGTTCTTCTGCGCATACTATCATCCAGAGCGGTGCGTCAGGCAGTTCTCTCAGAGGCAGAAGCGCGTAGAGATTCGTCCACTATTCGGGGTTCTGCCAGAATTCGACCTCTCATCAGATCAGTGGTCCGGAGCATACCATTCTGCCAGACATGGCTGGGATTCCTTTGTCAGTCTTACTATTTTTCCTGGTCCTCGTGTATCTTCTGATTATCCGGAGTGGTGGAAAATTGTTTGTCCCCCTCCCCTCTGTCAAGTGTATTATTGATAAAATCATGTTTTTCCCCTCAATAAAATTCCTTTATTTTACATTTCACTTTGGTTTGACGACCTCGCCTAGGTAACAAGGCATATTTCCAGTTGTTTATTTTGCAAAGAATAGCAGCACAATTGTCGTAACTCCAGCAACGACTCAATCCCTAGTAATGGGATATTATTTCAATTGTCTACCAAAATTCTCAATAAATATTTTCCTCCAACCAAACTTCCTTCAGAAACCTAACCATCAATCCTACCTTGCAGAGAGCATCAACAATATTCAAAAGAACATTTGTGATACCCGATGGTTCATACAAGGTCTGGAAAGAAAACCCTATCAGTTGAAGGCGTCGCATATTCAGCCGCTTCGGAAGAGGAAATGGACTCCCTTCGATCAACTAAAAATCAGGGACAGCAGGTTGAGGATGGCGTCGATCCCCAAATGTATGTTATGTTCAAAGAAATGATGACCAAAATGCTGGCAGAACAAACTGAAACTAGTATAGAAGAGACTCGTGTTAAGCAGAAGGCAAAAGACCAGGCAGTCAAGAAAGTTCTGAAGCTATCCAAGAAACATATCCAACAGGAAGATACATCGGATGAATCAGGATCGGTAGGTAACACCGATAAAGAGTATGAAGTTCAGCAAGCATTTCAAAGATCCCCTCATAGACAAGGGACAACCTATAAATTGAAAAATCAAGCAATGGATGATCCAATCCAAATACAACTGAAGGAAATGGCAAAGAAAATTAAAGATTTGGAAGCTCGCGACAAGGGCAAGAAGGTCTTCACGAGCAAAGATTTCTACAAGAGCATCACTCCCGTCAGGAATAATCAAGATTCAAAAAAAAAAAAAAAACAAATTCTGTCAAGGCCCACCGCGAGGGGTGCAAGGATAACAAAGGCAATCACACAAGTCAGAAAGAGAAATCTTTAAAGCAGAGTGGAAAATTGAGTCAGCAGAAAGAAAAGATAAAGCGGGACGGTTGGGATTGCAATCGCCAGTTTACTCCTCTCGAGCAGCCTCTCGACGAAATCCTTGAATATATGTTGGCCAAGGAATTGGTAAAACTCCCAAGAGTCGCAAATCCTCCCACAGTCATGGGAAAATTCAGGGATCAATTCTGTAAATTTCATAGGGCAGTAGGACATGATACCGACCATTGTTTCGTCTTCAAGAACATTGTCCAAGATCATATCGATAAGAATTTCTTCGTTGAGAATAAGAAAGAATACCAATCGACTGTCTTATCCAAGTCTCAGCAGAAATCAAACACTCGACAAGAGGTGCAGTGTGATGATCCGAACCAGGATCGCAAGATAGCCCCATTGGATCAAATATTTGATACTTTTCTGAAATACATGCTTACAAAAGATACAGTCGGATCTCTGAAGTCTCATTTCACTCTCTCTGCCAATGATAGCAAAAGCAACAAGAAAGATTATGATCATCCTTCAGAGGGATCCAAGGGCCAAAAAGGAAAGTTCTCCAACAATGATAAGCCTCTCCAATCTAGTCCTTAGCATAAAGGGAAAGATCAAGAAAAGCCAAAGCACAAGGATTGGAATACGGATCGAAAGTTCACCCCTCTAGATCAGACACTAGAGAATGTTCTGAAATGCATGCTCGCAAAAGATATGATCCGTTTACCTAAAGTAGCTGATCCCGCAACAGCCATGGGAAGGTTTAAAGATCAGTTCTGCGAATTTCATCGGGCAGTGGGTCACGATACCGAGCATTGTTTTGTCCTTAAAAATATTGTTCAAGACGGCATTGACAAGAATCTCCTCGTTGGAGATGAAAAGGAGGACCATTCATCTTGATCATGTTTCTCCCCAATCATTCAAAAGTTGATAACACTAGTGCTTTCCCAATTTCTCATCTTGCTTTTATTATTTCAAAGGGATGATGTAATCCCGTCTGTCTTTCCCTTATTTGTTACCTTTCCTTCAATACATCAATAAAGTTTCAATTTTTCTCGCAAGCTCGGTGCCATTTTTTTTATTCTCCTCGGCAAAATGTTCTTTTATGAGGAATAACCTCTTCCGAGTCTCTTCTGAATCAATTAAAAGCCAGTTGCCGTGTCACCTTCGGAGAGCGCTCTTCGAACATCAATCATTTATCCTTTTGTTCAAATTCTTCTTTCCCAGTTACACTGGGGCATTTTTAAATTTTCATTTTATCTTCGAAACTTTCTGTATGCAGGCAGGATCAAACAAATCTCTCATTTTGCACGCATGTGCACCCATTTACATTCATTTGCATTTGCATGCATTCATTCGCATTCATCTGCATCAATTTGCATCTGCATCGATTACCCATTCAGGATAAGGGATAAATCCTGAGACCCCGACAGTTGTCCAAGTCATCGTGAGGGTGAAGACTGAAAATTTTCCATCAAAATCAATTAGTAATTCTTCAGAATCCAGTGTTGTGCTGGTAATTTTTCAAAATCCAGTGTTCGTGCTGGTAAATTTCCAAAACCCAGTGCTCGTACTGGTAACCATTTAAAATCCAGCGCTCATACTGGTAATCTTCCAAAACCCGGTATTCGTACTGGTAATTTTTCAAAACATAATGCTTGTATTGGCACATTTTCAAAATCCGGTATTTGCACTGGTACACTTTAAAATTCAGTGTCCACTAATTTAGTTTTCCTTTGGGATTCGAGTTCCAACTCGAATTTTCTTTCCTTATAATTGATCTAGTTTTCCGTCAGGAATTCGAGTTCCGACTCGAATTTCTTTTTCATTCTAACCGGTTTAGTTTTCCTTTGAGATTCGAGTTCCGACTCGAATTTCCTTTCCTTCCACACCGGTTTAAGTTTGCCTTTGGGATTCGAGTTCCGACTCGAATCTTCTTTCCTTCTGGTTAACCTAGTTTTCCTTCGGAATTCGAGTTCCGACTCGAATTTCCTTTCCTTCCACACCGGTTTAAGTTTTCCTGCGGGATTCGAGTTCCGACTCGAATCCTCTTTCCTTTTGGTTAACCTAGTTTTCCTCCGGAATTCGAGTTCCGACTCGAATTTCCTTTCCTTCCAACCGGTTTAGTTTTCCTTCGAGATTCGAGTTCCGACTCGAATCTTCTTTCCAAATTGATCCACCTTTCCTTCAGGATTCGAGTTCCGACTCGAATTTCTTCTCCTTCCAAATTGATCTACCTTTCCTTCAGGATTCGAGTTCTGACTCGAATTTCTTCTCCTTCCACGATGGATCTAGTTTTCCTTCAAAGATTCGGGTTCCGATCCGAGTTTTCCTTTCCTTCAGAATTGGTCTAGAAGAGTCGAGTTCCGATTCAAATCTTCTTCCAAATCCAATTCAGAATTGGTCTAGAAAATCAGAGTTCCGACTCGAATTTTCTTTCAAATCCAATTCGCCTAGCTTTCCTTTACAAGTTTGAACTTCTACTCAAACTATCCTGCGAGTTGGTATAGAAGATCCGAGTTTCGACTCGAATTGTCTTTCAAAATCCAATTCATCTAGTTTTCCTTGAAGAATTGAATTCCGATTCGAATCTTCCCTCAAAAACCCAGTTTAGCACCTGGTCCATTCAAAGCTCACAAGTTGGAATCATTCCTTCTTAAGCTATGATCCTTAGGTTGAATTCCTATGGAATAGATAGTTCGTAGGTCAAATCCCTACAGAACCCATGTCATTCTCAGTAAACCAATTCGCAATTTTGACTTTTTTAGCCAATCAATTCCCAAATTTCCAATTTCCAAATATCAATTTCCAAATTCCAAAATTCCCAATTTCTAGTTTCCAACTTCCGAATATCAAATTCCAAACTTCCAATTTCTAATTTCAAATAGCAAAATTCCAATTTCAAAAATTCAAAATTCAAAAATCCAAATTTCGACCTTTTGGTCACCCAATACCCAATTCCAAAAAAAATTTCTCTTGCGAGAGACCCTTTTTATAGGGAGAGTTCGAGGGAGCTCGCTCTTTTCGCATGTTATCCAATTCGTTCACTTAGCCCCTTTTCAGGGAGAGTTTGAAGGGACTCGTGTCTTTGTGAACCGTTTGCAGAACAAAATTCCAAATTTTACACAAGGAACCCTTTTTATAGGGAGAGACTCGACGGAGACTTGCTTTCCTTGTGGCCCCATAATTTCAGACTTGGCCATTTCATCATGAAGGACCCTCTTTTCAGGGAGAGTGTGATGAACTCGTTCCTTCGTGACCAATTTACCAACCTCACCAATTCCGGTCCCCTTTCCATAAGAGAAGCCTAATGTTAGGAAGTTTTGACGAAAGCTTAATTTCTCTTAGAAAGTTCGTTTTGCAAACACCTCCTCTTCAGGGAAGAGAGGAGTAATTCCTAATTCCAATTTCTGAATCTTCTCCTTTGGGGAAAGGAGAAGAGAATTGTTGTCATGGATGTGTTGCGTTGTGCTTCAAATGCTCGCTTTCACAAAAGGATTTCAAGAAAATTTTGTCAATTTGTCATTAAATATTTGTTGATTTCAAAAATCTTTATTGCATAAAATTATTACCTCAGAATACCTTCAGTATTACTTCCGAAAGGACAAAGCTCTCGCGAAAAAGGATTCAAAATTCAAAATCTTTCTATTGGCCAACCAAGAGGATGAAGAATAAATCCGCGATATGGCCAGCAAAGAATATTCAATGTCGTTGCAAAGCCATGAGTGATTGATATTGATCGCAGTCAATGGCACATTTTTAAAGACCATTTTTTAAAATAAAGCAGTCGAAATATCCTGGGTGATACAGAAAAATCCACTCAATCTCCATATCTCCTCCAAGCTGCAATTAAATATCTGCAAAAGGGATCTCTCAATTGTCGTCAAGATGAAGGCGAATTAAGCGAGTCGACCCCCGGGGCCAAAGAAGATTTGGATCATCTCCAAGATGACGGAGTTTGTGACGGATCCTTCCAGGGAAAGTTCAGATCACCGTCGAGATGAAGGCGAGTGTGATGAGCCTACCGACAAACCCTAAAAGATATTTGATTCCAGCTATCATCAAGAGATTCCCAACCAATGAGCCAATAACTATCAAGATAATCCCTGAGAGAAAAGAAGGATCGGAACATCTCTGAGATGAAGGAGTTTGTGACGTACCCTTCCAAAAAAAAAGAAAAGAGAGAAAAGTCAGGACATCTCCAAAATGAAGGATGATGTAATTCCCGAAAAATCCAAGAGAGCTCCAATCTGCTAAAAGGAGAGTGCAGAAAGATCATCATGAGAAAAGAATCTCAGGATATCAGACTTCCAAATCTATCAAGAATCTTCTTTAATTTTGTGAAATTCTTTTATCAATATTCTTTCACCAATAGCTCTCGCAATATCAAGAATATTTTCTTTTTCGTCCATATCAAGGAAATGGATAGCTTCCTTGAAAGAAAGTCAATCGCAAGCAATTTGAATTCGAATCTTGATTCTACGGAGTTAAGCTCAGTCAGAGGTAATACTTCAGGTAGAAAAGAGGGAATACTTTCAAAACAATGTGCATCATTTTCAATTATTTTGAATCAACAACAATTTTCAACATTTTGACAATATTTTCTAGCTATCCTGGCATGAAACGAGAGCTTGAGGTTCATCTTTGGTGCATCCTGACATCAGTTGTTATCCCTTTTTAGGACTTGATAACGGGAGTTTTCAAGATTCCTTCCCTTCTTTGGTATAATCTGAGCGCACGGGCTCTCAGATTCGCACACTTCCCTGTGTCCCCACTGTCCCACCATAGACAGTCCAATTTCGGCTTGAGGTTAAGCCACCAATTCCAGCAAAAGGCAATTTCAAAAGTTAATTAGTCTCAGCAATGAGGCACACAAAATCAATCCCTTTTCAAACTTTAGGGACCCCAATTTCCTTCCTTTTGCAAAACCCCTATCGGATTCATTGTGCGGAAATCCGAAGGTTCCATCACGGTCTCTTCTTTCGAGGATTCCGTCCATTTTTCTGCCCAATCAGGTTAAGGGTATAAACCTGAGCCTCCTTTGATGAGGTATTCCATTTTATGCCCAATTAGGTTAAGGGTATAAAACTGAGCCTCCTTTGATGAGGTATTCCATTTTATGCCCAATCAGGTTAAGGGTATAAACCTGAGCCTCCTTTGATGAGGTATTCCATTTTATGCCCGATCAGGTTAAGGGTATAAACCTGAACCTCCTTTGATGAGGTATTCCATTTTCAACCCGGTCAAGTTAAGGGTTAAACCTGAGCTTCGTTCCACACGAGGTATTTCCCGTCCCATCCAGGTTAAGGGCAAAACCTGAATCTCACTTCTTTTTGAAGTAAAATTTTCTTCTTATTTTCCATTTCATATCTATCATCATCACTTGGATTAATTCCTTCATAACCAGTCAGATTCATCTAACTGGGGCATTTTTATAATCCAAATTTGGTGTGTTTTCTTTGCCACTAAGCTCGGCTTTCAACCGGCTTAGTAGCAAAGAGGGGCATCTGTAAACACCCCGTTGGCGCCGTATCTAGAGGAGTTCTGACTCAATCAAGACTCTGTACCATTTCAAAACTTTCAATCTCAAAGTCTACTTTTGAATATCTTTTGAAAAACCTCTCATTTTCAAGTTTTAAAATCGTTTTTGAAAATTCAAGTGGGGCCCACTCGGGGTGGCGCCACATTTGAAGAAGTCAAGGTTAGACTAGGGTTAGTTGATGTCTTGGTTAATGTTAGAGGTTTAGAAGAGTCAAAACCATTTTGAAAAACTCATTTTGAAAGTTAGTTTTTAAAACTAGTGTTTTTAAAGGTTTTAAAAAAACCAAATGTGGAAGATGCCAAGTGGCATCACATTTGGACTTTCTAGGGTTTAATTAGGGATTAATTAGAGTCCCACCTAGGCTATAATTCTCCAAAAAATCGTGGCCTTTAGTGGATTTATTAAAAAGAGTCCTAAAAAATGAAAAACCTCTTAATTAACCCTAATTAAGTGACTTTTTGAAAAACTATAAAAAGGGACCTAAAGGGGGGCCAAAAGAGGCTCTTTTTCTCTAAAATTTTCGTGGCCTCTCTCTCCTCTCCAGCACCTCTACCTTCCTCCATTGAATCTGCAGCCCCAAGGTGAGTTTATTTAATATTTTATTATTATTTTTTTATTAGTTTTTATGATTTTTCAATAGATTTCACCATGGAAACTCTTGTATTCATGGATTTAACCATGGATTTCATCCAAGAACCCAAAAATCGACCCAAGAAGATGATCTAACTTAGTTTGAGGGTGATTTCAAGGATTCTAATCCATTAGAATTGATGAGAGGTACGTTTTTCATGTTCTTAACCAACGAAACGTGAGATTTACCCGTTAAATGGGTTAAATCCATGATTTCAAAGGTGAAAGCAAATTTTAGCCATGGATTCCCTGTATTTTATTTATTTATTTATTTATTCATGTTTATTTTACGTTCTATAGCATAGAAATAATTTTTATTTACTGTTTTATGGTTTATTTTATTGTTTTTCATTAGTTAATGCATATTTTCTCAAGTTTCTTAGATTTCTGTGTGTTTTTTAGTTTAGAACAGAAAAGAGCATGCTGTTTCGGATTAAATCCTTGTTGTTTATTTCTGATTTTTTTATATGTGATGCATGCATATGTGATTGAACTACTGTAAAAAAATCAGAGATTTTGGACTTCGGGAACCCTGTCAAAAAAATCAGAAATCAGGTCAGGTTTTTAAAACTTTAAAATCGGTGTTAAAATCAGGAGGGTGACTTGATATGATGATATTTTTCTCATCCAATATTCGATTTTAGATCTGTAAAGTGCTATGGATTAACATTGAGTAGATCTGTCTTATATGAAATTTTCGGATTTTTTGATCACTGTTTAGTATTTTTCCCCTTTTAGAGAATCTGTTTTTAAATTTAAAACTCGTTAGGGTTTACCAAAACCCTAACCCTAATCAGACTTGTGTTAGTCATAAATCCCAAACCATAGATCCGATTTTAGATCTGTAAAAAGTGAGTATTCTTATTTTTCTGTCTGCTGTTCACCACTAAAATTTCAGAGGTTTTTGTTTAGAATTGCTATTTATGTCTGTATTTGTAATCTGGAATAGCTGTTTTAATCCCTGTTAAGAGTGATATTTTAGCTCAGATTGCCGGAAGGGTTTCTCCCTAACCGGAGATGATTTTTCCGATCTGTAAATTGGAAAATCTCGGTTTTTCTTTCTAGTTAGTCTCTGTAAAATTTCATGGATTTCCATAGAGATTTGACCCCTGGTTCAGGTCCTGTACTGAGACTGGTTGGTGAATTAGGTCAAAAATAGCATATTTTTAGGGTTTAATGCAATTTTCGGATTAATTTAATGTAAAAAAATTATTTTTATAATTCCAATTAGATATTAGGGTTATAAAAAGTACAGGTACCAATTTTTATGGATTTTGAAATCCATTTGATGGCTGAATTGAGCAAATTGCAAAACCGGGTTCCTGAAAGATCCAAAAACACTGCTAAAATCACAGTTTTTATGATATTCCTGGATTTTCGTGCATAGGCATATATTTTTAGGGTTTAATCATGTTCACAATCATATTAGGATGCTTTAGGTTTAATTTTATGCTTATTTGATTTCATTTAGTGCATAAAACCTAAGTTTTTACCAAAATCTATTTCAGAAAACCCTGATTTCAAGGCCATAGTCTTGCTATCGGGGGCAATTTGGTCATTTGACCTAAATTTCGAAATCCCTAACCCTAATTTTCATATTTTTAAGCATGTCACATCATATTTAGCTTAGTTTATTATATTCAAATTTTAAAACTTGCATTTTATCAAAATATCTTTCTGAAAACCCTAATTTCAAGGCCATAGTCTTGTTATTAGGGGTATTTTGGTCATTTTGACCCCAATTTCGAAATTTTATATCTTATCTTCCTTATTTATTCAATTTTGTTTCATACTTTATCATTTTTATTTAAGGGAATCAAGGAAAAGGCTTATATCTAGCAAAATCCAGTAATTTCTAGATATTACTGGATAAATCTAGAAAAGCCAACATATTTTCATTAACCAAGTTTTCTAGTTTTGCAGGTACATTGAAGACTTTATTTTTCATGTATTTAAGTTTCAATAGTGATGTAATTTGTAATTAAACTTTGGAATAAGAATTTACATTTCCTGCTTAGCTTAGGTTGCATTGCATATAGTTTATTTTTATAATTTTAATGTGTGATGGATGATGATTCATGCATATTTTTACAAATTCACCATGGTCTACACGAATGGCACATACACTAGCTTCTATGAAGTTTATAAACTTGGTGGAATTTGTATTTATGGCCATAGTCAGAATACGAATGATACTCAGATTTATAATCTTCACATTAGCCACATTCAGCCTACACTCTTAGGCTAACTTCAAAAATGCACTGCATTTCTCAAAAATACAAAAAGTATTTCTCAATTCCTCAAATCCATATTCATTCATTTCATGCATTTGCCAATTCCAATTCAAATCTCCATTCAAAGAAGTTCATTTCCTCAAAATCTCCCAAGTCTTATAGCAAAATCGATTTTCCCAAAAGCATTGAATTTCAAAGAATATTTCAAGTGTTTCTCAAGTTCATAAACTCAATTTTCCAAAGTTATGCAGTCAATTTCAAAGTTTGAAGTTAGAATTTTTCTAAGTCTTATTCAAAAGAATATGGATTTGCCAATGATATTTGAAGTATTTCCCAAGTTCCAAATTCAAATTTTCTAAGTTAGAATTTCAATTTCCAAGTTTGAATTCAGAGAAACCAAGTCTCTCAGAATCGATTTTCACCAAATGTCAAGGATTCCTCAAAATCGATTTTATTTCTCTCAGAAGTATATTTAAAATCCCAATTCACGATTTTCCATGTGATACCTATTCTAAATATTTCAATCATTCAAAGCAAACATCATGTTTTCAAATGTGCATTTTCTGAAAATTCATAGCACATGCCTGATTCTATGTGCATTTAGAAATTAGAATATGGTTTAGACAAGTTGAATACAGTAGAGCATAAGATTGATCCTTGGTTCGATTACCCCTGTTAAAGGTGGCAGGAACGGTCGAACCTTGTACCGACAGGCGAGTCCCATTCTTCGGAATTATCCTGCATTTTAAAAACGGAGGCGAGTTATTTTCAAAATCTTTTTCAAAGGTCACTTTGATTTGCAAAAAGTAAAAATTTTGCGATGATAACAAAGAGGCATCAGGTTTATCCCTTAAACTGAAAGGGTAATTTTTGAAAATAAGAATTTGACGAGAAAATTTTAACAAAATCAATGAAGGATCAATAAAATTGACAAAATTAATAAAAAATTGATAAGACTGATAAAATCGCCAAACAAATAATAAAAAGAAAGAGTTGATTGAGAAAAAAAGAATTTTGTTTGATCCTGCTTGCATGTGGGATCTTTTAAGTAGGAGAAGAATACGAGGAAATCATCTTTGAAAAGATGATTAACTGCGAGAGCTAATCTTTGAAAGGGGATCGTTCATGAGAGATCATCATGAGGGTTTAATTTTTTTGAAGCAATGATTTGAAAATCAATTTTTAGAAAATATGACCAACGCGAGGGTTGATCTTTGAATGTAATGATTCGAAACCAATTTTTAGAAAATATGATCAACACGAGGGTTGATCTCTAAATGCAATGTTTCGAACCAATCTTTGAAGATAAAACCAACACAAGGGTTGACCTTTGAATGATTTGAAACCTATTTTGGAAGATAAGACCAACACAAGGGTTGATCTTTGGATATAAATGTTTCAGAATTAATCTTGGGAGATAAAACCAACACAAGGGTTGACATTTTAATGCGATGGTTCGAAAACTTATTTTTTTGAAAACACGATCAACTCGAGGGTTGATTTTTCAATGCAACGGTTTGAAAACCTATTTTTGTTAATATGATCAACACGAGGGTTGATTTTTCAATACAACGGTTCGAAAACCTATTTTTGTTAATATGATCAACACGAGGGTTGATTTTGACAAAGGTTGGACCAAAGAGTATTTGAACTCTTTGGTCATCATAATGAAGACTTTCAAAATTTCATGATTTTTGGAAAAAAACCCTCATAGGTAATATCATTTCTCTCATGAATGATGTCAGGATTTTGCCCCGCATTATGAAAAAGAACATGAATTTAATGACAAGAGAATATTTTGAAGTGTAAATGTAATTTTTAACAAAAGATGCCCCAATATGACAAAGGTATGAAGGAAATTGACATTTCATTTATAAGTAACTACTGAAAACAAGAACTTGACTATTTACAAGCATGTGACCAAAAATATCGCAAAAGACTAGGGCTGACTTGCCCCTACAAGACGACGGGAAAAAGCAAAAGGAAAAAAACAAGAAAAGTTTTGATATCATCAGTTCTTTGAGTGATCTGGGAAAGGCTTTGTTAGGACGGCGGGCTACTCTTCTTCTTCGTCCTCTATCAGAAGATTTTTATCAATGCAATCCTGGATGATGTTCTTTAGGACGAAGCAGTGCTCGGTGTCGTGCCCCACTGCCCGGTGGAACTTGCAGAACTTGTCCTTCCATTTTCCCAGGGAGACCAGAGGATCAACAACTCTCGAGAGTTTAATCATATCTTTGCTCAGCATATACTCCAAAACTTGTTCGAGGGACTGTTCCAGAGCAGTGAATTGGCGGTCATAACCCCAACCTTCACGTTTTATCTTTTCCTTCTGCTTGGCGGGAACTGGCTTGTCATTCTGCTTGAAGGGTTCCTTTTGCAGACCCATCTGCTTGGTCTTGTTATCTTTGCTGCCACTGCCCCCAGAGTTAGCTGAAAATGTATAATTCACCTTCTTTTTGAGGTCTTGGCCGCCCTTGACGAGAGTGATGCCCTCATAATTCCCATTGTCCATCCCCATCTCGAGCCACTCAGCTCGTTCGATAAGCTCTATGAATGATTTAGAGGGGTAAGTGGAAATGAGGCTTCTAAGAGGCTGAGAAAAATTATTCAGGATAACTTGAAGTGCGTGCTCCTTTGAAATGGGGGTTCTCATTTTGTTGCAGGTATCTCTCCACCTCCGAATGAAGTCTACAGCTTTTTCCTTATCTCCTTGTTTCAGGTTATACAGGTGATTGAGGGTCGGAAGTGCCTCAGTGTTGAACATGAATCTTTCCACAAACAGATTAACAACTTTGTCAAAATTTTGCAGCTCGACGGGGTTGATGTGCTCCGCATACCATTTCGCGGCTATGCCTTCTAAGTTGCGAGGAAAGCACAAGAAGAGGGCTTGATTGTCTTCACTGAATCTGGCACATTCGACGAAGAACATCGCGAGATGGGCTTTTGGATTGCCGGACCCATCGAACTTAATAAATTTTCGGGGGAGATCTTCCAAGCTGCTGTCCCCATCTAAACCAAGGTAGAAGTCCTGTCTGGTATATACCCTCTTTCCCTTATCTCGGATCTGTAGGTCTTTGACCATCTTTGTCAATATTTGAACTGAGTCTTCCGCTGTGACTCCATCTTTAGGCTTGTTGATTGATTCAGGTTCCTCTGCCACCTTCTTGACTTGTCGTAGGTGTTTTGGAACAAATACAAAATGTTCTTCCTCGGAATCCTCCTCTCCTGACTCCGTACCTTCAGAGGTGGTGTCTTGTTGAACCTTCTTCTTGCTGATCCTGACATGCTTCTTCACTGGCTTTCTTTTGACCTTGGTTTTAGAGGATGTTTTCTTTGAATTTGCCCCAGCTTGCTCGGACATCATTTTTGCCATCATCTTTTGAAAGATTTTATACATTGCTAGGTCGACATCATCCTCATCTGAATCATGTTTTCGGGACAACCTGGGAGAGTTCATCTCTTCCACTTCGCTTTTATCGTGCTGCTGAGCTGCCCTTCTCCTTGCTCTCATTTGAACCATGATTGGAATGTTGGTATTTTCTCTGGAGAATAAATGAAGGTTTCAGATCAAAGAAATTTTGAAAGGAAAAGAGATAATGAAAGAGAATTTTTAAAGAGATCTCTCGATAAAAAGGATTTTATATGGAGAAGATGGAATATACGAGGAAGAGTATTTTTGAAGATGACAAGACCTTGAAATATTTTTTAAAAATTGCGTGCAGGATCAAAAGAATTTAAATAAATCAGAAGAAGAATAATACGCCTGGACTTTTGAAAGATAGGGGAAAGAATTTAAAAGAATGTCCAGGGTTTAAGAAATTTATGAGAGAATAAAGAAATAAGAAATATACCATCCTGGATTTTGAGAAAATAAAAGAATTTTTATGAAATAAATATTCAGGGTTTTGAAAGATAAGAATTTTCAAGATAATATCTACAAAAGAATCAATTTATACAAGCAATGATGCACAGAATAGCACTCCCTAGAAGCTGACTCTAAATGCAAATTTTGAACAAGGCTCGTAGGACCTTAATCCTAACTCTAAGGATTTAGATCATCTGATTACAATCAAGATACGCCGATATACCCAAGCCGAAGCTCGAATCACGTGGCATAAGAATTATTTCTCCGGTTCTAAGGTAATGGCTTCCCAACATCCTTGAGCACCTACCGATATACCTCGGACTATGGCCCTTAGGTACGTGGTAGGGGGGCGCGAACCCAAATAAGTGGTCCAGTTGTGAGGCTCTCTCCCGAACTATGGTTCAGTGAGACAGCCAGCAACGTGAAGACCGGGACAATATAGGTAAGGAGGTTTTCAAAATATGTTCAACATGCAAGAAATCAGATGGCTCTAATGCAAGTCCTAAAGAGATAGATTAAAATGAAAAGAAGCATACACTTGCATACATTGTTTTTGCATTCAATCCTTAAAATCGAGGAGAGTTGTATTTAAGACCTAAGTCTAATGTGAGCATGAAATAATCTCCTCAATATAGTCCTACCAAACCATACCTAAATCCTATATGCAATGATGTCAGCTTAGGATAAAATCTAGGCTCCAAAGGTTTACATGGAAATATAGCTGACATATATAGAATAAAGACTTAGATAATGTCAAAGCAAAAGAAAATGCATTAAATTCGACCGGACGAAGATGGGTCCCATCACAGTCGCCAAAACTGTGATCATCGCAAAATTTTTCCTCTCGTAATATTCTCTCTCTCCCTTCTCTTTTCCTTTCTAACCTCTATTTTCCTCCTTTTTGAAGGGAGAAAAATAAAAGAGAGAAAAGAAGAGAGAAAAGAAAAAAAAAGAAGTGAGAAGATGAACTATTTTGCGCGGTCTCACTTGACCTTAATTTTTGAAAAAGATTTTAAAAGATTACTCGCCTCCGCTTTTGAAAATGTGCTGGAAAATGGAGAGACGGGATTCGCTCGTCGGTACGAGGTTCGACCGTTCCTGGCGCCTTTACCAGGGGTAATCGAACCAAGGATCGAATCTATGCCTTTTGCTTTGCCTAAATATAATCTAATAATTTATTCTAACTCTAAATGCACAAAGAATCATGCTTGTGCAATGCAAGAATGTATGCTCATTTTGAAAGATGTTTTGAAAATTTCCCAAGTTTATGAGATGAACTTGATAAGGGAGTGAAGAAATGTTTGAATCTAACTTTAGAACTTGAGATAGATCAGAGAAGTTCCAAGTTTTCGAAGTAAATTAGAGTTTGGAAGAATAAATCTTTAATTTTGAGAAAGAATGATTTGAAGCTTTGAAAATGAAGTTTCAAAGTCGGAAAATGGATTTTGAATTTGAACTTGAATTTAGGAAAGGAAATGAATACTTGAGATGGATTTGAATTTATATTTTTAAGTTTGAAATTTAGAATAGATCTGAGGGATCCAGATGATATTAAAAATAGAGATGAATTTAAGGAATGATCTGTAGATGGATTTGGATTTGAAATCTGGAGATGAATTGGATTTGAAAAGAAGTTGGACTTGGGAATGAAAATTGGATTTTGGATATTGGAATGGATTCAGATCTTGAAGTCTGAGATCCAATGTAGAATCGGACTCTTGACCCTAAGATGGAATTTGGATCAGAAGTCTGAGATCCAAAAAGTGGAATTGGATCTGAGATCCAAAAGTAGAATTAGACTCTGGACCCTAAGATGGATTTTGGATCTGAAGTCTGATATCCAAGGTGAAATTGGATTCTGGATCCTAAGGAGGAATTGGATCTGAAGTCTGAGATCCTAAGGAGGAATTGGATTCTGGATCCTACGGAGGAATTGGATCTGAAGTCTGAGATCCAAGGTGGAATTGGATTTTGGATCCTAAGATGGATTTGGAGTTTAAATTCAGAAGATGAATCAAGAATCTCAAAGTTAAATTGAACTTTGATTTTGATTGGAGTATTTGAATATAAATGAATTTGGAATTTCAAAGTCAAATTGAACTTCGAAATCTGATTTTAATTTGAATATAAAATGAATTTGAAATCTCAAAGTTAAATTGAACTTTGAGATTTGAAAAATGAAATTGAATTTTAAAAATGATAAGAATTGAAGATAGATTGAGGAAGGTATTTACATCACTTGGAGTTTTTGAAAAAAAAGAATTTTGAAAATATGATGCAATTCTATCCTAAATGATGAATGAATTTAAATTTTTGAAATTGGATTTTGAAAAGCTATTCCATTCTTTAAATGAATTAAAACAAGATTGAAGATATAATACATTCTTGACTATGGTCATTGAATGTACTATATAATAATCTATATTTAAATTCAGGTGAAGAATAAAACACATTTGGTGCTTTTATAGAATTTAAAATGAAATTAATTCTCAATATACCCTGACTATGGCCATTGGTATATATTTTGAATTAATTTTAAGTTAAATTCTGATAAAAGAAGAAAATATTTGAGTAAATATGATGAATTTTGAAAATGGATCCAATGTGGATCCAGTGTTATTTCGTAAAAGATAAAAATACTAAATTTTGTCCACACCCTGACTATGGCCATTGATATGGATCATCAACTTAGGATTAATTTACCTCTTACGAAATGGTGCGCGTGCCATTGTGAGATTTTGAGAAATAAAGGAAAAATGCATGAAGAACAAATAATTCATGATGTTTACAATGTTCATTCATTCTATCTAAAACAAGAAATGTAAATGTTTCTCATCAGCATCTAGCTATCACAACTTTAAAATTGGGATAATGAAATCTTAATTTAAAGAGGGATTTCAACAAATTTTACATATCTCCTGCAAGGGTCAGGTTAGCACAGGATAAGAGATGTAACTAGAAGGAAGTTCACCAAGTATCATACTGATATGAGGCTTTTACATATATTATGTACTAATGAAGATCATATTTGATAAGAAAAATGCATATATATATAGGGTTCTAGGCTAATAAAGAGATTTGAAATATACATGCAATACCCTAAGAAAAGAGAAAGAAAAAAAATGTAACAAACTACTAAAACTATTCATAGCAACCTGCTGGAAATTACCGCCTTTACAGGTTTACAATGATCACTAACTTAGAGACATTCATACAGAGGGACATTGTTAGTGTTGTACTAAATACTGTGAAATCACATAGAAACTGCCAACCGATTGACAATATGTAGGTAACAAAAGGGGTTGGATTGCACAACTACAGCAAGATGAGATGGGATGAATCAAAGAAAATATATATGCAATGAAATGAAGACAGAAGTTGAAAAGAAATGTGAATCACTGTTGTAAATTGAGGATGGGATCAACAACTATATATGCAATGAAATATGGGTTGTTGGTAGTAACATCAGGGTGTAGTCGAGACACCCATGGCAGGTGGTATTGAGGGAAGGACGAAGTGGAAAGGGGAACAATGCATGGCTGGTGGCAGGATTGGAACTGCATAGTGCCTTTTGTAGAAAATTCTGCAAACTGCTGTGGAGGCCCTACATGTTGTGAGGTGCCAATATGATAAGGGGAATCACCATGGGGATTTGAATGGGGCTGAGTGTATATGTATAGTGAGATGATGAAGGTGTAGTATAGGGGATGCATCATTTGCTGTAGAGACTGTGATAGCTCACAGAAATGATGGGTGTGGTAGTTGAAGTAGGCATCACAGCAGGTGTGCCACAGTGGAAACACTTATGCAAGGTTCATGATGAATATGCAACGGGATACCAAGGTGTTGCTGGAGATTTAAAAATTCAATACAGTGGCAGGTGGCTGTGCTGGAGCATATTTGATAAATAGAACATACGCTAGAACAAAAATGTTGAAACTGCTATTATGTACTTGATGAAAAAGAAATTAAGAAAGCGTTTAAAAAACAGAAAACAATCACCGTGAAGGGCAGCGATTAATGAGAGCAAGAGGCATTTTAGAATCACTACTTCATAATAAACAAAGACATGGTAAAAAATTCAAATGTAAGAAACAATTAATTGTAAAACAATAATTATGACACCCTACCTAACACCGCCATTGCTAATCATGCCCTAACTTTGTTAATGATATACTGATATATACTGACTGCTAGTGTATATTTGCTGCTAATCATAACTTTCATCGATTGCCTTAACCCTAACCCACTGCTACAGACATCATGCCATGTTGCCTTGATACTACCAAAACCAGCATTCTGTGTTAACACAAGATACACTGACAAAGGCTAACACCTACATTATAATACATACCCATAATCTAACACACTGCCAATATACCTATTCGACAATGTTTAATGTCCAGCTTTCAAATACACTGGATACATTACATCCTATTCATACTGAAGATACAATTTGATTGCTACTCGTATTTACAAAAAAAAGAACTGTCACACCATACCATTGATATATAAGTATTTTACACAAGCCGACTACCTCACACGACGCTAACACATCCTACTGGAACAACTTCATTAATGCTAACACTTACTAACTATATACTGATTGTCATATTCTGCACTAGCATTTGATAACCAATGCTAACCCACTTTATGTTCTTCTATAGTAACCAAATTCCACCTCCAGGCTTGGAGATGACATGATAGAACTCATATGTAACCATGTCCAATGATAACTGGTTGTGAAGCGACTAGTATGTATGCAGTGGTGATGGGGGATAGGTGGCTACAGCAGGGGATGATAGGGAAGTTAATGGCAGAGGATGATAACGTAATGTTGTACCGAACTAGCAGAAATGGGAATGACTAGTGTTGGTTAAAATGTGTATTTGCAGCAGAAACTGTAATGAAATATGTACAGGGACCAATATGCCTTGGGGGCATCACATAGATGGTTTAATCATTGTAAGTCCACCGAGTACTCTAATTACTAAGTAAATTTATCATCTAAACAATGGGATCAACTGATAACAAAAGAACTAATTAAATTTCATTATGAAATAACTAAGTACTTCAACTACGAAATAGCTAACAACCAGCTAATTACTTAACTATCTAGCTAACAACTTACTTAATTAATGGTTAACAGTTTACTTAATTAACAACTAACAATATCTAATTAACTAATCAGTAAAAGTTACATTGAAACTCAATAGAAATCATAATGCAAATCAGTTTAATAATCAGTAAAAAGAAAATCCTGTTAAACTCAGAAATAACAACAAGCCTAGTTAATGAAACTTAGTTAGCGATGCTCAACAACAGCTAAAGAACCTACCTGACGAGTTGGTCCCTACTTAATCTCAAATGACTGGTTGCAGGGGTTGTGAAATCAACTAAACTTTCAGATGCAAGCAGTGCTGGAGCCACTTGCTATGAATCAAGTGGGATTTGTTCTAGTCAATGATGAAGCTTGTTGGGCTCGACCATCTGAATTATGTCCAAGCTCTGCTTCACTGCGGTGTGAAGGGAGGGAAGGTGGTGTTTATGCATAGGCAGCGAGCCGTTGACAGTATGATATGTGATGGGCGCGGTAATCAAATTCACAAATCTTGATACATACAATTCATGAAAAGCATCAAATGTTGGGCAAGTGAATGGATACAGATGCAACGTGGGTGTGCTTATGTACAGATGATGAACAGTATAAATTGCAGGAAAGTATTCTAACAATCAAATACATGATGTGGGCTAAATGACAGGAGGATGATTATTGATAAAGTATATATCAACTTTTTGCAATTCATAAAACAAATAAATAAGACATTTTCTGAGTTTAAAGGAACGAAACCAGGACACTGTTACAGAAGAGCAGATGGCCAATGTTTGCTTGAGATGGAAAATACTCGCGAGAATGCAGGAATCCAATTCTCAAGGTCGAAATTGAATATGCTCCAGACTGACGCTGTACATTTTGGGATCACTCTTATTCAAGAGAACGAACTCATAGTGACCAAACCCAGTAGTTTGAAAAATTCAGATATCTTGCCCACATCTGATGGTTTAGATGATCCGTTCTAAATCTCCATCCATAGTTATTAACCAATGCTGAACCAACTTTGAGTCCATCTCAAATTGATATACCGACACTTAGGTAGAGAGTAACTTCAACAGCTTCAAGCACGGATCACCCAGCAGCCATAGTTTAGACATTCATCCAGCATAACCAAACCATGAATATCAATCGACAAGTGAAAAGCAGAGCACTCAATAGACAGAAGAATATCACTTCCTAAAACAATGCCTTCATCAATCTTGGTTTTCTCAGAAACCCATTTTGCGAACCATCTATTATAAAATAATGTAAAATATTCAAGCCATCAACAGAAAATGTAAGCCCCAGATCACAAACCAAGCTTAGAAAGGAACCAGAAGAGATCATAGGTATCACTCAGTCTCTTAAGAAGTAGTAGATTATGCTGAAAATATGTTGTATGTGACATTGCAAGTTAATTACCTATTCCCAAACATGTGGCGAGCTGGTAGGCAGAGGAAGTTGGAAGCTCATCAGCTACGCACGATACCTTCTGCAAAGTGCCTTCCCTAATGACAACTGACTGGCCTTGATAGCAGTGGATCAATGGATTTTAGTATAGGATTCTTGGTGAGTTACTAATATCATAACTGTCAACTAGCAGGATCATTATTATCATCACCATATTCTTCTCTTCGTTTCTTTCCAAGCAGTAACAACATCTTAACTTTGAATTAATATTGGAACAAACGAATAGCAACAGGAGATAACAAAAAAGAAATAAAACAGACCACCTAAAGAAGAGATGCAGGGGAACAATGAATGCTATCCAAACAAAAACTTATGATGATCGGATATCAACAAAGATGCCTATAACGTAACTTATGATGATCGGATGTATCCGATATATATACACGATGTGTCTAAAGATATCCAAACGAAAGGGAAATCTAGCAAAAACGATATCATGCTATATTGAACTACATAATAAGCACATAAGAGGTAAAAAAAAAAGGTGAACTAATGATGTTTAAAAAGAAAGAATGGACAGGATGCCAAATACACCCATAATGAAGACATCGGCTAAACTACTCAGCTAAAAAAAAAAAATGCAACCATGAATGGAAGTGATCACAACGAACCCATACACCCACGCCATGTTACAAAAATTAAAGAGGGGAATAATAAAAAAAAGGAAGCAATAAAATGAGAAAAACAGAAAAGAAAGAGAAAAAAAAAAAAGAACAGAAAATGCAAACAGAAAGTCGTGAGAATAAAGCAGGAAAATCAAGTTTGGAACAGATATTTCATCGAAAAACTGAGGAAACTTGATAAACACAGAAAGAATTTATTGGAATAAACATTCCATTGATTGTAGCAAATGGAGGATTCGACCCTGCTGTATGCAGGATCATCCTGTCATTAGTGCTCTTATAAGAAAATGGAAAAAAAGAAATGAAGAAGAACAACGGAAATCAAGACGAAGGAACACTGAAAATAAAGGGGAAACGATGTTTTTAAAAAAAAAGGTGGAAAAGAGAGAAAAATGGTTACTTACCTGTAATGGGTTATGAGATTGAACAATTGTTTTTTAGCCGTTGTTTCACAGAAATCAGGTAATCGAAGAAGAGGAGGTGATGTCTTTTGATCAATGCTTGCTAGACGATGGATTTTCAGTCGATCAAAGGGAAAAACACAAGGAAAAAGAGGAAACAGGGGAAAGAGGAGGAAGGAAAGGAGCGGGGAAAACTTCAAGGGAGAAGCGTCGAGGATTTAACATGGAGGGGTGAAGCGTGGATGGGTTGAGGAGAGACCCGCGTGATCTTTTTTAAAGGGGAAAAGGGGAAGATTCGAGAGGCTGGTCGGTTAGAGATCGACAGGAGAGGTAGGAGAAGGCGGGTGGTTCCGCGATGGGTGGTTCGGAGGGGTGCGATGGGGAAGAGGGTTTCAGTGGATGGCTAGTGAAGGGAAGCCGAGAGGGGAAAAGAGAAAGAAAAGGGTTTGGAAGAGGGTTTTTCCAGAGAGGTTTTGTGAAGGCTGAGAGAGAGCGACCCTATCAAAAGAAAAAAACCGAATTAGGGTTTTTATTTTCAAGCATGTCTTTCTACTTTATAAAATTTCCAAAACGAGGTTCTTTTTATAAGATTTTTTTCAAAAAAAAAGATAGACTTAAATAAAAGATGATTTTCAAAAGGTGGTTCTAAAAGCTTATTATTATATATATATTTTTTTGTATTTTCTTTGTGTTTTTTCTGATTTTTGTATTTTTGACAAAAAGACTTTAAAACTAGGGAAAATGAGAGATTAAAGACTATTTTTGGAATTTTTTTTTTTTAATATTTATAAAAGAGGGGTTTTCTGAGAATTTTAACGTTGTTCTTTTGAAAATTCTTCAGAAAATGGGTTAGAAATGAAAGATTGGGTCTGGTTTCCAACAAATCTGAGAAATGAATGGAAATTTTATCAAAAATTTGACCTGATTATTTAAAAGATGGACCCAGGGGCAAAGAAGGAATTTTTGGATTTTTGAAAAATTTGGGGTGTTCACAAGGGTCTTATTATAAAACATGATTATATAGCTTTATGAGTTTCATTTAACCAAAAATTGGTTATGTAGGGGGGATTACTGGAATTTATGGGGGCACTATCTCTAATTAGTGGTGAATTAAATTTAATCTTATGGAACACCTATAAATGAAGACCATGGTTATGGCAGCTCATATGATAGAGCATTTTGTGCTCAGTAAGAGGATTGTGGAGAGCCCCACGGTTAGAGATTGACTTAAATAGCTCAATTGAGAGAACATGTGTCACTACAAGAAAATATGTTATTAGCGACGGAAATTAGTGACGGAATTATTTCGTCGCTAGTTAGCGACGGTTTACCGAGCAAAACACATCCGTCGCTATAATCGCTGAAATTTACAAAAATAGTGATGAACTATATCCCGTCGCAAAATCCGTCGCTAATTAGCGGCGGATTTTGCGACGGAATACTTGGTCGTAACGGACGCAGCGTTTGGCGACGGTGTTTGCGACAGACAATTTACCGTCGCGACGTAGCGACGGACTTGGCGACGGAATATATTCCGTCGCCATTTACTTGTTTTTGATTTACGGCGGCTTAGCGACAGAATTTCTCCGTCGCTAAGTGTTGCATAACCCTATCCCAACCCTCTTTTCCTTTTCTTCTTTTGCTGCTGTCTCTCCCGCCAGCCGTTCGTCGTTCCTGGTTCGCCGTCCCCCGCCAGACGTCGTTTGTCGATCGTTGTTTGTCGATCGCTGCCGCTCGAAGACAGGTTCGCCAGCCGTCTTCGTCGTTCGTCGTTTCCGGCAGTGGGTTTAACCCCCTGCCTTTTCGGCAGGGGGTTTAACCCCCTGTCGTGCCGGAAACGCAGGGGTTTAACCCCCTGCCTTTCCGGCAGGGGGTTAACCCCATGCCGGAATAGGCAGAGGGTTAACCCCTTGCGTTTCCGGCAGGGGGTCGACCCCTCCTGCCTTTCCGACAGGTCGACCCCGGTAGGGGGTTAACCCCATGCCGGAACAGGCAAGGGGTTAACCCCTTGCGTTTCCGGCAGGGGGTCGACCCCCCATGCCGAAAAGGCAGGGGTTAAACCCCTGCATTTCCGGCATGGGGTGTAACGCCCCAAAATCGTGGACTTGAAACCTTTTATGAAAAAGGTTGAAAGCTTTGAAATCAATCATTTATCAGAGTTTAAAACAGAAGTTCAGCGGAAGATCAGGTTCAAAAAACAAGTCCCTAGACCTTGGGCGCATTACAACCAAAAGCAGATTTCCCCTTACAAACCGATTTGCAATTCAAATATATATTTTATTAAAATGAAAAGAAGAACCACATTTTTGGTAATACAGTTTTAGAAATCCAGAGTTCTAATAAAAAGAGATGCTTTCAAAGAAACCTTATACCACAGCTATCAAAAGAGTCCCCAAGAGCGCAACGTCAGGAAATGGCATTGCCTTGAATGCATCGTGTCATCATGCCATCGCAAGCTGTATCAACCTGTTCACCACCTGCCCAGAAAATGGGTCAGTCTCATAACAGACTAATAGGGGTGCAAGGGACAAGAAAGAACAAAAGCTACAATAAGCAAGATAATCGCTAGATCAAGCAGGAAAAGCACAACCTGTTCACCACCTTGCCCCTCGATTTGCCTTTGCATTAGCATGTGCATGGGTTTGTCCCTTGTTAGCCTGCACTCTCTGAGTGCAGCTTTGAGTGCATAGTGTATATCGTTTCACTTGTCTTACAAGCCACAACACACACTTATGCACATAGTTATGCTTTTCCTGCTTGATCTAGCGATTGCAGCACCCCGAACGGAAGCAGGGGTTGACCCCCTGCCGGAAAGGCAGGGGGTTAAACCCCTTGCCAGAAACAACGAACGGCGGGGACGGCTGGCGAACCTGTCTTTGGGCGGCGGCGATCGACAAACGACGATCAGCAAACGACGTTTGGCGGGGGACGGCGAACCAGGAACGACGAACGACTGGCGAGAGCGACAGCAGCAAAAGAAGAAAAGGAAAAGTGGGTTGGGATAGGGTTATGCGACACTTAGCGACGGAGTAATTCCTTCGCTAAGCCGCCGTAAATCAAAAACAAGTAAATGGCGACGGAATATATTCTGTCGCCAAGTCCGTCGCTACGTCGCGACGGTAAATTGTCTGTCGCAAACACCGTCGCCAAACGCTGCGTCCGTTACGACCAAATATTCCGTCGCAAAATCCACCACTAATTAGCGACGGATTTTGCGACGGGATATAGTTCATCACTATTTTCGTAAATTTCAGCGATTATAGCGACGGATGTGTTTCGCTCGGTAAACCGTCGCTAACTAGCGACGAAATAATTATGTCGCTAATTTCCGTCGCTAATAACCTCTTTTCTTGTAGTGACACATGTTCTCTCAATTGAGCTATTTAAGTCAATCTCTAACCGTGGGGCTCTCCACAATCCTCTTACTGAGCACAAAATGCTCTATCATATGAGCTGCCATAACCATGATCTTCATTTATAGGTGTTCCATAAGATTAAATTTAATTCACCACTAATTAGAGATAGTGCCCCCATAAATTCCAGTAATCCCTCCTACATAACCAATTTTTGGTTACATGAAACTCATAAAGCTATATAATCATGTTTTATAATAAGACCCTATAGCAACACTTGATCCAAAACCAGGATCCAACATGATGGGTTTGGCCATGTCTATGGATGCAAACCAGTTGTAGTTCTTACCTAAGTATAGACATGAATCAGATCTCCACTATAACATCAGATCTTAGTGGTGTATGTTTGAATAAAGATCAAAATAATTTAGGGTTGAAGATCGGATAGGGTCAAATATACGATATGAGTCAGACATGTTTTCTCCATATATGGATCCTTTAAGTAAGATTCAAATGTATATTCATAATGGGATTCTGATATTTTCAATCAGTTTACTTTTGCATTCGGATCTCAAATTGATCCAATGCAAAATCTGACCAGATTATGTCTTGCATATAAATAACTTCTTTTTGTTCTATGTTTCGGGATCTAGTATCACCACATGTATTTTGGATTTGGATTCAACTTTACCTCATCGTATCTGAATTTGAATTTGAATTTGAATCTACTGTTTAAATTTGGATTCAGATTCAGATCCTAAAAGATCTAAGCCCAGTTCTACCCGTTTGCACCAATGTCAGATTCGGCCTGATTCATATGGAATCCGTTCTCAGTCAATTCAATTCAAAGAGGCCGATTTACCTATCATTTCAAACTCTGTTTTAGTATTCTTAATAGATTTTTAACATTTTAAATATTTTAATTACACGTGTCATCCAGTGGTGAAAAGTACGGATTCAATCCGATTTGATTTCATTAAGAGTTTTTTTCTTGAGAAACCGATTTTAACAACACTGGTTCGCACCCTATGAACAACGATCTGTGAACTGTGATAAAAAGAACCCTAAACCCCAGCATCGCGTTTCCCTACGAATCCCAGCCAAAATCTCTTTCTCTGTCTCTGTCTTTCTGCCGAAAGAAGAAGGAAGAGGAGGGTGTCCCCCCACCCAGGTACTCTCTCTCTTCTTTGTCTCTTCTTCTTCTTCCGTTCTCCATCTTCTTCTTCTTCTTCTTCTTCTCTTCGTTCTTCTTCTTCTCATTCCTCTTCTTCTTTGAGTTTTACTTAATTATTTGGTTTTAAACTTTAGTTGTATATTCCTTGATTAATCGAATCTCGTAGTAATTATGTTTATGTATAAAAATTTGTTGCGTATTGTGTTTTTATAAATTAAGCTTTCAAGAGAAGACGTCTTGTCCTAATTTTCATAAAAACCATGTATGCATGCCTCATGCCCATATTGTATCCACGTTCGTGGACATAACCTTAAATAGATAGTTTATTTGTTAGATACTTACAAAGATCAAGGTGCTACATTAATGTTGTTTTTACATATTATTCTCATATCTTTCAGTATTTATTTGAGTTTTTTTATTTCTCATTGTTATTTCTTTTATTTATTTGTGTTTTTAGATATATTTTTTTTTTAAGTTTTTAAAAATGTGTTTTTAAGGCTTGTGCTTTACTCCTCTCTTCATATTTTAGTGGAACCCTTCTCTACGCCCCATCGCTTTTCACAACATGGTTTACATCATTGTTTCGGTGAAGATGGTGTCAATTGATCGATGTTTATATGGTTATTCTGTGGGAAAAGTAATTTTGTTGTGATCATCTTATATAGTGTTTTATGTCTGAATCATTGTTGGTATGGTTATTTGGGAGAGTGCTTATTCTCTTAGTCATTGTTTTAGGATCACTAGTCGAATGGAACGTGTTCAGCTTTCAGGTAGACTAATTTGAAGTTTTTGATGGATAGCGTAAAAGGTGCGCTTTTGCCTTGAGGCGCGTTAATGAAGCTCAAGTGCCTGTGAGGCAATAGGCTCTCGATTTTTGAAAGAAGAGAGAGGCCCGATTTTTTAGGGCTCTCTCGCCTCTGCCGAAAGGAAGAAGAAGAACCCTCTCGTGTTCTTTCAAGAAGAAGAGGAAGAAGGCCCTCTCTCTCTCTCTCTCTGCCGAAAGGAAGGAGGAGGAAGGAGGGTCCATTCGGTACGCACCCCTCTCTCTCCTTCGTCTCTTCTTCTTCTTCTTCTTCTTTTCTTCTCCTCCTCCTTCTTATTCTTCCTATGCTGATCTTCTTCTCCTTCCTTCTGCAGATATTCTTCTCCTCAGGTTAAAAAAACAAGGAAGGCCCGATTGCTTAGGTCTCTCTCTTTTCTTCTTCCGTTCTTCTCCTTCTTCCTCTGCCCAACTTCTTCTTCTTTTGTTTTTCTTCCCCTTCTTATTGTTCTTCTGATATTCTTTTTCTTCTTCCCTCCTACTTCCTTTTCTTCTTCTCCCCCTTCTTTCCTCCTCGTTTTTCTTCTTCCCTTCCTCTGTTCTTCTTGAACAATCGGGCCTGTTAATCAGAAAATTACTTTGTTCTTGTTAATTAATTAATTAATTATATATTGATTTAGTAATTCATTGATTTGTTGCTTTTTTATTAGCTGCATGCTATTTGTATTATATAATTGTGTTTGCTAAGTATAACTATGTGTGGTGTATATCATTATGTTGTCCTTTATACAAATATGTAGAGTGGTTCTTGCTAGTTATTGTGATTTTTGGTCTTGTTCCTTGGTTAAATAATCACATCTTCTTTGTTGGATCAGTTAAATTATTGCATTGTAGTCATTTCTTTGAATTAGTTTTATAATTTAGTTTAGATTGTCCACTTAATATCTAATTATATATTAATAGTACATAAATGATGCTTTATTTTGTTTTTTTATTTGGTCAAATTTTTAATATTTTTTGTGAATATTACACCAGTAGCTTTTTATCCCTTTTGTCACAAGCCTCCAAAGTGGTTGAGAAACTTCTAATTCAGAGTTAAACTTGAACCAACTCTATTGACACCACTAGAACTCGCCATTATATCTGAAAAGTGAAAAGTGAATAGAAAATATGTAAATAAAGTTAATAAACACTTCAAAAAAATAGTAACAAGAGCTCCACCCCTCTAACTGTGTGCCTGATAGAAAATAACAAAGGCAGGGGTTGAGGCAGGGGGAGAGCCCCCTATCAGAAAACAGATCTGAGGCGGGCTCCGCCCCCTGCCGAAAACCTGCGACTGAGGTAGGGGTTGGAGCCCCCTACCGGAAAACAAATATGAGGCAGGGGGCAGCCCCCTGCCGGAAAATAAACTGAGACAGGGGCCTCCACCCCCTGTTGGAAAACACGAACGAGGTAGGGGGCTCTGCCCCCTGCCAAAAAATAAACTGAGGCAGGGGGCGAAGTCCCGTAACGGAAAACAGATCCGACGCAGGGGGCAGCCCCCTGCCGAAAAATAGATCTGAGGCAGGGGCGGAGCCCCCTACCGGAAAACAGATCTGACGCAGGGGGCAGCCCCCTGTCGAGAAACAAATATGAGGCACGGGAGCTCCCTGCTGAAAAATAAACTCAAGCAGGGGCCTCCATCCCCTGCCGGAAAACACGAACGAGGCAGGGGGATCCGCCCCCTACCGGACGAAGGGGAAGAAGAACGAAAGAGGGAGGAGTGCATACCTGAGAGAACCGGTGGCTGGGGTCGCCGATGGCTGGCTGCGGCTACGATCGTCAGGGTCTGGGTCGTCGGTGAGACTGAAGGGGACGAAGAGCGAGGGACGGCTGGGGGAGAGGGAAAGATCAGTGGGGAGGGGTCTGTCGTAAGCCCCTCCCCTTGCGTAGCCTCTTTAGGGTTCGGCCCCGACCCTGATAAACATTTTGGATCCGGATCGGACCCGACCTGAGTCCAAAATAAATTTTAAATATGGACAACAATAGGCTCAGTCAAAGTTGACCGAGTCTATAAAGTGGACGGACTCGGCCCCGATGCATTGACCGAGTCCAACACTTGTTGACCGAGTCTGCCCCGTGTCTGAAGCCGCACTCGTGTCGGGGCGTGTCGACACGGGTGCATCGATCTCCTAACCGAGTCCATGTGACATCGGTTATATCCAATTATGCCTACATTGAAACCACATCCAACCCAGTTACATCCCTAGATGTGTCTAACATCTATCTAGCTATATCTTGATCATGTGGCTTGATCAAATTGCAAATTCTGCAGTCCAATCTACAGAATTGGAAGTGTCAATGACTCTTAAGGAAATGAGAAGGTTTGTTTGTTACATACATAATGTTCATAATTTCGCAAGGTTGAGGTTCAATCGACTACACTGTACAAGTATTATAAATTGTGCTTTTGTTCTTTCAGAATTTTTTTTTTCTTTTTTTGGATATTAAGTATTATTAGGAGTTTCCCATTATCAAAGAAGGCACCAAGGAAGGGCCTAGCAAGTTTCACAGAGAGAGAAAGTGAAGGAGTGGGGGGAGATTGTTTACTAGATATGAGGAATTTTCTTTATATTGTAACATCATATTTCATATATATAGGTTCTACATAAATATTTCCTCTTGAAAGACTAAGCTTTTTGATATACTATAACCAAAAAGGGTACCAAAACATCCAATAATGCATAATATTACAATATTCAATAACCTAAAATCTTAGACTTTTTAATATATTCAATAACTGCAATATTCTACATTATGCATAGATGGACAAGCAGGAACAATTAGACACGATAACTAGCAAACTAATTTGGCTTTTAAAATTGTGATATGCATGAGCTGAAAAACTGACCTCCGTCTTGGTTTTGAGGGCATGCTGCAAAACCTTGGAAAGGTGCTGTATAAGGATGGATGCCTTCTGGTAAGACTTAGCAATATCTAGTGAGTACTACTCCACAACAGAATCAGCAAGAAACTGGATATGTTTTATGTTTTCCGGTTCAACAAATTTGGAGTGTGCCAAAAATGTTCTGTACATGTTCGTTAGGAAGGAATCATAGCAATCTGAATTTAACTGCAGAACCATGCTTCGGATGAGTAAGAATGCTGCCAAAGAGACTCTCCCTCCTCCAGTTGCCCAAAGGTGGATGGCAATCTGCAATCACCTCACATATGAGATAATAAAAATCCATTAAGTGATAAGTTATTAGACATTCATCACAAGAATGCCCTTGCAATAGCCGAGTGTAACAGCAACGGTTCAAATCAATCTCATGTATAATGATAATAAGTTAACTATAGGGGTTCCAATCTATGTGACCTCCGGGCAGATTAAGTACACCTCTTCCCATGTGATGGACAAGCACTTTGAGACAAACAAGGAAAAAACCTTTCTCAAAATATGAATTATTATGAAATAATAGATGCAAACACCTAAAAAGGGTTTTCCATCTGCAATAAATGAATTTTGTGAAATAACCACATTTGCTCATTAAAAAATTTAGCATTGAAACCCCTTGTTCCCTACGTCTTTCCTCATAAAGAAAACTTTTCTCCCAAAGAAATACCAAATATATCCTTTCTGCTGTACCAGCAGGATCATGCAATATAGATCCTAGAAACTTCATTGCATTTAAAAGAAGTCTCACAATTTTGCCGTAGAAATGGCCTAATGTAATGAACAAAGCATAAAACTAAAAAACAAACATGTTTTTTGGAAAAACACAGACATGACAACGTCAGCACACAAATACAAGCATGCACATGGATAGCATGGGGCACATCCGTGCATGTTTACGCATACATATGCATATCTTTTGCTTCTCAATAGATTCTAGCTTGTTCAACAACAGTTACCTTGCTAAGCCTTTGTAGCAAAACCGAAAATGCAACTAAAAATATAACTGAATCTCTGAGCCGAGAAAGGACGAAGACAATTATCTGTGTATCTGTAGCCTGAGTCAGAAGATACAATGTACTTTTGATGTAAGACTTAACCAGTGGTTTCACTGAGGCCCATTTTGAAGTATTTTGCAAGCTCAGTACAGTGTCCTTGCAACCAGAGCTTGACATTCCCAATAATCTTCGGAATATACTGTCTGCTTCATGAAGCACAATTAACAAAACCTTGCAGAAAGCTGCTCTTGTCTGAATCTTGTATAATAGAGCATCAGAGTTATCACTTCCATAATGGCATGCAACCCAGAATCCATTTAACAGATTAGGAAGCACAGAGATGTTTTGTTGATTCATGATCTGTTGGCACCATGAATCAATAGAGAAACTTGTGAGGATTGTATGTTCACATAAACTTGAATTTTCCCCGGTTTTGTTGCTGCTGCTCTCATTTGGTTCACCTTCATCATCTGAAAGTTGTCATGTGAAGGCTAACAAAGTAAGCAACACATAAAAGTTGAGAATAAGTGAACACAGGAAAGAAAGAATCAAGAAATAGCCCAAATAATGGCATCAAACAGAATAAACAATATTTTAGAAATTTTTATATCACAGTAGTATAAAATATAAATCAATGATCAACAAGCAATAAAATAGGTAGACATGCATTATATAAATATAAAAAATATATATTATCATAGTCACAAATATCGATCTCGAACATATCTTAGCAAGGCAATTTCTCTAGGTTTGGTTGATAAATATAAACTTGGTGCTTAAAAAATTTTTAAAAACAGTAGCAATAAGTGAGAAAAGCAACACATAATACAAAAAATAAGTAAAAAAACAAAAGAAAGAAGAAAAACATAGTTAAGATATAATAAAAAGTAAAAGGCAACTTATAATATCATGATATTATCACGATAATATCATGACATATATAAATTTATGATATTTTTAAAATATTGTGATATTTTGCCTTTAATATCGTTTTATGAATTTACAGCTATATTCTCGCTTCTTATGTTAAATCACATATGAGACTTATGTATCATATGTGTATTACATTTAGTGTGGTACCCCCTCTTTGTATTTATGTGTACATTTCATTTTTTCAGGGGTACTTATGGATTTTAGCATTAGTTAGTGGTAAGCTTAGTTGTCAAAGGTGGTGCCTAGGCATAAGCCTAGGTCGGTATTTTTTTTCCGTTGACTGTTATCAACATGTATAAAAGGGGGAAAAGGGTCATTTTTCCCCTTTTTTCGCTCCACTCTCTCTCGCTCCGTTCTCTCTCCTTTCTCTAGCTAGGGCAGAGCCGAAGAAGGTCAACCTTCTCCTCCCTCTACAGGTACCGCTACCTCTCTCTCTCTCTCTCTCTCTCTCTCTTAAAAGTTATACTCTCCATATGAACCTTATAAACAAAGGTAAGTGAAGAAAAAGAATTAAAGTATTCTAATAATGTGTTCAGTGTTTCAAGCTGTTGGTGCCACGGTTTTCTTCATCATATTTTGGGACATTATTTGGTAGCATTTTGTTTAACATTTCACATTTTTTTTAACATTTTTAAACTGTCCTTTTGAGTTCACACTTCACAGTTTGGGCTGGCTCCGTGGTGTGATTCCAATGATGTGAGTGTGATATATTTGATCAGAATATAAATCTAGAAAGATCAAATGCTCAGTGATGGCTTGCCTATAAAAAAAAAGAGTGATGAAGCAAACTGTTGGGTGTCATATTTGTACTAAATAGACATTATCGGTTTATTAGGATCACTTTATACCAAGGTTGCCAGACTAGGAAATGGAAGCGGGAAACGATACAGAAAGCGGAAGCGAGAAGCAATGAATTTTAAAATATATAGGAAGCGGGAAGCGAACAATAAATAAAAGAAATATATGAATTGAATGAAAATCAAAATAAAACACAAATAAAAACTAAAATAAAAGTGACGAATATTAAATTTCATGTTTTTTTAGTGTAAGAGTTAAATGTATAACAAAATCTAAAAATGATGACTACCAATTTAGAGAAAGCACATGGAAGTGAGTGAGAAAAGTGAGAGAAAACACATAAAAAACAAGAAAAGTTGAGTAAGAGAACATATAAGAAGAATAGATGAGGCGTGTGGAAAGCATAGGAGAAGCATGGGGGAATCGAGGTTCTCATCAAGTTTCGGAAGCGAGGAGTATCACGCTTCTGAAGCGAGTTTCCAGGAAGCGAGCTTCCCACCTATCTAAGAAGCTTCCGGTAGCTCTGCTTTATACACCAGTGTAAAGAGTATCTCCATGAAATTGGGATCAATGCTGCCATGAATAATATTTTCATTTATGTTGTGGCAGTTATGTTTTTCTCTTTTTTTTCCTCTTATAAACCAAACATTTTCGCTTGTTGGCTTTTGTAAATTTCCTTTTGACTTTTTCTCTAAATTACTGATTCTATGAAAGAAAAACAATCATTTTTTGAAAATCCCCTACAGATTCCCGTGCGGACAAGTTAGAAATTCTTCTAAAAAGATTTATTGTGATCCGAACAAATCTCAGCCACACTCCAATTTTTGTTACTGGCTATTTCCAATGTTGCATGTGTGGGCACATATATACATTTGTTAGGGTATAAGTGCACAGATAAACATTTGTTTGGGTATAAGTTCACAGATCTCATCTTGGGCAGTCAATGGGCCGGATCCATGTCTGGTATCTGACTGAGCCCAAACCCAAACATCAGGATAGGCATAAAATAATGACCAGAACCCAACTCAAATTAGGTTTAACTATGTTTTTTGGGGGACATTTTAAAAAAAACACCTAAATTTTGGTCGATTATTAAAAACACATCTAAGTTTTCAATATTGTTAAAAACACACCTAAACTTTTTTATAGTTAATAAAAAACCTAGGGTTTGCTCCTGTTAAAGTTGTCATTAAATGTGTGCTGCAATTACAAAAAAAAACTTAAGGGTTTTTTTATTATGAATTCATATTTTGCTGATATGTTATTTGTTGCTTACTCCTTTTTATTTAGCAAATTTAGATGTTGCCTTTTTTTAGATTCTTATCATTTTTTAGAACAATAGAAGGGGGCTTCATCTGCAAGTGCTAGTGGGTCCACATTTTCAAATTTGGAACATATTCAGAACTTTAAGAGAAAATCAGGTGATCCAGCATGAGAGTGGGCCTATATTAAGGATAAACAAGATCTGAATTCTGTGACATTGTAATATCAAAAAAAAAAAAAAAAAATTGGTTTGGGCCGGATCTGGATCCGACCTGGGCCACCGCCCCTCACTGTCATTAAAAGACAGCGAGGCAGGTGGGAGGAGGGTTACGAAACCCCCCTCACCGCCACTTGCACTCTGTCTCTCTGTTTCCCTCTCTCGCTCGTCCATGGTCACCGACGCCGGCAACCCCCGACAGCCGCCGCCACCGACATCGGCGACCCCCCTTCCTTTCGGCGAGCTCCTCTTCAGCGAGCTTCCTCCGAAAACCCCCTGGTACGCCATCGCTTCCTCTTTCTCCCTCTTTTCCCTCTCCGTCTCTTCTCTCTCTCTCCCTCACTTCTCTGTGTGCCCACGGGAGGGGTCAAACCCCCTCCCTGTGCCCCTTTTTTTGTAGGGGAGGGGCCCGACACCCCTCCCTGCTCTCCGTTATGGTAGGGGAGAGGGCTGAGCCCCCCTCCTTGCTTCCGTTACGGTAGGGGAGGGGCCGAGCCCCTCCTCCCTGTTCTTGGCTATGGCAGGGGAGGGGTCGAGCCCCTCCTCCCTGTCCCTTTTAGTTGCGCCAGCAGGGGCCATTGGCCCCTGCCTTTCCGTGTGCCAGCAGGGGCCGATGGGCCGCTGCCTTCCTTTTTGCGAGCCAGCAGGGGCTTATGGCCCCTGCCTTTCTTGTTGCCAGCAGGGGCCGATGGGCCCCTACCTCTCTTTTTGCTAGCCAGCAGGGGCTTATGGCCCCTGCTTTTATGTTTGCCAGCAGGGGCCATCGGCCCCTGCCTTCTTGCCAGCAGGGGCCGATGGGCCCCTGTCTTTCTTTTGCCAGCAGGGGCCATCGGCCCCTGCCTTTCTTTTGTTGCCAGCTGGGGCCGATGGGCCCCTGTCTTTCTTTTTTGCCAGCAGGGGCCATCGGCCCCTGCCTTTCTTTTTTGCCAGCAGGGGCCGATGGCCCCCTGCCCTTTGTGCGCGAGCCTATACCCTTGGCCGACAGGCCCGAGAAATCTTTGGAAGCTACATCGTGATGGGGACAGATCATTACAATTGTTGGTCTCCAACGAGGAATTCCTAGTAGTGTGAGTCATCTGCTCGCATGGGCTACATCCCTCTTTTGGCAGCTAGAGTCTTTTGATCCTGCCCCATCTTCTTTTCGAGTCAATTGGGACGGTTGGCCCCAACCTTATGTATCGGCAAAGTTGAGTCTTTGCCTTGCTTTTGCTTTTGTCAGAGTTTGCTTGTTAATATCGCATATTTGCAGCTACGACAGATCCCACTCGTGCTCCGCGACCCGAGCCGTCAATCGTGTACGTCCGTAGACATCAGCAAGCCCGTAACCCTCCAAGGTAGGGCAAAATTGCACAGAAGACTTGGATAATTGAATTAAGTTCAATTGAACTAAAAGCGACCATTAAATGAATATATATATATATATATATATATACAAATATATATATATATACAAATATATATATATATATATAGATATATATATATATTTATACGAGTATCCACTTCACTCAAGGATGCGGTTTCGCAATCCTTGCCCTTTACCTTGCCGTCGCGCTCTGCGCCTAGGCTCTTGCTTTTGCATTTGTGTTGGTATTGCCTTGCTATTGCAGATGACGTGCAGGTTCTTACTCTTTGCGGATGCCTTAAGGGCATCCTCGTGGAGGATGCAAGAAGCATTTACCACTCTCCCTCTTGCGACAAGAGTTTAGTCGGGAGCGAGCGAACTTCTTAGCGGGTGTTCTGTTGAGAAACCCGTATCCCATCTATCGAGGCCGGTATCGAGTCATGCGAGACATGTAGATACCCCGATAGCGGATGTGATTCGAGATAATCACATGCATCATGTTGGCACAAGGTACTGCAGTTTCAAAAGATAGAGTAAAGTTGATAAACTTTACATCTTTGTGAAACACTCCTGTTGAGGAGCTATACCCCCTTTGTCCTAGAGTACTTGTAGTCGTGCACGACACGCCTAGTACTGCGATGATCGGATAAGACGGTCGTGCGACCTCGAACAATGCTAAATGCAAACTGTTGTAATCACATAATCGGCCTCACATTCGCCTTCACAGGCAAGATGCTCGAGTGGTTTAAAGACCCCAGCATAGAATGGGTCGTTAGTTAAGCAACCCCTAACGCACCCGTTCTCTTCTGGTTGTCTGTCAAGGGAGAGGACAGATCAATACAAAAACTCCAATGGACAAGTTGTTAACAACCACCCCACGGGCAATGATCCGGCCTCCCCAGTCATTGGAGTTAGGGGAAAGGGGCTACAATAGTTGGCTCAACACTTCTGTAGAAGTTGGATGCATCTGTGGCACTGCTTTTCAGCCTCTGGGGAATCCTCTCTCGGCTAAAGCCGTCCCCTTTGGAGCGGACTCAACTAGCTATTCGGGTTATTGAAAATACACAGAATAATAGACGCCCTAACTAGTCTCAGTTGTTTCTATGTTTTACCTGCGCATACCCGCAGGCCAGTAATATCGGAACATAAAGTCTGTTCACATTGGTTGCTGAGCCGTGAGACTCGCCTGCACTACCGACTCGCTTGGACCACCGACTCGCTTGCACTACTGCTTCCTTGCACTACTGATTCGTTGCACTACTGATTCGCTGCACTACTGATTCGTTGCACTACTGATTTGCTGCACTACTGATTCGCTGCACTACTGATTCGCTGCACTACTGATTCGTTGCACTTTTGATTCACTTGCACTACTTATTCACTTGCACTACTTATTCGCTTGCACTACTTACGCGTTTGCACTAGTTATCTGCATGCATTGCTTACCTGTTTAACTGCATATTTGCTTTAAACTGCGTAATCTACTGAATTAAATTACATAATTCAGTTCCTTGTAGTCTCTCATGTGCACCTACTAGTTTTTCGCGAAACTAACCCATTCTATGGGTACAGGTGATGATTAGGTACACCACAGGCGATGGCAAGATGGCTCCAAGACGTTCTTCTTCTTGCTCTTAGCTCGCGTCCTGTTGTTTGAGGTTTTGTAACGGATTTTCCTTGGAATATCTGAATTTTGTACTATTTGGAGAACTTCTTAAATGAAAGTGGCTTTTCCAAGTGTTTGCATGTAGCATGTGTTGTGCGTTTTGGTTCTTTTAGCTAACGCGCTCAAAGTTGTCAGCTTGCCTTTTTGAAATTAATAAAAGTATAGTCTTCTGTTGATTTCGTAAACCATCTCTGAGATGAAGAGATTCCTTTTTAGTCTCTTGTCTGTTTTTTTTTGAAAGGTTTGCAAGCTTGAAATTTTGGGGTGTTACAACTTGGTATCAGAGCTAAGGGAAGCAAGGATTCTTGACCATTGAGCATCCGCATCGCACTGTGAGTATACTTTTCCTCTTGCTTAGTAGGTGCACAAGGCATTGTTAAGTTAAGTGGCTTGACATGTTTTGTGTATGTACCAGCATTGCTGGGGTTACATAAACTACTCATGTTAAACATGAATAGTACTTATGTTTTTGCTTGTTTTGAGCTTCCTAAAATTTCTAATTATGGGTATTCCTTGTTTACTCCAAGGATGGCATGGAACTCGAACGAAGGGTCTGCTGGCGAATGGTCAGATCAGCGGGGATTCGTGATGGATTCCCTAGGTTCCCTGGCAGCGGCTATGCGAGACCAAATTCGTTCCCAAAGGGAACCAGCGCCTGTTCCTGAGCCGATCCCGCATACCGCAGTGACGTATGAGAAATTTCTGAAGCTTGATCCCCAGACCTTCGACGGCAAGCCCGACCCAGACATAGCCGATAGCTGGGTGAAGGAGGTGGAACGAGTGTTCGAGGTCTTGTCAGTGCCCGATGACAAGAAGACGCTATTCGGGACCTTCAGGCTGAAGGGGAATGCCCGCAGTTGGTGGGACATGACGCGGGGTGTGCAGTTTTTGGGGATTTCGCCCATAGAAAGGCTTTCTTGGAGAACTACTTCCCGCCTCACGCAAGGGAGAAGAAGAAGGTGGAGTTCTTAGAGCTCTGTCAGGGCAATTCGAGTTTGACGGATTACATCGCCAAATTCCAGAGTTTGGAACCCTACTGCCCTAACCTGTTCGCGGATGATCGCGAGCGAGCAGGAAAGTTTGTTCGGGGGCTGAAGGAGAGACTCATGCATCGGGTGCTAACGAGCATGCCCTCGACCTTCTCTGCGGCAGTTGCTGCCGCCACCGTTCTGAGTGAAGCATGGGAGCGCACTAAGAGTGCTCAGGGTAGGAGGCCACTCGCTACGGGTGGTGAGCCGAAGACACCTTCCGGCGACCCAGGCAAACGACCGCTCCTTCCTGTAAAGAGCGAAGGAGGAAGGAAACGATATCCTCCTTCAAAGCGTCAGCGGCCATAGGGCAACCCTCCAGCCAGGCAACAGGCTGGCAGCGTATGCCCCAGATGCCAGCGATCTCACTTTGGGTAGGCGTGCCCGCTCGACACAGGCGAATGCCTATATTGTGTCAAGATGGGCCACTACGTCCGTGATTGCCGCAAAAAGGCGGCTGATGATTCCAGGCAGACCAGCGGAGCACCTTTGCTCCCTCGGCCACCACTGCCGCAACAACAGTATTAGTCGCCACCATCACAGACGAGCGGTCAAAGGAGGGCGCCGGGACGCGTCTACTCAGCCAAGGCTGAGCAGTTGACCAAGGGCGACCTAGTGCAAGGTACCCTTTTTGTCGCTAACCAAGCGACTTTTGTGCTTTTTTATTGTGGTGCCACACACTCTTTTATTTCGGTAAATTTTGCCGAGTGTTTGCACATACCTGTAAAACCCTTGCATAATACACTTGAAGTGTATAACCCGATTGGGAAAAATACCATTTGTGCGGCCTACGTACCAGAGTTGGACGTAGTCTTAGCAGATCGGCATTTACCGGCTTGTGCTATCCTGCTAGTGATGACAGAATTTGACGTCATCCTAGGCATGGATTGGCTACACAAGTATCATGCCAAGATTTTTTGCCGAGATAGCAGGATTGTTTTATCTCCACCAGGAATGCCCAAGATGGAATTCAAGATCGTGAAACCCGTTCGGGCGAGCAAGTTGATTTCGTCGTTGAAGGCGCAGAGCTACCTGAGGAAGGGATGCACTGCCTTTTTGGTCAGTGTCATCCAGTCCGGACCGACGCGAGTCCCGATGGGAGACTTGGAGATTGTTCGAGATTTTCCAGACGTCTTCCCGGAGGAACTACCAGGCCTTCCTCCACCTCGCGAGGTGCAGTTCAGCATCGAGTTGCTACCGGGTACTGCGCCAATTTCTAAGGCTCCATATCGAATGGCGCCAGTCGAGCTCGCAGAGCTCAAGAAGCAGTTGCAGGAGTTGATGGATCAGGGATTCATTCACCCCAGTGTCTCGCCGTGGGGAGCTCTCGTCTTGTTCGTGAAAAAGGACGGATCATTGCGGTTGTGCATCGATTATCGGATCCTTAACCAGGCGGCAATAAAGAATAAGTACCCGTTGCCATGCATCGAGGATCTGTTCGATCAGTTGCAGAGGGCCAGGATCTTCTCAAAGATCGACCTTAGATCTGGGTACCATCAACTCAGAATTAAGGGAGATGATATCTCTAAGACGGCCTTCCGGACCAGGTATGGGCATTACGAATTTACGGTCATGCCCTTTGGACTCACTAACGCTCCTGCATCGTTCATGGATCTCATGAATAGGGTGCTCAACCCCTTTTTGGACACCTTCATGATCATGTTCATCGACGACATCTTGGTGTATTCAGATAGCTGGGAGCAACATCGTGAGCACTTGAGAGTTATTCTCGAAACCTTGCGAAAGGAGCGGTTGTTCGCTAAGTACTCTAAGTGCGAGTTTTGGCTCGAGGAGATCATGTTTTTGGGACATATCATCTCCAAGGAAGGTGTGTCCATGGATCCAGCGAAAGTCGAGGCTGTACTCAGTTGGCAGCAACCGAGGAATGTTCATGACATTCAGAGTTTTCTTGGATTAGCTGGGTATTACCGAAGATTTATCCAGGACTTTTCTAAGATCTCTCTACCCTTGACGCAGCTCCTGAAGAAAGAAGCTAAGTTCGTGTGGGATGACATGTGTGAGAGCAGTTTTCAGATGTTGAAGGAACGTCTTACCACTGCTTCTATTTTGGCCTTACCTTCGGGTCAAGGCGGCTTCGTGATTTACACAGACGCTTTCGGGACAGGTTTGGGTTGCGTCTTAATACAGAACGATAGAGTGATCGCCTATGCATCGCGCCAACTTAAAATACATGAGAAGAATTACCCGACTCATGACTTGGAGTTAGCAGCGGTGGTCTTCGCATTGAAGATATGGCGGCACTATTTGTATGGGGAGCGGTTCGAGGCTTTTACAGATCATAAGAGCCTAAAATATTTGTTCTCGCAGAAGGAGCTGAATATGAGGCAGCGACATTGGCTGGAATTCCTCAAGGATTACGACTTTACCTTGTCCTACCACCCAGGAAAAGCGAACGTTATGGCCGACGCTCTGAGCCGCAAGTCTCCCAGCGTTTCCGTAAACTTGTTATTTGCGGGGTGGAAGCTGATCGAGGATCTGATATCGTGGGAACCGTTTGCGGTCACTCCAGTTTCGATCAGTCTTTCCAGCATGGTAGCTCAGCCTGAGCTATTGTCAAATATCTTTGTCAGTCAGAAGATCGATGCGCAGTACGAAAAGCTGAAGGCTGTAGCGCAGCGGGCCGATACCCCCTTCCGACTGAGTGACGAAGGAGGTGTATGGCGTAAGGATCGTCTCTGGGTGCCAGAAGATCCTTTTTTGAGAGATGAGATTCTCGCTGAGGCCCACAAGTCCAAGTACACGATCCACCCAGGCGGCACAAAGATGTTCAAAGATTTGCAGCGCAGATATTGGTGGAATGGAATAAAGCGGGACGTAGCCGAGTACGTTTTGAAGTGTTTGACTTGCCAACAGGTTAAGATCGAGCACCAACGACCAGACGGAGTGATGCAGCAAATGGAGATTCCACAATGGAAGTGGGAGGACATCACGATGGACTTCATCGTCGGTTTGCCGAGGACGCGGAGGAAACACGATGCGATTTGGGTGATCGTGGATCGACTCACTAAATCGGCGCATTTCCTCCCTATACGGCTCAGTCAGTCACTGGACAGTTTGGCAGACCTCTATGTCAGGGAGATTGTGAGATTGCACGATATTCCTGTGTCAATCATCTCCGATCGTGACCCGAGGTTCACCTTCAGGTTTTGGGGGCAGCTGCAGTTGGCCTTGGGCACAAAGCTAAAATTCAGCACCGCCTTCCACCCTCAGACTGATGGACAATCTGAACGCACGATTCAGACTTTGGAGGATATGCTGCGAGCGTGCATGTTAGACTGGAGGGGAGAATGGGACTCTCATACTGGGTTGGCAGAATTCGCGTACAATAATAGTTACCATGCCAGTATCGGTATGGCCCCTTACGAAGCCTTGTACGGGAAGCCTTGTCGATCACCCGTTTACTGGGATGAGGTTGGTGAACGAATGCTAGATTCACCTATAGTGCTACAACACTATACTCAGCAAGTGCAGATGATCAGGGAACGTCTGCGTACCGCGCAAAGTCGGCAGAAGTGTTACGCCGATCGTCGACGTAGAGAGCTCGTGTTCTCAACAGGAGATATGGTTTTTGTTAAGGTATCTCCTACCAAGAGCGTCTTCAGGTTCGGGAAAAAGGGAAAGCTGAGTCCGCGATTCGTCAGACCTTTTGAGATCCTGGAACGGATCGGCGAAGCGGCTTACCGCGTTGCGCTGCCTCCTCAGTACGCTCAGATTCACAACGTCTTTCACGTATCCATGCTGAGAAGATATGTTCATGACCCATCGCACATCATTCATTATGATGATGTGGATATCCAAAAGGACTTGACGTTCGAGGAAAGACCAGTGGCAATCGTTGATCGTCGAGACCAAGTGCTTTGGTCGAAGATGATTTCTCTTGTAAAAGTACGTTGGCAACACCATGGAATTAGTGAATGTACATGGGAGCTTGAGTCAGATATCAGGGATAAATACCCTGACTTGTATTTTGACCAATTTATGCTATAGAAATTTCGCGGACGAAATTATTTTAAGGAGGGTAGGATGTAATATCAAAAAAAAAATTTTGGTTTGGGCCGGATCCGGACCCGACCCGAGCCACCGCCCCTCGCTGTCATTAAAAGACAGCGAGGCAGGCGGGAGGAGGGTTACGAAACCCCCCTCACCGCCACTTGCTCTCTGTCTCTCTGATTCCCTCTCTCGCTCGTCCACGGTCACCGACGCCGGCGACCCCCGACAGTCGCCGCCACCGACATCGGCGACCCCCCTTCCTTCCGGCGAGCTTCCTCCGAAAACCCCCTGGTACGCCATCGCTTCCTCTTTCTCCCTCTTTTCCCTCTCCGTCTCTTCTCTCTCTCCCTCACTTCTCTGTGTGCCCACGGGAGGGGTCAAACCCCCTCCCTGTGCCCCCTTTTTTGTAGGGGAGGGGCCCGACACCCCTCCGTGCTCTCCGTTATGGTAGGGGAGAGGGTTGAGCCCCCCTCCTTGCTTCCATTACGGTAGGGGAGGGGCCGAGCCCCTCCTCCCTGTTCTTGGCTATGGCAGGGGAGGGGTCGAGCCCCTCCTCCCTGTCCCTTTTAGTTGCGCCAGCAGGGGCCATTGGCCCCTGCCTTTCCGTGTGCCAGCAGGGGCCAATGGGCCCCTGCCTTCCTTTTTGCGAGCCAGCTGGGGCTTATGGCCCCTGCCTTTCTTGTTGCCAGCAGGGGCCATCGGCCCCTGCCTTGTTGCCAGCAAGGGCCGATGGGCCCCTGCCTCTCTTTTTGCTAGCCAGCAGGGGCTTATGGCCCCTGCTTTTCTGTTTGCCAGCAGGGGCCATCGGCCCCTGCCTTCTTGCCAGCAGGGGCCGATGGGCCCCTGTCTTTCTTTTGCCAGCAGGGGCCATCGGCCCCTGCCTTTCTTTTGTTGCCAGCTGGGGCCGATGGGCCCCTGTCTTTCTTTTTTGCCAGCAAGGGCCATCGGCCCCTGCCTTTCTTTTTTGCCAGTAGGGGCCGATGGCCCCCTGCCCTTTGTGCGCGAGCCTATACCCTTGGCTGACAGGCCCGGGAAATCTTTGGAAGCTACATCGTGATGGGGACAGATCATTACAATTGTTGGTCTCCAATGAGGAATTCCTAGTAGCATGAGTCATCTGCTCGCATGGGCTACATCCCTCTTTTGGCAGCTAGAGTCTTTTGATCCCGCCCCATCTTCTTTTCGAGTCAATTGGGACGGTTGGCCCCAACCTTATGTATCGGCAAAGTCGAGTCTTTGCCTTGCTTTTGCTTTTGTCAGAGTTTGCTTGTTAATATCGCATATTTGCAGCTACGACAGATCCCACTCGCGCTCCGCGACCCGAGCTGTCAATCGTGTACGTCCGCAGACGTCAGCAAGCTCGTAACCCTCCAAGGTAGGGGAAAAATTGCACAGAAGACTTGGATAATTGAATTAAGTTCAATTGAACTAAAAGCGACCATTGAATGAATATATATATATATATATTTATACGAGTATCCACTTCACTCAAGGATGCGGTTTCGCAATCCTTGCCCTTTACCTTGCCGTCGCGCTCTGCGCCTAGGCTCTTGCTTTTGCATTTGTGTTGGTATTGCCTTGCTATTGTAGATGACGTGCAAGTTCTTACTCTTTGCGGATGCCTTAAGGGCATCCTCGTGGAGGATGCAAGAAGCATTTACCACTCTCCCTCTTGCGACAAGAGTTTAGTCGGGAGCGAGCGAACTTCTTAGCGGGTGTTCTGTTGAGAAACCCGTATCCCGTCTATCGAGGCTGGTATCGAGTCATACGAGACATGTAGATACCCCGATAGCGGATGTGATTCGAGATAATCACATGCATCATGTTAGCACAAGGTACTGCAGTTTCAAAAGATAGAGTAAAGTTGATAAACTTTACATCTTTGTGAAACACTCCTGTTGAGGCTTCTATTGAGGAGCTATACCCCCTTTATCCTAGAGTACTTGTAGTCGTGCACGACACGTCTAGTACTGCGATGATCGGATAAGACGGTCGTGCGACCTCGAACAACGCTAAATGCAAACTATTGTAATCACATAAATGGCCTCACATTCGCCTTCACAGGCAAGATGCTCGAGTGATTTAAAGACCACAGCATAGAATGGGTCGTTAGTTAAGCAACCCCTAATGCACCCATTCGCTTCTGGTTGTCTGTCAAGGGAGAGGACAGATCGGTACAAAAACTCAAATGGACAGGTTGTTAACAACCACCCCACGGGCAATGATCCGGCCTCCCCAGTCATTGGAGTTAGGGGAAAGGGGCTACAATAGTTGGCTCAACACTTCTGCAAAAGTTGGATGCATCCGTGGCACTGCTTTTCAGCCTCTGGGGAATCCTCTCTCGGCTAAAGCCGTCCCCTTTGGAGCGGACTCAACTAGCTATTCGGGTTATTGAAAATACATAGAATAATAGACGCCCGAACTAGTCTCAGTTGTTTCTATGTTTTGCCTGCACGTACCCACAGGCCAGTAATATCGGAACATAAAGTCTGTTCACATTGGTTGCTGAGCCGTGAGACTCGCCTGCACTACCGACTCGCTTGCACCACCGACTCGCTTGCACTACTGATTCCTTGCACTACTGATTCGCTGCACTACTGATTCGCTGCACTACTGATTCGTTGCACTACTGATTCGTTGCACTACTTATTCACTTGCACTACTTATTCGCTTGCACTACTTACGCGTTTGCACTAGTTATCTGCATGCATTGCTTACCTATTTAACTGCATATTTGCTTTAAACTGCGTAATCTACTGAATTAAATTGCATAATTCAGTTCCTTGTAGTCTCTCATGTGCACCTACTAGTTTTTCGTGAAACTAACCCATTCTATAGGTACAGGTGATGATTAGGTACACCACAGGCGATGGCGCGATGGCAAGATGGCTCCAAGACGTTCTTCTTCCTGCTCTTAGCTCGCGTCCTGTTGTTTGGGGTTTTGTAACGGATTTTCCTTGGAATATCCGAATTTTGTACTATTTGGAGAACTTCTTAAATGAAAGTGGCTTTTCCAAGTGTTTGCAAGTAGCATGTGTTGTGCGTTTTGGTTCTTTTAGCTAACGCGCTCAAAGTTGTCAGCTTGCCTTTTTGAAATTAATAAAAGTATAGTCTTCTGTTGATTTCGTAAACCATCTCTGAGATGAAGAGATTCCTTTTTAGTCTCTTGTCTGTTTTTTTTTTGAAAGGTTTGCAAGCTTGAAATTTTGGGGTGTTACAGACATACCTTAAATGTTGAACTTATAAAGGATGTATATATAAAATAAAACGGCATCTACTTGGGATTGCAAGAAAAGTGAAGGCTTATGATAAAACAATTGCAGAAATCAAGCAAGTACTTTCTAAGTACATGGAGGAATCAAAGAAGAATAGAGATGAAAAAAATAAGAGAGAGACGGTTAATATATACGAAAGAAATGAAAGTTTATTCTCAGCTTCCGATTAAGGCGAAGGATGTGAATGCAGTTTCATAGATGGAGGGGAGTAGTACATTTGGCTTTAGACCAAAAGGGCTATGGATCTATACTTTCAAAGTGATTCAACAGAGAAAGGAAGGCAAGCAAACAAACAAACTATGTTTGAAAATTGCTTCAAAAAGAAAAAAAGAGAAACAGTGTATGAGTACATTAATAGGTGATTTTATGACGGTGGAGTACCTTTTAATACAGCAAAGTTACCTTCATTTTACAGTATGATTGAAGCTATAGGCCAATTTGAACCAGTGATGAAGCCTCCATCATATCACGAGTTGCGAGAACTACTTTTGAATAAAGAAATGAAGAAAATGAAGGAGTTCTTGGACCAATACAAAGTGCATTGGTCCAAACATGGATACAAAAGGGTGTACACTCATTAATTTTTTTGTTAATTGCGTTTTGGGAACAATGTTTTTGAAATCAGTTGATGCATCAAATGAAGTAAAAGATGCAAATTTGCTTTTTGCATTGTTGAATGATATTGTTGAAGTTTGGGAGGAGAATATGGTTCAAGTTGTTATTGATAATACCTTAAACTATGTGAAAGCAGGTAAATTATTTATGGATAAGAGAAAGCATTTAGTTTGGACTCTTTGTGCTGCACATTGTATAGATATGATGTTGGAATATATAGGATAATTGAAAGAGTTGAAGAACATTTCCGGAAAAGCAAGGCAATTGGTGGTATTCATTACAAACATTCTCAAGTGTTGAGTATGATGAGAGCACACACACAAAAGGACTTACATAGGCCTGCAGTGACAAAATTTGCCATTTTTTTACTCTAGAAAGCATATATAATTGGAAAAAATGCCTAAAGTTCATATTTCTTAGAGATGATTGGGAAAAAAATAGTTTTTCAAAAACGTCAGTTGGTAAAAGATGTGAAAGCATGATTTTGAGTTCAAAATTTTAGAAGAGAGTGAGTTGTGCTCTGAAAACAATGGCCCCCTTGTTTGACATGCTTCGATTGGTTGATAGCGATGAAAAGCCTGCTATGGGTTACATCTACAAGAAAATGGATCGTGGAAAGGAAAAAATAAAAGTATAATTATAAATTAATTTTTTTGTATTCTACTAATTGTAAATTATATTTTATCTTAGCTTCTATAATGGTTACTTTCAATTCTTTTACTTAGTAGGTAAATGTGTGTGATGATAAACAAATATACGGCTGGGTTTGGGAGATAATCGATAAAAGGTGGAGCAATCAATTGCACAAACCTTTGCATGCAACAAACCTATATTTGAATCCAGCCATATATTATAAGTATAAAAATATCGAGTCCAATGAGGAGATAAAGAATGACTTATATGATTGTGCCAATCGTCTTGTTCAAAGCGAAGAGGATCGAGACACACTACTAGACCAACTCATAAGATATAGAACTGCTATTTGGCCTTTTGGAATGGAGTTAGCAAAGAGGAAGAAGAAAGTGTAAACCAGAGTTACCGAAAGCGCCTAGGTAAAAGGGGAAGCGCGCTTTCCCGAAGCGCGCTTCGGAAGCACGAAACGTCGCACTTCCGAAATGTGTGGGGAAGCATCCCCCTTTTTTGGAAAGCGCGCTTCCCCCACGCTTCCCCATTTTTCATTTTTTTTGCTTCCCCCTCGCTTCCGGTTCGCTTCCTAGGTCGCTTCCGGTTCGCTTCCTTGGTCGCTTCCGAGACAGTTCGTAATTTTCTTCTTAGTGGTCCCACGCTTCCCCGCTTCCTAAATTTTTGAAAGTGTCTCGCTTCCCGCTACCGCTTCTCGTATCGTTTCCCGCTCCCGCTTCCTTGACTGGTAACTCTGGTGTAAACCCTAGGTAAGATGATTAAATTTCATATAACCCCTTTTGCATTATTTTTATAACTTATATACAGTTGAGAGTTATTATCAAGAAGGGTTTATTGGAAATCAGAAAAGTTATCAGTTGGTCTTGTTTATATTTTAACTTTTAATGGTCTCTTTTGTAATTTTCTTTATTGACCCTAATCACTACTTAAGGGTGATTAGGGCTAATCGTGAAGGTACTTTTCTATCTTTTCTCAAACCAAGTTTCAACATGGTATCAAAGCCTCTCGTTCTTGGGAGAATCTAACTCCTAGGTTGAATTTCTTTCTTCCCTCTTTATCATAGTTTTTTTCTTTCTTCTTCTCTCCTCCTAGCCTATATCTAGTTTATTCGATCTTCCTTCTGATCGAACCCTAGGTTCTTTCCTCAGTCTCACGACCTGGGATCTGACTAGTTCTACACAATATGCAGATCTGATCAGACACCCTAGATCGTGTGTTCCTCTTTTGCTCCTTGTTGATGACGCCTCAGTAATATTGATGGATCGTGGTGCATCAGATCTACCATCATGTGGAGATTGCGTGGAGCAGATCTGACATCATGATCGTGTTGCATCAGATCAGCAATCATTTTGTGATTGGGTGGAGCAGATCTGAGATCGTGCAGTAATTGGATGTCGTGTAGCGTTGATGTTGGATCAGATCTGAATGGTGTGGCTGACTGACTGTTGCTCATATCAGAGTCGTGTTGATGTGGTAGGTGTTAAATCTGTAGTGCTTGCTGTCGTTGGAATCAGATTTGCTCGTATCAGAGTCGTGTTGATGTGGTAGGCGTTAAATCTGTAGTGCTTGCTATTGTTGGAATCAGATTTAATCAGATCTGATTAATTTTTGTTGAAGTTCAGATGTGAAATCAATTTTTGTCATCTAAAATTAATTTTTATAGTGGTGATCAGATTTATTATCTTGCTGGTGGCGTCTGTGATATATATATATATATATATATATATATATATATATATATATATATATATATATATATATATATATTGCAAGACAAGGATTTTATTTCAGCTGGAATCTATTTCTTTACTATCAGTTTGCTCATGATTACTTTCTGGTTATTATTATTATCCGGCTCATTCGCTAGCTATTGTCAGCAGTGAAATACCATGGCTGAAATAAAGTCCAGTGATGGTGAACAAAGGTTTGAAGTGTCTGCATAGTACAAAGCTTTTGCTAATCCCTTCTCTTATGGGTCGTCCGTAAAGCTGGACGACAATAATCATAAAAGGTGGTCGAGGACTTTTATGATGTCTGTGTCAGGACATCGTCGAAAACATATTTTGTTAAAAAAGGAACCAACAGAGAAAACTGGGAAATTTGCCACATGGCAGGAAGATAATGACATTGTTATGTCTTGGATTATGAACAGTGTTCAGCCACATATTGCAGACGGCTTAATTTACTATTCTACTGCAAAGGAGATGTGGGATTCATTACGTGACACGTACTCTCAAGACAAAAATGTCAGTAGAATTTTGTAAGTTGAGCAAAAGATATTTCAGTTGCAGCAGGGTGATCAGAATCTTTCCCAATATTATGCATCAGTTAAATCAACCTATAAAAGGCTCAACTCTGTTCGTCCTCCCTGCCGCACTAATCATAAAACCCATCAGGAGTAGACTATGGTGGCTCGTTTTCTATCAGGATTATCTCCAAATTACTCAGTAGCCAAGGTGCAAATGCTTACTAGCTCAGAGATCCTTACTCTAGCTGATGCCTACAACCAGTTAAGTCGTCTTGCTGTTACCCTTCCTCCGCCTCATGGAGACTCTCAGACTTCAGCTCTTGTTGTCACAGGTGGAGGAGGGCATGGTTTACCTAGTTCTTCCAGAGGCAGAGGTCGTGAAAGAGGCAGTGGAGGTCGTAGCAGGCTTCAGTGTACATATTGTGGCAAGCAAGGGCACCTTGAGGATCGTTGTTGGGATAAGAACCCTAGAAGTCGCCCTCAGAGCTCATTATCGTTCCCCAAAGCAACAACTCTGGTTGTCTCTTCCATCACTGAACCTGTGCCTACTTCTTCAACCAATACGATTACTCTCAGTCGTGCAGAATATGATCAGCTTCTTTCTCAGAGTTTTGCATTTGTGTTTGCCTTTATTGTAGTGACTGATGTGGCATGCTCTGCGGGTACTCAGTTGGATGATGGACGTAAGATATGGATTATTGATTCTGGCGCCTCTCAACACTTTTGTGAAGATTCACATAGTTTCTCTACACTGGTTCATACATCTTTCCCTCGTCATGTTAAATTGGCAGATGGTAGATTATCCCCAATGGTGGGGCAAGGAGATGTGCATTTTACCCCTACATTACGGATTCAATATGTTCTCCATGCTCCACAGTTTCCTAAGAATTTATTATCCGTAAGCCAGCTTACAAAAGAACTAAATTGTCGAGTTATATTTGACCCGGGTTCTTGTGTATTTCAGGATTTGCTGTCTGGGAAGAAGATTGGTGGAGGCCATGAGGAGGGAGGTGTTTATATCTTACACAACCTGTTGGAGTAGCAACTTCGTGTGTGGAATCGAGTTCTAATTCCTACCAATGGCATCTCAGATTGGGTCATCATTCTCTTTCCAAGCTTCAAAGAGTCATTCCACAGGTCTCTCCTACAGCATCCTTTCAGTGTGAAGCATGTCAGTTGGGCAAGCATCATCGTAGTTCTTTTTCTTTAAGTCAGAGTTATACTAGTCAAAGTCCTTTTGATCTAATTCATGTTGATGTTTGTGGGCCTAGTCGGGTTCCTAATAGGTTTCAGTCCAAGTATTACCTTGTCATTGTTGATGACTACTCTAGAGTGTCTTGGGTCTTTTTAATAAAGGAGAGATCTGAAGTCTTGTGTATTCTCCAATCTTTTATTCTTGAAATAAATACTCAATTTGGTTCCATTGTTAAAATTGTTCGCATTGATAATGCTCTTGAATTCAAATCTAGCAAACTATTACAAATTTATCGGGATAATGGGATTTGCCCTCAATTTTCATGTGCCCATACGTCCCAGCAAAATGGGGTAGCTGAAAGAAAACACCGACACCTTTTGAAAGTAACTCGAACCCTTATGATTCAAACAAACATGCCAACTTCTTTTTGGGGAGATGCCCTTCTTACTTCTTGTTACCTTATTAACAGAATGCCTTCTACTGCTCTTAATGACCAAATTCCTATCAGACAACTTTATCCTGATTGTTCTTTGTTCAAAGTTTCTCCTAAGGTATTTAGTTGTGTTTGTTTTGTGCAAAAACTTGGACCTACTAGGGACAAACTAGCTGCACAGGCAACTAAGTGTGTCTTCCTTGGGTATCCAAAAAACCAAAAAGGGTACAAATGTCTTGACCCCATTGCTCGTAAAGAGTATATCAGTGCGGATGTCACATTCTTTGAGACCATTCCTTACTTCTCGCCGTGCGCATCTCGTGTGAATCCTGATATGTCCACATCATTTCCCTTACCCATTCCTCCCATTCCTTTGGAGTCAGTTCCTTTATTGCCTTCATTATGTTCTGATTCCTCTTCAACTCGGTTCCATGATCCTCCACTGGTGTATACTCGTCGTCAAGCCTCCTCTTGTGGCCCTTCATTGTCTTCTTCTCCTGCAGTCAGTGATCCTGATTATGTTGATGATTCTATTGCTTATCCTGATAATCGTAGAGCAGATCCTGAGATTAAAAATGATTTGCCCATAGCCCTGAGGAAAGGCATGCGTCAGTGTACTCTGCACCCAATTTCAAAGTTTGTGTCCACAGACAAGATTGGAAAGAGCATGCAAAACTTTCTATCTGCTTTATCTGCCATCTCCAGTCCTATCAATCATCAACAGGCTTTATTAGATCCTCAATGGAAACAAGCAATGCAAGAAAAAATGGACGCCTTGATTTCTCAAGGGACTTGGGAGCTTGTCGATCCTCCTTCTGATGCAGACATTGTTGGCTGTAAGTGGGTGTACACTATTAAATATCATTTTGATGGCACTCTGGAGAGACACAAAGCTCGTCTAGTCGCCAAAGGCTACACCCAAACATATGGGGTGGACTTCTTTGAGACTTTCTCTCCCGTAGCCAGAATGGGCACTATACGCTTAGTTAGTTCTGTGGTTGTTCATCATGGGTGGAGTATGACTCGGCTTGATGTGAAGAATGCTTTTCTGTATGGGGATCTATCTGAGACGGTCTACATGCAACAACCGCCTGGCTTCGAACGACAGGGAGAGTGTGGCAAAGTGTGCAAACTAAAAAAGGCAATATATGGCCTAAAGCAAAGCCCGCGTGCATGGTTTCACAAATTGTTTGAGGTGATGTCTAAATTTGGTTTTCAGAGGTTACCATCAAATCATTCTTTGTTCATAAAGAATAGCTCTAAGGGTTTTGTGACTATGGTTGTTTATGTTGATATAATTTTAACTGGAGATAATGAGCAGGAGATTTCAAGCACCAAGGCATATCTGCAGAAATACTTTATTACAAAGGATCTGGGTCCTCTCAAGTACTTGTTGGGAATCGAAGTAGCAAGAAATAGAGAAGGTATGGTTCTTTCTCAGAGTAAATATGTGCTTGATCTTTTACAGGAGACAGGGATGCTTGGTGCAAAACCAGCCACTATTCCCATGAATCCTAAACTGTTCTTGTATGACGAGCAATCTGAGGCAGTTGATAGTAAGTCCTATAGGACTCTCATTGGTAAACTTCTCTATGTTACTGTAACTAGGCCTGACATATCATTTGTTGTTAGCAAATTGAGTCAATTCATGGATAAACCAAGAAAAGTTCATTGGGAGGCAGCTATGATGGTTCTTAAATACCTGAAGACAGCTCCAGGAAAAGGTCTATTGTTTACAAAAGAGGCAAATCTTGATGTGGTTGCGTATACTAATGCTGATTATGCAGGGTCGGTTGATGATAGGAAGTCTACTACAGGGTTCTGTGTTTTTGTTGGTGGCAACTTAGTTTCATGGAGAAGCAAGAAACAAGCTGTAATAGCAAGATCAAGTGTTGAGTCAGAGTATAGGGTCATGGCACAAACTGCTGCTGAAATGATTTGGATAAAATCTATGCTTACCGGATTGAGCATAAAGGTTTCTTTGCCTATTAAGATGATGTGTTTCATGAGAGGACTAAGCATATTGAGATAGATTGTCATTATATTCGGGATATGGTTCAAGTGGGAAATATATCAACTTTTCATGTTTCTTCAGAAGATCAAGTAGCAGATGTTTTTACCAAACCCCTTCCTATCACAAAATTCTCAAAGTGTTGTAACAAGCTGAGCATGATTGATATCTATGCTCCAGCTTGAGGGGGAGTGTTGAGAGTTATTATCGTGAGGGGTTTATTGGGTGGTCTTGTTTATATTTTAACTTTTAATGGTCTCTAGTGTAATTTTCTTTATTGACCCTAATCACTACTTAAGGGTGATTAGGGCTAATCGTGAAGGTACTTTTCTATCTTTTCTCAAAACAAGTTTCAACATATACTTTAATTATATGTAATTTGATTTTTTTATAGTAGATTGGTGGATTTCTTTTGCCATTGGTTGTCTCCAGCTCCAGACCTTTGTTGTTCAAGTCTTAGGTCTCGCATGCATTACATTCAGTTGTGAACGTGATTGAAGTACTTTTGAAGCAGTAAAATATTATTTACTACTAATTACTAAATAATATTTGTCAGTTTGTATATATTTTAACTTTATATATATTTTTATAGATTCATACAAAGAAAAGAAACTGACTTTTGCACAAAAAATTGAATGGTTTGTTTTTTGTGCAATATAATCATAAATTGAAACGAAGGTATGAGGAGAGAATAAAAAAAAGGAGATCTCGACCCCATTGTCTTAAGAGAAGTCAATGTTAATCTTTGAAAATGACACATCACTTACATGAGATCTTGTTGATAAGGCATCCAGAGCGTTAAGGCATAGGGTGGGGGTAAAAATACGTGTAACTAATGTCCTAAGAAAGAAAATGTTTGACAAAGGAAAGAAGGTGGTGAGGGTGGAAGAAGAAGAGGAATAAGCTAACTCTGCAAATAAAACTGAAGAAGAAGAGCAATATATCAATGAAGATGATGATAGACTTTCAAGTTCATCTAAGGATTAAATTTAAGTTGTTATTATAAACTTATTGGTTTTTTTTTACTATTTTATACTTAAATACAGTTAAAGTTAATTATGTTATGTGTGTAGATTTGTTAAATGTCTGTATGCTTATATTTTTATTTGGTGATTAATTGGTTATGTTTTAATTTTTTGCATTGGTTATCAGTTGCATGGTTTATTTATTCCATTGTTCTTTGTTTCATTTTTTAACATGGTTATCAGTTACATTATTTTACATCTTTGTAGTGATTAGATTTATTAATTCGTGTTCTAGTAAGTCGATGGAGGGTAGAGGTCTTGGAGGATGCCTCTCAAAGAAACCTGCATTGAAATATTGTACACTATTGACTTAGAGATGCCAAAGAAATAGTGAAGTGTAATTTTTGTGATTTTATAATGCATGAAGGATTGTATAGATTTAAATATCATGTTGTGGGACATATTAACCCCACTGTGAAATTATGTAAACATAGCATTCCTTCTGATATTTGTGTTGAGCTTCTTACTAGTCTTAAAAAAGATGATGAGAGAAAGGCACAAGTACCTGCAACATTTGTGGGACAGAAATTGTATGAAGATGATGTGCACATAAATATTTTCTAAACTTGATGTTTAGTGGATTTATACTTTATTCTTTACTATTGGATAATATAATATTTTGTATGAGAACTGTGAGTTCTCAAACTTAATCGAGTAGGTGATGATGCGACTAGTTTTGCTAGAGATGGCAAAATTTATTATGGTTGCTGGATTCTATATGTTATGGGATTGATTTAAACTTTATGAACTTAAAGTTAAAGTTTATTAATTTTTAATTTTGGTTTGAACTATTTCATTTTAAATTATGGTTTAAAATGGATGATTGGTGTGATGGGATGTGAATCTGTGATGTACCCTAGATTCGTGGGATGTTTTTAGTATTAAAAAAAAAGTTGTATTTCGTTTTCATCTTGACAAAGGGATCTTGTCTTTGGTGTCTCTTTTGCGAACTTAGTTCTAATGGGCTATAAATGCTAGTGCTTGCGTAGAAGTTGACCTCTTAGAGCTTAGTTTGGTTGAAGCAGGACCATAGATCAGTTATAGCATCATTCACTTTCTTTAAAAAAAATCATATATTTTCGGAGGTGAATTTGAGGTCGTTACATAGTTGATATCAAAGCAGGTTTAGAAACAACATCATGATTTATAAATTCGTGATCTAGAAAATAGTCTATGCATCACCGATAACAGAAATGTAAATCTACTAATCAGAGTTCAAATAGGAAACACTGAAAAACTGAGATCTCTTGACTACTTCCAAATACAACTCCACGATGCTCCAATTATGCGTTACCTGAAAAATTTTAATGTAGAAGGGTCAGACTCCCCTGTCTGCGTAAGAAGCATTATATCTATATGTGGTGCTCAGTGTCCTGTGTACAAATATGTGCAACAACTGCAGATATAACTAGCATGGAAATTTATATCATTCTAAGAAAATGATTATGCTTTCAATTCATGATACAGTGCAAAAGAGGATTGAACTAAAGATACATTTATCCACATTAGCACAAGTTGTAGATTCTACAAGTTTTACGAAAGTCATATCAACAGTACATAATTCTTCAGGAATAAGTTTTCAGTCAACTTAAATTATTTAATGTTTATCTTACTCTCACCCTGTGGGTAAGCACAGGCATAGACATTGTAGTGAACTGAGACCATACGGTGAGATGCCTAACTCTCACGAAAACACGAACATCCATGAAGCTCATACCACCTACCCTCTCCAAGGTAGATCATGGGTCCGGTAACATACACCATCTTTCAGGTGTACCCAGAGCCTGGAGAAGCCGGTAACATATACTGTCTTTCAGGTATACCCAGAGTCTCAAAGGTTTTATATTTCATTTTACATTTTCTTTGTAACCAAGTGCAAGCTATCGCACTACGAGGGGTCTGGTAACATATACCTTCTTTCAGGTATACCCAGAGCCTCAGAAATCTCATATTTGATTTCTCAATTATTTTCCTGTGCGAGTCATCGCACCAAAGATGATTCTCAAAATCCCGAACCCGCCTTGGGGTTCACACACATTGTATGGACTTAATTTTTTTTTTTTGTCAGGGTGCCATGAGCACCATCAAGATAGCATTTCTCGGAACATGGCTCGACTCGGAGCTCACAGTCATCATTTTTTTTTTTGAAGTTATGAGCTAGGGTTTAAACAATAGCATGTGCTTGAATCCACAGAAAAGCAATTGACAAATAATTGAAGGTAATGGTGCCCTTTTTGTTCCACAACCCATAGAAGCAGAAAATCAATTAAAATAAGGCACAACAAGTATAATGTTAAGTTAATTATTTCAAAACAAACAAAGCAGTAACAGTGCCTAAACAATTACTTTAATAATTGTTGCATCAACCAATTCACCAAATTGGCTCATGTGTTGCCTTAAACCTTCATCATCTACCTCCCAAGGAACACCCAAGACCTGAGAAGTTTTATACAAAACAGGATAAATATATTCCCATAAGTAAATGTATAAGGAGTAGGTTTCATAAATAAGCATACCACCAGCCTTGTGCTTCCTGTAGACATTGTTCTCCCACTCTACTCCTTACAAATGACCTTCAACACAACGAAGTAGGGGAAAATATGCTTAATCATTCATGAACTGGCAACATTCAGAAAAATACCACAAATGAAAGCGACCAACATAGTCTATATTACAGCTTCATAATACATTAATGGCTGGCATGATTCTTAGCAGTTCGCATAAATGCATCAGCCTTAATTTCATGTTTTTGCACAATTTCATTCGGTGGAGTTGTAAAACCTGCTCCCTTGGTAAGGGACATTACTAATCTCTTTGTTCAAGTCAAGCGAAAAAAGGAGAGAAAGAGAGACAGATCTTATATTAGCATAACAGCTATATCTTCAGTTGTTTAACATATCAAAATCCATATCTGAAAAGCAATAGCAGACACACCAATAGTATGTTACAAACCAATCATGCACGTGCACACATGCACACACAATACACAATATCAGTCACACTCAAGAATGTTGGGGTAGTTTAAGACATCATCATGCTCTTATGCATAATGCATGCACATACACATAATTTTGCATATAAATAGAATCACATATGAATTCACCATTACAACACAAACAAAGAAATAAGTGTTTCATCTTATCGTATATGAATTCACCAACAGATGAGAAATTCACAAAACAACCATAATGCAGCAATATACTGTAACTAACACATATCTCCAAACACAAGTTCCATTCTTCTTCAATTCACCAACCGGAGCTCAACAGAGCCTGTCGGTGCCCACTTTCACGTTTGGGGAACTGAACTTGGGTCGGTCCAGCTGACCCGCACTCAACCTAGCCAAGCTGAGTTGAGCACGAGTTTGACCTCGATGTCACCAAAAGCCATCACCTCCTTCAGCGAGGTCATTTCGCCAACCTTGACCCTACCGCTTGTGGTCGTCACCTTCGCCACAACCTTGGTCTTCACTACCATCATCGGTCTGGAAACCGAGGTTAGCATACGTGTCCTCGCTCATAGTTGGATCGTCAATAAAATACGATCAATGTCCTGCTAATCGAGGAGAATTCTCGAGGGCCTTTTTGAAATTTCTTTATTTCTCGTGAGACCACATGCATTACAAGGTAGGTTTATAATAACTTTAACATATATGTGTAGTTTTAGGTTTTTTGAAATGCTTGGGGTTTTCATAATTACATAGTTTATATATATATATATATATATATATATATATATATATATATATATATATATATATATATTCAAAAATTGTTTGTGTTGCATGCCTTTTGAGAAAATATATATTTAAGTAATATTTGTTTTTCATAAACAAGAATGTGCATATGTTAAAAAAGTATCAAAATTTTCCATATGTGAGTATTTTGAACATGTTTTCAATAAAAGACACGTATATGTTCAGGTTTTACAAACATATTCTAACATATGTATTTTGGATTTTATGAATAGTTAAATACGAGTGTATTTCAAGATTTTATGAATAAATATATGTATATGGCTCATGTTTTTTGAATATGCATGTTTCTGAAATTATTACGTAGTTTTAAGCCTGTGTAAATGCTTATGATGAATGATAAAATGCATATCAAAGATGCTGCATAGTATCTATGATTAAAAGCATGTTATTCAATTGTTATTTTATGTGAGGCAAAACAGGGTGGTTCAACAAAGAGAGGAGGTTGTTCAGCAGGAGCGGCTGAGAGCAGTCACCAGGAGTCAGTGAAGGTGGCACTGGTGGGTGCCATCGGTGGCTGCCCAGTTGATGGGAAGGAGAGAATCGGGTGGCAATGGTATGGTGCAAGACGAAAATCAGGAGAGAGATGGGCAGTGGTGGTGGTGGTGGTGGTGGTGGACTGGTGGTGGTGGTGCTGGGTTTACACGAGAGAGGGGAGAGTGAAGGGTGAAGGGGAGCATGAGTGAAGTTTTTGATACAGATGAGAGGGAATGTAATGGGCAGAGGGGGCATGAGTAGAGTATTTATAGGAAGAAAAAAAGGAAAAAATCCAATTAGAAAGGGGGAAAACCTTTTTGATTTGAAAAAAAGTAGGGGGAAAAAACATTTTCAAACGCGAGTGTAGAAAGAAAAACTTGAAATTAGAATTTGGTTTTGAATTTCTTTTTAGTTTTAAGTAGGAGAACAAGTGGGCTTGGATTTGGATTTTGGTGAGACCTATTTGGATCTCATTAAATCCAAATCCAACCTACTAATATATATATATATATATATATATATATATAATTAAATTCATTTGGGTCATAAGTGGACTTAAATCCTATTTATTTAAATGAGATTCATTTGGGTCTTAGGTGGATCCAAACAAATTTATTATACTTTAATAGGATCCATTTGAGTCACAAATGGATCTAAAATTTTATTTACTTGATGAGATCGAATTGGGTCTCCAAGTGGATCCAAAAGTCCTTTTCTTAGTGAGATCCATTTGGGTCATCTAAATATATCCAAATCTTATTTTACTTAGTAGAATTCATTTGGGTCTCTAAATAAATCCAAGACACTTTCTACTTTAAAGAAAGATCCAATTGCGTCTCAAATGGATCTAAATTTCTTCTATGCCTGATTTAAGCCCCGATATAAATCAAAACCCTACCCAAATCTATTTCGGTTGACTGAAATCATTTGGAGATCCAATCCTAAATAACTTGAGATCGAGTGGATCTTATATGTTCATTCAAATAGTTCAAACTTGCGTTTGAGTTGGTTGATCCTCTTAGATCTATATTGAGGTCGAGATCCAAATACTTCATACAAAACCTCATAACTGCCCAATTAAATATCAAATAACTTCAATAAATGCCAAAATATTATCCATAAATAACTGCTAATTAATCAATCAATATTAGCTAAGTAATTTGCTAAAAAATGATATTTAATCAAAGTTAAATACCAAAATAATTCACAAAAAAAAATCTTTTATTTATTTAAAAATTTTGAGAAATTTATAAACTTTACATTATTGCTCAATGAATATTATTTAAATAAAGAGCAATTGGCAATCATTGATGTTAAGTCAATTTAGTTGTTTGAGCAACTGTGTAACAAAAGACTTAATGATATAGAACGATTTCAATGGCTATCAATATAGTCAAAAGATCGAGAAGTTGTTATCGACAAAAGGTTTAATAATCTTTAGCACTATCATAATTTTTTAAAGATCATGTGATAAGAAATAACTATAAAATAAAATTTATGAAAAACTGCAATAACAGAGTAACTGTAGTATGCATGAGAAATAACTTGCGGACTATGGTTTATTCCACTTGGAGGATCCATTGAACAAAGGTGCAGAAAACATCATTCTTTCAAGTGAAGAAGTATCAAAGTGAGCATACATGTGGTGGATCATTGGACAACGTAGTAGTGAAAAAAATATCTTTCAAGTGGATTTCAAGTGTTATTCTTGAACACTTAGACGATAACCCAAAGTTAACTCTAAAAGAAATCTTAAATGACATTAGTCGCAAGGAAAGTATGAAGGTTACGTACAAACAAGCATGACATTAATGAGAAATGACTAAGGTGATCCTATATGGTTTATTCGAAGAGTTTTTCAAGATGCTTTTTGCCTATTGTCATTATTTGATGACGACTAACCGATGATCGACAATGTGCATTGAAACTGATAGACGACATAGATTTATGTACATGTTCGTATCTTTTCGTGCATGCATTGATCAGTTTTTTAAAGAAAGCCCTCCACTTCTTATGGTAGATGACACATTCCTAAAAGAAAAATACATAAATATTGTTGTCAGCCCATGGTATTGATCCTTGTGATCAAATATTTTCGGTTGCATTTACTGTTATAGATAACGAGTCGAATGAATCATGGGTGTAGTTTTTTTATGCATGTGAATGCACAATTGAGACACTAATACAATGACATAGCCAAAGTTAAAGTACAATTAACAGCTATCTCAAATAAGCACACAAAGCTACACAATATGTTCTCCCATACATGGTTAATTGTCAGGTTGAATTTTACACAAAACACTACGAAAAACTTTTAACATAAATTTGGAATATCACTAGGTCAACTTTGGTAAAGCACAACCAAAGCACTCACGAGACAAAAGTATAATTATTTTCTTAAAAAGATTCAGAAGCAAAGGGAAGATGCATACAAGTATGCAACTAAGGTCATAAAAGAAAAACATTAGGCTAACATATACTTTTCAACTAGAATGTACAAGCGCTTAACCTCTAATATAGTAAAGAGATTTAATGCGAGGATTCTCACAATACATGGCTAAATTGTCAGGTTGGATTTTACACAAAACACTACGAAAAACTTTTAACATAAATTTGGAATATCACTAGGTCAACTTTGGTAAAGCACAACCAAAGCACTCACGAGACAAAAGTATAATTATTTTCTTAAAAAGATTCAGGAGCAAAGGGAAGATGCATACAAGTATGCAACTAAGGTCATAAAAGAAAAACATTAGGCTAACATATACTTTTCAACTAGAATGTACAAGCGCTTAACCTCTAATATAGTAAAGAGATTTAATGCGAGGATTCTCACAATACATGACAAGTCACTAAATCCTCTTATTGAAAAACTTTATCTCATGATGATGAAACTTTTTGAAAACCAAAAGAATAATACCCATAACATGTGTGGTGCCTAAAGTAAAAAAAAGTTGGACGATGGTAAGAAAGAAGCACGAAATCTATGTGTTCAAGTAGTGCATTGCCTTCATCGTCGATACAAAGCCTACAATCACTCTCACAATTGCAATGTTTATCTTAAAAAACAAACATGCTCTTGTAGAGAGTAACAGGTTAGCGAGATTTTGTGCAAACATATAATCACGTGCATTTTGTACGAAGACAAGTTATCAGAAGATTACTACGATAAGTTCTACACTATTAAATCGTATCAAGCTGCATATAATACTTATTCATTTTTTCTAATGACGGATAATATCTCACATCACTCCTCCAAACCTTATTCCAGTCTTACCACCTAAACCGCATCCTAAAACAAGATACCTTAAGAAGAAACAAAAAACAGAACACAAAAATGTTGGGTAATACAAGTGCAATCATTTTTTATGAAATTGGCCACAATCGGCGAAAGCACAAATAACATTATATTAGAGTACAGATGGTTTACAAAATCTATATTTATTAGAAGTTGTTTTATGAATTCTTTCTTTGTATTTACAATCTTTTTTAATTAATTATTCCAATGTCTTATATCTTTTATGTATATAAGGAGTTCACAATGAATAATTATAAACCAAAAAAAAACATGGTAGTAGAAAGCAGTTCAAACCCCGTCACCAACCCCAAACAAGGAAGCAGTTGTGTTAATTATACAACACATTGACCAGAATTATAAAGTGAAAATTGCCCAACTTCTGATAATTATTTGGTGCAATGAACTTTACACAATTTGGCTTTGAGGATACAACTGAGCTTGGCCTGCTCATGGAGTCTAATCTACAACGTGTTGTCCAACTAAACTGCCTGGCACAAATCACTTAAGATAGCACCTTTAATAAAATGAAAGGGACTCACACTAGGTTAAAAATGATAGAGAGAGAGAGAGATGGATAACAGGAATAAAAGATAGGCTTCAGTTATTATAGACTGGATCCCAACAGCCAATAATTGAGTCAAACGGCATCTACGGCCTAAAAAAGAAATTAAATGGTCTAAACAATACTAAAAAACCTAAAAACATCTACAGAGGAGGTGACTAGTCAAACGATCAAATGAGAGGAAACAACTAGGCCAATCAATCTTGCATGAACTACATATCCTTATGTTAAAATCGATGTGAATCTGCTGATATGAATTGAATCTCCTAATTGGAAACAGCAACACTTAAAGTCACTTGCTCATGCACAGATATCTTGATAAATTAGATCAGTCAATATCAAGCATGCACTAAACCTTTCAATGAATTGCCGTTTATCCGGATCTCCAGTGGAATTATTTCATCATATAAGCCCTCAAAAACTTCGTCAGCATGTACAGAATTTAGATGACTAAAACTAAATAAAACTAATCCAGTTATTATCATTCAATATTAAACAATAATGAAAAACACGACGGTTAAAAAGGTATACGGAATGCACACTCATGTTCTATGTTTCTTCTTCTTACTCGGAGAATTTAAATTCAAGTTTCTTTTCCCTTTGCCTGACCTTTTCATTCCACTTACAAGCTCTGTAACTTCAATAGAATTTGAAGCCGGCTCTTCCAAAATGCTGCAATACCAAGTTGACAACCACCAGATTAAGATGAATTTATTCAGCAAAAATTCTAGTTGGCAGACAGAGAATTGCCTTTTTTATATTTTTTGAGAGGAAACCCCAATTCAGGTGGTGGGGCCCGGTAGAGATTGATGCTCTGCCGTATGGCCCACTCCCAAGCACATAAAATCCCTCCAGGGAGCTTGATGCTTGGGCTTAAAACAAGGGATGCACACCCTGGGTATCACAGTTACAAATCTCATTCTCAGGTTAAAAAAGTGAGTTTTCCTCAGGAAAATCTCTGTAAGTTGAAAATTTATACATTCATTACTAATATAGAACAATCCTAGGGTGCTCCCGGAGCACCTACTAGAAATCATATTTGTAGGTTGCATCTTCTCAATCAGATCTTATAGATGTACTTAAAACAATGTATTTGATAGTAATCATGTTTTGGATCATGTTCAAAATAGGCTTTTTTAGTCATAAAATTTTGGTACCTTGTGAGCTATTGATTTTTGAAGATCTTAAAAAAAAACTACATGTATGACATAATCACATGATCCAAACATTTTTTTCCACTAAATAAAAACTGTAGATCATATCTATAGGGTCTGATCAACGAAAAAAGCACTCAGATTTTGAAAATTTGAAGCTTCTACTAGGTGGCAGTAGGTGATCGGGGAACACCCTATCATTATTAATATAGAGTAATGCTCCGGGAACACCTACTCCCTCCTACTAGAAAGCAAAGTTGTAGATCATATCTATAGGGTCTGATCAACGAAAAAATCACTCAGATTCTGAAAATTTGAAGCTTCTATTAGGTGAGAGTAGGTGCTCTGGGAGCACCTTATATATATATAAATATATATATAGAGAGAGAGATTTTGAAAATGAGGTAAGGGGCGTTTACAAAAATACTATACAACATAGGTTACTTTGAGAAATGGGGTGAAAGGCATTTACAAAATACCATATAATATAAGGTAGTTTCAACAATGGGGTGAAGGAAGTTTAAATGATACGCAACATATAACACAGTTTCCCTTTAAAAAAATATGCATAAGTTGTTTAGAGTCTAATCGGCTACTTGAATAGTACCATACCAAATGTGTAGGGGAGGGAAGGCCCTCTCAGCTGCTATATAAAACGAGGGTGCCTCCCCTTCATTTAGTGAAAAGCCATTGCCATCGGTAGTCAGCATTCAATGCTGCCTGACATGCGCCATTCAATGCCAGCTCAGCTCAACATTGAATGATTGCTGACAAAAAAAAAGTTCACACAATCAAAAGAAGCGGCATGATTTTTTTGTATATTTCAAAATCTTACAAAAAATCGTGAGGGTTTTGGCAGTATTTTTAAAATATCGCATTTTTTTCGGGTATATATATCGTTTTGTGATTATATTGAAGCCTTTGTGAGCCAAGCAGAGAATTAATTAATTATTGGAGATTTCTAACAAAAATCCATCTATTACCTTGATTTCTTCTCAGCTTTTTTAGAAAGAGATCCCTCAACAATCCTTGCATGATACTTATGGAAAGGAGCACTCCCTTTTCTCTTTTCATCCTAGAGATATTAGAACAGTTGGTGAGAGAAGATGGCTAGTAAACACAAAAAAAAAAGAGAAACACTAGCACACCTGGAGAAAAGATTCAAGTGATGCTTGGTCATTTGAAGAAAAAGCAATCTCATCCCTTTTTTTCTGTACAAATTCTATGTTCTGCTCAACCTATATCATAGGAAAAAGAAAAAGGTGAGAGAATTGCCAAATTAATTTGATACTTGAATGCTGAAGAGCGCAGAAGATGGCAAGTCTTTAATTACAAGAAAAGCTCATTTTCATACTCTCCCGTAATTTAAGCTTGAATGAAAAAGAAAAAAGCAGACATCATCTCTTTTCATGAATATTTGATGTCAGATTATGATATCCAGAAACTTCAAGAGCATGATATTAATACAAAAAAAAATATGTGAAGATGATATGTCCATCACGAAATCAACTACTAGTGCATCCTGCTTACAAAGTTTGCATCTGTAGAATACCATTATATACTACAATATGAAACAGTCCTAAAATATTCACTGATGTCAACTAAAAACCAAGACTATGTTTTAGTTTAATTTTCTTTTCCTTATTTCATTAATTAGTTTAACATTGGTCACAAAGAGCACAACAGAGGATGTTTCAAAAATCATCCTGCTACTTTCATTTGGACATTATTTTGGGTGTTGCATGGAATCTGGTCCAGTCTAGGAAATGTCGCAGATAGCTGAAGTGTAAGTGCATATCACAAACACCAAAAGGGATTTGTTTTAATTTTATCAGCAACAAATACTTAAAATGATTTTGGGTAAGATGCTGGGAGCTGGCCCTGCAACAGAGTGTGCATTTGGCCAGCGGAGTGGGATTGAGGAGTGATGCTAATCCCACATCTCAAGATCAAAACCAGTCATGTGCCTGTGTGCAAGCTGATGCAAGCGGTTGTAATGAAGTATGTGGAATTACAAAAGCAAAGTGCAAAAGCACATAAGTGGACAATTACAAAGAAGATAGACAAGCACAAAAGTGCATAGACAAAAGTCCACTAAAGGACAATACAAAGAGTCAATTAAAAATAAAATATTATTGAAAATGTGCTTTGGGAAGCCATGAAAAAATATAGGGGGAACACTCCCCTATTTATATACAAATACAAGAGGGAGACCATTGGGAGCTCCCTTTCATAGAGACGTTGGGGAGCTCCCTCGGTCATATTTTTTTACTGTTGGGGCCCCTATCGACTCTATAGAGCGGGGCCCAATGACATGATAAAATAGAAATAAAAAAAGAAAATGAAGACAAAAATAAGAAAATGAAAAAATAGTTGTTTCTAATAAACAACTATAATTACATACAAAAAGACAAAAATGCCCTTATTGGGCAAACTGTTTATATATATATATATACACTCCCCTTCAAACTTTACGAGAAAATGATCGAAAGTTTGCTGAGAAAGAGAAATCGAGGAGCAGAAAGAGCTTTGATGAAGAAATTTGTCAACTGGTACGGCAACGTAATAGTTCCTCTTAGATATTCATCACAAACATAGTGACAATCCATCTTAATATGTTTGATTCGCTCATGGAAGGTATGGTAGCTCGCAATGTAGATTACACTCTTATTGTCATAACTCTTCGAAGGTGTTGAGATGATGATTTCCATATCACTGAGAAGACTTTTAAGCTACACAAGCTCCATTGTTGTCATAGTCATTACCTGATATTCGGCTTCAGCTGAAGATAAAGATATTTTTTGTCGTTTCTTACACCTCCAATAGATCAACAAATCTCTTTAAAAAATACAAAAACCTATCATTTAGGTTACGACCCCAGATAATTAGATCTAAAGATGATGAAGAGGACAAAAAAAACGCTCTTTTGAAACGGTGTTTTTAATGTATCACACAATCCTCATAATTGCTGCCATGTGCAATGTGGTAGGGGCATGTTAAAACTGACTTGCTGCATGAACACATGAGTGATATTAGGTTGGGTGATAGAGAGATAAGTGAGAGATCCAATCAATTGATAATATGAAATATAATCTTCAAGCAATACACTATCTTCAAGTCTTAATTTTGTATTTATGACTTTTGAGGTTTCCACCTTTTTATCGAAAACTTTTGACCTAGCACATATGTTAGCAGCTAATTTTATTTGAGAGAGAATATATCCTCTGAGAGAATAGGCAACCTCAATTCCTAAAAAGTATCTCAAAAATATGACCGTTGGGGCCCCAACGACAAGATGAGTGGGGCCCCTTGTGGTCTTAAAAAAGCAAAAGAAAAAAAGAAAAAGTAAAAAAGGGAGAGAAAAGGAAAAGGGGAGAGTTTACATGGGGATTTACCAAAATACCCCTATTGGGTATTTGGAGAAATAAGAAAACAAAAAAAGAAATATGTATATATATATATATATATGTATATATATACGTATGTATATATATATATATATATATATATATTTATATACATAATTTAATAGAGACCCCCAATGCAATGCATTTAATGCATTTTACAATCAAAAAAAGAAAAATAAAAAATAAGAAAAGAGAAAAGAAAAAGGAAATAAAAGAAAAGTAAAAAGACTGAAATGCCCCTAATGGGCAGAATTACAGAAATACCCTTTATCGGGTATATATATATATATATATATATAAACAGCAGTACTGTTCATGAGGCAGGGTAGCTGTACAAGATTTTTTCCTGGATAGACAACCAGGTCTGGGCCAAGTCTCCAGACTGGGCCAGGTTTTCCCCGTCTAATAAAAAAGAGATGTTGGGAACTGCTTCTTCATTAGTATAAAATAATGTTTATAACCATAATCCAAATGGATAGGATTAAGCCTATCACCATGATATTGATTCATTGAACAAGATTGTGTCACTTGGCGCCAAGTGGATAACTCAGTCCCGGCTGGTTGTTTTGTTAATCCAAATTGGTGGGTCTTGGATTTTCCAAGTCCATCTAACTCTAGGCACAAACCTGGAGAAGTTTGGCTACACTTCCTGCATCCTAAGATGGGTTCTGAGCTTGCTAGGTTTTGAAACACCGGCATTGGTCATCAATTTTTTTTCTTGTCTCGAACCAACAAATCTTTCATTAGAACTACAGGCTTCCAAGCTTAGACCATTCAATTTAAGGTTGTTCAGGTGGCAGCGGCATGAAGTGGACAGGGCTGGTTCCACATAATCAAATGTAGGTACAAAATCCTCATATGATCTTGAATTGTGGCAAGGGTAGATGTAGAATTGAAGCAAAGTGCCCTTGCCCCAAGTTCAGAGCCCCTTCACCTTATGCACTTGGATTGTGGTCAGGGGTAGGTGCAACCTTGTGACATAGATTCTGTCAGCCCAAGTTAGTTGTACTAAGGATTCCCTGAGCAATGTTTCACATTGTTGGTCAAAAGAAAATCAATTTACAGATAAAAAACACAACTCTGAGCACGTGCTATCGCAAAGTCAAACATGTAAGCTTATTCAAAAATATTTACCTGATCCATGAATGGCTTTACAAGACGTCTGAGGCTCTCACTGGTTGTCTTTTTGCAAAACTTTCTAAAGCTGACGAGTGGAACAAAAGCCAAATCAGGGAAAGATACATGATAACTCCATTGAAAAAAGTGCTCTGAAAGTGTTTCAACTGCAGAGCGTACACATTGCTCATGGTATGCTTTCAGTTTCAGTAGCTGTTTTGGCACCTGTCAGACAAGTAACCAACTAATAAGTAAAGCAGAGAGCCGAGACAGTGAAGATCCTGAAAACTGATGAGGTAGTCTCTCCACTTGAACCAACCTTCAACATACTTTAAAAATTAAAATCTTTTGGAGCACTATTATCAGATTTGCCACCTTCCCCAAATTCTAGAAAGCTTAGAGATAAAGAAGCCACAGGAATGAAGACGCCACTAGAATGTGAAAGCTTATTCAACAAATGGATGCATTTTAGCCTCAAAGGAAAGAAACGAGGTCCAGGCAACATATGGGCAAGTCCATTTATCATCTGAATTGCCAAGTATTGCAAACTCTGAAGATCATGTTCCTTGATGTTAGCACATACAAACTTAACCCAAAGTTCAAGGCAGTTTACATACTGCCAATCTTGTATTTTCCTTAGTCCATCCTGAAAAATATGTAAAATATTAGAAAGAAGATAGAGAAATATGGATCTCGTGTACAAACAGAATTGCAACCACAATTATGAACAGATAAGCAGAAAATTGTGGGGAATAGGCAAAACACTCACTATATTTGGGAAACAACAATATCACAGTGAATTTCTCAAGAAGGGTAAGAACCGTTCTAGGTTCAATGACTTTATTCCATAAGAACATGAATGAGAGCAGGGCAGAGGAAACTAGAGAAGTTGTCGGTTTTCCAATTAACATCAAACCATGCTGCAATAGTTCCAATAATTAACATAATATAGATCCCAGCAGTGTTGGCCGATGAAATTGTGAAATCGCCCATAGCTGATCTATATCAAATCAGATAGTGGTCTGAAACATAGTGAAACACACTTGAGAATGCAAAATAATGCTCACGCACATGGAATTCATCCTATAAAAACTTCAGACTTCTTTTAGTGGCAAATTAACAAGTGTAGCATCATTATCTTCACTGTGGTAAACTTTCTCACTTGCAACTTTCACATACATGAAATAATAATTAATTTCTGTAAGCTTGGTGTCACCCACAGTTTGCCCACAATAAACCCTTTATATATGCAATTTCTGTCATGATGAGCAGAACCACACCCTCTATAACCTTCATGACACAATACTTGGGTTTGTGCTAAAGGAAAACATCATAAAAAATACATGAAAGAGCAATGAGGCCACGCCATGAAGGTCCAAGACCTTATGACTTGTGATTGGAGGTGATAAACTTGCATGTGAGATAAATCCATCCATACAGTAACATGTATTTCTTTTACTTCTGAGAAGCCTCCAAATAGTCATTACCCACCATTTCCAAATCTACACCAATGTCTTCTCAGTGGCACAAGAAAGTAATTGATCATCCAATCTATGCAACATTATCCATTGGCCATGCACAACAGCACAAGAACAAAGGAACTAGCCTTTGCACACCCAAAGAGGTGGTGATCATTTTTCTGAAGAGTCTCTATCTAAAGGGGCTTTTTCCTTTACCTTTTAGTGAAAGAACCTAAGGGATTTAGTTTTGTTGCACTCGGGGCTCTGAACTAATAGAGCACAGAGTAACTTCAGGAAACAAGTAAAAGAACTGTTTCTAGTTGAATAAAGTGAAAGGAGACAAATTGGTAAAAAAATATAACTTTGGATCATGAACATTTCATGGTGCTGAAATAAAATGACAAAGATTTAGAAATGAGATCAATACAATATCTATATTTCACATGGGTCCCTGCCTATACCCATATTGTGAGGCCAGCTTACTGACTGGGAAGGCTACCTACGTGCTAGTACTAGGCGATAAAAGTCATGCTCAGGAAACCTCATGTAAACATCACTTAGGTGCTTCTAAGTATGCTTGATCTTAATAAAAACAAGTCTATAAAGACAGAGAATAGCAAGTTATGTTTGTGATTGAAACTTTTTCTTTCTTTCTTTTATTTGAATTCCTGGGTTCTGTTCAACAATCAACATCACATACAAATGTATTTACAGAGTCATGGATTTTCATATTATGTTAAATATGCCGGTTTGCTTTCCTGGGTGCATGTCACAGTGCCATCTTGTGCTCAAGTAGGTGCACAATTTTTACTAATATTAGCGTACATCTTGTAATGGTGTAAGATGTTAATCTTAACATTACAGCCACCTTGAATTTCATATTATACTATAACTGTTTTTTGCATACAATGTTAAAACATATAATTTCAGAAAATTTCTAGATCTTGAAAGCCTTTTATCAATCTTTTCATTTTGAAAATTTATTTTGTGTGTTTCTGAGCCACACAGCAAGCTGGCACGTGTGCACTGCCTAGCTCTTTGACTATAAGACATTTAAGCTAGTTCTGATATCCAAATTTCACTTTTTCTTAAAATGATAAGATGGCATCATCATCAAAGAAAGTAGATGGCTAAAAAAAGCGTTCAAACTTCACATTGGAAAAAAATGAGTTAATCCTGGTTATTTGAAGTAGTTTTTGAAGATGTTTGCAAAGTTGATCCCACAGAATTTGCTAATTGCAAGTCATGGGTCACAAAGCCCAAAGACACTAGTTAAGCAGGGATGGTCGTTCAAACTAAAAATGACTTAAACATGCCACGTTTATTTAAATTGTTCCAGAACCCAAGGAATCGAGAGAAGCTCAAAAGTCAAAACACATATCCATCTATCCGCATCATCTGGCTTTATTAGCGAGAAGCAACTCCTAAACAATTGAAGGACTTTCTAAAGTTTCTATTGTCAATCATATAAACCCTTTGTTTGGAGTTTATGAGATATATGCTAGATCATAGGAACTGGAAATAAAATATTACTACAATTATAGAATAAGGAAACAAGGTTAGGGTTATAAAGTTAAAATTATATTCCTATGTTCTAAGACAACTATAATACACCTCAGCTATACAAGTAGATAAAGTTATAATACTACCACCTTCAGGAAAAAAATATATGAAAAATAAATTGTATGAAATCAATGGGGATTTATAATAAATATGTCACCATAAAATCCAAGTTTGCCATTTCATCAACTCTCTGATTGCTTTGAAGGACATAGATACAAGAGAAATTTCATTGTGCTGGTCAAGTAGAATAGAAACATGTTTCTAAAGATTTCCAATCTCTAATGGTGTTGGGTCAAACCAAAGTGCATCATATGACCCAACCTCAGTCTCTTTCTTCCAGAAGGGGTGGGTATTGAGCTGGGTACATGGTGCATGACAGACTTAGCTTGGGCCTGAAACTGATGGGCCCATGCCTAGGCAATCAGGCCAAGCCTTTGCCATGGGGTGAAGTGTAGCCTGGCCAAAATAAACATGGCACTAGGATGGTTTTGGAAGAAACTGGGCTAAAGATTTAAATAGGTCTTATGCAGATGTCGCTTAAGGATGTGAGGGTTGGATATTCAACTGGCTTAAATCCATTTAGAGGGATTCAGTATAAATTTCAATATCCAATTAGCTAATCAGAATAGACTATCTTTCAGTTTTTTATATCCTAATCCAAATCCAACATAATATCTGGCTTAAAATGTGTGTGTATCATAGTCACCTGTATCGTTAAAGGTAATTTCTCAGCGAGGGTATTTCTCGGAGAGATTTTCAAAAGTTGATAAATCTTGGGAATATCTTGGGAAAATCATGGGAGTTTAAAAAATTGAAAAAAATATAAATAACAACAAAAAAACCTAAGAAAATAATAAGTTTTGTATTATTTTTCTTTCAAAAATATAAAGAAACATGTTTTAAAGGTTTTAAAATATAAAAGAAACAAAAAAATAGGAAATGCAAATTTAATTTAAAAAAAAAACTCAAAAATATCGTGATATTTTTTATTTGCTGATATTTTGAAAATATCACGATATATTCCCAATATTATCGGCAAGCTTGAAATTGCCGATAATATCACGATATATTCAAAATATCAGCGATATCGGTGACAATGGTGTGTATATATATATGCATGTACACGTGTGTACATATGTATATGGATATGGTGTTTCTATGGTGGTACTGAACCACCATAACTTATGGTGGTACACACTTGTTTTACACAGATCTAACCTCTAAAAGCAAAAACTAACCTTTGGATCATGTTTAGGATGTTCTATTTTCCATTTTATGCATTAAAGTTTATTTTAATAGGATATTTTAGACCATTTTTTATCCTTATGAATTGTGAGCCTTCGTTTTTTCACCATCTTTGAAACTGTATTATAATCATAGTCACAAATATCGGTCTTGGCTATATCTCGGCTAAGGCAAAATATCAGGATATTATATATTTTTCAATCAATCCCAGGAAAATCTATGAACTTAAAAATAAAATGCGAAAAATAAAAAAAAAACTAGGAAAAACAGTTTTCTTTCCTTCTTCCCTCCTTTTTTTCCTTCCTTTCTTCTTTCTTTTCTGCACCTGATATTATCACACGATATATATATATATATATAACTGTGACTATGATTATGGTATATTAGACATGATAAAACCTCATAATATAGTAAATAAACTATGTTGAACATGTCTGTGGGGGGTACATCTAACATTTGCTGGTTATATTCATGCAAACAATAGTGCACATCACCATATGGCATCATGGTTCAGAACCAACACACACAAATTACGCTGATAGGATCTGGCTTGCTAAAGGCTTTTCTCACCCATCTCTTCATCCAACTCCAAGTCTGATTAGGTTACATCCTATGTCACATGGGTGCAGGTGCGGGTACGGGTATGGGTACGGGTACGGGTGCAGGTACGGGTGCGGCACAATTTCAAAAATTTTGAAGACGGGGACTCGGCTATATATATGTTAAAAATATATATATAATTATATATATAACAATAAATTAATAATAAGATTGTAAATTTTACAGCAAAAATAAAAAAGTAATTCTATTGAAGTAACAACACAAACTTACCAAAATATAACACATAAAGAAGCTTATGAGTGTGATAAAAGCAAAACTTATCATAAATCTGCCTCATCGTCTGAATTAGAGGGAAGAACAAGATCGAGGTAGTCCATGTTGAGAGTATGCAAATCATGTTCTCCCTCCAAGTCAAAATCTTTTGGATTTACATCTCAATACTTAGATGGTTCACAACTACATCAAAATATGACTAACTTATTATCTAACTTCAAACTTTGAATATAAATATTTAAATACGAACTTTGAATACAAAAGAAAAAAAAGTACATATACTCATCTTTGGTGTGACGAGAAATTAATCGTAGATTAGAGTGAACATAAACCAAATCCTCTGCTCTTTTACTAATGAGTTTGTTTCTTTTAATGTTGTGAATTTGAACATATGTGAGTCCAATTTCTTTCACAACACGATGATGTAGCAAGTTGGGATAACAACTTCATTGCAAGACGTTGCAGATTTGGTGTATCTGATCCATATGTTGCCCACCAATTAAGGGGATCTTCTCCGTCCCTTGCTATGAGTGTTGCTAAAGAATCAAATCTTCCAGTAAAGAACTTTTCAAACTCACTATTTACAACCTTAAACATGTGAGGATCATTAAAAAGTCTTCCCAAATAAATCATTTTGTTCCTTGATATCTCAGGATCTTCATTTGGAAAAACACGACCAACACCTGTTATCAACCATTTTTTTGCATAATATTTTGGATTGAGAGAGTGTGCCATGCAATGCAAAAGTGTATTGCTTTTATCTCATCTTCTCACTAAAACTGAATGTACATAATTGTAAAATTCTGAATCATCAAGTACATCTTTCTTCTCATGTTTAAAAATGATACTTTGAACTTTTTCAATCTTATTATCCCACGTTTCATAAATTCTATGAAGCATGGGTATATCTCTGTCAACTTCTCTCAACATTTCTCAAATAGGCTCTGTAAATTCAACAAAATGTGTAATTTTATCCCACCAAAAATCATCACAGATGCATTTTTTGATAGCTTGAGACTTAACATCATCTTCAGTGCGATAAAAATCTAAATCTTTATCAGCCACCATCATCATCAATGCATTCTTGAGTTGCTTAATTCTTTGCATCATAACAATGAGAAGCAAAACGAGTTTTAGCAACTTTCAGTAACTTGAGATCAGAATGCCGATTAAATATAGAAAGGGCATGATGATGGTTTACAACAAAATTTCTAATATTTCGATCATGCTCTATTTCCTCAATCTATAAACACATTTCATGTGCATGTGCATTATCTTTTGATGGATTGTATATACTCTTAAGTGCCAAATTTAAACTGTGTGCTGCACAAGGAGTCCAAAAAATATGTGAATACGTATCTTCACTTGCCAAATTCATTCATGCACGATTGCAAACTGAAGCGTTGTCAGTAATGATTTGCACCACACTTTCTTCACCCACTTCTTGTATCACTTCAACAAATAATCTCTTTAAATATTCAACATCTTTATACTCCCTAGATGCATCAAGAGTCTTCAAAAAGATTGGCTCATTAAGTGAGTAAGCATTGAAGTTTATCAGTGGACGCCTTTGTATATCAGTCCACCCATCAGAAACAATAGACACTCCATGACGTTTTCATGCAAATTTTTAGGTCTCTAACAAGTCTTCAATTCTATTTTTTTCCTCTGCAAGAAAAACTGTTCTTAGTTTTTCTGAACTAGGAGGCATATAACCACTCAAATTACAATTAGTCAAAGATGTAATCATATCTTTCCAGTATGGACTTCTAGCTACATTAAAAAGAATTGAGCTTGAGTAAAAGAATCGACCAATCTTTTTATCAATTTCTGCTCTTGCCATGTTTTTGAATGATCCTTGTATTGTTTTATTGCCTTCCATCTTTCTTTTCTTCAAAAACTCGAATCGCTTCTCATCTCTGCAATTTTCTTCTTTTCAGCTTCCTCTTGTTCTTTCTTTAATTGCTTTAACAAGTCTTTATCAACCCCAGAACATTGCCTAATTCCTTGACCACGAATATGCAAAAGATGTGCTTTCACACGCGTATAAGAACCCGTGAAAACAATCGTACATAAATTACAATGAAACTGCACATTCCCACCACTACCGCCACTAGCTTTTTATCCCTTTTGTCACAAGCCTCCAAAGTGGTTAAGAAACTTCTAATTCAGAGTTAAACTTGAACCAACTCTATTGACACCACTAGAACTCGCCATTATATCTGAAAAGTGAAAAGTGAATAGAAAATATGTAAATAAAGTTAATAAACACTTCAAAAAAATAGTAATAAGAGCTCCACCCCTCTAACTGTGTGCCTGATAGAAAATAACAAAGGCAGGGGTTGAGGCAGGGGGGAGAGCCCCCTATCAGAAAACAGATCTGAGGCGAGCTCCGCCCCCTGCCGAAAACCTACGACTGAGGTAGGGGGTGGAGACCCCTGCCGGAAAACAGATCTGAGGCAGGGGGCAGCCCCATGCCGAAAAACAGATTTGAGGCAGGGGAGCCCCCTGCCGGAAAATAAACTGAGACAGGGGCCTCCACCCCCTGTTGGAAAACACGAACGAGGTAGGGGGCTCCGCCCCCTGCCAAAAAATAAACTGAGGCAGGGGGCAAAGTCCCCTAACAGAAAACAGATCCGACGCAGGGGGCAGCCCCTTGCCAGAAAATAGATCTGAGGCAGGGGGCGGAGCCCCCTACCGGAAAACATATCTGACGTAGGGGGAAGCCTGTTATCATCGCAAATTTTTTTTTTTACTTTTTGCGAGTCAAACTGACCTTTGAAAAAGATTTTGAAAATAACTCGCCTCCGTTTTAAAATGCGGGAAAATTCCAAAGAATGGGACTCGCCTGTCGGTACGAGGTTCAACCGTTCCTGGCGCCTTTACCAGGGGTAATCAAACCAAGGATCAATTGTATGCTTAACTTTGCTCAACTTGTCTAAATCATATTCTATTTCCTAAATGCACAAAGAATCAGGCATGTGCTATGAATTTTCAGAAAATGCTCATTTTGAAAACATGATGTTTGCTTTGAATGATTGAAATATTTAGAAAATGTAAATCTTGGAAAATCGTGAATTGGGAAAAACTCTTTGTATTTTTGAGAAATGCAGTGCATTTTTGAAGTTAGCCTAAGAGTGAGGCTGAATGTGGCTAATGTGAAGATCATAAATCTAGATATCCCTCATATTCTGACTATGGCCATAAATATGAATTCCATCAAGTTTATAAACTTCATAAAAGCTAGTGTATGTGCCATTCGTGTAGACCATAGTGAGTTTGAATATGCATGAATTGGCATACATGGCAGTATTATATCAAAGTTTAAACTATATGAAATGCAAATCCTAATCTATGCTGAAATTTAAATTCTTATTCCAAATTTAATTTAATTTACATCACTATTGAAATTTAAATACATGAAAAATAAAGTCTTCAATGTACCTGCAAAACTAGAAAACTTGGTTAATGAAAACATGTTGGCTTTTCTAGGTTTATCCAGTAATATTTAGAAATTACTGGATTTTGCTAGATATATGCCTTTTTGCCATGATTCCATTAAATCAAAATGATAAAGTATAAAATAAAATTGAATAAATAAGGAAGATAAGATATGAAATTTCGAAATTGGGGTCAAAATGACCAAAATACCCCTAATAACAAGACTATGGCCTTGAAATTAAGGTTTTCAGAAAGATATTTTATAAAATGCAAGTTTTGAAATTCAAATGAAGATAAATCAAACTAAATATGATATGACATGATTAAAAATATGAAAATTAGGGTTAGGGATTTCGAAATTTAGGTCAAATGACCAAATTGCCCCTGATAGCAAGACTATGGCCTTGAAATCAGGGTTTTTAGAAAATATTTTGGTAAAACTTAGGTTTTATGCACTAAATGAAATCAAATGAACATCAAATTTAACCTAAAGTATCCTAATATGATTATGAACATGATAAAACCCTAAAAATATATGCTTATGCACGAAAATCCAAGAATATCACAAAAACTGTGATTTTGGCAGTGTTTTTGGATCTTTCAGGAACCCTGTTTTGCAATTTGCTTAATTCAGCCATCAATTGGATTCCAAAATTTATCAAATTTGGTACCTGCACTTGTTATAACCCTAATATAAAATTAGAATTATAAAAATATTTTTTTGACATTAAATTAACCCAAAAATTGCATCAAACCCTAAAAATATGCTATTTTTGACCTAGTTCACCAACCAGTTTTAGAGTTAGACCCGAATCAGGGGTCAATCTTTCATTAAAATTTATGAAATTTTACAGAGACAAACTAGGAAGAAAAACAGAGATTTTCCAATTTATAGATCGGAAAAAGCATCTCCAGTTAGGGAGAAACCCTTCCGGCAATCTGAACTAAAATCTAACAAACCTAACAGGGGTCAAAACAGATACTTTCAATTGATAATTTCGGGATAAATATAAATACTGATCTAAAATATTTGATATTTTAGCAGTAAACATTAGACATAAATATAATAATACTCACTTTTTACAGATCATGAATCGGATCTGTGGTTTGGGATTTATAAACAATACAAGTCTGATTAGGGTTTTGGTAAACCCTATCGAGTTTTAAATTGAAAATCAGACTTTATGTCAGAGGAAAAATATCAAACAGAGATAAAAAAATCTCAAACTTTTACAGTATATAGATCTAATTAATATGAATCCATGGCACTTTACGGATTTCAAATCGAATATCGGATGAGAAAAATATCATCACAGCAAGTCACCCTTCTGATTTTAACACCGATTTTAAAGTTTTAAAAACCCGACCTGATGTCTGGTTTTTTTGACAGGGTTCCCGAAATCAAAAATCTCTAATTTTTTTACAGTAGATCAATCACATATGCATGCATCACATATAAAAAAATCAGAAATAAACAACAAGGATTTAAATCCGAAACAGCCTGCTCTTTTCTGTTCTAAACTAAAAACACACAGAAATCTAAGAAACTTGAGAACATATGCATTAACTAATGAAAAACAATAAAATAAACTATAAAACAGTAAATAAAAATTATTTCTATGCTGGAAAACATAAAATAAACATGAATAAACAGATAAATAAATAAAATACAAGGAATCAATGGCTGGAATTTGATGTTACCTTTAAAAGCATGGATTTAACCCATTAAAAGGGTAAATCACATGTTTTATCGGTTAATAATATAAAAAATAATGTAATAAATGATTCTAATGGATTATAATCCCTGTAAACACCATGAAATAGAGTTAGATCACTTTCTTGAACCGTTCTTGAGGTTCTTGAGGTTGAATCCATGGTTTAATCTATGAAGGGGATGACACCAATGGCTAAAATTGATTTAAAACATGAAAAAGTATTAAATAAAACTAAAAAATATAAAAAATATTACTTTGGTGCTTGCAGTTGCAATGGAGGAAGATGGAGGTGCTGGAGAGGAGAGAGAGGCCACGAAAATTTGAGAGAAAAGAGCCCCCCTTTTGGCCCCCTTTAGGTCCCCTTTTATAGTTTTTCAAAAAGTCACTTAATTAGGGTTAATTAAGAGGTTTTTCATTTTTTCAGGACTCTTTCTAATAAATCCACTAAAGGCAACGATTTTTTGTGGTTGTCTAGCCTAGGTGGGACTCTAATTAATTCCTAATTAACACCTAATTAAACCCTAGAAAGTCCAAATGTGACATCACCTAGTATGGACCCACATTTGGTTTTTAAAACTTGAATTTAAAACCTTTAAAAACCAATGGTTTAAAACTTAAATAAAATGGATTTTTAAAATTGATTTTGACTCCTCTAAACCCCTAACCTAACTAGGACAATGACAAACCCTAGTCTAACCTTGACTTCTTCAAATGTGGCGCCACCCCGAGTGGGCCCCACTTGAATTTTCAAAAACGATTTTAAAAGTTGAAAATGAGAGGTTTTTCAAAAGAGATTCCAAAGTAGACTTTGAGATTGAAAGTTTTGAAATGGTACAGAGTCTTGACTGAGTCAGAACTCCTCTAGATACGGCGCCAACGGGGTGGGCCCCACATCGAAGTTTTGAAAAACTTGAAATAAATACTAAAAATGGCTTTGAAAACAGGTTAAAATCAATAATTGAAATTCAAGATTTTTGAAAATAGAGTTCTAAGCGAACTGGAACTCTGGTCTAGAGTCCTGGGTTTTTAAGACTCTATGATTTTGGTTTTTAAAAGCCAAATGAAAGAATTTTTAAAAGAATTCATCAGAAAATGGTGAAATAAGTTAGAAAATACTGTCAGGGTTAGACTCCTAACTCGATCAGAACTCTGAAATAGAGTCCTGGATCAACAGGACTCTACAAAATGACCTAATTTTTGAAAACAAATAGAAATAAATAAAAAAACGGAGTAAAAACAAACTTCAAAACAGACTCCTGACTAGACTAGGACTCTGGGACAGAGTCCTGATCGGACTGAAACTCTAGATTTTTTTTTTTAGTATTTTCTGAAAAATAAATGAAAGAACTTGTCAGAACAGTGAAAACAATAACGAATATTGAAATAAAACAGAGTTCTGATTCAACTGAGACTCTGAGGATAGAGTCTTGATTGAACTAGGACTCTCAGATTTTTTTGGATTTTCTGAGAAAACAAATAAGAGAATTTTGAAAAACAGTTAAAAACAGGATGAAATCGAAGTTTCGGTTCAGAGTCCGGATCTGATTAGGACTCCGAGAAAGGGTCCTGATTCGATCAGAACTATAAGAATCTTGGGTTTTCTGATAAGCAGATGATGAAATTTGGGCAAAGCTTTTGAAAACTAGTGAAAATGAAGTGAGAAAATCAATTTTGGATAGAGTCCTACTTCGATCAGGACTCTGGGGTAGAGTCCTAATTTGATCAGGACTCTGAGATAAAATCTCAGAATTTTGAAATTCTTTGATAAAAGTGTAATAGATTTGATAAATGGAAAGATTTTTGAAGGATTTTCTCAAAATTGAAATCAGGATCAGAGTCCTGATCCAACTAGGACTCTCTGAACAGAGTCCTATTTTAACTGAAACTCTGAGTTTCTCACTCATTTTGAAAGATTTTGAAAGATTTGATTGAAAATGGATAAAAATAGCTGTAAAAGATTAGAGTCCCAATCCAATTGAAACTCTGAAGAAGAGTCCTGATCCGACTGGACTCTTAAAGAAGAGTCCTGATCCAACTAGGACTCTGACATTTTGGCCAAAATAGAAGATTTTAAAAGGCTTTCTCCGAAAACAGGTAAAAAGGTAGTGAAAAGTAGAGTTCTGATCCGACTAGACTCTGGAAAAAGAGTCCTGATCCAACTAGGACTCTAAAATTTTTAGAGATTTTTGACAAGTAAAGGAATCCAGAAGCGACACCACCTAAATGGGTCTCATCTAAGAATTGAAATCAATTGAAATTGAGTTTGAAATGAATCCAGATTGTTTTCTGAGAAAGTATTTCAAAATATAAGGTCCTGGGGATTGGCAAATGACATAATGTTGATTAAAACCCAGGTTTTGAAATTGATTTCGAAAGAAAAAGTTTTAAAACTCAAATCTGGATTAAATATTTTGAAAACAAGAGTGCTGGATCTCGAAAAATGAGATGTAATGACATGCAATGCCATGCAATGCAGTGAAATGACATGTCAAATGGATGAAATGATATTGCGATGATATATGAAATGTAAACACTAGATGATGATGAAAATTTAAGGTGTTTACAGATGCCCCTCTTTGCTACTAAGCCGATTGAAAGCCGAGCTTAGTGGCAAAGAAAACACACCAAATTTGGACTATAAAAATGCCCCAGTTAGATGAATCTGACTGGGTATGAAAGAATTAATTCAAATGATGATGGTAGATATGAAATGGAGAATAAGGAGAAAATTTTACTTCAAAAAGAAATGAGATTCAGGTTTTACCCTTAACCTGGATGGGACGGGAAATACCTCGTATGGAACGAAGCTCAGGCTTAACCCTTAACCTGACCGGGTTGAAAATGGAATACCTCATCAAAGGAGGCTCAGGTCTGTACCCTTGTCCTGATTGGGTGGAAAATGGAATACCTCATCAAAGGAGGCTCAGGTTTATACCCTTAACCTGATTGGGTGGAAAATGAAATACCTCATCAAAGGAGGCCCAGGTTTATACCCTTAACCTGATTGGGCAATGAAAATGGAATACCTCATCAAAGGAGGCCCAGGTTTATATCCTTAACCTGATCGGGCAATGAAAATGGAATACCTCATCAAAGGAGGCTCAGGTTTGTACCCTTGACCTGATTGGGTGAAAAAAAAAAATGAACGGAATCCTCGAAAGAAGAGACCATGATGGAACCTTCGGATTTCTGCACAATGAATCCGATAGGGGTTTTGCAAAAGGAAGGAAATTGGGGTCCCTAAAGTTTGAAAAGGGGTTTGATTTTGGGCGCCTCATTGCTGAGACTAAATAACTTTTGAAATTGCCTTTTGCTGAAATTGGTGGCTTAACCTCAAGCTGAAATTGGACTGTCTATGGTGGGACAGTGGGGACACAGGGAAGTGTGCGAATCTAAGAGCCCGTGCCCTCAGATTATACCAAAGAAGGGAAGGAATATTGAAAACTCTCGTAATCAAGTCCTAAAAGGGATGGTGTCAGGATGCGCCAAAGATGAACCTCAAGCTCTCGCTTCATGCCAGGATAGCTAGAAAATATTGTCAAAATGTTGAAAATTGTTGTTGATTCAAAATAATTGAAAATGATGCACATTGTTTTCAAAGTATTCCCTCTTTTCTACCTGAAGTATTACCTCCGACTGGGCTTAACTCCGTAGAACCAAGATTCGAATTCAAATTGCTTGCAATTGGATTTCTTCCAAGGAAGCTATCAATTTCCTTGATATGGACGGGAAAGAAAGTATTCTTGATATTGCGAAAGTTATTGGTGAAAAAATATTGATAAAAGAATTTCACAAAATTAAAGAAGATTCTTGGTAGATTCGGCAGTCTGATATCCTGGGATTCTTTTTTTCATGATGATCTTTCTGCACTCTCTTTTTAACAGAATTGGAGCTCTCTTGGATTTTTCGGGAATTACATCATCCTTCATTTTGGAGATGTCCTGACTTCTCTCTCTCTTTTTTTTTTGGAAGGGTACGTCACAAACTCCTTCATCTTAGAGATGTTCCGATCCTTCTTTTCTCTCAGAGATTATATTGACGATTATTGGCTCATTGGTTGGGAATCTCTTGATGATAGCGGGAATTAAATATCCTTTAGGGTTTGTTGGTAGGCTCATCACACTCGTCTTCATCTCGACGGTGATCTGAACTTTCCCTGGAAGGATCCGTCACAAACTCCGTCATCTTGGAGATGATCCAAATCTTCTTTGGCCCCGGGGGTCGACTCGCTTAATTCGCCTTCATCTTGACGACAATTGAGAGATCCCTTTTGCAGATATTTAATTGCAGCTTGGGTGATGGAGGAGATATGGAGATTGAGTGGATTTTTCTGTATCACCCAGGATATTTCGACTGCTTTATTTTCAAGAATGGTCTTTAAAAATGTGCCATTGACTGCGATCAATATCAATCACTCATGGCTTTGCAACAACCTTGAGTATTCTTTACTGACCATATCGGGGATTTATTCTTCATCCTTTTGGTTGGCCAATAGAAAGATTTTGAATTTTGAATCCTTTTTCGCGAGAGCTTTGTCCTTTCGGAAGTAATACTGAAGGTATTCTAAGGTAATAATTTTGTGCAATAAAGATTTTTGAAATCAACAAATATTCGACGACAAATTGGCAAAATTTTCTTGAAATCCTTTTGTGAAAGCGAGCATTTGAAGCACAACGCAACACATCCATGACAACAATTCTCTTCTCCTTTCCCCAAAAGAGAAGATTCAGAAATTGGAATTAGAAATTACTCCTCTCTTCCCTGAAGAGGAGGTGTTTGCAAAACGAACTTTCGAAGAGAAATTAAGCTTTCGTCAAAACTTCCTAACATTAGGCTTCTCTTATGGAAAGGGGGCCGGAATTGGTGAGGTCAGTGAATTGGTCATGAAGGAACGAGTTCATCACACTCTCCCTGAAAAGAGGGTCCTTCATGATGAAATGGCCTAGTCTGAAATTATGGGGCCACAAGGAAAGCAAGTCTCCGTCGAGTCTCTCCCTATAAAAAGGGTTCCTTGTGTAAAATTTGGAATTTTGTTTTGCAAACGGTTCACAAAGACACGAGTCCCTTCAAACTCTCCCTGAAAAGGGGTTAAGTGAACGAATTGGATAGCATGCGAAAAGAGCGAGCTCCCTCGAACTCTCCCTATAAAAAGGGTCTCTCGCAAGAGAAAATAATTGAAATTGGGTATTGGGTGACCCAAAAGGGTCAAATTTTGGAAATTGGAATTTTGAAATTTGATATTTGAAATTGGAAATTGGAAATTGGAAATTGGAAATTGGAAATTGGAAATTGGAAATTGGAAATTGGAAATTGGAAATTGGAAATTGGAAATTGGAAATTTGGAAATTGGAAATTGGAAATTGGAAATTGGAAATTGGAAATTTGGAAATTGATAATTGGAAATTGGAAATTGATTGACCCGAAGGTCGAAATTGTGAATTGGTTTACTGAGAATGACATGGGTTCTATAGTGATTCAGCCTAAGAACGACATTGGTTCTGCAGGGGTTCGACCTACGAACTATCAATTCCATAGGAATTCAACCTAAGGATCATAGCTTAAGAAGGAATGATTCCAACTTGTGAGCTTTGAATGGACCAGGTGCTAAACTGGGTTTTTGAGAGAAGATTCGAATAAGAATTCAACTCTTCAAGGAAAACTAGATGAATTGGATTTTGAAAGACAATTCGAGTCGGAACTCGGATCTTCTATACCAACTCACAGGATAGTTTGAGTAGAAGTTCAAACTTGTAAAGGAAAGCTAGGCGAATTGGATTTGAAAGAAAATTCAAGTCGGAACTTGGATTTTCTAGACCAACTCTGAAGGAAAAGAAAACTCGAGTCGGAACCCGAATCTTCGAAGGAAAACCAGGTCCATTACGGAAGGAAAAGAAATCCGAGTCGGAACTCGAATCCTGAAGGAAACTAGATTAATTGGTAGGAAAGGAAATTCGAGTCGAAACTCAACTCTTCTAGACCAATTCTAGAATCTAGAGGAAAGAAAATTATACGAATTGGATTTGTAAGAAAATTCAAGTCGGAACTTGGATTTTCTAGACCAATTCTGAATTGGATTTGGAAGAAGATTCGAATCGGAACTCGAGTCTTCTAGACCAATTCTAAAATCTAGAGGAAAGAAAATTATACGAATTGGATTTGTAAGAAAATTCAAGTCGGAACTTGGATTTTCTAGACCAATTCTGAATTGGATTTGGAAGAAGATTCGAATCGGAACTCGACTCTTCTAAACCAATTCTAGAATCTAGAGGAAAGAAAATTATACGAATTGGATTTGTAAGAAAATTCAAGTCGGAACTTGGATTTTCTAGACCAATTCTGAATTGGATTTGGAAGAAGATTCGAATCGAAACTCGACTCTTCTAGACCAATTCTAAAATCTAGAGGAATAAAATTATATGAATTGGATTTGTAAGAAAATTCAAGTCGGAACTTGGATTTTCTAGACCAATTCTGAATTGGATTTGGAAGAAGATTCGAATCGGAACTCGACTCTTCTAGACCAATTCAAGACATTGAAAGGAAAGAAAAGTTGATAAGTATAAAGATGACATTTGGGACTAGTTCAACTAGCACGAGCATCAGATTTTAGAAGAGTACCAGTACGAGCACTGGATTTTGAAAGGTTACCAGTACGAGCACTGGGTTTTAAAAGGTTACCAGTACGAGCACTGGGTTTTAAAAGATTACCAGTACGAGCACTGGGTTTTAAAAGATTACCAGTACCAGCACTGGGTTTTAAAAGATTATCAGTACGAGCACTGGATTTTAAATGGTTGCCAGTACGAGCACTGGGCTTTGAAAAAGTCTGATCAGTGAATACTGAATTTAGAGGGTTCGACCAGTAAAAACCAGATTCAGGAAGTTCGACCAGTGAAAACTGGATTCAGGAAGTTCGACCAGTGAAAACTGGATTCAGGAAGTTCGACCAGTGAAAACTGGATTCAGGAGGTTCGACCAGTGAAAACTGGATTCAGGAAGTTCGACCAGTGAAAACTGGATTCAGGAAGTTCGACCAGTGAAAACTGGATTTAGGAAGTTCGACCAGTGAAAACTGGATTCAGGAAGTTCGACCAGTAAAAACCGGATTTAGGAAGTTCGACCAGTAAAAACCGGATTTAGGAAGTTCGACCAGTAAAAACCGGATTTAAGAAGTTCGACCAGTAAAAACCGGATTTAGGAAGTTCGACCAGTGAAAACTGGATTTAGGAAGTTCGACCAGTAAAAACCGGATTTAGGAAGTTCGACCAGTAAAAACCGGATTTAGGAAGTTCGACCAATGAAAACTAGATTTAGGAAGTTCGACCAGTAAAAACTGGATTTAGGAAGTTCAACCAGTGAAAACTGGATTTAAGAAGTTCGACCAGTAAAAACCGGATTTAGGAAGTTCGACCAGTGAAAACTGGATTTAAGAAGTTCGACCAGTAAAAACCGGATTTAGGAAGTTCGACCAGTGAGAACTGGATTCAAGAAGTTCGACCAGTAAAAACCGGATTTAGGAAGTTCGACCAGTAAAAACCGGATTTAGAAAGTTCGACCAGTAAAAACCGGATTTAGAAAGTTCGACCAGTAAAAACTGGATTCAAGAAGTTCGACCAGTAAAAACCAGATTTAGGAAGTAGGCTTCACCCGAAGGTTGACCGGTAAAAATGGTTTTGATAAAAACTCGGCCCGAAGGACGAACTTGAAAAAGGTTGGTGTTTAGAAAGCGCTTGATGATTGTAATGTGAGATTTTCAATCTTCACCCTCATGACGACTTGGACAACTGTCGCGAGTCTCAGAATTCATCCCTTATCCTAAATGGGTATTGGATTGATGCAAGTTGATGTATGCAAAAAATGCAAATGAATGCATACAAATGCAAAATGATGTAAATGAGTACACATGTGTGCAAAATGAGAGATTTGCTTGATCCTGCCTGCATACAGGATGTTTTGAAAACAATTTTTAAAATAATGCCCCAGTGTAATGGGGGAGTAAGATATTGGATGAAAGGATAAATAATTGATATTTGAGGAATGTTCTCTGAAGATAACAGTGGAAAGATTGACGATGTGCTTCTTGATGAATTCGGGAGACACTCGGAAAGAGGTTACTCCTTGTAAAAAGATATTTTGTAAAGAAGGAGAAATACAAAAGATGATGCCAAACTATGAGGAAGATTGATAATTTTTTTGATGAAAGAGATGAGACCATGCCATCCATACAAAATGACGAAAGCAAAATGCAAGAATGAAAGAGTGATGGTCTTGTCGCTCTTAGGGTGCTGATGAGCTGGCTGCTTTATCTTCTTCTTTGCCTTCCACAAGGATATTTTTATCGATATAGTCTTGAATAATATTCTTGAGAACGAAGCAGTACTCGGTATCATGCCCCATGGCCCGATGAAACTTGCAGAATTGATCTTTAAATCTTCCCCTAGTGATAGGAGGATCATCGACTCTTGGGAGCTTAATCATCTCCTTGTCCAACATATATTCAAGGATTTCTTCACGCGGTTGATCTAGGGGAGTAAAGTCACGTTTAAAACTCCAGTTGTCGTGCTTCGACTTTTCTCTTGGGGTTTTGGTCCCTGCTCCAGCTGAAGCGGCTTGTTGAATTGCAGGATCGACTTTCCTTTCTGGTCATTCTTGTTTGAACCTCCTGTCACATAACAGAAGTCTCTATTCTGCCCCTTGCGATGATTCCATTTATTATTACTCACAGAATTAGTGAAGTGAGTCTTCTTCTTTGACTCGTTCTGGCCGCTGTTCTTAGTGAAAGTGAAACCTTCGTAGAAACCATTCTCCATACTCAATTTGAGTCATTCGGCTCGCTCTGTTAACTCTATAAAGGTTCTGGATGGTGCGGTGGAGATGAGGCCTTTTAGAGGCTGCGAGAAATTGCTTAGAATCAAGGACAAAGCATGCCCTTCTGATATGGGGTCTCTCATCTTATTGCAAGCTGACCTCCAGCGGTGGATAAAATCTCGGGCCTTTTCATTTTCTCTCTGTTTCAGGCCACAGAGGTGGCTGAGGGTCGGGAGCGCCTCAGCATTGAATAGAAAGCGCTCAATAAACATATTCACCACCTTATCAAATTCTTTCAGCTCTATGGGGTTGATGTGCTCCGAGTACCATTTAGCTGCCATTCCCTCCAGACTGCGAGGGAAGCAAAGGAAGAGTGCCCGATTATCACGCTTGAATCGTGAACACTCAGCGAAAAACATGGCGAGATGAGCCTTAGGGTCGCTAGAACCATCAAACTTGATAAATTTTCTGGGGAGATTATCCAGATTGTCGTCCCCATCCAAGCCATCACAGAAGTCTTCGCTGGTGAAGACTTTCTTGCCCTTGTCGCGGGCCTGTAGATCTTTGACCATTTTCATCATATCTTTTAGTTGCGACTGAGTAGGGTCATCAATAGACTGATTTTTGGATTTGTAAGCCGACCCCTGGCCCTGAGTCGATCTTTTGAATTCATGTTTATTTTCACATTCCTTGTCAGTATCGTCTGCTGATTCTGATTCATCAGATACTTCCTCCTGGCGATTCTGCCTTTTGATACTTTTCACATTCTTGGCGGCATGACCCTTATCCTTCTGCTCAGTGCTGGCTTCAGCTTGCTCTGCCAGCATCCTGGTCATCATTTTCTTGAACATAACATACATTTGAGAATCAATGTCATCCTCAACCTACTGTCCCTGATTTTTAGCTGATCGAGGGGAGTCCATCTCTTCTTCCGAAGCGATCGAGTATGCCACACCTTCGATTGATGAGGTTTTCTTTCCGGATCTTATATGAACCATCGGGTATCACAAATGTTCTCTTGTATATTGTTGATGCTCTCTGCAAGGTAGGATTGATGGTTAGGCTTCTGAAGGAAGTTTGGTTGGAGGAAAATATTTATTGAGAATTTTGGTAGACAATTGAAATAATATTCCATCGCTAGGGATTGAGTCGTCGCTGGAGTTACGACAATTGCGTTGCTATTCTTTGCAAAATAAACAACTGGAAATATGCCTTGTTACCTAGGCGAGGTCGTCAAACCAAAGTGAAATGAAGAATAAAGGAATTTTATTGAGGGGAAAAACATGATTTCATCAATAATACACTTGACAGAGGGGAGGGGGACAAACAATTTTCCACCACTCTGAATAATCAGACGACACTCGAGGGCCAGGAAAAATAGTAAGATTGACAAAGGAATCCCAGCCATGTCTGGCAGAATGGTATGCTCCGGACCACTGATCTGATGCGAGGTCGAATTCTGGCAGAACCCCTGCTAGTGGACAAATCTCTACGCGCCTCTGCCTCTGAGAGAACTGACTGACACACCGCTCTGGATGATAGTATGCGCAGAAGAAGGGGCCAAGTAGCCTGAATCGCTTGCCATAAGCGAATGTGTATTTGGGAGGTGATTCCTGACGATCAAAGTAGTCCCATACGACTTCTTCTTCCTGAAGGTTATCGATCAAGAACCGGTATCGCGCAACTGGCAGAAGCTTTTCGCCATTGTATCTGAATGAACTGGCTCGGACTAGCACATGCCGGAGGAACCAAGACTGCAAGGCATAGGTGCACCCTTCGACTAGGATCGACTCTCCGAGTGTGAAACGGGTCAACCCCCGGTATAGAAAGGCAAGTGCGGCCATGGCTATCGAGAGGCAGCTGGTCTGTCGACTTCCCCATCTCCTTAGAAGCTGAACTATCTTGATATCTATGTAATTCCGTCCGTCGGGAAAGAAAGCTAATCCCACCGTGCACAGAACCATCGCATGTTGAATTCTTTCTCGAGCTGTTCGGGATAAGGAACTGACTTCCACGAATGTCCCATACTGTTTGTAGATTTCGAGCAGGTCCACATATTCGTTTCCATCCTCCTCTATCAATGGCCAAGACTTGCGTCCTGTCATGCGAGCTAAGGCATCCTTAGGGTCCAGACCCTTAACATTAATCAGAAACTGTTTCTCCAATGGATCTCCAGGCTAACCGGCTGGCTCGGGCAATCCCATAATCTCTGAAAATTCATCTATCAGTATTGTCATCTCGCCCCACGGGAACCAGAAGGTAGAAGTGCTTGGATTCCACCGTTCTGCTAGTGCATGGATTAAGTTGCCGTTGACTGTCTGCTTTCCCACTGTGGACGCTAGTTCTAACCCACAATCGTCCAAGTGGTCCGGAAACATACGAGAGAAATTCTTGAACCATAAATAGTACCACCGGGGAAAGAAAGATCCGGTGCTGAGGACTCGATGTTCGGGAAGACTTTGTCGCACCTCGTAGGAGATGTGACCCTCAGGGAAGACTGAATCAAGCTGACTAGATGCCCTCAGACTGGAAAACATTGAAAATTGGAATAAGACTTTGGAAAATACAGGAAATTTGAGGAAAATGCAGGCAGGATAAAAATAAAGTAGGAATTCGAGATCCAGAAGAAAGGAAAGATGGGAAATCACCTAGAGTTTTGAAGGAAATTAAGGGAAATTTGGAAAATCGTCCAGGGTTTGATGAAATATGAAGAAATAAATGGAAAATGAAGTATTTGGAAAATCGTCCAAGGTTTAAAACATGGACAGTACATGGACATAGATTGGGAAATTTTGAGAAAATCGTCCAGTATTTTTAGAAAATTAGGGAAAATATGGAAAATAAAAAGGAAATAACACATTCAATCACATTCTGCATAAACAAGTATGCACATACAACATTACCTAAAAGCTGACTCTAGATGTACAAATTTTGAAATAGCTGTAGGACCTTAATCCTAACTCTAAGGTTCAGATCAACTGTATCCAATCCAGTTATACCTATATACTCAAGCCAAGGCTCGATGTACGTGGCATAAAATCAATTTCTCCGGTTCTAGGTTCAAGTTTTCCAACATCCTTGAGCACCTGCCGATATACGTTTGACTATGGCCCTTGGTACGTGGCAGGGGGGTTTTCACCCAAATAAGTGGCCCAGTTGTGAGGCTCTGTCCCGAACTATGGTTCTGGAAGACAGCCTAGCAACGTGAAGACCGGGACAATATAGGTGGGGTGATTTTTGAAAACATGAGCACATGCAAGCAAATAGAAGGCTCTAAGTCCTAAAGAGATAGATTTTTGAAATATTTGAAGAAGCAAGCATTGTTTTCATACAATTCCTAAATTGAGGAGTGTTGTATTAGACCTAAGTCTATGTGAGCATGAATAATTCTCCTCAATATGGTCCTACCAAACCATACCTAGTCTATATGCATTACAAGTCAGCTGGGTTCAAGTCTAGGCTCCTAGGTTCACATGATAGCATAAATTAAAACCTGACATTCCAGGGAAATCGATTTTGACAACTTGAACTAAGTAGAGCATTAAATTGATCAGGCGAAGACAGGTCCCATCTCGGTCGCCAAACCTGTTATCATCGCAATTTTTTTTTTACTTTTTGCGAGTCAAACTGACCTTTGAAAAAGATTTTGAAAATAACTCGCCTCCGTTTTAAAATGCGGGAAAATTCCGAAGAATGGGACTCGCCTGTCGGTACGAGGTTCAACCGTTCCTGGCGCCTTTACCAGGGGTAATCAAACCAAGGATCAATTGTATGCTTAACTTTGCTCAACTTGTCTAAATCATATTCTATTTCCTAAATGCACAAAGAATCAGGCATGTGCTATGAATTTTCAGAAAATGCTCATTTTGAAAACATGATGTTTGCTTTGAATGATTGAAATATTTAGAAAATGTAAATCTTGGAAAATCGTGAATTGGGAAAAACTCTTTGTATTTTTGAGAAATGCAGTGCATTTTTGAAGTTAGCCTAAGAGTGTAGGCTGAATGTGGCTAATGTGAAGATCATAAATCTAGATATCCCTCATATTCTGACTATGGCCATAAATATGAATTCCATCAAGTTTATAAACTTCATAAAAGCTAGTGTATGTGCCATTCGTGTAGACCATAGTGAGTTTGAATATGCATGAATTGGCATACATGGCAGTATTATATCAAAGTTTAAACTATATGAAATGCAAATCCTAATCTATGCTGAAATTTAAATTCTTATTCCAAATTTAATTTAATTTACATCACTATTGAAATTTAAATACATGAAAAATAAAGTCTTCAATGTACCTGCAAAACTAGAAAACTTGGTTAATGAAAACATGTTGGCTTTTCTAGGTTTATCCAGTAATATTTAGAAATTACTGGATTTTGCTAGATATAAGCCTTTTTGCCATGATTCCATTAAATCAAAATGATAAAGTATGAAATAAAATTGAATAAATAAGGAAGATAAGATATGAAATTTCGAAATTGGGGTCAAAATAACCAAAATACCCCTAATAACAAGACTATGGCCTTGAAATTAGGGTTTTCAGAAAGATATTTTATAAAATGCAAGTTTTGAAATTCAAATGAAGATAAATCAAACTAAATATGATATGACATGATTAAAAATATGAAAATTAGGGTTAGGTATTTCGAAATTTAGGTCAAATGACCAAATTGCCCCTGATAGCAAGACTGTGGCCTTGAAATCAGGGTTTTTAGAAAATATTTTGGTAAAACTTAGGTTTTATGCACTAAATGAAATCAAATGAACATCAAATTTAACCTAAAGTATCCTAATATGATTATGAACATGATAAAACCCTAAAAATATATGCTTATGCACGAAAATCCAAGAATATCACAAAAACTGTGATTTTGGCAGTGTTTTTGGATCTTTCAGGAACCCTGTTTTGCAATTTGCTTAATTCAGCCATCAATTGGATTCCAAAATTTATCAAATTTGGTACCTGCACTTGTTATAACCCTAATATAAAATTAGAATTATAAAAATATTTTTTTGACATTAAATTAACCCAAAAATTGCATCAAACCCTAAAAATATGCTATTTTTGACCTAGTTCACCAACCAGTTTCAGAGTTAGACCCGAATCAGGGGTCAATCTTTCATTAAAATTTATGAAATTTTACAGAGACAAACTAGGAAGAAAAACAGAGATTTTCCAATTTATAGATCGGAAAAAGCATCTCCAGTTAGGGAGAAACCCTTCCGGCAATCTGAACTAAAATCTAACAAACCTAACAGGGGTCAAAACAGATACTTTCAATTGATAATTTCCGGATAAATAGAAATACTTATCTAAAATATTTGATATTTTAGCAGTAAACATTAGACATAAAAATAATAATACTCACTTTTTACAGATCATGAATCGGATCTGTGGTTTGTGATTTATAAACAATACAAATCTGATTAGGGTTTTGGTAAACCCTATCGAGTTTTAAATTGAAAATCAGACTTTATGTCAGAGGAAAAATATCAAACAGAGATAAAAAAATCTCAAACTTTTACAGTATATAGATCTAATTAATATGAATCCATGGCACTTTACGGATTTCAAATCGAATATCGGATGAGAAAAATATCATCACAGCAAGTCACCCTCCTGATTTTAACACCGATTTTAAAGTTTTAAAAATCCGACCTGATGTCTGGTTTTTTTGACAGGGTTCCCGAAGTAAAAAATCTCTGATTTTTTTACAGTAGATCAATCACATATGCATGCATCACATATAAAAAAATCAGAAATAAACAACAAGGATTTAAATCCGAAACAGCATGCTCTTTTCTGTTCTAAACTAAAAACACACAGAAATCTAAGAAACTTGAGAACATATGCATTAACTAATGAAAAACAATAAAATAAACTATAAAACAGTAAATAAAAATTATTTTTATGCTGGAAAACATAAAATAAACATGAATAAACAGATAAATAAATAAAATACAAGGAATCAATGGCTGGAATTTGATGTTACCTTTAAAAGCATGGATTTAACCCATTAAAAGGGTAAATCACATGTTTTATCAGTTAATAATATAAAAAATAATGTAATAAATGATTCTAATGGATTAGAATCCCTGTAAACACCATTAAATAGAGTTAGATCACTTTCTTGAACCGTTCTTGAGGTTGAATCCATGGTTTAATCTATGAAGGGGATGACACCAATGGCTAAAATTGATTTAAAACATAAAAAAGTATTAAATAAAACTAAAAAATATAAAAAATATTACCTTGGTGCTTGCAGCTGCAATGGAGGAAGATGGAGGTGCTGGAGAGGAGAGAGAGGCCACAAAAATTTGAGAGAAAAGAGCCCCCCTTTTGGCCCCCTTTAGGTCCCCTTTTATAGTTTTTCAAAAAGTCACTTAATTAGGGTTAATTAAGAAGTTTTTCATTTTTTCAGGACTCTTTCTAATAAATCCACTAAAGGCAACGATTTTTTGTGGTTTTCTAGCCTAGGTGGGACTCTAATTAATTCCTAATTAACACCTAATTAAACCCTAGAAAGTCCAAATGTGACATCACCTAGTATGGACCCACATTTGGTTTTTAAAACTTGAATTTAAAACCTTTAAAAACCAATGGTTTAAAACTTAAATAAAATGGATTTTTAAAATTGATTTTGACTCCTATAAACCCCTAACCTAACTAGGACAATGACAAACCCTAGTCTAACCTTGACTTCTTCAAATGTGGCGCCACCCCGAGTGGGCCCCACTTGAATTTTCAAAAACGATTTTAAAAGTTGAAAATGAGAGGTTTTTCAAAAGAGATTCAAAAGTAGACTTTGAGATTGAAAGTTTTGAAATGGTACAGAGTCTTGACTGAGTCAGAACTCCTCTAGATACGGCGCCAACGGGGTGGGCCCCACATCGAAGTTTTGAAAAACTTGAAATAAATACTAAAAATGGCTTTGAAAACAGGTTAAAATCAATAATTGAAATTCAAGATTTTTGAAAATAGAGTTCTAAGCGAACTGGAACTCTGGTCTAGAGTCCTGGGTTTTTAAGACTCTGTGATTTTGGTTTTTAAAAGCCAAATGAAAGAATTTTTAAAAGAATTCATCAGAAAATGGTGAAATAAGTTAGAAAATACTGTCAGGGTTAGACTCCTAACTCGATCAGAACTCTGAAATAGAGTCCTGGATCAACAGGACTCTACAAAATGACCTAATTTTTGAAAACAAATAGAAATAAATAAAAAAATGGAGTAAAAACAAACTTCAAAACAGACTCCTGACTGGACTAGGACTCTGGGACAGAGTCCTGATCGGACTGAAACTCTAGATTTTTTTTTTTAGTATTTTCTGAAAAATAAATGAAAGAACTTGTCAGAACAGTGAAAACAATAACGAATATTGAAATAAAATAGAGTTCTGATTCAACTGAGACTCTGAGGACAGAGTCTTGATTGAACTAGGACTCTCAGATTTTTTTGGATTTTCTGAGAAAACAAATAAGAGAATTTTGAAAAACAGTTAAAAACAGGATGAAATCGAAGTTTCGGTTCAGAGTCCGGATCTGATTAGGACTCCGAGAAAGGGTCCTGATTCGATCAGAACTATAAGAATCTTGGGTTTTCTGATAAGCAGATGATGAAATTTGGGCAAAGCTTTTGAAAACTAGTGAAAATGAAGTGAGAAAATCAATTTTGGATAGAGTCCTACTTCGATCAGGACTCTGTGGTAGAGTCCTAATTTGATCAGGACTCTGAGATAAAATCTCAGAATTTTGAAATTCTTTGATAAAAGTGTAATAGATTTGATAAATGGAAAGATTTTGAAGGATTTTCTCAAAATTGAAATCAGGATCAGAGTCCTGATCCAACTAGGACTCTCTGAACAGAGTCCTATTTTAACTGAAACTCTGAGTTTCTCACTCATTTTGAAAGATTTTGAAAGATTTGATTGAAAATGGATAAAAATAGCTGTAAAAGATTAGAGTCCCAATCAAATTGAAACTCTGAAGAAGAGTCCTGATCCGACTGGACTCTTAAAGAAGAGTCCTGATCCAACTAGGACTCTGACATTTTGGCCAAAATAGAAGATTTTGAAAGGCTTTCTCCGAAAACAGGTAAAAAGGTAGTGAAAAGTAGAGTTCTGATCCGACTAGACTCTGGAAAAAGAGTCCTGATCCAACTAGGACTCTAAAATTTTTAGAGATTTTTGACAAGTAAAGGAATTCAGAAGCGACACCACCTAAATGGGTCTCATCTAAGAATTGAAATCAATTGAAATTGAGTTTGAAATGAATCCAGATTGTTTTCTGAGAAAGTATTTCAAAATATAAGGTCCTGGGGATTGGCAAATGACATAATGTTGATTAAAACCCAGGTTTTGAAATTGATTTCGAAAGAAAAAGTTTTAAAACTCAAATCTGGATTAAATATTTTGAAAACAAGAGTGCTGGATCTCGAAAAATGAGATGTAATGACATGCAATGCCATGCAATGCAGTGAAATGACATGTCAAATGGATGAAATGATATTGCGATGATATATGAAATGTAAACACTAGATGATGATGAAAATTTAAGGTGTTTATAGATGCCCCTCTTTGCTACTAAGCCGGTTGAAAGCCGAGCTTAGTGGCAAAGAAAACACACCAAATTTGGACTATAAAAATGCCCCAGTTAGATGAATCTGACTGGGTATGAAAGAATTAATTCAAATGATGATGGTAGATATGAAATGGAGAATAAGGAGAAAATTTTACTTCAAAAAGAAATGAGATTCAGGTTTTACCCTTAACCTGGATGGGACGGGAAATACCTCGTATGGAACGAAGCTCAGGCTTAACCCTTAACCTGACCGGGTTGAAAATGGAATACCTCATCAAAGGAGGCTCAGGTTTGTACCCTTGTCCTGATTGGGTGGAAAATGGAATACCTCATCAAAGGAGGCTCAGGTTTATACCCTTAACCTGATTGGGTGGAAAATGAAATACCTCATCAAAGGAGGCCCAGGTTTATACCCTTAACCTGATTGGGCAATGAAAATGGAATACCTCATCAAAGGAGGCCCAGGTTTATACCCTTAACCTGATCGGGCAATGAAAATGGAATACCTCATCAAAGGAGGCTCAGGTTTGTACCCTTGACCTGATTGGGTGAAAAAAAAAATGAACGGAATCCTCGAAAGAAGAGACCATGATGGAACCTTCGGATTTCTGCACAATGAATCCGATAGGGGTTTTGCAAAAGGAAGGAAATTGGGGTCCCTAAAGTTTGAAAAGGGGTTTGATTTTGGGCGCCTCATTGCTGAGACTAAATAACTTTTGAAATTGCCTTTTGCTGAAATTGGTGGCTTAACCTCAAGCTGAAATTGGACTGTCTATGGTGGGACAGTGGGGACACAGGGAAGTGTGCGAATCTAAGAGCCCGTGCCCTCAGATTATACCAAAGAAGGGAAGGAATATTGAAAACTCTCGTAATCAAGTCCTAAAAGGGATGGTGTCAGGATGCGCCAAAGATGAACCTCAAGCTCTCGCTTCATGCCAGGATAGCTAGAAAATATTGTCAAAATGTTGAAAATTGTTGTTGATTCAAAATAATTGAAAATGATGCACATTGTTTTCAAAGTATTCCCTCTTTTCTACCTGAAGTATTACCTCCGACTGGGCTTAACTCCGTAGAACCAAGATTCGAATTCAAATTGCTTGCAATTGGATTTCTTCCAAGGAAGCTATCAATTTCCTTGATATGGACGGGAAAGAAAGTATTCATGATATTGCGAAAGTTATTGGTGAAAAAATATTGATAAAAGAATTTCACAAAATTAAAGAAGATTCTTGGTAGATTCGGCAGTCTGATATCCTGGGATTCTTTTTTTCATGATGATCTTTCTGCACTCTCTTTTTAACAGAATTGGAGCTCTCTTGGATTTTTCGGGAATTACATCATCCTTCATTTTGGAGATGTCCTCACTTCTCTCTCTCTTTTTTTTTTGGAAGGGTACGTCACAAACTCCTTCATCTTAGAGATGTTCCGATCCTTCTTTTCTCTCAGAGATTATATTGACGATTATTGGCTCATTGGTTGGGAATCTCTTGATGATAGCGGGAATTAAATATCCTTTAGGGTTTGTTGGTAGGCTCATCACACTCGTCTTCATCTCGACGGTGATCTGAACTTTCCCTGGAAGGATCCGTCACAAACTCCGTCATCTTGGAGATGATCCAAATCTTCTTTGGCCCCGGGGGTCGACTCGCTTAATTTGCCTTCATCTTGACGACAATTGAGAGATCCCTTTTGCAGATATTTAATTGCAGCTTGGGTGATGGAGGAGATATGGAGATTGAGTGGATTTTTCTGTATCACCCAGGATATTTCGAATGCTTTATTTTCAAGAATGGTCTTTAAAAATGTGCCATTGACTGCGATCAATATCAATCACTCATGGCTTTGCAACAACCTTGAGTATTCTTTACTGACCATATCGGGGATTTATTCTTCATCCTTTTGGTTGGCCAATAGAAAGATTTTGAATTTTGAATCCTTTTTCGCGAGAGCTTTGTCCTTTCGGAAGTAATACTGAAGGTATTCTAAGGTAATAATTTTGTGCAATAAAGATTTTTGAAATCAACAAATATTCGACGACAAATTGGCAAAATTTTCTTGAAATCCTTTTGTGAAAGCGAGCATTTGAAGCACAACGCAACACATCCATGACAACAATTCTCTTCTCCTTTCCCCAAAAGAGAAGATTCAGAAATTGGAATTAGAAATTACTCCTCTCTTCCCTGAAGAGGAGGTGTTTGCAAAACGAACTTTCGAAGAGAAATTAAGCTTTCGTCAAAACTTCCTAACATTAGGCTTCTCTTATGGAAAGGGGGCCGGAATTGGTGAGGTCAGTGAATTGGTCATGAAGGAACGAGTTCATCACACTCTCCCTGAAAAGAGGGTCCTTCATGATGAAATGGCCTAGTCTGAAATTATGGGGCCACAAGGAAAGCAAGTCTCCGTCGAGTCTCTCCCTATAAAAAGGGTTCCTTGTGTAAAATTTGGAATTTTGTTTTGCAAACGGTTCACAAAGACACGAGTCCCTTCAAACTCTCCCTGAAAAGGGGTTAAGTGAACGAATTGGATAGCATGCGAAAAGAGCGAGCTCCCTCGAACTCTCCCTATAAAAAGGGTCTCTCGCAAGAGAAAATAATTGAAATTGGGTATTGGGTGACCCAAAAGGGTCAAATTTTGGAAATTGGAATTTTGAAATTGGAAATTGGAAATTGGAAATTGGAAATTGGAAATTGGAAATTGGAAATTGGAAATTGGAAATTGGAAATTGGAAATTGGAAATTGGAAATTGGAAATTGGAAATTTGGAAATTGGAAATTGGAAATTGGAAATTGGAAATTGGAAATTTGGAAATTGATAATTGGAAATTGGAAATTGATTAACCCGAAGGTCGAAATTGTGAATTGGTTTACTGAGAATGACATGGGTTCTATAGTGATTCAGCCTAAGAACGACATTGGTTCTGCAGGGGTTCGACCTACGAACTATCAATTCCATAGGAATTCAACCTAAGGATCATAGCTTAAGAAGGAATGATTCCAACTTGTGAGCTTTGAATGGACCAGGTGCTAAACTGGGTTTTTGAGGGAAGATTCGAATAAGAATTCAACTCTTCAAGGAAAACTAGATGAATTGGATTTTGAAAGACAATTCGAGTCGGAACTCGGATCTTCTATACCAACTCACAGGATAGTTTGAGTAGAAGTTCAAACTTGTAAAGGAAAGCTAGGCGAATTGGATTTGAAAGAAAATTCAAGTCGGAACTTGGATTTTCTAGACCAACTCTGAAGGAAAAGAAAACTCGAGTCGGAACCCGAATCTTCGAAGGAAAACCAGGTCCATTACGGAAGGAAAAGAAATCCGAGTCGGAACTCGAATCCTGAAGGAAACTAGATTAATTGGTAGGAAAGGAAATTCGAGTCGGAACTCAACTCTTCTAGACCAATTCTAGAATCTAGAGGAAAGAAAATTATACGAATTGGATTTGTAAGAAAATTCAAGTCGGAACTTGGATTTTCTAGACCAATTCTGAATTGGATTTGGAAGAAGATTCGAATCGGAACTCGACTCTTCTAAACCAATTCTAGAATCTAGAGGAAAGAAAATTATACGAATTGGATTTGTAAGAAAATTCAAGTCGGAACTTGGATTTTCTAGACCAATTCTGAATTGGATTTGGAAGAAGATTCGAATCGAAACTCGACTCTTCTAGACCAATTCTAAAATCTAGAGGAATAAAATTATACGAATTGGATTTGTAAGAAAATTCAAGTCGGAACTTGGATTTTCTAGACCAATTCTGAATTGGATTTGGAAGAAGATTCAAATCGGAACTCGACTCTTCTAGACCAATTCAAGACATTGAAAGGAAAGAAAAGTTGATAAGTATAAAGATGACATTTGGGACTAGTTCAACTAGCACGAGCATCAGATTTTAGAAGAGTACCAGTACGAGCACTGGATTTTGAAAGGTTACCAGTACGAGCACTGGGTTTTAAAAGGTTACCAGTACGAGCACTGGGTTTTAAAAGATTACCAGTACGAGCACTGGGTTTTAAAAGATTACCAGTACCAGCACTGGGTTTTAAAAGATTATCAGTACGAGCACTGGATTTTAAATGGTTGCCAGTACGAGCACTGGGCTTTGAAAAAGTCTGATCAGTGAATACTGAATTTAGAGGGTTCGACCAGTAAAAACCAGATTCAGGAAGTTCGACCAGTGAAAACTGGATTCAGGAAGTTCGACCAGTGAAAACTGGATTCAGGAAGTTCGACCAGTGAAAACTGGATTCAGGAGGTTCGACCAGTGAAAACTGGATTCAGGAAGTTCGACCAGTGAAAACTGGATTTAGGAAGTTCGACCAGTGAAAACTGGATTCAGGAAGTTCGACCAGTAAAAACCGGATTTAGGAAGTTCGACCAGTTAAAACCGGATTTAGGAAGTTCGACCAGTAAAAACCGGATTTAAGAAGTTCGACCAGTAAAAACCGGATTTAGGAAGTTCGACCAGTGAAAACTGGATTTAGGAAGTTCGACCAGTAAAAACCGGATTTAGGAAGTTCGACCAGTAAAAACCGGATTTAGGAAGTTCGACCAATGAAAACTAGATTTAGGAAGTTCGACCAGTAAAAACTGGATTTAGGAAGTTCAACCAGTGAAAACTGGATTTAAGAAGTTCGACCAGTAAAAACCGGATTTAGGAAGTTTGACCAGTGAAAACTGGATTTAAGAAGTTCGACCAGTAAAAACCGGATTTAGGAAGTTCGACCAGTGAGAACTGGATTCAAGAAGTTCGACCAGTAAAAACCGGATTTAGGAAGTTCGACCAGTAAAAACCGGATTTAGAAAGTTCGACCAGTAAAAACCGGATTTAGAAAGTTCGACCAGTAAAAACTGGATTCAAGAAGTTCGACCAGTAAAAACCAGATTTAGGAAGTAGGCTTCACCCGAAGGTTGACCGGTAAAAATGGTTTTGATAAAAACTCGGCCCGAAGGACGAACTTGAAAAAGGTTGGTGTTTAGAAAGCGCTTGATGATTGTAATGTGAGATTTTCAATCTTCACCCTCATGACGACTTGGACAACTGTCGCGAGTCTCAGAATTCATCCCTTATCCTAAATGGGTATTGGATTGATGCAAGTTGATGTATGCAAAAAATGCAAATGAATGCATACAAATGCAAAATGATGTAAATGAGTACACATGTGTGCAAAATGAGAGATTTGCTTGATCCTGCCTGCATACAGGATGTTTTGAAAACAATTTTTAAAATAATGCCCCAGTGTAATGGGGGAGTAAGATATTGGATGAAAGGATAAATAATTGATATTTGAGGAATGTTCTCTGAAGATAACAGTGGAAAGATTGACGATGTGCTTCTTGATGAATTCGGGAGACACTCGGAAAGAGGTTACTCCTTGTAAAAAGATATTTTGTAAAGAAGGAGAAATACAAAAGATGATGCCAAACTATGAGGAAGATTGATAATTTTTTTGATGAAAGAGATGAGACCATGCCATCCATACAAAATGACGAAAGCAAAATGCAAGAATGAAAGAGTGATGGCCTTGTCGCTCTTAGGGTGCTGATGAGCTGGCTGCTTTATCTTCTTCTTTGCCTTCCACAAGGATATTTTTATCGATATAGTCTTGAATAATATTCTTGAGAACGAAGCAGTACTCGGTATCATGCCCCATGGCCCGATGAAACTTGCAGAATTGATCTTTAAATCTTCCCCTAGTGATAGGAGGATCATCGACTCTTGGGAGCTTAATCATCTCCTTGTCCAACATATATTCAAGGATTTCTTCACGCGGTTGATCTAGGGGAGTAAAGTCACGTTTAAAACTCCAGTTGTCGTGCTTCGACTTTTCTCTTGGGGTTTTGGTCCCTGCTCCAGCTGAAGCGGCTTGTTGAATTGCAGGATCGACTTTCCTTTCTGGTCATTCTTGTTTGAACCTCCTGTCACATAACAGAAGTCTCTATTCTGCCCCTTGCGATGATTCCATTTATTATTACTCACAGAATTAGTGAAGTGAGTCTTCTTCTTTGACTCGTTCTGGCCGCTGTTCTTAGTGAAAGTGAAACCTTCGTAGAAACCATTCTCCATACTCAATTTGAGTCATTCGGCTCGCTCTGTTAACTCTATAAAGGTTCTGGATGGTGCGGTGGAGATGAGGCCTTTTAGAGGCTGCGAGAAATTGCTTAGAATCAAGGACAAAGCATGCCCTTCTGATATGGGGTCTCTCATCTTATTGCAAGCTGACCTCCAGCGGTGGATAAAATCTCGGGCCTTTTCATTTTCTCTCTGTTTCAGGCCACAGAGGTGGCTGAGGGTCGGGAGCGCCTCAGCATTGAATAGAAAGCGCTCAATAAACATATTCACCACCTTATCAAATTCTTTCAGCTCTATGGGGTTGATGTGCTCCGAGTACCATTTAGCTGCCATTCCCTCCAGACTGCGAGGGAAGCAAAGGAAGAGTGCCCGATTATCACGCTTGAATCGTGAACACTCAGCGAAAAACATGGCGAGATGAGCCTTAGGGTCGCTAGAACCATCAAACTTGATAAATTTTCTGGGGAGATTATCCAGATTGTCGTCCCCATCCAAGCCATCACAGAAGTCTTCGCTGGTGAAGACTTTCTTGCCCTTGTCGCGGGCCTGTAGATCTTTGACCATTTTCATCATATCTTTTAGTTGCGACTGAGTAGGGTCATCAACAGACTGATTTTTGGATTTGTAAGCCGACCCCTGGCCCTGAGTCGATCTTTTGAATTCATGTTTATTTTCACATTCCTTGTCAATATCGTCTGCTGATTCTGATTCATCAGATACTTCCTCCTGGCGATTCTGCCTTTTGATACTTTTCACATTCTTGGCGGCATGACCCTTATCCTTCTGCTCAGTGCTGGCTTCAGCTTGCTCTGCCAGCATCCTGGTCATCATTTTCTTGAACATAACATACATTTGAGAATCAATGTCATCCTCAACCTACTGTCCCTGATTTTTAGCTGATCGAGGGGAGTCCATCTCTTCTTCCGAAGCGATCGAGTATGCCACACCTTCGATTGATGAGGTTTTCTTTCCGGATCTTATATGAACCATCGGGTATCACAAATGTTCTCTTGTATATTGTTGATGCTCTCTGCAAGGTAGGATTGATGGTTAGGCTTCTGAAGGAAGTTTGGTTGGAGGAAAATATTTATTGAGAATTTTGGTAGACAATTGAAATAATATCCCATCGCTAGGGATTGAGTCGTCGCTGGAGTTACGACAATTGCGTTGCTATTCTTTGCAAAATAAACAACTGGAAATATGCCTTGTTACCTAGGCGAGGTCGTCAAACCAAAGTGAAATGAAGAATAAAGGAATTTTATTGAGGGGAAAAACATGATTTCATCAATAATACACTTGACAGAGGGGAGGGGGACAAACAATTTTCCACCACTCTGAATAATCAGATGACACTCGAGGGCCAGGAAAAATAGTAAGATTGACAAAGGAATCCCAGCCATGTCTGGCAGAATGGTATGCTCCGGACCACTGATCTGATGCGAGGTCGAATTCTGGCAGAACCCCTGCTAGTGGACAAATCTCTACGCGCCTCTGCCTCTGAGAGAACTGACTGACACACCGCTCTGGATGATAGTATGCGCAGAAGAAGGGGCCAAGTAGCCTGAATCGCTTGCCATAAGCGTATGTGTATTTGGGAGGTGATTCCTGACGATCAAAGTAGTCCCATACGACTTCTTCTTCCTGAAGGTTATCGATCAAGAACCGGTATCGCGCAACTGGCAGAAGCTTTTCGCCATTGTATCTGAATGAACTGGCTCGGACTAGCACATGCCGGAGGAACCAAGACTGCAAGGCATAGGTGCACCCTTCGACTAGGATCGACTCTCCGAGTGTGAAACGGGTCAACCCCCGGTATAGAAAGGCAAGTGCGGCCATGGCTATCGAGAGGCAGCTGGTCTGTCGACTTCCCCATCTCCTTAGAAGCTGAACTATCTTGATATCTATGTAATTCCGTCCGTCGGGAAAGAAAGCTAATCCCACCGTGCACAGAACCATCGCATGTTGAATTCTTTCTCGAGCTGTTCGGGATAAGGAACTGACTTCCACGAATGTCCCATACTGTTTGTAGATTTCGAGCAGGTCCACATATTCGTTTCCATCCTCCTCTATCAATGGCCAAGACTTGCGTCCTGTCATGCGAGCTAAGGCATCCTTAGGGTCCAGACCCTTAACATTAATCAGAAACTGTTTCTCCAATGGATCTCCAGGCTAACCGGCTGGCTCGGGCAATCCCATAATCTCTGAAAATTCATCTATCAGTATTGTCATCTCGCCCCACGGGAACCAGAAGGTAGAAGTGCTCGGATTCCACCGTTCTGCTAGTGCATGGATTAAGTTGCCGTTGACTGTCTGCTTTCCCACTGTGGACGCTAGTTCTAACCCACAATCGTCCAAGTGGTCCGGAAACATACGAGAGAAATTCTTGAACCATAAATAGTACCACCGGGGAAAGAAGGATCCGGTGCTGAGGACTCGATGTTCGGGAAGACTTTGTCGCACCTCGTAGGAGATGTGACCCTCAGGGAAGACTGAATCAAGCTGACTAGATGCCCTCAGACTGGAAAACATTGAAAATTGGAATAAGACTTTGGAAAATACAGGAAATTTGAGGAAAATGCAGGCAGGATAAAAATAAAGTAGGAATTCGAGATCCAGAAGAAAGGAAAGATGGGAAATCACCTGGAGTTTTGAAGGAAATTAAGGGAAATTTGGAAAATCGTCCAGGGTTTGATGAAATATGAAGAAATAAATGGAAAATGAAGTATTTGGAAAATCGTCCAAGGTTTAAAACATGGACAGTACATGGACATAGATTGGGAAATTTTGAGAAAATCGTCCAGTATTTTTAGAAAATTAGGGAAAATATGGAAAATAAAAAGGAAATAACACATTCAATCACATTCTGCATAAACAAGTATGCACATACAACATTACCTAAAAGCTGACTCTAGATGTACAAATTTTGAAATAGCTGTAGGACCTTAATCCTAACTCTAAGGTTCAGATCAACTGTATCCAATCCAGTTATACCTATATACTCAAGCCAAGGCTCGATGTACGTGGCATAAAATCAATTTCTTCGGTTCTAGGTTCAAGTTTTCCAACATCCTTGAGCACCTGCCGATATACGTTGGACTATGACCCTTGGTACGTGGCAGGGGGGTTTTCACCCAAATAAGTGGCCCAGTTGTGAGGCTCTGTCCCGAACTATGGTTCTGGAAGACAGCCTAGCAACGTGAAGACCGGGACAATATAGGTGGGGTGATTTTTGAAAACATGAGCACATGCAAGCAAATAGAAGGCTCTAAGTCCTAAAGAGATAGATTTTTGAAATATTTGAAGAAGCAAGCATTGTTTTCATACAATTCCTAAATTGAGGAGTGTTGTATTAGACCTAAGTCTATGTGAGCATGAATAATTCTCCTCAATATGGTCCTACCAAACCATACCTAGTCTATATGCATTACAAGTCAGCTGGGTTCAAGTCTAGGCTCCTAGGTTCACATGATAGCATAAATTAAAAGCTGACATTCCAGTGAAATCGATTTTGACAACTTGAACTAAGTAGAGCATTAAATTGATCAGGCGAAGACAGGTCCCATCTCGGTCGCCAAACCTGTTATCATCGCAATTTTTTTTTTACTTTTTGCGAGTCAAACTGACCTTTGAAAAAGATTTTGAAAATAACTCGCCTCCGTTTTAAAATGCGGGAAAATTCCGAAGAATGGGACTCGCCTGTCGGTACGAGGTTCAACCGTTCCTGGCGCCTTTACCAGGGGTAATCAAACCAAGGATCAATTGTATGCTTAACTTTGCTCAACTTGTCTAAATCATATTCTATTTCCTAAATGCACAAAGAATCAGGCATGTGCTATGAATTTTCAGAAAATGCTCATTTTGAAAACATGATGTTTGCTTTGAATGATTGAAATATTTAGAAAATGTAAATCTTGGAAAATCGTGAATTGGGAAAAACTCTTTGTATTTTTGAGAAATGCAGTGCATTTTTGAAGTTAGCCTAAGAGTGTAGGCTGAATGTGGCTAATGTGAAGATCATAAATCTAGATATCCCTCATATTCTGACTATGGCCATAAATATGAATTCCATCAAGTTTATAAACTTCATAAAAGCTAGTGTATGTGCCATTCGTGTAGACCATAGTGAGTTTGAATATGCATGAATTGGCATACATGGCAGTATTATATCAAAGTTTAAACTATATGAAATGCAAATCCTAATCTATGCTGAAATTTAAATTCTTATTCCAAATTTAATTTAATTTACATCACTATTGAAATTTAAATACATGAAAAATAAAGTCTTCAATGTACCTGCAAAACTAGAAAACTTGGTTAATGAAAACATGTTGGCTTTTCTAGGTTTATCCAGTAATATTTAGAAATTACTGGATTTTGCTAGATATAAGCCTTTTTGCCATGATTCCATTAAATCCAAATGATAAAGTATGAAATAAAATTGAATAAATAAGGAAGATAAGATATGAAATTTCGAAATTGGGGTCAAAATAACCAAAATACCCCTAATAACAAGACTATGGCCTTGAAATTAGGGTTTTCAGAAAGATATTTTATAAAATGCAAGTTTTGAAATTCAAATGAAGATAAATCAAACTAAATATGATATGACATGATTAAAAATATGAAAATTAGGGTTAGGTATTTCGAAATTTAGGTCAAATGACCAAATTGCCCCTGATAGCAAGACTGTGGCCTTGAAATCAGGGTTTTTAGAAAATATTTTGGTAAAACTTAGGTTTTATGCACTAAATGAAATCAAATGAACATCAAATTTAACCTAAAGTATCCTAATATGATTATGAACATGATAAAACCCTAAAAATATATGCTTATGCACGAAAATCCAAGAATATCACAAAAACTGTGATTTTGGCAGTGTTTTTGGATCTTTCAGGAACCCTGTTTTGCAATTTGCTTAATTCAGCCATCAATTGGATTCCAAAATTTATCAAATTTGGTACCTGCACTTGTTATAACCCTAATATAAAATTCGAATTATAAAAATATTTTTTTGACATTAAATTAACCCAAAAATTGCATCAAACCCTAAAAATATGCTATTTTTGACCTAGTTCACCAACCAGTTTCAGAGTTAGACCCGAATCAGGGGTCAATCTTTCATTAAAATTTATGAAATTTTACAGAGACAAACTAGGAAGAAAAACAGAGATTTTCCAATTTATAGATCGGAAAAAGCATCTCCAGTTAGGGAGAAACCCTTCCGGCAATCTGAACTAAAATCTAACAAACCTAACAGGGGTCAAAACAGATACTTTCAATTGATAATTTCGGGATAAATAGAAATACTTATCTAAAATATTTGATATTTTAGCAGTAAACATTAGACATAAAAATAATAATACTCACTTTTTACAGATCATGAATCGGATCTGTGGTTTGTGATTTATAAACAATACAAGTCTGATTAGGGTTTTGGTAAACCCTATCGAGTTTTAAATTGAAAATCAGACTTTATGTCAGAGGAAAAATATCAAACAGAGATAAAAAAATCTCAAACTTTTACAGTATATAGATCTAATTAATATGAATCCATGGCACTTTACGGATTTCAAATCGAATATCGGATGAGAAAAATATCATCACAGCAAGTCACCCTCCTGATTTTAACACCGATTTTAAAGTTTTAAAAATCCGACCTGATGTCTGGTTTTTTTGACAGGGTTCCCGAAGTCAAAAATCTCTGATTTTTTTACAGTAGATCAATCACATATGCATGCATCACATATAAAAAAATCAGAAATAAACAACAAGGATTTAAATCCGAAACAGCATGCTCTTTTCTGTTCTAAACTAAAAACACACAGAAATCTAAGAAACTTGAGAACATATGCATTAACTAATGAAAAACAATAAAATAAACTATAAAACAGTAAATAAAAATTATTTTTATGCTGGAAAACATAAAATAAACATGAATAAACAGATAAATAAATAAAATACAAGGAATCAATGGCTGGAATTTGATGTTACCTTTAAAAGCATGGATTTAACCCATTAAAAGGGTAAATCACATGTTTTATCAGTTAATAATATAAAAAATAATGTAATAAATGATTCTAATGGATTAGAATCCCTGTAAACACCATTAAATAGAGTTAGATCACTTTCTTGAACCGTTCTTGAGGTTCTTGAGGTTGAATCCATGGTTTAATCTATGAAGGGGATGACACCAATGGCTAAAATTGATTTAAAACATAAAAAAGTATTAAATAAAACTAAAAAATATAAAAAATATTACCTTGGTGCTTGCAGCTGCAATGGAGGAAGATGGAGGTGCTGGAGAGGAGAGAGAGGCCACAAAAATTTGAGAGAAAAGAGCCCCCCTTTTGGCCCCCTTTAGGTCCCCTTTTATAGTTTTTCAAAAAGTCACTTAATTAGGGTTAATTAAGAAGTTTTTCATTTTTTCAGGACTCTTTCTAATAAATCCACTAAAGGCAACGATTTTTTGTGGTTTTCTAGCCTAGGTGGGACTCTAATTAATTCCTAATTAACACCTAATTAAACCCTAGAAAGTCCAAATGTGACATCACCTAGTATGGACCCACATTTGGTTTTTAAAACTTGAATTTAAAACCTTTAAAAACCAATGGTTTAAAACTTAAATAAAATGGATTTTTAAAATTGATTTTGACTCCTATAAACCCCTAACCTAACTAGGACAATGACAAACCCTAGTCTAACCTTGACTTCTTCAAATGTGGCGCCACCCCGAGTGGGCCCCACTTGAATTTTCAAAAACGATTTTAAAAGTTGAAAATGAGAGGTTTTTCAAAAGAGATTCAAAAGTAGACTTTGAGATTGAAAGTTTTGAAATGGTACAGAGTCTTGACTGAGTCAGAACTCCTCTAGATACGGCGCCAACGGGGTGGGCCCCACATCGAAGTTTTGAAAAACTTGAAATAAATACTAAAAATGGCTTTGAAAACAGGTTAAAATCAATAATTGAAATTCAAGATTTTTGAAAATAGAGTTCTAAGCGAACTGGAACTCTGGTCTAGAGTCCTGGGTTTTTAAGACTCTGTGATTTTGGTTTTTAAAAGCCAAATGAAAGAATTTTTAAAAGAATTCATCAGAAAATGGTGAAATAAGTTAGAAAATACTGTCAGGGTTAGACTCCTAACTCAATCAGAACTCTGAAATAGAGTCCTGGATCAACAGGACTCTACAAAATGACCTAATTTTTGAAAACAAATAGAAATAAATAAAAAAACGGAGTAAAAACAAACTTCAAAACAGACTCCTGACTGGACTAGGACTCTGGGACAGAGTCCTGATGGGACTGAAACTCTAGATTTTTTTTTTTAGTATTTTCTGAAAAATAAATGAAAGAACTTGTCAGAACAGTGAAAACAATAACGAATATTGAAATAAAACAGAGTTCTGATTCAACTGAGACTCTGAGGACAGAGTCTTGATTGAACTAGGACTCTCAGATTTTTTTGGATTTTCTGAGAAAACAAATAAGAGAATTTTGAAAAACAGTTAAAAACAGGATGAAATCGAAGTTTCGGTTCAGAGTCCGGATCTGATTAGGACTCCGAGAAAGGGTCCTGATTCGATCAGAACTATAAGAATCTTGGGTTTTCTGATAAGCAGATGATGAAATTTGGGCAAAGCTTTTGAAAACTAGTGAAAATGAAGTGAGAAAATCAATTTTGGATAGAGTCCTACTTCGATCAGGACTCTGGGGTAGAGTCCTAATTTGATCAGGACTCTGAGATAAAATCTCAGAATTTTGAAATTCTTTGATAAAAGTGTAATAGATTTGATAAATGGAAAGATTTTTGAAGGATTTTCTCAAAATTGAAATCAGGATCAGAGTCCTGATCCAACTAGGACTCTCTGAACAGAGTCCTATTTTAACTGAAACTCTGAGTTTCTCACTCATTTTGAAAGATTTTGAAAGATTTGATTGAAAATGGATAAAAATAGCTGTAAAAGATTAGAGTCCCAATCCAATTGAAACTCTGAAGAAGAGTCCTGATCCGACTGGACTCTTAAAGAAGAGTCCTGATCCAACTAGGACTCTGACATTTTGGCCAAAATAGAAGATTTTAAAAGGCTTTCTCCGAAAACAGGTAAAAAGGTAGTGAAAAGTAGAGTTCTGATCCGACTAGACTCTGGAAAAAGAGTCCTGATCCAACTAGGACTCTAAAATTTTTAGAGATTTTTGACAAGTAAAGGAATCCAGAAGCGACACCACCTAAATGGGTCTCATCTGAGAATTGAAATCAATTGAAATTGAGTTTGAAATGAATCCAGATTGTTTTCTGAGAAAGTATTTCAAAATATAAGGTCCTGGGGATTGGCAAATGACATAATGTTGATTAAAACCCAGGTTTTGAAATTGATTTCGAAAGAAAAAGTTTTAAAACTCAAATCTGGATTAAATATTTTGAAAACAAGAGTGCTGGATCTCGAAAAATGAGATGTAATGACATGCAATGCCATGCAATGCAGTGAAATGACATGTCAAATGGATGAAATGATATTGCGATGATATATGAAATGTAAACACTAGATGATGATGAAAATTTAAGGTGTTTACAAAGCCCTCTGTCGAAAAACAAATCTGAGGCACGGGAGCCCCTTGCTGAAAAATAAACTCAAGCAAGGGCCTCCATCCCCTGCCGAAAAACACGAACGATGCAGGGGGATCCGCCCCCTACCGAACGAAGGGGAAGAAGAACGGAAGAGGGAGGAGTGCATACCTGAGAGGACCGGTGGCTGGGGTCGCCGATGGCTGGCTGTGGCTACGATCGTCAGGGTCTGGGTCGCCGGCGAGACTGAAGGGGACAAAGAGCGAGGGACGACTGGGGGAGAGGGAAAGATCAACGGGGAGGGGTCTGTCGTAAGCCCCTCCCCTTGCGTAGCCTCTTTAGGGTTCGACCCCGACTCCGATAAACATTTTGGATCCGGATCGGACCCGACCCGAGTCCAAAATAAATTTTAAATATGGACAACAATAGACTCAGTCAAAGTTGACCAAGTCTATAAAGTGGACGGACTCGGCCCTGATGCATTGACCGAGTCCAACACTTGTTGACCGAGTCTGCCCCGTGTCTGAAGCCGCACCCGTGTCGGGGCGTGTCGACACGGGTGCATCGACCTCCTAACCGAGTCCATGTGACATCGGTTATATCCAATTATGCCTACATTGAAACCACATCCAACCCAGTTACATCCCTAGATGTGTCTGACATCTATCCAGCTATATCTTGATCATGTGGCTTGATCAAATTGCAAATTTTGCAATCCAATCTACAGAATTGGAAGTGTCAATGACTCTTAAGGAAATGAGAAGGTTTGTTTGTTACATACATAATGTTCATAATTTCGCAAGGTTGAGGTTCAATCGACTACACTGTACAAGTATTATAAATTGTGCTTTTGTTCTTTCAGAATTTTTTTTTTCTTTTTTTGGATATTAAGTATTATTAGGAGTTTCCCATTATCAAAGAAGGCACCAAACAAGGGCCTAACAAGTTTCACAGAGAGAGAAAGTGAAGGAGTGGGGGGAGATGGTTTACTAGATCTGAGAAATTTTCTTTATATTGTAACATCATATTTCATATATATAGGTTCTACATAAATATTTCCTCTTGAAAGGCTAAGCTTTTTGATATACTATAACCAAAAAGGGTACCAAAACATCCAATAATGCATAATATTACAATATTCAATAACCTAAAATCTTAGACTTTTTAATATATTCAATAACTGCAATATTCTACATTATGCATAGATGGACAAGCAGGAACAATTAGACACGATAACTAGCAAACTAATTTGGCTTTTAAAATTGTGATATGCATGAGCTGAAAAACTGACCTCCGTCTTGGTTTCGAGGGCATGCTGCAAAACCTTGGAAAGGTGCTGTATAAGGATGGATGTCTTCTGGTAAGACTTAGCAATATCTAGTGAGTACAACTCCACAACAGAATCAGCAAGAAACTGGATATGTTTTATGTTTTCCGGTTCAACAAATTTGGAGTGTGCCAAAAATGTTCTGTACATGTTCGTTAGGAAGGAATCATAGCAATCTGAATTTAACTGCAGAACCATGCTTCGGATGAGTAAGAATGCTGCCAAAGAGACTCTCCCTCCTCCAGTTGCCCATAGGTGGATGGCAATCTGCAATCACCTCACATATGAGATAATAAAAATCCATTAAGTGATAAGTTATTAGACATTCATCACAAGAATGCCCTTGCAATAGCCGAGTGTAACAGCAACGGTTCAAATCAATCTCATGTATAATGATAATAAGTTAACTATAGGGGTTCCAATCTATGTGACCTCCGGGCAGATTAAGTACACCTCTTCCCATGTGATGGACAAGCACTTTGAGACAAACAAGGAAAAAACCTTTCTCAAAATATGAATTATTATGAAATAATAGATGCAAACACCTAAAAAGGGTTTTCTATCTGCAATAAATGAATTTTGTGAAATAACCACATTTGCTCATTAAAAAATTTAGCACTGAAACCCCTTGTTCCCTACGTCTTTCCTCATAAAGAAAACTTTTCTCCCAAAGAAATACCAAATATATCCTTTCTGCTGTACCAGCAGGATCATGCAATATAGATCCTGGAAACTTCATTGCATTTAAAAGAAGTCTCATGATTTTGCCGTAGAAATGGCCTAATGTAATGAACAAAGCATAAAACTAAAAAACAAACATGTTTTTTGGAAAAACACAGACATGACAACGTCAGCACACAAATACAAGCATGCACATGGATAGCATGGGGCACATCCGTGCATGTTTACGCATACATATGCATATCTTTTGCTTCTCAATAGATTCTAGCTTGTTCAACAACAGTTACCTTGCTAAGCCTTTGTAGCAAAACCGGAAATGCAACTAAAAATATAACTGAATCTCTGAGCCGAGAAAGGATGAAGACAGTTATCTGTGTATTTGTAGCCTGAGTCAGAAGATACAATGTACTTTTGATGTAAGACTTAACCAGTGGTGTCACTGAGGCCCATTTTGAAGTATTTTGCAAGCTCAGTACAGTGTCCTTGCAACCAGAGCTTGACATTCCCAATAATCTTCGGAATATACTGTCTGCTTCATGAAGCACAATTAACAAAACCTTGCAGAAAGCTGCTCTTGTCTGAATCTTGTATAATAGAGCATCAAAGTTATCACTTCCATAATGGCATGCAACCCAGAATCCATTTAACAGATTAGGAAGCACAGAGATGTTTTGTTGATTCATGATCTGTTGGCACCATGAATCAATGGAGAAACTTGTGAGGATTTTATGTTCACATAAACTTGAATTTTCCCCGGTTTTGTTGCTGCTGCTCTCATTTGGTTCACCTTCATCATCTGAAAGCTATCATGTGAAGGCTAACAAAGTAAGCAACACATAAAAGTTGAGAATAAGTGAACACAGGAAAGAAAGAATCAAGAAATAGCCCAAATAATGGCATCAAACAGAATAAACAATATTTTAGAAATTTTTATATCACAGTAGTATAAAATATAAATCAATGATCAACAAGCAATAAAATAGGTAGACATGCATTATATAAATATAAAAAATATATATTATCATAGTCACAAATATCGGTCTCGGACATATCTTAGCAAGGCAATTTCTCTAGGTTTGGTTGATAAATATAAACTTGGTGCTTAAAAAATTTTTAAAAACAGTAGCAATAAGTGAGAAAAGCAACACATAATACAAAAAATAAGTAAAAAAACAAAAGAAAGAAGAAAAACATAGTTAAGATATAATAAAAAGTAAAAGGCAACTTATAATATCATGATATTATCACGATAATATCATGACATATATAAATTTATGATATTTTTAAAATATTGTGATATTTTGCCTTTAATATCGTTTTATGAATTTACAGCTATATTCTCGCTTCTTATGTTAAATCACATATGAGACTTATGTATCATATGTGTATTACATTTAGTGTGGTACTCCCTCTTTGTATTTATGTGTACATTTCATTTTTTCAGGGGTACTTATGGATTTTAGCATTAGTTAGTGGTAAGCTTAGTTGTCAAAGGTGGTGCCTAGGCATAAGCCTAGGTCGGTATTTTTTTTCCGTTGACTGTTATCAACATGTATAAAAGGGGGAAAAGGGTCATTTTTCCCCTTTTTTTGCTCCACTCTCTCTCGCTCCGTTCTCTCTCCTTTCTCTCGCTAGGGCAGAGCCGAAGAAGGTCAACCTTCTCCTCCCTCTACAGGTACCGCTACCTCTCTCTCTCTCTCTCTCTTAAAAGTTGTACTCTCTATATGAACCTTATAAACAAAGGTAAGTGAAGAAAAAGAATTAAAGTATTCTAATAATGTGTTCAGTGTTTCAAGCTGTTGGTGCCACGGTTTTCTTCATCATATTTTGGGACATTATTTGGTAGCATTTTGTTTAACATTTCACATTTTTTTTAACATTTTTAAACTGTCCTTTTGAGTTCACACTTCACAGTTTGGGCTGGCTCCGTGGTGTGATTCCAATGATGTGAGTGTGATATATTTGATCAGAATATAAATCTAGAATGATCAAATGCTCAGTGATGGCTTGCCTATAAAAAAAAAGAGTGATGAAGCAAACTGTTGGGTGTCATATTTGTACTAAATAGACATTATCGGTTTATTAGGATCACTTTATACTAAGGTTGCCAGACTAGGAAACGGAAGCAGGAAACGATACAGAAAGCGGAAGCGAGAAGCAATGCATTTTAAAATATATAGGAAGCGGGAAGCGAAGAATAAATAAAAGAAATATATGAATTGAATGAAAATCAAAATGAAACACAAATAAAAACTAAAATAAAAGTGACGAATATTAAATTTCATGTTTTTTTAGTGTAAGAATTAAATGTATAACAAAATCTAAAAATGATGACTACCAATTTAGAGAAAGCACATGGAAGTGAGTGAGAAAAGTGAGAGAAAACACATAAAAAACAAGAAAAGTTGAGTAAGAGAACATATAAGAAGAATAGATGAGGCGTGTGGAAAGCATAGGAGAAGCATGGGGGAATCGAGGTTCTCATCAAGTTTCGGAAGCGAGGAGTATCACGCTTCTGAAGCAAGTTTCCAGGAAGCGAGCTTCCCACCTATCTAAGAAGCTTCCGGTAGCTCTGCTTTATACACCAGTGTAAAGAGTAACTCCATGAAATTGGGATCAATGTTGCCATGAATAATATTTTCATCTATGTTGTGGCAGTTATGTTTTTCTCTTTTTTTCCTCTTATAAACCAAACATTTTCGCTTGTTGGCTTTTGTAAATTTCCTTTTGACTTTTTCTCTAAATTACTGATTCTATGAAAGAAAACCAATCATTTTTTGAAAATCCCCTACAAATTCCCGTGCGGACAAGTTAGAAATTCTTCTAAAAAGATTTACTGTGATCCGAACAAATCTCAGCCACACTCCAATTTTTGTTACTGGCTATTTCCAATGTTGCATGTGTGGGCACAGATATACATTTGTTAGGGTATAAGTGCACAGATAAACATTTGTTTGGGTATAAGTTCACAGATCTCATCTTGGGCAGTCAATGGGCCGGATCCATGTCTGGTATCTGACTGAGCCCAAACCCAAACATCAGGATAGGCATAAAATAATGACCAGAACCCAACTCAAATTAGGTTTAACTATGTATTTTGGGGGACATTTTAAAAAAAACACCTAAATTTTGGTTGATTATAAAAAACACATCTAGGTTTTCAATATTGTTAAAAACACACCTAAACTTTTTTATAGTTAATAAAAAACCTAGGGTTTGCTCCTGTTAAAGTTGTCTTTAAATGTGTGCTGCAATTACAAAAAAAAACTTAAGGGTTTTTTTATTATGAATTCATATTTTGCTGATATGTTATTTGTTGCTTACTCCTTTTTATTTAGCAAATTTAGATGTTGCTTTTTTTAGATTCTTATCATTTTTTAGAACAATGGAAGGGGGCTTCATATGCAAGTGCTAGTGGGTCCACATTTTCAAATTTGGAACATATTCAGAACTTTAAGAGAAAATCAGGTGATCCAGCATGGGAGTGGGCCTATATTAAGGATAAACAAGATCTGAATTCTGTGACATACCTTAAATGTTGAACTTATAAAGGATGTATATATAAAATAAAATGGCATCTACTTGGGATTGGAAGAAAAGTGAAGGCTTATGATAAAACAATTGCAGAAATCAAGCAAGTACTTTCTAAGTACATGGAGGAGTCAAAGAAGAATAGAGATGAAAAAAATAAGAGAGAGACGGTTAATATATACGAAAGAAATGAAAGTTTATTCTCAGCTTCCGATTATGGCGAAGGACATGAATGCAGTTTCATAGATGGAGGGGAGTAGTACATTCGGCTTTAGACCAAAAGGGCTATGGATCTATACTTTCAAAGTGATTCAACAGAGAAAGGAAGGCAAGCAAACAAACAAACTATGTTTGAAAATTGCTTCAAAAAGGAAAAAAGAGAAACAATGTACGAGTACATTAATAGGTGATTTTATGACAGTGGAATACCTTTTAATACAGCGAAGTTGCCTTCATTTTACAGTATGATTGAAGCTATAGGCCAATTTGAACCAGGGATGAAGCCTCCATCATATCACGAGTTGTGAGAACTACTTTTGAATAAAGAAATGAAGAAAATGAAGGAGTTCTTGGACCAATACAAAGTGCATTGGTCCAAACATGGATACAAAAGGGTGTACACTCATTAATTTTTTTGTTAATTGCCTTTTGGGAACAATGTTTTTGAAATCAGTTGATGCATCAAATGAAGTAAAAGATGCAAATTTGCTTTTTGCATTGTTGAATGATATTGTTGAAGTTTGGGAGGAGAATATGGTTCAAGTTGTTATTGATAATACCTCAAACTATGTGAAAGCAGGTAAATTATTTATGGATAAGAGAAAGCATTTAGTTTGGACTCTTTGTCTGCACATTGTATAGATATGATGTTGGAATATATAGGATAATTGAAAGAGTTGAAGAACATTTCCGGAAAAGCAAGGCAATTGGTGGTATTCATTACAAACATTCTCAAGTGTTGAGTATGATGAGAGCACACACACAAAAGGACTTACATAGGCCTGCAGTGACAAAATTTGCCATTTTTTTACTCTAGAAAGCATATATAATTGGAAAAAATGCCTAAAGTTCATATTTCTTAGAGATGATTGGGAAAAAAATAGTTTTTCAAAAACGTCAGTTGGTAAAAGATGTGAAAGCATGATTTTGAGTTCAAAATTTTAGAAGAGAGTGAGTTGTGCTCTGAAAACAATCGCCCCCTTGTTTGACATGCTTCGATTGGTTGATAGCGATGAAAAGTCTGCTATGAGTTACATCTACAAGAAAATGGATCGTGGAAAGGAAAAAATAAAAGTATAATTATAAATTAATTTTTTTGTATTCTACTAATTGTAAATTACATTTTATTTTAGCTTCTATAATGGTTACTTTCAATTCTTTTACTTAGTAGGTAAATGTGTGTAATGATAAACAAATATACAGCTGGGTTTGGGAGATAATCGATAAAAGGTGGAGTAATCAATTGCACAAACCTTTGCATGTAACAAACCTATATTTGAATCCAGCCATATATTATAAGTATAAAAATATCGAGTCCAATGAGGAGATAAAGAATGACTTATATGATTGTGCCAATCGTCTTGTTCAAAGCGAAGAGGATCGAGACACACTACTAGACCAACTCATAAGATATAGAACTGCTATTGGGCCTTTTGAAATGGAGTTAGCAAAGAGGAAGAAGAAAGTGTAAACCAGAGTTACCGGAAGCGCCTAGGTAAAAGGGGAAGCGCGCTTCGAAAGCACGAAACGTCGCACTTTCGAAATGTGTGGGGAAGCATCCCCCTTTTTTGGGAAGCGCGCTTCCCCCACGCTTCCCCATTTTTTTATTTTTTTGCTTCCCCCTCGCTTCCGATTCGCTTCCTAGGTCGCTTCCGGTTCGCTTCCTTGGTCGCTTCCGAGACGGTTCATAATTTTCTTCTTAGTGGTCCCACACTTCCCCACTTCCTAAATTTTTGAAAGTGTCTCGCTTCCCGCTCCCGCTTCCTTGACTGGTAACTCTAGTGTAAACCCTAGGTAAGATGATTAAATTTCATATAACCCCTTTTGCATTATTTTTATAACTTATATACAGTTGAGAGTTATTATCGTGAGGGGTTTATTGGAAATCAGAAAAGTTATCAGTTGGTCTTGTTTATATTTTAACTTTTAATGGTCTCTTTTGTAATTTTCTTTATTGACCCTAATCACTACTTAAGGGTGATTAGGGATAATCGTGAAGGTACTTTTCTATCTTTTCTCAAACCAAGTTTCAACATGGTATCAAAGCCTCTCGTTCTTGGGAGAATCTAACGCCTAGGTTGAATTTCTTTCTTCCCTCTTTATCATAGTTTTTTTCTTTCTTCTTCTCTCCTCCTAGCCTATATCTAGTTTGTTCGATCTTCCTTCTGATCGAACCCTAGGTTCTTTCCTCAGTCTCATGACCTGGGATCTGACTAGTTCTACACAATATGCAGATCTGATCAGACACCCTAGATCGTGTGTTCCTCTTTTGCTCCTTGTTGATGACGCCTCAGTAATATTGATGGATCGTGGTGCATCAGATCTACCATCATGTGGAGATTGCGTGGAGCAGATCTGACATCATGATCGTGTTGCATCAGATCACCAATCATTTTGTGATTGGGTGGAGCAGATCTGAGATCGTGCAGTAATTGGATGTCGTGTAGCGTGGAGCGTTGATGTTGGATCAGATCTGAATGGTGTGGCTGACTGACTGTTGCTCGTATCAGAGTCGTGTTGATGTGATAGGTGTTAAATCTGTAGTGCTTGCTGTCGTTGGAATCAGATTTGCTCGTATCAGAGTCGTGTTGATGTGGTAGGCGTTAAATCTGTAGTGCTTGCTGTTGTTGGAATCAGATTTAATCAGATCTGATTAATTTTTGTTGAAGTTCAGATGTGAAATCAATTTTTGTCATCTAAAATTAATTTTTATAGTGGTGATCAGATTTATTATCTTGCTGGTGGCGTCTGTGATATATATATATATATATATATATATATATATATATATATATATATATATATATATATATTGCAAGACAAGGATTTTATTTCAGCTGTAATCTATTTCTTTACTATCAGTTTGCTCGTGATTACTTTCTGGTTATTATTATTATCCGGCTCATTAGCTAGCTACTGTCAGCAGTGAAATACCATGGCTGAAATAAAGTCTAGTGTTGGTGAACAAAGGTTTGAAGTGTCTGCAGAGTACAAAGCTTTTGCTAATCCCTTCTCTTATGGGTCGTCCGTAAAGCTGGACGACAATAATTATAAAAGGTGGTCGAGGACTTTTATGATGTCTGTGTCAGTACATCGTCGAAAACATATTTTGTTAAAAAAGGAACCAACAGAGAAAACTGGGAAATATGCCACATGGTAGGAAGATAATGACATTGTTATGTCTTGGATTATGAACAGTGTTCAGCCACATATTGCAGACGGCTTAATTTACTATTCTACTGCAAAGGAGATGTGGGATTCATTACGTGACACGTACTCTCAAGACAAAAATGTCAGTAGAATTTTGTAAGTTGAGCAAGAGATATTTCAGTTGCAGCAGGGTGATCAGAATCTTTCCCAATATTATGCATCAGTTAAATCAGCCTATAAAAGGCTCAACTCTGTTCGTCCTCCCTGCTGCACTAATCATAAAACCCATCAGGAGTAGACTATAGTGGCTCGTTTTCTATCAGGATTATCTCCAGATTACTCAGTAGCCAAGGTGCAAATGCTTACTAGCTCAGAGATCCCTACTCTAGCTGATGCCTACAACCGGTTAAGTCGTCTTGTTGTTACCTTTCCTCCGCCTTATGGAGACTCTCAGACTTCAGCTCTTGTTGTCACTGGTGGAGGAGGGCATGGTTTACCTAGTTCTTCCAGAGGCAGAGGTCGTGGAAGAGGCAGTGGAGGTCGTAGCAGGCTTCAGTGTAGATATTGTGGCAAGCAAGGGTACCTTGAGGATCGTTGTTGGGATAAGAACCCTAGAAGTCACCCTCAGAGCTCATTATCGTTCCCCAAAGCAACAACTCCGGTTGTCTCTTCCATCACTGAACCTGTGCCTACTTCTTCAACCAATACGATTACTCTCAGTCGTGCAGAATATGATCAGCTTCTTTCTCAGAGTTCTGCATTTGTGTCTGCCTCTATTGTAGTGACTGATGTGACATGCTCTGCGGGTACTCAGTTGGATGATGGAGGTAAGATATGGATTATTGATTCTGGCGCCTCTCAACACTTTTGTGGAGATTCACATAGTTTCTCTACACTGGTTCATACATCTTTTCCTCGTCATGTTAAATTGGCAGATGGTAGATTATCCCCAATGGTGGGGCAAGGAGATGTGCATTTTACCCCTACATTACAGATTCAATATATTCTCCATGCTCCACAGTTTCCTAAGAATTTATTATCCGTAAGCCAGCTTACAAAAGAACTAAATTGTCGAGTTATATTTGACCCGGGTTCTTGTGTATTTTAGGATTTGCTGCCTGGGAAGAAGATTGGTGGAGGCCATGAGGAGGGAGGTGTTTATATCTTACACAACCTGTTGGAGTAGCAACTTCGTGTGTGGAATCGAGTTCTAATTCCTACCAATGGCATCTCAGATTGGGTCATCCTTCTCTTTCCAAGCTTCAAAGAGTCATTCCACAGGTCTCTCCTACAGCGTCCTTTCAGTGTGAAGCATGTCAGTTGGGCAAGCATCATCGTAGTTCTTTTTCTTTAAGTCAGAGTTATACTAGTCAAAGTCCTTTTGATCTAATTCATGTTGATGTTTGGGAGCCTAGTCAGGTTCCTAATAGGTTTCAGTCCAAGTATTACCTTGTCATTGTTGATGACTACTCTAGAGTGTCTTGGGTCTTTTTAATAAAGGAGAGATCTGAAGTCTTGTGTATTCTCCAATCTTTTATTCTTGAAATAAATACTCAATTTGGTTCCATTGTTAAAATTGTTCGCATTGATAATGCTCTTGAATTCAAATCTAGCAAACTATTACAATTTTATCGGGATAATGGGATTTGCCCTCAATTTTCATGTGCCCATACGTCCCAGCAAAATGGGGTAGCTGAAAGAAAACATCGACACCTTTTGAAAGTAACTCGAACCCTTATGATTCAAACAAACATGCCAGCTTCTTTTTGGGGAGATGCCCTTCTTACTTCTTGTTACCTTATTAACAGAATGTCTTCTACTGCTCTTAATGACCAAATTCCTATCAGACAACTTTATCCTGATTGTTCTTTGTTCAAAGTTTCTCCTAAGGTATTTAGTTGTGTTTGTTTTGTGCAAAAACTTGGACCTACTAGGGACAAACTAGCTGCACAGGCAACTAAGTGTGTCTTCCTTGGGTATCCAAAAAACCAAAAAGGGTACAAATGTCTTGACCCCATTGCTCGTAAAGAGTATATTAGTGCGGATGTCACATTCTTTGAGACCATTCCTTACTTCTCGCCGTGCGCGTCTCGTGTGAATCCTGATATGCCCACATCATTTCCCTTACCCATTCCTCCCATTCCTTTGGAGTCAGTTCCTTTATTGCCTTCATTATGTTCTGATCCCTCTTCAACTCGGTTCCATGATCCTCCACTGGTGTATACTCGTCGTCAAGCCTCCTCTCGTGGCCCTTCATCGTCTTCTTCTCCTGCCGTCAGTGATCCTGATTATGTTGATGATTCTATTGCTTATCCTGATGATCGTAGAGCAGATCCTGAGATTAAAAATGATTTGCCCATAGCCCTAAGGAAAGGCATGCGTCAATGTACTCGGCACCCAATTTCAAAGTTTGTGTCTACAGACAAGATTGGAAAGAGCATGCAAAACTTTCTATCTGCTTTACCTGCCATCTTCAGTCCTATCAATCATCAACAGGCTTTATTAGATCCTCAATGGAAACAAGCAATGCAAGAAAAAATGGACGCCTTGATTTCTCAAGGGACTTGGGAGCTTGTCGATCCTCCTTCTGATGCAGACATTGTTGGTTGTAAGTGGGTGTACACTATTAAATATCATTTTGATGGCACTCTGGAGAGACACAAAGCTCGTCTAGTCGCCAAAGGCTACACCCAAACATATGGGGTGGACTTCTTTGAGACTTTCTCTCCCGTAGCCAGAATGGGCACTATACGCTTAGTTACTTCTGTGGTTGTTCATCATGGGTGGAGTATGACTCGACTTGATGTGAAGAATGCTTTTCTGTATGGGGATCTATCTGAGACGGTCTACATGCAACAACCGCCTGGCTTCGAACGACAGGGAGAGTGTGGCAAAGTGTGCAAACTAAAAAAGGCAATATATGGCCTAAAGCAAAGCCCACGTGCATGGTTTCACAAATTGTTTGAGGTGATGTCTAAATTTGGTTTTCAGAGGTCACCATCAAATCATTCTTTGTTCATAAAGAATAGCTCTAAGGGTTTTGTGACTATGGTTGTTTATGTTGATATAATTTTAACTGGAGATAATGAGCAGGAGATTTCAAGCACCAAGGCATATCTGCAGAAATACTTTATTACAAAGGATGTGGATCCTCTCAAGTACTTGTTGGGAATCGAAGTAGCAAGAAATAGAGAAGGTATGTGTGATCATCGCAAGATTTTTCCTCTGTTCTTTGGTTTCTCTCTCTTCCTTCTCTTTCTCTTTTCTAACCTCTATTTTCCTCCTTTTTGAAGGGAGTAAAATAAAAGAAAGAAAAAGAAAGAGAGAAGAGAAAAGAAAGAAAGGGAGAGAGAAGAGGAACTATTTTGCGCGGTCTCACTTGACCTTTATTTGAAAATATTTATCAAATAACTCGCCTCCGTTTTGAAATATATTGCGGGAAAAATGGAGAGACGGGATTCGCTCGTCGGTACGAGGTTTGACCGTTCCTGGCGCCTTTACCAGGGGTAATCGAACCAAGGATCGAATCTATGCCTTTTGCTTTGCCTAAATATAATCTAAGAATTTATTCTAACTCTAAATGCACAAAGAATAATGCTTGTGCGATGCAAGGATGCATGCTCTTTTGAAAATTGATTTAGAAATTTCCAAGTATTCTGAGATGAACTTGGTAAAAGGAGTGAAATTTTTTTTTTAATCTCAGACTTAGAACTTGAGATAGATCAGAGAAGTTCTAAGTCTTTAAAAATAAATCAGAGTTGGAAAAATAAATCTTGATTTTGGGAAAGAATGATTTGAAGCTTTGAAATGAAAGGAAATGAAGTTTCAAAGTCAAAAATGGACTTTGAATTTTTGAACTTGAATTTAGGAAGGGAAATGAATACTTGAGATGGAATTGAATTTTGAAGTTTGAAATTGGAATGGACTGAGAAAATGGCATTTAAGAATAGAAATGGATTTAAGAGATTCAGATTAGATCCGAAAATGGAATTGAAATCTAGAATTGGAATTGGATTCCGGATCCTAAACATGATGGGATCCGAGATTTGGAATCCAAGATGGACTTTTGGGTTCTGGATCCTGGAATAGAGTGGATCTGAAGTCTGAGATCCAAATGTAGAGTTGGACTCTGGATCCTAAGATGGATTTGGATCTGAAGTCTGAGATCCAATGTAGAGTTGGACTCTAGATCCTAAGATGGATTTGGATCTGAAGTCTGAGATCCAAGGTGAAATCGGATTATGGACCCTATAAGGAAATCGGATCTGAAGTCTAAGATCCAAAGTAAAATTGAAGTTTGGACCCTAAAGAGGAATTGGATCTGAAGTCTAAGATCCAATATGAGTGTTGAATCCTGGATCTAAAAATGGATTTGGAGTTAAATTCAGAAGATGAATCAAGAATCTCAAAGTTAATTTGAACTTTGATTTTGATTGGAGTTTTTGAATAAAATGAATTTTGGAATTTCAAAGTCAGTTTGAACTTTGAAATCTGATTTGATTTTTGAATATAAAAATGTATTTTGAGACCTCAAAGTTAAATTGAACTTTGAGATTGAAAATGAAATTGAATTTCTAAAATGATGGATGAATTGGATTTTATAAGAATTGAAGATAGATTGAGGGAGATATTTACATCACTTGGAGCTTTTGAAAAAGGAATTTTGAAAATGTGATGCAGTTCTATCCTAAATGATGAATGAATTTAAAGAATTTTGAAATTGGATTTTGAAAAGCTATCTTATTCTTAAACTGAATTAAAATAAGATTGAAGATATAATACATCATTGACTATGGTCATTGGATGTATTATATAATAATCTGTATTTAGATTCAAGTGAAGAATAAAATACATTTAGGTGCTTTTATAGAGTTTAAAATGAAATTAACTCTCAATATACCCTGACTATGGCCATTGGTATATATATTGAATTAATTCTAAGTTAAACTCTAATAAAAGAAGGAAATATTTGAAAATATGATGATTTTTGAAGAGGATCCAGTGTGGATCCAATGTTATTTTATAAAAGATAAAAATCCTAAGTTTTGTTTACATCCCGACTATGGCCGTTGATGTAAATCATCAACTTAGGATTAATTTACCTCTTACGAAATGGTGCACGTGCCATTCGTGTAGCCATTCGTGAGAATTTGAGAAATAAAGAGAAAAATGCATGAAAATAAGCAATTTATGATATTTACAATGCTCATTCATTCTATCTAAAACAGGAAATGTAAATTCTCATTACATCTAGCTATTACAATACATGAAATCAAATATACAACTCCAAATAATGATATTTTCCACATATTCCCTGCAAAATACTTGGTTAGTATGAAAAGGGAAGAGAATTGCCCATATCATATAGATATCAATGATGAAGTCCTCATGTGCCAAGAGATGATGGGAAAAAAAAAAAATGAAGAATGACATTACATACCTATATATACACATATGCATGCCTATATATACATATACATACGAGTATATGCATATATATATACCTATATTCATACATGTATATATATATATATATATATATATATATATATATATATATATATATATATATATATATCACACATGACATAAACCTAATGTAGGTAGCTGAGAATGATACTGAGGCTGTGGGAGTGTCAATATTGCGGCAATATATGAAAGCATAGGAGGTTGTATAAGTGCTGGAGGATGCAATAGCTGTATTCAGAGGAAAATGAAGGTGTAGGTGATAGATGTTACTGTGAGCATTAGGTGTGCTGCAAGTGCTAAACATAAGTGCAACAGGGTGCTGGTGGATGTTATAGGATATATATATATATATATATATATATATATATATATATATATATATATATATATATATATATATATATATATATATATATATATCAGTGAGAAGATGGAACATGAAGGTGATGTACTGAGGGAACTGCGGTGAAGCCTAATAGGACCTGCCTTGGTGATGAATACAACGGAAAAATAAAAATGAGTGTGTGTTATAAGGTGAGAAGGTGCAATGGAAGAGATGAACTCACAAGCCTATGGAGGATGGCAATGCACACAGAATGTGTACAGGGGAATGCTAGATGTGCTGGAAGTGTATTTGCAGTAAAGGATAATATGTATGGGTACAAGGAATCAAAAGGAATGAAATGTGCAACAAAATAGGAATGTTGTGCTGCCGCAAAATGGGTATGCAAAGGTGAGGGGTTATGCAAATGAGGGTGTGAGTGATGAAGAAATGCACGTGCTAAGTGTATCATTAAGGGAAAAGATAGTAGTGCACATGTGGGGTGTTAGTGTTAAGAGTGGGTGATGATATTGTGAAGGTGTGGCTGTGACTGTCTGAAGCATAATAGGCAAATGGTGGATGTAATGATACACAAATTTTTCTTTAGCAGGTAATGCTAAAAATAGTCATATGTTGTGCTGGAAATGAATGCTGCAAGATGATGTACTGAGGTAGTGAATGCTACAGGGGCTATTATTGGTGGTTGCTCCTTTGGACAGAGCATTTTTGATCTGTCCGAGCACGGGACTCTAGATCAAGCCTTTTGCTGAAAGAGATAGTAATAGGTTGTGCAGCAAAAATAGCTTCTGCAGAAATTTTAACTTCAACAGTGTTTCTCAGCACATCATTAGTGAATACTTCAGTAACCTCGGGATGTTTCTCTCCAGATGCTTTAGCAGGATAACTCAAAAGGAATATACCACCCCTTTTATCTAGTGAGGAAGAAGGCATTTGCTTCTTCAATCTCTTCGCCTAATAGATCTTGTAGTGAACATTCTTGATGAATCCTATAAAGCTTCTACCACTTCTTCCTTAGTTTTTGTTACAGCCACAGGGGCTGCTTTCCTTGGGGATCTATCTATAGCATTTGCCAGATCCTGTGAAGGCCCTTTCTTGGCTTCAAACGGTGGAGGCAAATCAGAGGTGTGAGGTTATGCTATGAAACAGGAAACAAATATGCTGGGGATGAAGATATCCTTCCGATGAACACAGATGCAACAGTACCCATGGTTTTCACTGCCTTATGCTTATGACCCCATTACGTAAATCTCTATGTATTGCTGTCAGGGGCATATAATCTCCCTCACATGAGAAAGATCAAATACTAACAAGCCTACTTGTTACTAACAACAAACAAGTTGGAGGAACAACAAGGCCAGATTAACATTTCCTTCAGCCATTGTCGTGGCTGATTCTATAAAGCACCAGTCATGGATAACCAACCAACTCAAAATTACACGTAAGGGATAATACACATAATAAAAAAAATAAAAAATAAATAAAAAAAAATGAAGCACATACTTTAATTGAAGATTTCAAGGGTAACAACATAACCATTCTATCAATTGAATGAAATCTGAGAAGATAGTATACCTGTGACTTCCAAATGAATAGGAAAGAAAAAAAAAATGAATAACTTACCAATATACCTTAACGGTGATGCTGCAGCATGAGATCAGTTGAGTGATAATGTAAAAGCATATTATCAAAAACCCCTTGGGTCATTGTACAAACCAAACGAATGTAATATATAAACTGAATGTGTATAACACAGAATGATCTTTTTATCACTTAAAGTGGCAAGATCACCAGACATTGCTGACTGTGTGAACTAAAATTAGAATAGTGTTATAATATAACCCATATTAATGCAAATGTTTGGGAATATACAAAAATCATGGGCGATGCAAGAGAGGAAAAAAAAATACCTGAAACGAGGTCACCGTATGTTAAAGAGGAGACTGTAGTAATGGATGCTTGATGGAACAGTTGATAATAAGACGATCTCTTCCTCTCATATGTGACTGATTCCGGTATGAATCGGATCCATTTAGGCTCTGAGGATGACTTGATCACACAGGAATACTCGGAGCACATCCGATACAGGTGAGGTTCAAGGAAACCAGTGGAATCAAGGCATTTTGGATATCTTATTAGAATGAAATATATGGAGTAAAAAAAAAAAAAAAAAATTGATACGGCTGAAGTGAAATGGAGATGTGAGGATCGCACATGACACCAAGAGAAGGGGGGTGCGTCGAATGAAGCCGGGAGAACTGATTAGACCATAAGGTACTAACTAAAAAAAAAAAAAAATGGCCGAAGATGCAGTAGAAACAAAGATGACAGATGGAATGCTAAATGTAGGAAATATACGGTGATCTAATGGATCAGATGAGGAAAATAGAAGATGGCTTATAAAATACATAAATTCACAGAAATAAGAATGATGAGAACAAATGGGAAAATCAGAAATCGAACTAGGAAAAGCTTAAAGGCAACGAACAATGATACATTACGTGTAAAATGAGCAAATCAAATATCGTCAGAAACCGAAATATCAAACGAAAAGAAAGAAGAGGGAAGAGAAGAAAAAGAAAAAAAAGAATAGAAATGCAGATGTTGGAGTTGGATTACTCCATTGATGTAGCAACAATAGGTGGGTCAATCCGGTTATCTACAGGTCGACCCTTCCCTTCGTGCCTCAAGATAAAAAAAAAAAGTACAATGAAGGAGGGTAAAAATGAAATAACACCATAAATAGAGGAAGAATGGAAACAAGGGAGGAGCTTCAATATAGAATTAAGAGAAAAACAACGAAATAGTTACTTACCTGTGGATTCGCAGGGGGTCTGAAGGAGCTTCGTGTGGGTTGCAGTGGAATCGATGAAATGGAGGGATTGCTAGCTTTTCCCCTTTTTGCTGAAGAGAAAGAGGATATGCTACTTACTTGATTCCTGTGGAGATCGGTCGGCTTCGATCAAAATGGAGAAACCCAAGGGAGTAAGAAGAAAGTATGAAGAAGAAGAACGGGTGACGGTGGAGAGGTAGGAGACGGATCCATGAATCCTTCTGCGTGCTCTCCTCTTAAAGGGGAAGAGGAGCCTTCGAGAGGGGAAGGTCGTTGAAGATCAGGGGCTGAGGGAGAAGGAGTTGGTTTGGAGATGAAGGGTCGGCAAGTGAGGGGGAGGATGCGCGGGAAAGAGGTTGTTGCCTCTTTTCCAAATTTCCAAAAGAAGGCCCCTTTGAAAGATCTTTTGTAAAAAAATGTTTAAAAGGAGGTTTTTGGCAAAAATTCCATTTTTCAAGTTTTAAAACCATTTGTTTTCCTCAATTTTTTTGATTTTTGTATTGCTTTCCCATTTTTTTTGTATTTTTGTAGTAGAAAAACTAAAATTTTAAACAAAACAAAGTTTAAATCATTAAATTTTTGTATTTTTCTGAGAAATATTTACAAAGAGCGTTTCTCTGAGAATTTTAGACCATTTTGGAGAAATTTCTTCAGAAAGTGGGTTTGGACCCAGGTTTTGAGAAAATGTTCGAGTTTTGACACTCGAATCGAGAAATACAATGGGATGGATCCAAACAGATGTCGAATGGACTATCCGAGCTATTTAAAGGCTATTTTTGGTATTTTCTATCATTTTGATTTAAAATTTGAACAAGGAGATTCAGATTTGGATCTGGACAATGGATCCAAATCCAAAATCAATTTTAACATATGAAATGAATTTAATTTCAATAAAACTTGAGAAATGAACTGGAATTTAGATTTGAAATGACCCGTTTTGCTTAGAAAATGAATTTAGGGGCAAAAAGGGAATATCTAAAAGATTTTGAAAAATTTGGGGTGTTCACAGTATGGTTCTTTCTCAGAGTAAATATGTGCTTGATCTTTTACAGGAGACATGGATGCTTGGTGCAAAACCAGCCACTATTCCCATGAATCCTAAATTGTTCTTGTATGACGAGCAATCTGAGGCAGTTGATAGTAAGTCCTATAGGACTCTCATTGGTAAACTTCTCTATGTTACTGTAACTAGGCCTGACATATCATTTGTTGTTGGCAAATTGAGTCAATTCATGGATAAACCAAGAAAAGTTCATTGGGAGGCAGCTATGATGGTTCTTAAATACCTGAAGACATCTCCAGGAAAAGGTCTATTGTTTACAAAAGAGGCAAATCTTGATGTGGTTGCGTATACTAGTGCTGATTATGCAGGGTCGGTTGATGATAGGAAGTCTACTACAGGGTTCTGTGTTTTTGTTGGTGGCAACTTAGTTTCATGGCGAAGCAAGAAACAAGCTGTAGTAGCAAGATCAAGTGTTGAGTCAAAATATAGGGTCATGGCACAAACTGCTGCTGAAATGATTTGGATAAAATCTATGCTTACCGGATTGAGCATAAAGGTTTCTCTGCCTATTAAGATGATGTGTTTCATGAGAGGACTAAGCATATTGAGATAGATTGTCATTATATTCGGGATATGGTTCAAGTGGGAAATATATCAACTTTTCATGTTTCTTCAGAAGATCAAGTAGCAGATGTTTTTACCAAACCCCTTCCTATCACAGAATTCTCAAAGTGTTGTAACAAGCTGAGCATGATTGATATCTATGCTTCAGCTTGAGGGGGAGTGTTGAGAGTTATTATCGCGAGGGGTTTATTGGGTGGTCTTGTTTATATTTTAACTTTCAATGGTCTCTAGTGTAATTTTCTTTATTGACCCTAATCACTACTTAAGGGTGATTAGGGCTAATCGTGAAGGTACTTTTCTATCTTTTCTCAAACCAAGTTTCAACATATACTTTAATTATATGTAATTTGATTTTTTTATAGTAGATTGGTGGATTTCTTTTGCCATTGGTTGTCTCCAGCTCCAGACCTTTGTTGTTCAAGTCTTAGGTCTCGCATGCATTACATTCAGTTGTGAACGTGATTGAAGTACTTTTGAAGCAGTAAAATATTATTTACTACTAATTACTAAATAATATTTGTCAGTTTGTATATATTTTAACTTTATATATATTTTTATAGATTCATACAAAGAAAAGAAACTGACTTTTGCACAAAAAGTTGAATGGTTTGTTTTTTGTGCAATATAATCATAAATTGAAACGAAGGTATGAGGAGAGAATAAAAAAAAGGAGATCTCGACCCCATTGTCTTAAGAGAAGTCAATGATAATCTTTGAAAATGACACATCACTTACATGAGATCTTGTTGATAAGGCATCCAGAGCGTTAAGGCATAGGGTGGGGGTAAAAATACGTGTAACTAATGTCCTAAGAAAGAAAATGTTTGACAAAGGAAAGAAGGTGGTGAGGGTGGAAGAAGAAGAGGAATAAGCTAACTCTGCAAATAAAACTGAAGAAGAAGAGCAATATATCAATGAAGATGATGATAGACTTTCAAGTTCATCTAAGGATTAAATTTAAGTTGTTATTATAAACTTATTGGGTTTTTTTTACTATTTTATACTTAAATACAGTTAAAGTTAATTATGTTATGTGTGTAGATTCGTTAAATGTCTGTATGCTTATATTTTTATTTGGTGATTAATTGGTTATGTTTTAATTTTTTGCATTGGTTATCAGTTGCATGGTTTATTTATTCCATTGTTCTTTGTTTCATTTTTTAACATGGTTATCAGTTAGATTATTTTACATTTTTGTAGTGATTAGATTTATTAATTCGTGTTCTAGTAAGTCGATGGAAGGTAGAGGTCTTGGAGGATGCCTCTCAAAGAAACCTGCATTGAAATATTGTACACTATTGACATAGAGATGCCAAAGAAATAGTGAAGTGTAATTTTTGTGATTTTATAATGCATGAAGGATTGTATAGATTTAAATATCATGTTGTGGGACATCTTAACTCCACTGTGAAATTATGTAAACATAGCATTCCTTCTGATATTTGTGTTGAGCTTCTTACTAGTCTTAAAAAAGATGATGAGCGAAAGGCACAAGTACTTGAAACATTTGTGGGACAGAAATTGTATGAAGATGATCTGCCATCATCATCTCAAGCCACTAAAAGATGCAATAAATGAAGGAAATCGTTGAAATGAAGTTTGATACTGAAGAATGAAGATGACTTTTATATATAGACATATGTTTCAGAATTCTATGTTTAGTTAAATGTATTGTGTTGTTAAATGTTTTGTGTTGGACAATGTATTGAGCAGGTTATTTAATATAATTATCTTATAGTGTTTGACGACATATTTTGTTTTGTCTATTGCTTATTGTTGATTGATTTTATGTTGTATACATATTTGTTATTAATTTTAGTAGTTTGTTTACATATTTGTATATATTTTTTTTGTTTTTTTATTTGGGGTACTGCCTAGACTGCCTAGGCTTTTTAGGGGCTCACCGCCTAGGCTCCGCCTAGCGCCTATGACAACTAAGAACAAAACCACCTAAATTCACTGCAAAGTTATCAAAAAATGATGAGAAGAACGTTAAAATTGGGTGATCTAATCAATGGATTGGTCCAACCAGACACTTGCCACTTTATACTAATCTGACTCAACTTGACTCTAAAATTGATTCCCACTGGTATGGATAATCTACGGAATCAATCAGGATTGGTTAGTTGGACCCAATCTGGCCTGATTTAAGCACACCAATCTGGAATAGACACACACCAGAAAAAAAACAAAAGAAAAAGGGTGAAGGAAAAAAGAACAGAGAAGAGTAGGCTTGATAACATGACTACCGACATGACATACAACCTAAGAAGACAACCATTTATGGCATCAGAATTTTTTAATATCAATAGGAGTCCTACCAATGATAAAATGATAATAGAATGTCGAAAGCCAGTACAATGATGGCCATGTGGAAACTGGAAAGTGATGGACGTCTTACTTTTTCTTCATTGCTTGCAGCTTGAAGCTCCAAACTATGCTTTTCCAGAAACTCACCAAAATTTGGGTCCTGGTGAAACAATGAAGCAAACATAACCTTATTAATATTTCAAGCATCCAGAAATAATGTCGTACTGAAAGAAGTATGAAGAGTTGTCTATATCACAAAAGATGCACTTGTTTTCTTTTTATGAGCAAACACAAAAGCAAAAATAAAAAACAAAAAGCACTTCTATTGCTTTAAATATGCTCTTCATACTTAAGAATACAACATTTCAAGGGTCATAACATGAAAATCTTTCTGAGCATTAGCCAGGGCAGTAAACTGGAAATATTCAGTTGAGATCTAGGTCTTAGTGAATCTAACCTATCCGGATCTGGCTTAATCAAATTTAGAGTTGGATGGAAAAGGCAATATTGAACCTGTACTAGGTTAGCTAATCAGATATATTTTATAAGGAATTGGGTTGGATTACCCTTGGATCTAGATTCAAATGAAAATCTGAAAACTGCATCCGAATCTGATTATTAATCAGATTCATTTGCTATACCGATTCAACTAATCAGATTTGTACTTTTCAGATACCTGACTCAAACGTGATCGATTGACATCCCTAGCATTAGTTCATTTTGGGTAAAACTAAGTGCATTACAATGATGAATGTGAGCCATCAATTTTTTTGTCTTCAAAATAGGAGAGAAATTTTTTAAAACAAACCCTACATGTTTATATTAGTTAGACATACCATCATGTTGAGCTTCATATCTATGGTCATTTCAAGGTCTTAATTAAGTACAAGGTCGTTCTTACCTTTTTCTTCAGCCGATCTAACTTACTTTTCTACTTCACGAGTTCCACCTGAATTGTCTTGTTCTGCTCAGATAGAGCAGTATGGTAGCTTTCATCTACAGCAACAACAATTATATTGAAAAATATCCTCTTGCGATTTTACTAAAACAAAAAATTAGGATATTTCAAACACCAAATTTCACTATTGTAATTATGTTCCAACCTGAATTATCATCACTTCCATCTTTAACAAGATAAGAACCATTCAAATCCTGAAACCAATATCAGAATTCAAAACTCTTTCATAAATAAATAAGGAATTAGAAAAAGATGAGGCCGGATTTTTAGAAGAGCATGACATTACCTCAGAAAGAAGACCATCACTTTCCGAATTTGAATCTATAACTGAATCATTGTCAACATCATTACCAAAAGTATCTGCAAAAATGTCGTCGAGCGCCTGATTTACAATACCTTCAGGATATCTGACAACAATGATGAGCATAACTATATATGAACATAAACACTTGCATTTCAAGTTAAATCGTTAATTAATTGCCTCACCTTAAGACAACTATACAAAATGGAACAAATGTATGCGCACAAATAATTCCATAATACATTGAAAGATATTACGCCCATAATCTAGCTAGAATCTCAGTAAAAAAATTTCACTACTTTCTGGAAACTGAAAAAGCATCACTACCTCCTGAATAATCATGTCATATAAACTTGCAATATATGACTCAGACTATTTGGAAAACTCAATTGTATTTAACAATTAACCAATGGAAACAATGAAGCTCCTGAATAACATACATGAATGAGGAAAGAACTTAGTAAATTGTGAAATGCTTGACAATTAATCAGTGGGCGAAAGTGAAATTGTGTGATGCTCTCCAAAGTCGAGCATCGGTATCTTTACGATTAAGAATAATACCCACTCCACTAGAATCAACACAAAATTTCAACTGATACACTAGAAATTATTCTAAAAAGAATATAGGCATCGATTATGTCATTTAATCAACACCTAGGAAGAAGAAAATGGTTTGAATTACTCATGCAAGCAGGAATTATGTTAACAATGACCTCCTAAGGCTCCTAAGAAGCGCACCCCGAGAATCATTTTATCATTGAACATAATAGACCTTGTGAAAATTTTTAAAAAGGGAAGATAAGGGCAAATTGGCAACACACATTAGTCTTGTACTAGATTCTCTATGCTGATCCTAGTATGCTCTAAAATGCATAATAGCAGCATAGCACTAAATATTTACTCTTACAAGAACATCTCTTCTGGAAACATTGAGCTGTAATAGAGACTCGCAAATTTTTGTGTATGCATGTGTGCACATGTATGTGTGTGGGTTTTAACAAGAATATATGTTAACATCAATCCGATTGCAACAGTCCCTAACAAGGCCCAAGCAATCATTTTTCTCAAGTAATAAAGAAAATAAGCACAAAAAACAGCATATAGGAATTAAGTGCATAGGATTAATTTAAGACCTCAAAAATAAAAAACAATGTCATCCTACTCTGTGCTGTCTAACTAGGGATTGGCTCTGGGAGGATTAGGCGAACACAAGTAGGGTAGGCAGTACCAGTTGACTAGGTAACCATGTATCACTTTTGACAACATAGTTTGCAACTAAACAAAAGTTAGCAGCTATCAATGGTGATTACAAGTATGTAAGGATAAAACTCAAGTAATGCAGCTGTTTTTCATAAAAACATAAAATTGAATTTTGCAGTAAAAGAAAACTAAGGCAATGGAAGAAGGTATAAGCACAGTCACAAATATCATGATATTTTAAAAAAATATTATGATATCTTTTCATCAGTTCTAACATTTAAAATATCACGATATTTTTCAAAATGTTGTGATAATTTAAAATTAAAATATCATAATTTATGTTTCATAAATGATTTTAAAAAACTTTGGCTGATATTCCTATTTTATCATTCACATCTCTCTCAATCTTTTTCTCCTAACTAATTAATGGCAATAAATACTGAATGTAACTTAATCCTAAGCAAGAAAGTATTTATTTCGGCCTCTGGACTCTCCCATCTTTCATTTCTTTTTCATTTTTAAAACAATGGATGAGACATATTTATTGCTTTTGGCATTTGAGTAATTTTTTTACATATTTTTAACTTCAGTTTATAAATTTTTAAAAAATTATTCATTTTGCCAAGATTTTTTCAATAAAAGTGTGGGAGAACACAGATTATCAATATATGCCATTTACCATTTAATGGCAGATTTTATTTTGAAAATATAAACAGAAGGTAATAAATTAATATACCCAAGTTACACAATAGCACAGAGAAAACACAAGAATACAACCGCTACACGACAAAAATGAACAAGAAGCCACAGACAACAGAAGCAAAAGAATAAATGTTATAAAAGTTTTAGTTTGTCTCCTTTCAAAGAGGAGCTTAAGACAGTTTTCAAATGTATATAAAATGAGGCTAATTGGATGCTATTGACAACAAACAGAAAAAGCAGCCAACTAGAATCCATCATAAATAGACAAATATATTACATATAAAATGCAGTGGCTGCACCATAGTTGGCAAACCCAGAGAGCTGACTCGAGAATCGCCCGAGTCAACCCGGATCGGATCCCAACTGGGTCACCGATTCAGGACCACCTATCCGCATGCCACTTATGTGTCTTTTGTCATGCATTTCATGGTTTTAGTGCATAATGCTTATAAAAGGATAATTTTTACAAAGAATCATCTATTTTTAAATCATAATATCAACAATTTTGTATAGTTGAATACTTATATAGCTTAGTCATTGATGTCATGTAATAAATTTAGTGATTATACAGTTTGGAGTTTGATTTTTTCCATATCTTAACACTAAAAAAATCATGTCCTAACTCGTCCAAATTATCGAGTCAACCTGCTGACTCACAAGTCAAGGGTCAGGCAATCCGGATCCAAGTCACGAGTTTGTCAACTATCGGCTGCACAAGAAAAGGCAAATTGCACAGGTGCCACTTTGATTCTTGGCAAACTTTAATCTTACATCATGTATTAAGCAGTAGAAGTGTACAATTTTATCCTAATATAAAGAAAAGTAACTGCAAAGGCGGAACCAAACAAGAAAAACACAAAAAAACAATCTTACAAGGGATGTAAATTTTGATGGGAATTAACATTCAATATTGGCATGTCTAACAATTTAAAGCAAGTTGATGTCTGAAAAATAATCTAAAGCAAGTGATAGCAAAGAAAATAAATAGTGGCATTTTCTTACTCTTCTACAGGTTGTGCATCTGAGGAGATTGGATGGTTCACATATACAACACCTTTATCTCCTGCAATAACAGAACCAACCATAGAGCTTAAATGTGGTGGCCTAATCAATGCTTGCAAATAAACAAAAAGTCTAGTTAAAAACTATACAAACTTGGAAACATTTTGTTACACAATCCACTCAGTGAACAAAAGCGCAAACACAAACCAAGCAGGGCAACTTAGATGTAGAGATAAGTTCCTAATAAACGATGTCTTATGAAGCAACTGCCTATGAACACTACAAAAAGAAGGCAATAGCGCAGGCAGTTAGATTAGCAAAAAATATTGTTGGCCTCATGCAACATGACACTTGCGGAATTATCATTTATTTTCTGGAAAAAATATTTGTAGCTACTAAAATAATAATATAAATGTTTAAACATCTAATGAACTACTAAAGACGTTATATGTAAGCTCATTCAATGTATGGTATCAATCCTCAAGGCACTCTCTGCTTGGCTTCCCATTGAGGGCCTGAGCCAGTCATGAAGACTGAAAAGGAGGTAGAAAGATTACATCAGGGGGGGCATGAAAAAGACACATAAACCTTAATCAAGTTGCTGCTAATCTTCAACTTCAAGCAACCATAACCCGTGGGCTAAAAGGATATCAATGAGGTGTGATATCATCCAGAAAGGGATTTTGTCCAGAATACCTAAAGAGCAGAGACAATGGAGTCACTTTGAGGCAGACTATACTTGTTCATGTCATACACTGTTATCATTGCCCGCATTGATCAATCGGCCAAAAAACTTAACCATTCTTTAGATGGTTTAATATCCAAACGGCCTTTAGATTGCTCCCACTTGAAAATCGCAAACTTCAAAGCATTCAAATTTACAATGCAAAATTAAACACTGGTTTTATGCATAGTAACAAATATCAGCAATATTTTGAAAAGATCATGAGTGGTTTGGACCAGAGTTGCTAGTCGAGGAAGCGATTCGAGAAGCAAAAGCGAGAAGCGAGGCATTTTCAAAATTTTAGGAAGCGGGAAAAGCAGGACGACTTAGAAGCGAATCAGGAATCGTCTTGGAAGAAAACTTGGAAGCAAACCGAAAGCGATCTAGGAAGTGAGGGGGAAGCAAAAAAAAAGAAAAATAAAAACACAAAAAAATGAAAAAATAAGGGAAAACGAGCTTCCCCTAAATTGGGAAGCGTGCTTCCCACTCCCTAAATTTTTTTGGCACTTCCCAGCACGTTTCAGAAGCGCCATGTTTCACGCTTACAAAACACGCTTCCCCATGCCCTATGGCACTTCTGATAACTCTGGTTTGGACATACAAGCATGAATTTTTCAATTTTGAAATTTCAATACATTGTGAACCATAAAATTTGAAACCCTTAAAAGATCTACCTATATAATTGATTGGACGATCTAAAACTTGCTTTTGACTGAACAAACCATATGGATCATATCCATAGGGCTTGGTCCACAAAAAAATCAATTAATCCAATAAAGGCATTTTTTAAAAAATTTATGTCTTTCTTTATGTTTTTATATATTTTTATAGTCTTAATTGGTTTTAACTTTTATCATAGTTACAAATATTGGCAATATTTTGTAAACATGGCAGCGTTTACAAAATCTGCTATACTATAAAAAGTCGCAATATTTCCAATAATGGTCTTATCATGATATCAACATAATAAATCATTTTTAATTTTTTTATATATATTGCCCATATTTCTAACTTTTTACACATGCTAATATTTCCTAGAGTTTTTCCAAAAAATAAAAAATTTAATTTATCATGACATTTTTCCTCACCAAGAGTTTCCTGGTACCAAGTTTTTTTATGTTGGCTTTATCCTATGTCACATGGGTGCGGGTGCGGGTGCGGCACTTTCAAAAAACTTGGGTGCGGGGGTGCGGCAAAATATATATATATATATATATATATATATATATATATATATATATATATATATATATATATATATATATAAAATTTGTGCAGGGAAGGGGTCGAGCCCCCTCCCTACGCCCTCTTTGTGCAGGGGAGGGGTCGAGCGGATGAGTTGTGGAGCTTGATTCAGAGTTTTTGCCCTTGCAGAAAGGGGGGGCGGGGGCTCCCCCCGGCCAATTTTTTTTTAATAAAAAAATTGGACACATTTTTTTATTTAATAAAAAATTTGGACACAAATGACCCTGGGTGCGGTCAACACACCCAGGGTCGGGTTGACCGCACCCGCGTCGAGTCGCGTCGACGCGAGTGCGGCACCCTGCTAGCCGAATCCCTGTGACATAGGCTTTATCCTATTGGTCCAAGGATAAACACCTATGTTTTTACACGCTCCCAGCAAAGCTCAAGGATCTGAAGTTTCTTTGCTCCAAGATGGAAGAGGGAAATGTTCCACTATTTTATCTGAAATTGTTGGCAAATATTCAAACTGGTAACATTTGTTACTTTCAGTTTGTCGTCCAAAATTTAATGAAGCTTTTAACTGCCAGACCTGAGCTACTTGTAAGCAGCTTGACCCACCATATCCCAACTAGCTCAGAGCTTTGCAATAGAAAATTTCTTGTGTTAAACCTATTCAACCATATTAAAGATCCTAATCAAATTTTCTTTCATTAGAAAAGGTATTTACTGATTCAAAAACCTCATAAGATTTCTCCGGTTGATCATGGAATACATGCAGTGAGAAAAGTACTAGATATTGAATAATCAAATGGGTGACTTAGTTCTCTTATTTGGAAGGCAAAATTAAATTGAGTGTGTGATTCACCAAAGCTAGTCATGGTTATCTTGTATATCAGTAGTTTTAACATCCATGATGAGAGATGAGAGAAAGTATCCTGAATAAAAATCAAAAGAGCAAATTCATTCAACCTTAAATAGCTTAAAGAAGACATGAAGGGGGGATTTTGGATTTATGAGCCTTACTAAAAGCCCTTCTTGTCCTGAAAGAATTCCTGAAAGCATTCTGTTTCCGTTTTTTCTTGAGCACAGATTGAAGATTCTTACGAGCAAATTTCCGTGCTTTCTTCCCAAGTTTACCCATTTCCTGGCAAAACAAATGAGAACAATACATCATAACGTCAAGAAGACTCAAAACCAGAGCTAAATCAAATGAAGAACCAAATCTAATGCATTGTAATAACACATCCATGCACTTACAGAAATGAACAAATTAAAAAAGAAAAAAAAAACTGAAGCAACTATTGATTCTTAGAAAAACTACTGATGCAATATTTTTATTGAGTGAATAGCAAGAAGCAAATATTAACTTTCAGAAAAAATGATGTAATATATTTAACAAGTGAAGCAAGAAACAAAGCATACAGGTCAAAACTGCAAAGGGTCCCTAGTGCACCTGAGAACTCAAACGAGAAATGCTTGAGATTCCATGACAAAACACTTGTAATGCATAAAGAAAATGAAGATTCATTCAATAAAAGATAAGATCTATCTCCTTGAATTCACAACCAGATAAGATATTCTTTTTCAATTTTTCTTGGTTGCAACTTTACCTACATAAGAAACAACCTTCCCATAACTACTCTATCAGTGTTCGACATGTGGAATTGAAAGCTAATTCCAAGGAATCAAGAAATTTTCAGGCAAAATTTTCATTATAAATGGAACACATAATCTACAAAATATGAGGTGCAGACATTCTTAGGCATTATTTAAGAGCAGCACTATTCTCTTTTTTTGCATACATCCCTACAATGAATTCAAAAAAAAGTTCCAATTGGATCTATTTTGCTTTCAATTGCACAAACAAACTGGTGACCTTAAGGGCATGTTTGGATGCAAAATTCATAAATTCACTTTTCTGGATTTTTTGCTTTTCAATTTTTTAAATATTCTGGAAAAATAGTGTTTGGATGCATTTCATATATATATATATATATATATATATATATATATAGAGAGAGAGAGAGAGAGAGAGAGAGAGAGAGAGAGAGAGAGATGGGAACATGCTAAATGGGCACAATGCTAAATGAAACATTGCTAAATGAAACATGCAATTGGATTTCCATTTTTTTTTTCAAAATTCCAACCCCATAGATGTGTTCAGCATGATTGATTTACTAGAAATCCTAATTTGGATCAAGCATTTTGGATGGAAAAAAATGGTATTTGGAGGCTCGAAAATTTATGAAAAATTGTAGGCTATTGATTTTTGAAACCATATAAAAACATATTCATGCATTGGAGTCAAATGCTCTAAGAAGTGATTCCTATAAAAACAAGCATATAAATCACATCTGTACAGTCAAAATTTCGAAAAGCACCAAAAATCTAAGAGCATGTTTCATTTAGCACTGTGTCCATTTAGTAGGTTCCCATCTCTCTCTCTCTCTCTCTCTCTCTCTCTCTATATATATATATATATATATATATATATATATATATATATATATATATATCATAGATTTTAAATTTTTCACAGTTAGGTTGTCCCATTTATTAAATCTGACTGATTTCGAATCTTAATGCATAATCAAGAGTCCAAATTTACCTTCAGCCTTATGATTTTATTAATGTTGTGAATAGTGTTGAGGCGTAAGACCCACTCATGAAGCGAGGCGTAAGATTCACAAAAAATATTAAAAATTTGACCAAATAAAAAAACAAAATAAAGCATCATTTATGCTATTAATATATAATTAGATATTAAGTGGACAATCTAAACTAAATTATAAAACTAATTCAAAGAAATGACTACAATGCAATAATTTAACCGATCCAACAAAGAAGATGTGATTATTTAACCAAGGAACAAGACCAAAAATCACAATAACTAGCAAGAACCACTCTACATATTTGTATAAAGGACAACATAATGCTATACACCACACATAGTTATACTTAGCAAACACAATTATATAATACAAATAGCATGCAACTAATAAATAAGCAACAAATCAATGAATTACTAAATCAATATATAATTAATTAATTAATTAACAAGAACAAAGTAATTTTCTGATTAACAGGCCCGATTGTTCAAGAAGAACAGAGGAAGGGAAGAAGAAAAACGAGGAGGAAAGAAGGGGGAGAAGAAGAAAAGGAAGTAGGAGGGAAGAAGAAAAAGAATATCAGAAGAACAATAAGAAGGGGAAAAGAAACAGAAGAAGAAGAAGTTGGGCAGAGGAAGAAGGAGAAGAACGGAAGAAGAAAAGAGAGAAACCTAAACAATCGGGCCTCCCTTGTTTTTTTAACCTGAGGAGAAGAAGATCTGCAGAAGGAAGGAGAAGAAGATCAGCATAGGAAGAATAAGAAGGAGGAGGAGGAGAAGAAAAGAAGAAGAAGAAGAAGAAGAAGAAGAAGAGACGAAGGAGAGAGAGGGGTACGTACCGAATGGACCCTCCTTCTTCTTCTTCCTTTCGACAGAGGCGAGAGAGACCTCTGGCTTCCTCCTCCTTCCTTTCGGCAGAGAGAGAGAGAGAGGGCCTTCTTCCTCTTCTTCTTGAAAGAACACGAGAGGGTTCTTCTTCTTCCTTTCGGCAGAGGCGAGAGAGCCCTAAACAATCGGGCCTCTCTCTTCTTTCAAAAATCGAGAGCCTATTGCCTCACAGGCACTTGCGCTTCATTAACGCGCCTCAAGGCAAAAGCGCACCTTTTACGCTATCCATCAAAAACTTCAAATTAGTGTAGTTCTAGGCTGAACACGTTCCATTCGACTAGTGATCCTAAAACAATGACTAAGAGAATAAGCACTCTCCCAAATAACCATACCAACAATGATTCAGACATAGAATCACTATATAAGATGATCACAACAAAATTACTTTTCCCACAGAATAACCATATAAACATCGATCAATTGACACCATCTTCACCGAAACAATGATGTAAACCATGTTGTGAAAAGCGATGGGGCGTAGAGAAGGGTTCCACTAAAATATGAAGAGAGGAGTAAAGCACAAGCCTTAAAAACACATTTTTAAAAACTTAAAAAAAATATATATATCTAAAACCACAAATAAATAAAAGAAATAACAATGAGAAATAAAAAAACTCAAATAAATACCGAAAGATATGAGAATAATATGTAAAAACAACATTAATGCAGCACCTTGATCTTTGTAAGTATCTAACAAATAAACTATCTATTTAAGGTTATGTCCACGAACGTGGATACAATATGGGCATGAGGCATGCATACATGGTTTTTATGAAAATTAGGACAGGACGTCTTCTCTTGAAAGCTTAATTTATAAAAACACAATACGCAACAAATTTTTATACATAAACATAATTACTACGAGATTCGATTAATCAAGGAATATAGAACTAAAGTTTAAAACCAAATAATTAAGTAAAACTCAAAGAAGAAGAGGAAGGAGAAGAAGAAGAACGAAGAGAAGAAGAAGATTCAAATTTAAACAGTAGATTCAAATTCAAATTCAAATTCAAATATGATGAGGTAAAGTTGAATCCAAATCCAAAATACATGTGGTGATACTAGATCCCGAAACATAGAACAAAAAGAAGTTATTTATATGCAAGACATAATCTGGTCAGATTTTGCATTGGATCAATTTGAGATCCGAATGCAAAAGTAAACTGATTGAAAATATCAGAATCCCATTATGAATGTACATTTGAATCTTACTTAAAGGATCCATATATGGAGAAAACATGTCTGACTCATATCGTATATTTAACCCTATCCGATCTTCAACCCTAAATTATTCTGATCTTTATTCAAGCATACACCACTAAGATCTGATGTTATGGTGGAGATATGATTCATGTCTATACTTAGGTAAGAACTACAACTGGTTTGCATCCATAGACATGGCCAAACCCATCATGTTGGATCCTGTTTTTGGATCAAGTGTTGCTATAGGGTTGTGATCATCGCAAAATTTTTCCTCTCGTAATATTCTCTCTCTCCCTTCTGTTTTCCTTTCTAACCTCTATTTTTCTCCTTTTTGAAGGGAAAAAAATAAAAGAGAGAAAAGAAGAGAGAAGAGAAAAAGAAAGAAGTGAGAAGAGGAACTATTTTGCGCGGTCTCACTTGACCTTGATTTTTGAAAAAGATTTTAAAAGATTACTCGCCTCCGTTTTTGAAAATGTGCGGGAAAATGGAGAGACGGGATTCGCTCGTCGGTACGAGGTTCGACCGTTCCTGGCGCCTTTACCAAGGCTAATCGAACCAAGGATCGAATCTATGCCTTTTGCTTTGCCTAAATATAATCTAAGAATTTATTCTAACTCTAAATGCACAAAGAATCATGTTTGTGCAATGCAAGAATGTATGCTCCTTTTGAAAGATGTTTTGAAAATTTCTCAAGTTTATGAGATGAACTTGATAAGGGAGTGAAGAAATGTTTGAATCTAACTTTAGAACTTGAGATAGATCAGAAAAGTTCCAAGTTTTTGAAGTAAATCAGAGTTTGGAAGAATAAATCTTTAATTTTGAGAAAGAATGATTTGAAGCTTTGAAAATGAAGTTTCAAAGTCGGAAAATGGATTTTGAATTTGAACTTGAATTTAGGAAAGGAAATGAATACTTGAGATGGATTTGAATTTAGATTTTGAAGTTTGAAATTTAGAATAGATCTGAGGGATCCAGATGATATTAAAAATAGAGATGAATTTAAGGAATGATCTGTAGATGGATTTGGATTTGAAATCTGGAGATGAATTGGATTTGAAAAGAAGTTGGACTTGGGAATGAAAATTGGATTTTGGATCTTGGAATGGATTCAAATCTTAAAGTCTGAGATCCAATGTAGAATCGGACTCTGGACCCTAAGATGGAATTTGGATCGGAAGTCTCAGATCCAAAAAGTGGAATTGGGTCTGAGATCCAAAAGTAGAATTGGACTCTGGACCCTAAGATGGATTTTGGATCTGAAGTCTGATATCCAAGGTGAAATTGGATTCTGGATCCTAAGGAGGAATTGGATCTGAAGTCTGAGATCCTAAGGAGAAATTGGATTCTGGATCCTACGGAGGAATTGGATCTGAAGTCTGAGATCCAAGGTGGAATTGGATTCTGGATCCTAAGATGGATTTGGAGTTTAAATTCAGAAGATGAATCAAGAATCTCAAAGTTAAATTGAACTTTGATTTTGATTGGAGTATTTGAATATAAATGAATTTGGAATTTCAAAGTCAAATTGAACTTCGAAATCTGATTTTAATTTGAATATAAAATGAATTTGAAATCTCAAAGTTAAATTGAACTTTGAGATTTGAAAAATGAAATTGAATTTTAAAAATGATAAGAATTGAAGATAGATTGAGGAAGGTATTTACATCACTTGGAGTTTTTGAAAAAAAAAGAATTTTGAAAATATGATGCAATTCTATCCTAAATGATGAATGAATTTAAATTTTTGAAATTGGATTTTGAAAAGCTATTCCATTCTTTAAATGAATTAAAACAAGATTGGAGATATAATACATTCTTGACTATGGTCATTGAATGTATTATATAATAATCTGTATTTAAATTCAGGTGAAGAATAAAACACATTTGGTGCTTTTATAGAATTTAAAATGAAATTAATTCTCAATATACCCTGACTATGGCCATTGGTATATATTTTGAATTAATTTTAAGTTAAATTCTGATAAAAGAAGAAAATATTTGAGTAAATATGATGAATTTTGAAAATGGATCCAATGTGGATCCAGTGTTATTTCGTAAAAGATAAAAATACTAAATTTTGTCCACACCCTGACTATGGCCATTGATATGGATCATCAACTTAGGATTAATTTACCTCTTACGAAATGGTGCACGTGCCATTGTGAGATTTTGAGAAATAAAAGAAAAATGCATGAAGAACAAATAATTCATGATGTTTACAATGTTCATTCATTCTATCTAAAACAAGAAATGTAAATGTTTCTCATCAGCATCTAGCTATCACAACTTTAAAATTGGGATAGTGAAATCTTAATTTAAAGAGGGATTTCAACAGATTTTACATATCTCCTGCAAGGGTCAGGTTAGCACAGGATAAGAGATGTAACTAGAAGGAAGTTCACCAAGTATCATACTGATATGAGGCTTTTACATATATTATGTACTAATGAAGATCATATTTGATAAGAAAAATGCATATATATAGGGTTCTAGGCTAATAAAGAGATTTGAAATATACATGCAATACCCTAAGAAAAGAGAAAGAAAAAAAATGTAACAAACTGCTAAAACTATTCATAGCAACCTGCTGGAAATTACCGCCTTTACAGGTTTACAATGATCACTAACTTAGAGACATTCATACATAGGGACATTGTTAGTGTTGTACTAAATACTGTGAAATCACATAGAAACTGCCAACCGATTGACAATATGTAGGTAACAAAAGGGGTTGGATTGCACAACTACAGCAAGATGAGATGGGATGAATCAAAGAAAATATATATGCAATGAAATGAAGACAGAAGTTGAAAAGAAATGTGAATCACTGTTGTAAATTGAGGATGGGATCAACAACTATATATGCAATGAAATATGGGTTGTTGGTAGTAACATCAGGGTGTAGTCGAGACACCCATGGCAGGTGGTATGGAGGGAAGGATGAAGTGGAAAGGGGAACAATGCATGGCTGGTGGCAGGATTGGAACTGCATAGTGCCTTTTGCAGAAAATTCTGCAAACTGCTGTGGAGGCCCTACATGTTGTGAGGTACCAATATGATAAAGGGAATCACCATGGGGATTTGAATGGGGCTGAGTGTATATGTACAGTGAGATGATGAAGGCGTAGTATAGGGGATGCATCATTTGCTGTAGAGACTGTGATAGCTCACAAAAATGATGGGTGTGGTAGTTGAAGTAGGCATCACAGCAGGTGTGCCACAGTGGAAACACTTATGCAAGGTTCATGATGAATATGCAACGGGATACCAAGGTGTTGCTGGAGATTTAAAAATTCAATACAGTGGCTGTGCTGGAGCATATTTGATAAATAGAACATACGCTAGAACAAAAATGTTGAAACTGCTATTATGTACTTGATGAAAAAGAAATTAAGAAAGCGTTTAAAAAACAGAAAACAATCACCGTGAAGGGCAGCGATTAATGAGAGCAAGAGGCATTTTAGAATCACTACTTCATAATAAACAAAGACATGGTAAAAAATTCAAATGTAAGAAACAATTAATTGTAAAACAATAATTATGACACCCTACCTAACACCGCCATTGCTAATCATGCCCTAACTTTGTTAATGATATACTGATATATACTGACTGCTAGTGTATATTTGCTGCTAATCGTAACTTTCATCGATTGCCTTAACCCTAACCCACTGCTGCAGACATCATGCCATGTTGCCTTGATACTACCAAAACCAGCATTCTGTGTTAACACAAGATACACTGACAAAGGCTAACACCTACATTATAATACATACCCATAATCTAACACACTGCCAATATACCTATCCGACAATGTTTAATGTCCAGCTTTCAAATACACTGGATACATTACATCCTATTATACTGAAGATACAATTTGATTGCTACTCGTATTTACAAAAAAAAGAACTGTCACACCATACCATCGATATATAAGTATTTTACACAAGCCGACTACCTCACACGACGCTAACACATCCTGCTGGAACAACTTCATTAATGCTAACACTTACTAACTATATACTGATTGTCATATTCTGCACTAGCATTTGATAACCAATGCTAACCCACTTGATGTTCTTCTATAGTAACCAAATTCCACCTCCAGGCTTGGAGATGACATGATAGAACTCATATGTAACTATGTCCAATGATAACTGGTTGTGAAGCGACTAGTATGTATGCAGTGGTGATGGGGGATAGGTGGCTACAACAGGGGATGATAGGGAAGTTAATGGCAGAGGATGATAACGTAATGTTGTACCGAACTAGCAGAAATGGGAATGACTAGTGTTGGTTAAAATGTGTATTTGCAGCAGAAACTGTAATGAAATATGTACAGGGATCAATATGCCTTGGGGGCATCACATAGATGGTTTAATCATTGTAAGTCCACCGAGTACTCTAATTACTAAGTAAATTTATCATCTAAACAATGGGATCAACTGATAACAAAAGAACTAATTAAATTTCATTATGAAATAACTAAGTACTTCTACTACGAAATAGCTAACAACCAGCTAATTACTTAACTATCTAGCTAACAACTTACTTAATTAATGGTTAACAGTTTACTTAATTAACAACTAACAATATCTAATTAACTAATCAGTAAAAGTTACATTGAAACTCAATAGAAATCATAATGGAAATCAGTTTAATAATCAGTAAAAAGAAAATCCTGTTAAACTCAGAAATAACAACAAGCCTAGTTAATGAAACTTAGTCAGCGATGCTCAACAACAGCTAAAGAACCTACCTGACGAGCTGGTCCCTGCTTAATCTCAAATGACTGGTAGCAGGGTTTGTGAAATTAACTAAACTTTCAGATGCAAGCAGTGCTGGAGCCACTTGCCATGAATCAAGTGGGCTTTGTTCTGGTCAATGATGAAGCTTGCTGGGCTCGACCATCTGAATTATGTCCAAGCTCTGCTTCACTGCGGTGTGAAGGGAGGGAAGGTGGTGTTTATGCATAGGCAGCGAGCCGTTGACAGTATGATATGTGATGGGCGCGGTAATCAAATTCACAAATCCTGATACATATAATTCATGAAAAGCATCAAATGTTGGGCAAGTGAATGGATACAGATGCAACGTGGGTGTGCTTATGTACAGATGATGAACAGTATAAATTGCAGGAAAGTATTCTAACAATCAAATACATGATGTGGGCTAAATGACAGGAGGATGATTATTGATAAAGTATATATCAACTTTTTGCAGTTCATAAAAGAAATAAATAAGACATTTTCTGAGTTTAAAGGAATGAAACCAGGACACTGTTACAGAAGAGCATATGGCCAATGTTTGCTTGAGATGGAAAATACTCGCGAGAATGCAGGAATCCAATTCTCAAGGTCAAAATTGAATATGCTCCAGACTGACGTTGTACATTTTGGGATCACTCTTATTCAAGAGAACAAACTCATAGTGACCAAACCCAGTAGTTTGAAAAATTCAGATATCTTGCCCACATCTGATGGTTTAGATGATGCGTTCTAAATCTCCATCCATAGTTATTAACCAATGCTGAACCAACTTTGAGTCCATCTCAAATTGATATACCGACACTTAGGTAGAGAGTAACTTCAACAGCTTCAAGCACGGATCACCCAGCAGCCATAGTTTAGACATTCATCCAGCACAACCAAACCATGAATATCAATCGACAAGTGAAAAGCAGAGCACTCAATAGACAGAAGAATATCACTTCCTAAAACAATGCCTTCATCAATCTTGGTTTTCTCAGAAACCCATTTTGCGAACCATCTATTATAAAATAATGTAAAATATTCAAGCCATCAACAGAAAATGTAAGCCCCAGATCACAAACCAAGCTTAGAAAGGAACCAGAAGAGATCATAAGTATCGCTCAGTCTCTTAAGAAGTAGTAGATTATGCTGAAAATATGTTGTATGTGACATTGCAAGTTAATTACCTATTCCCAAACATGTGGCGAGCTGGTAGGCAGAGGAAGTTGGAAGCTCATCAGCTACGCACGATACCTTCTGCAAAGTGCCTTCCCTAATGACAACTAACTGGCCTTGATAGCAGTGGATCAATGGATTTTAGTATAGGATTCTTGGTGAGTTACTAATATCATAACTGTCAACTAGCAGGATCATTATTATCATCAACATATTCTTCTCTTCGTTTCTTTCCAAGCAGTAACAACATCTTGACTTTGAATTAATATTGGAACAAACGAATAGCAACAGGAGATAACAAAAAAGAAATAAAACAGACCACCTAAAGAAGAGATGCAGGGGAACAATGAATGCTATCCAAACAAAAACTTATGATGATCGGATATCAACAAAGATGCCTATAACGTAACTTATGATGATCGGATGTATCCGATATATATACACGATGTGTCCAAAGATATCCAAACGAAAGGGAAATCTAGCAAAAACGATATCATGCTATATTGAACTACATAATAAGCACAAAAGAGGTAAAAAAAAAAGGTGAACTAGTGATGTTTAAAAAGAAAGAATGGACAGGATGCCAAATACACCCATAATGAAGACATCGGCTAAACTACTCAGGTAAAATAAAAAAAAATATATAAAAAAAAAAAATGCAACCATGAATGGAAGTGATCACAACGAACCCATACACCCACGCCATGTTACAGAAATTAAAGAGGGGAATAATAAAAAAAAGGAAGCAATAAAATGAGAAAAACAGAAAAGAAAGAGAGAGAAAAAAAAAAGAACAGAAAATGCAAACAGAAAGTCGTGAGAATAAAGGAGGAAAATCAAGTTTGGAACAGATATTTCATCGAAAAACTGAGGAAACTTGATAAACACAGAAAGAATTTATTGGAATAAACATTCCATTGATTGTAGCAAATGGAGGATTCGACCCTGCTGTATGCAGGACGATCCTGTCATTAGTGCTCTTATAAGAAAATGGAAAAAAAGAAATGAAGAAGAACAACGGAAATCATGACGAAGGAACACTGAAAATAAAGGGGAAACGATGTTTTTTTTTAAAAAAAAGGTGGAAAGAGAGAAAAATGGTTACTTACCTGTAATGGGTTATGAGATTGAACGATTGTTTTTTAGCCGTCGTTTCACAGAAATCAGGTAATCGAAGAAGCGGAGGTGATGTCTTTTGATCAATGCTTGCTAGACGATGGATTTTCAGTCGATCAAAGGGAAAAACACAGGGAAAAAGAGGAAACAGGGGAAAGAGGAGGAAGGAAAGGAGCGGGGAAAACTTCAAGGGAGAAGCGTCGAGGATTTAACATGGAGGGGTGAAGCGCGGATGGGTTGAGGAGAGACCCCCGTGATCTTTTTTAAAGGGGACGATTCGAGAGGGTGGTCGGTTAGAGATCGACGGGAGAGGTAGGAGAAGGCGGGTGGTTCCGCGATGGGTGGTTCGAAGGGGTGCGATGGGGAAGAGGGTTTCAGTGGATGGCTCGTGAAGGGAAGCCGAGTGGGGAAAAGAGAAAGAAAAGGGTTTGGAAGAGGGTTTTCCAGAGAGGTTTTGTGAAGGCTAAGAGAGAGCGACCCTATCAAAAGAAAAAAACCGAATTAGGGTTTTTATTTTCAAGCATGTCTTTCTACTTTATAAAATTTCCAAAACGAGGTTCTTTTTATAAGATTTTTTTCAAAAAAAAAGATAGACTTAAATAAAAGATGATTTTCAAAAGGTGGTTCTAAAAGCTTATTATTATATATATTTTTTTTTTATTTTCTTTGTGTTTTTCTGATTTTTGTATTTTTGACAAAAAGACTTTAAAACTAGGGAAAATGAGAGATTAAAAACTATTTTTGGATTTTTTTTTTTTAAATATTTACAAAAGAGGGGTTTTCTGAGAATTTTAACATTGTTCTTTTGAAAATCCTTCAGAAAATGGGTTAGAAATGAAAGATTGGGTCTGGTTTCCAACAAATCTGAGAAATGAATGGAAATTTTATAAAAAATTTGACCTGATTATTTAAAAGATGGACCCAAGGGCAAAGAAGGAATTTTTGGATTTTTGGAAAATTTGGGGTGTTCACAGATGCCCCTCTTTGCTGCTAAGCCGGTTGCGAGCCGAGCTTAGCGGCAAAGAAGACACACCAAATTTTCTTAAAAAAAAAAAAAATGCCATAGTCAAAAGGTCTGAACTGGGTGTGAAAGAATCGGTTTTTTAAAAGATTTATTTTTCAGGTTTTGTATCTTACTCTGAAAGGGTTTTTGGGAAGAGAATGAAATCCTCGAGAATGAAAATAATCTGGATAGAAGAAAATGAAGAAATCATGATGGGATTCTTGGGATGAATATCCTAAAATGATAAAAGGAGAAATTTTGAAGAAGTCTCAAGGTTGAGACGAAGATAAGGATTTTTGAAAAGAACACAGGCTTAGCCCTTAACTTGGATGGGACATTTTTGAAAACTAACCTCGTGGGACGAGGTTCAAGTATAATTCTTTATTTGAATGGATATACAAAGTATGGATTCCTTGATGGGGAAAACCATGATGGGACTGGGAGAAATACCTCACTTAGAATGAGACAACTCTCTTTGAAAAATATAAAGAATGCTGGGTTGTATCAAAATAGATATTGAGCATTTATTTCATTTTTTTGATAACCAGAAAATTTTGCCAACAAGATGAAATTGCAATTGATTCAAAAATGCTTGAAAGTGTGCACGTATGTGCGAAAGATATTCCCTCTTTTACCTAGAGTATTCCCTCCAAAATGAGGTTAACTCCTTGGATTCTAGAGTTTAGATTCAAATTTTAAAGTTGTTGAGTTTCTTCAAGGAAGTTATCCATTTCCTTGACATGAATAGAGAAGAAATACTCTTAACTTCATAAAGGCCAGCAGTGAAAAGACATTGATGAAAGGATTTCGCATAAGAAAAGATGATTCCTGGCAATTTTGGCAGTTTGATATCCTGAGGCTTTTCCCATAATGATCTTTTGGCACTTTTTTTGGGACATTGAGCTTTCTTGGGTTTCTATATCATCCTTAATTTGGATGTTTCCTGACTTTTCTTTTTTTCTTCGGGGAAGGGTACGTCACAAACTCCGTCATCTAGGAGATGCTTCGATCCTTATTTTTCTCGGGAATTATACTGGGTCATTGGTTAAAAATGACAGCAGCAATCAAATATCTTTTAGGGTTTGTCGGGAGGTTCATCACACTCGTCTTCATCTTGACGGTGATCTGAACTTTTCCTGGAAGGATCCGTCACAAACTCCGTCATCTTGGAGATGTTTCCAATCTTCTTTGGCCCCGGTGATCTAGTCGCTTAATTCACCTTCATCTTGACGACAATTGAGAGATCCCTTTTGCGGATATTTGATTGAAGCTTTGAATGAATGAAATGAGGAGATATGGATTGAGTGGGTTCTTTTTAACGCTCAGGATATTTCCACTGCCTGATTGCCAGAAAGTCGACTTAAAACATGCGTCATAGCTATGATCAATATCGATTTGTTTCTAGCTTTTCAACATCATTGATTATTTCTTTTGATAATCATACCAAGGATCTTTCTTGCATCCTCTTGGTTGACCAACAGAGAGAAGATTTGAATTTTCACTCCTTTTCGCAAAAAGCTTCACCCTTTTGAAAAAGAATACTAGAGGTAATCTGAGGTGATTCTTTTTGTGCAGTAAAATATTGGAATCAAGACATATTTTAGCAGATTGGCAAAGTTTTCGAGAATCTTTGTGAAATAATCACTCAATATAGATTTTGATAGGACCTCGGGCTGAACATCTTTCATTTTGGCAATCTTGATCAGTAAAACTGGGTTTTACGAGACCAATCTTAAAGAATGAGGTTTAAGTAAAGAATCTTGTAAAAGAACTTGGTAAAGGAATTTTTGGTAAAAGGACTTTGGTAAAGGATTTTGATAAAAGACTTTGGTAAAGGACCAGTGCTAAACTGAAATTTTGAAGGACCAATATACACATTAGAATTTTTGAAGGACTGATTGAGATTTTGAAGGACCAATTTATGAAAATTGGAATTTTGAAGGACCAATGTAAACATTGGAATTTTGGGAGGACCAATTTGTGAAAATTGGAATTTCGGAAGGACCAATGTAAACATTGGGATTTTGAAGGACCAATTGGGATTTTGAAGGACCAATTCATAGAATTGGGATTTGGAAGGACCAATGAAAAACATTGGAATTTAATGAAGGACCAATTTGGGATTTTGAAGGACCAATTCGTGGAACTGGAATTTGAAAGGACCAATGTAAACATTGGAATTTGATGAAGGACCAAATGAGATTTTGAAGGACCGATTCATGGAATTGGAATTTGGAAGGACCGATGAAAACATTGGAATTTGATGAAGGACCAATTGGAATTTGAAGGACCAGCGTGAAACTGGAATTTTGAAGGACCAATTTGTGAGAATTGGTATTTTGGAAGGACCAATGTAAACATTGGAAATTTGAAGGACCAATTTGGGATTTTGAAGGACCAATTCGTAGAATTGGAATTTGGAAGGACCAATGAAAAACATTGGAATTCGATGAAGGACTAATTGGAATTTGAAGGACTAATTCATAGAATTGGAATTTGGAAGGACCAATGTAAACATTGGTAATTGATGAAGGACCAATTGGAATTTGAAGGACCAATTCATAGAATTGGAATTTGGAAGGACCAATGTAAACATTGGTATTTGATGAAGGACCAATTGGAATTTGAAGGACCGGCGTAAAATTGGAATTTTGGAAGGACCAATTTGTGAAAATTGGAATTTTGGAAGGACCAATGTAAACATTGGAATTTTGAAGGACCAGTAAAAACTGGGATCTTGAAGGACCAATTTATGAAATTGGAATTTGGAAGGATTTTGTAATGAAGGACCAGTGCTAGACTGGATTTGGAAGGACTAATGTGAGAATTGGGTTTTATGAAGGATTTTGTAATGAAGGACCAGTGCTTAGACTGGATTTGGAAGGACCATTATAGAAGGTTGCGCTGCTTCTATGAATGGTTTCAGGATTATCCCTTATCCTGAATGGGAATGAAGGGATTTTAAAGAGAATAAAACTCAATTTTGGATATTCAAGAAGATGGAATATATAAAAAGGGAGGACCCGAGCCGGAACCTAGATTTTCAAGGTAAAAGATAAAAGAGAAAATTGAGTTTTGAAAACTTAAATTTCTAAAGAACCAATTGTTTTTCAATGCGATGATTGGATTCAAAAGGAAGTCGAAGTCGGAACTCGGAACTTCAAACGAAATTAATAGATAAAAAACCCGAGCTGGAACTCGGTTTTCTAAAGAAATGATTGATTTTCAATGCGAGGATTGGATTCAAAAGGAAGTCTGAGTCGAAACTCGAAACTTCGGACAAAAAATAATAGAAGAAAAACCCGAGTTGAAACTCGGTTTTCTAAAGAAATGATTGATTTTCCAATGCGAGGATTGGATTCAAAAGGAAGCCCGAGTAGGAACTCGGAACTTCGAACGAAAAATAATAGAAGAAAAACCCGAGTTGAAACTCGGTTTTCTAAAGAAATGATTGATTTTCCAATGCGAGGATTGAATTCAAAAGAAAGCCCGAGTCGGAACTCGGAACTTCAAACGAAAAATAATAGAAGAAAAACCCGAGTTGAAACTCGGTTTTCTAAAGAAATGATTGATTTTCCAATGCGAGGATTGAATTCAAAAGGAAGCCCGAGTCGGAACTCGGAACTTCGAACGAAAGAATAAAAGAAGACCTGAGTCGAAACCCGAATCTTTAAAAGGAAAAGATAAAAGATAAAAGAAAACAATTGGTTCAATCAGAACCAAAGGGAAGCCCGAGTCGGAACTCAAAACTTCAAATGAAAAGATGAAAGGAAGACTCGAGTCGGAACCCGAAAAGATAAAAAGAAAATTAAAAGATGATTCAGGTTTATCCCTTAACCTGAAAGGGAAAGAAGGAATAAAATTGACAAATTCAACAAAATTTGATAAAAGGTTGATAAAGAATTAAAAGAATTGATAACAAATGAAAAAGAATCAATAAAATTGGTAAAGAATCAGAAATAAAGACAAAGATTGACAAAGATCTAAAAGAATGGTGAAGCTTGATAGAAAAATTAAAGATACTTGGAAGAAGATGAAAGACTTCAGGATTATCCCTGATCCTGAAGGAAGAAGGACCTCGCGGGACGAGGTTCAGGTTTACCCCTTAACCTGAGCGGGAAATTGAATAAAATTTATAAAAATGGGGAAGAATTTGAAGGAATTTATTTTGAACAAGAATTCTCACAGGTAGCATTGGTGCTTCTATGAGGGGTCTCAGGATTATCCCTTATCCTGAATGGGAAAAGAAGGAAAAAAAAAAGGAATACCTCATGGGAAAGAGGCATCAGGTTTATCCCTTAACCTGAAAGGGTAATTTTTGAAAATAAGAATTTGACGAGAAAATTTTAACAAAATCAATGAAGGATCAATAAAATTGACAAAATTAATAAAAAATTGATAAGACTGATAAAATCGCCAAACAAATAATAAAAAGAAAGAGTTGATTGAGAAAAAAAGAATTTTGTTTGATCCTGCCTGCATGTGGGATCTTTTAAGAAGTAGGAGAAGAATACGAGGAAATCATCTTTGAAAAGATGATTAACTGCGAGAGCTAATCTTTGAAAGGGGATCGTTCATGAGAGATCATCATGAGGGTTTAATTTTTTTGAAGCAATGATTTGAAAATCAATTTTTAGAAAATATGACCAACGCGAGGGTTGATCTTTGAATGTAATGATTCGAAACCAATTTTTAGAAAATATGATCAACACGAGGGTTGATCTCTAAATGCAATGTTTCGAACCAATCTTTGAAGATAAAACCAACACAAGGGTTGACCTTTGAATGATTTGAAACCTATTTTGGAAGATAAGACCAACACAAGGGTTGATCTTTGGATATAAATGTTTCGGAATTAATCTTGGGAGATAAAACCAACACAAGGGTTGACATTTTAATGCGATGGTTCGAAAACTTATTTTTTTGAAAACACGATCAACTCGAGGGTTGATTTTTCAATGCAACGGTTCGAAAACCTATTTTTGTTAATATGATCAACACGAGGGTTGATTTTTCAATACAACGGTTCGAAAACCTATTTTTGTTAATATGATCAACACGAGGGTTGATTTTGACAAAGGTTGGACCAAAGAGTATTTGAACTCTTTGGTCATCATAATGAAGACTTTCAAAATTTCATGATTTTTGGAAAAAAAACCCTCATAGGTAATATCATTTCTCTCATGAATGATGTCAGGATTTTGCCCCGCATTATGAAAAAGAACATGAATTTAATAACAAGAGAATATTTTGAAGTGTAAATGTAATTTTTAACAAAAGATGCCCCAATATGACAAAGGTATGAAGGAAATTGACATTTCATTTATAAGTAACTACTGAAAACAAGAACTTGACTATTTACAAGCATGTGACCAAAAAGATCGCAAAAGACTAGGGCTGACTTGCCCCTACAAGACGACGGGAAAAAGCAAAGGAAGAAAGCAAGAAAAGTTTTGATATCATCAGTTCTTTGAGTGATCTGGGAAAGGCTTTGTTAGGACGGCGGGCTACTCTTCTTCTTCGTCCTCTATCAGAAGATTTTTATCAATGCAATCCTGGATGATGTTCTTTAGGACGAAGCAGTGCTCGGTGTCGTGCCCCACTGCCCGGTGGAACTTGCAGAACTTGTCCTTCCATTTTCCCAGGGAGACCAGAGGATCAACAACTCTCGGGAGTTTAATCATATCTTTGCTCAGCATATACTCCAAAACTTGTTCGAGGGACTGTTCCAGAGCAGTGAATTGGCGGTCATAACCCCAACCTTCACGTTTTATCTTTTCCTTCTGCTTGGCGGGAACTGGCTTGTCATTCTGCTTGAAGGGTTCCTTTTGCTGACCCATCTGCTTGGTCTTGTTATCTTTGCTGCCACTGCCCCCAGAGTTAGCTGAAAATGTATAATTCACCTTCTTTTTGAGGTCTTGGCCGCCCTTGACGAGAGTGATGCCCTCATAATTCCCATTGTCCATCCCCATCTCGAGCCACTCAGCTCGTTCGATAAGCTCTATGAATGATTTAGAGGGGTAAGTGGAAATGAGGCTTCTAAGAGGCTGAGAAAAATTGTTCAGGATAACTTGGAGTGCGTGCTCCTTTGAAATGGGGGTTCTCATCTTGTTGCAGGTATCTCTCCACCTCCGAATGAAGTCTACAACTTTTTCCTTATCTCCTTGTTTCAGGTTATACTGGTGATTGAGGGTCGGAAGTGCCTCAGTGTTGAACATGAATCTTTCCACGAATAGATTAACAACTTTGTCAAAATTTTGCAGCTCGACGGGGTTGATGTGCTCCGCATACCATTTCGCGGCTACGCCTTCTAAGCTGCGAGGAAAGCACAAGAAGAGGGCTTGATTGTCTTCACTGAATCTGGCACATTCGACGAAGAACATCGCGAGATGGGCTTTTGGATTGCCGGACCCATCGAACTTAATAAATTTTTGGGGAAGATCTTCCAAGCTGCTGTCCCCATCTAAACCAAGGTAGAAGTCCTGTCTGGTATATACCCTCTTTCCCGTATCTCGGATCTGTAGGTCTTTGACCATCTTTGTCAATATTTGAACTGAGTCTTCCGCTGTGACTCCATCTTTAGGCTTGTTGATTGATTCAGGTTCCTCTGCCACCTTCTTGACTTGTCGCAGGTGTTTTGGAACAAATACAAACTGTTCTTCCTCGGAATCCTCCTCTCCTGACTCCGTACCTTCAGAGGTGGTGTCTTGTTGAACCTTCTTCTTGCTGATCCTGACATGCTTCTTCACTGGCTTCCTTTTGACCTTGGTTTTAGAGGATGTTTTCTTTGAATTTGCCCCAGCTTGCTCGAACATCATTTTTGTCATCATCTTTTGAAAGATTTTATACATTGCTGGGTCGACATCATCCTCATCTGAATCATGTTTTCGGGACAACCTGGGAGAGTTCATCTCTTCCACTTCGCTGTTATCGTGCTGCTGAGCTGCCCTTCTCCTTGCTCTCGTTTGAACCATGATTGGAATGTTGGTATTTTCTCTGGAGAATAAATGAAGGTTTCAGATCAAAGAAATTTTGAAAGGAAAACAGATAATGAAAGAGAATTTTTAAAGAGATCTCTCGATAAAAAGGACTTTATATGGAGAAGATGGAATATACGACGAAGAGTATTTTTGAAGATGACAAGACCTTGAAATATTTTTTAAAAATTGTAGGCAAGATCAAAAGAATTTAAATAAATCAGAAGAAGAATAATACGCCTGGACTTTTGAAAGATAGGGGAAAGAATTTAAAAGAATGTCCAGGGTTTAAGAAAATTATGAGAGAATAAAGAAATAAGAAATATACCATCCTGGATTTTGAGAAAATAAAAGAATTTTTATGAAATAAATATCCAGGGTTTTGAAAGATAAGAATTTTCAAGATAATATCAACAAAAGAATCAATTTATACAAGCAATGATGCACAGAATAGCACTCCCTAGAAGCTGACTCTAAATGCAAATTTTGAAAAAGGCTCGTAGGACCTTAATCCTAACTCTAAGGATTTAGATCATCTAATTCCAATCAAGATACGCCGATATACCCAAGCCGAAGCTCGAATCACGTGGCATAAGAATTATTTCTTCGGTTCTAAGGTAATGGCTTCCCAACATCCTTGAGCACCTACCGATATACCTCGGACTATGGCCCTTAGGTACGTGGTAGGGGGGCACGAACCCAAATAAGTGGTCCAGTTGTGAGGCTCTCTCCCGAACTATGGTTCAGTGAGACAGCCCAGCAACGTGAAGACCGGGACAATATAGGTAAGGAGGTTTTCAAAATATGTTCAACATGCAAGAAATCAGATGGCTCTAATGCAAGTCCTAAAGAGATAGATTAAAATGAAAAGAAGCATACACTTGCATACATTATTTTTGCATTCAATCCTAAAAATCGAGGAGAATTGTATTTAAGACCTAAGTCTAATGTGAGCATGAAATAATCTCCTCAATATAGTCCTACCAAACCATACCTAAATCCTATATGCAATGATGTCAGCTTAGGATAAAATCTAGGCTCCAAAGGTTTGCATGGAAATATAGCTGACATATATAGAATAAAGACTAAAATAATGTCAAAGCAAAAGAAAATGCATTAAATTCGACCAAACGAAGATGGGTCCCATCACAGTCGCCAAAACTGTGATCATCGCAAAATTTTTCCTATCGTAATATTCTCTCTCTCCCTTCTCTTTTCCTTTCTAACCTCTATTTTCCTCCTTTTTGAAGTGAGAAAAATAAAAGAGAGAAAAGAAGAGAGAAGAGAAAAAGAAAGAAGTGAGAAGAGGAACTATTTTGTGCGGTCTCACTTGACCTTAATTTTTGAAAAAGATTTTAAAAGATTACTCGCCTCCGTTTTCTAAAATGTGCGGGAAAATGGAGAGATGGGATTCGCTCGTCGGTACGAGGTTCGACCGTTCCTGGCGCCTTTACCAGGGGTAATCAAACCAAGGATTGAATCTATGCCTTTTGCTTTGCCTAAATATAATCTAAAAATTTATTCTAACTCTAAATGCACAAAGAAGCATGCTTGTGCAATGCAAGAATGTATGCTCATTTTGAAAGATGTTTTGAAAATTTCCCAAGTTTATGAGATGAACTTGATAAGGGAGTGAAGAAATGTTTGAATCTAACTTTAGAACTTGAGATAGATCAGAGAAGTTCCAAGTTTTCGAAGTAAATTAGAGTTTGGAAGAATAAATCTTTAATTTTGAGAAAGAATGATTTGAAGCTTTGAAAATGAAGTTTCAAAGTCGGAAAATGGATTTTGAATTTGAACTTGAATTTAGGAAAGGAAATGAATACTTGAGATGGATTTGAATTTAGATTTTGAAGTTTGAAATTTAGAATAGATCTGAGGGATCCAGATGATATTAAAAATAGAGATGAATTTAAGGAATGATCTGTAGATGGATTTGGATTTGAATCTGGAGATGAATTGGATTTGAAAAGAAGTTGGACTTGGGAATGAAAATTGGATTCAGGATCTTGGAATGGATTCAGATCTTGAAGTCTGAGATCCAATATAGAATCAGACTATTGACCCTAAGATGGAATTTGGATCGGAAGTCTGAGATCCAAAAAGTGGAATTGGATCTGAGATCCAAAAGTAGAATTAGACTCGGGACCCTAAGATGGATTTTGGATCTGAAGTCTGATATCCAAGGTGAAATTGGATTCTGGATCCTAAGGAGGAATTGGATCTGAAGTCTGAGATCCTAAGGAGAAATTGGATTCTGGATCCTACGGAGGAATTGGATCTGAAGTCTGAGATCCAAGGTGGAATTGGATTCTGGATCCTAAGATGGATTTGGAGTTTAAATTCAGAAGATGAATCAAGAATCTCAAAGTTAAATTGAACTTTGATTTTGATTGGAGTATTTGAATATAAATGAATTTGGAATTTCAAAGTCAAATTGAACTTCGAAATCTGATTTTAATTTGAATATAAAATGAATTTGAAATCTCAAAGTTAAATTGAACTTTGAGATTTGAAAAATGAAATTGAATTTTAAAAATGATAAGAATTGAAGATAGATTGAGGAAGGTATTTACATCACTTGGAGTTTTTGAAAAAAAAAAGAATTTTGAAAATATGCTGCAATTCTATCCTAAATGATGAATGAATTTAAATTTTTGAAATTGGATTTTGAAAAGCTATTCCATTCTTTAAATGAATTAAAACAAGATTGAAGATATAATACATTCTTGACTATGGTCATTGAATGTATTATATAATAATCTGTATTTAAATTCAGGTGAAGAATAAAACACATTTGGTGCTTTTATAGAATTTAAAATGAAATTAATTCTCAATATACCCTGACTATGGCCATTGGTATATATTTTGAATTAATTTTAAGTTAAATTCTGATAAAAGAAGAAAATATTTGAGTAAATATGATGAATTTTGAAAACGGATCCAATGTGGATCCAGTGTTATTTCGTAAAAGATAAAAATGATAAATTTTGTCCACACCCTGACTATGGCCATTGATATGGATCATCAACTTAGGATTAATTTACCTCTTACGAAATGGTGCACGTGCCATTGTGAGATTTTGAGAAATAAAGGAAAAATGCATGAAGAACAAATAATTCATGATGTTTACAATGTTCATTCATTCTATCTAAAACAAGAAATGTAAATGTTTCTCATCAGCATCTAGCTATCACAACTTTAAAATTGGGATAATGAAATCTTAATTTAAAGAGGGATTTCAACAGATTTTACATATCTCCTGCAAGGGTCAGGTTAGCACAGGATAAGAGATGTAACTAGAAGGAAGTTCACCAAGTATCATACTGATATGAGGCTTTTACATATATTATGTACTAATGAAGATCATATTTGATAAGAAAAATGCATATATATAGGGTTCTAGGCTAATAAAGAGATTTGAAATATACATGCAATACCCTAAGAAAAGAGAAAGAAAAAAAATGTAACAAACTGCTAAAACTATTCATAGCAACCTGCTGGAAATTACCGCCTTTACAGGTTTACAATGATCACTAACTTAGAGACATTCATACAGAGGGACATTGTTAGTGTTGTACTAAATACTGTGAAATCACATAGAAACTGCCAACCGATTGACAATATGTAGGTAACAAAAGGGGTTGGATTGCACAACTACAGCAAGATGAGATGGGATGAATCAAAGAAAATATATATGCAATGAAATGAAGACAGAAGTTGAAAAGAAATGTGAATCATTGTTGAAAATTGAGGATGGGATCAACAACTATATATGCAATGAAATATGGGTTGTTGGTAGTAACATCAGGGTGTAGTCGAGACACCCATGGCAGGTGGTATGGAGGGAAGGATGAAGTGGAAAGGGGAACAATGCATGGCTGGTGGCAGGATTGGAACTGCATAGTGCCTTTTGCAGAAAATTCTGCAAACTGCTGTGGAGGCCCTACATGTTGTGAGGTGCCAATATGATAAAGGGAATCACCATGGGGATTTGAATGGGGCTGAGTGTATATGTACAGTGAGATGATGAAGGTGTAGTATAGGGGATGCATCATTTGCTGTAGAGACTGTGATAGCTCACAGAAATGATCGGTGTGGTAGTTGAAGTAGGCATCACAGCAGGTGTGCCATAGTGGAAACACTTATGCAAGGTTCATGATGAATATGCAACGGGATACCAAGGTGTAGCTGGAGATTTAAAAATTCAATACAGTGGTAGGTGGCTGTGCTGGAGCATATTTGATAAATAGAACATATGCTAGAACAAAAATGTTGAAACTGCTATTATGTACTTGATGAAAAAGAAATTAAGAAAGCGTTTAAAAAACAGAAAACAATCACCGTGAAGGGCAGCGATTAATGAGAGCAAGAGGCATTTTAGAATCACTACTTCATAATAAACAAAGACATGGTAAAAAATTCAAATGTAAGAAACAATTAATTGTAAAACAATAATTATGACACCCTACCTAACACCGCCATTGCTAATCATGCCCTAACTTTGTTAATGATATACTGATATATACTGACTGCTAGTGTATATTTGCTGCTAATCGTAACTTTCATCGATTGCCTTAACCCTAACCCACTGCTGCAGACATCATGCCATGTTGCCTTGATACTACCAAAACCAGCATTCTGTGTTAACACAAGATACACTGACAAAGGCTAACACCTACATTATAATACATACCCATAATCTAACACACTGCCAATATACCTATTCGACAATGTTTAATGTCCAGCTTTCAAATACACTAGATACATTACATCCTATTCACACTGAAGATACAATTTGATTGCTACTCGTATTTACAAAAAAAAGAACTGTCACACCATACCATCGATATATAAGTATTTTACACAAGTCGACTACCTCACACGACGCTAACACATCCTGCTGGAACAACTTCATTAATGCTAACACTTACTAACTATATACTGATTGTCATATTCTGCACTAGCATTTGATAACCAATGCTAACCCACTTGACGTTCTTCTATAGTAACCAAATTCCACCTCCAGGCTTGGAGATGACATGATAGAACTCATATGTTACAATGTCCAATGATAACTGGTTGTGAAGCGACTAGTATGTATGCAGTGGTGATGGGGGATAGGTGGCTACAGCAGGGGATGATAGGGAAGTTAATGGCAGAGGATGATAACGTAATGTTGTACCGAACTAGCAGAAATGGGAATGACTTGTGTTGGTTAAAATGTGTATTTGCAGCAGAAACTGTAATGAAATATGTACAGGGACCAATATGCCTTGGGGGCATCACATAGATGGTTTAATCATTGTAAGTCCACCGAGTACTCTAATTACTAAGTAAATTTATCATCTAAACAATGGGATCAACTGATAACAAAAGAACTAATTAAATTTCATTATGAAATAACTAAGTACTTCAACTACGAAATAGCTAACAACCAGCTAATTACTTAACTATCTAGCTAACAACTTACTTAATTAATGGTTAACAGTTTACTTAATTAACAGCTAACAATATCTAAATAACTAATCAGTAAAAGTTACATTGAAACTCAATAGAAATCATAATGGAAATCAGTTTAATAATCAGTAAAAAGATAATCCTGTTAAACTCAGAAATAACAACAAGCCTAGTTAATGAAACTTAGTCAGCGATGCTCAACAACAGCTAAAGAACCTACCTGACGAGCTGGTCCCTGCTTAATCTCAAATGACTGGTTGCAGGGGTTGTGAAATCAACTAAACTTTCAGATGCAAGCAGTGCTGGAGCCACTTGGTATGAATCAAGTGGGCTTTGTTCTGGTCAATGATGAAGCTTGCTGGGCTCGACCATCTGAATTATGTCCAAGCTATGCTTCACTGCGGTGTGAAGGGAGGGAAGGTGGTGTTTATGCATAGGCAGCGAGCCGTTGACAGTATGATATGTGATGGGCGCGGTAATCAAATTCACAAATCCTGATACATACAATTCATGAAAAGCATCAAATGTTGGGCAAGTGAATGGATACAGATGCAACGTGGGTGTGCTTATGTACAGATGATGAACAATATAAATTGCAGGAAAGTATTCTAACAATCAAATACATGATGTGGGCTAAATGACAGGAGGATGATTATTGATAAAGTATATATCAACTTTTTGCAGTTCATAAAAGAAATAAATAAGACATTTTCTGAGTTTAAAGGAACGAAACCAGGACACTGTTACTGTAACGCCCCGGATTTCCAAAACAAAGCTAAGTTAAAATTTTCATGGATTTCTTTTTTTTTTTTCTTTGCAGTGGAACTTAGAAAAGCTTTTAGCAGCGGAATAAGACGATAATGAGTCGTCGGTTTTAGAAAACTCCGAGCACGTTGCAGGTATGTGGCCAAGCAACTCATTGACCACCAAAGTGTTCCATTTTATCGAAAGCACATGTTTATTACAACACTACTGCTTAGAAAAGCAGTGAAGGTTCAATAAAAAGGAAGCAGTACAACTCTGTCTAGAGAAACTCTGGAACTTGATGCCGCCTTGCTCCGCATATCGCCACGCAGGTTCAACACCTGAAATCCCCACTAAACGGGGTCAGAACCACTGATGGTCTGGTAAGTAGGCAAACACCTATCTATTCAACTCAAGTAAATGCATAGACCACTCAGGGTCGCAGTTCGTAATACGACGCTCAAGCCTCCATGACTTAGCGTATATCGCAAAAGCCTCATCAGGGCTATGAGTTGAACATCCACGCAAGTCGTCATGACTTCGCATAAGCCTCTTCAGGGCTGTGAGTTAGAATAACCTCTTAAGTCTCTACGACTTAGCCTTGACTTCCTCAGAGTCACAAATGGATGTCTAGCTCAAGCCTTTATGCTTGGCACATCCGTATCCTACGAATCTAAGGACAGCTCTCCGAGCTTCACTTAGTCGTACGGATATCAATGGGGTTCTTTCCTAATCGGTCCAGTAGTATACCGACCATGACACCTTCACAAAGGTTATGCAGGACTGACTCAACAACGTCATCCACTCATACATTCAAAGTAGCGCTGTACCTAAGCTAATGCTTTGTTTCGATAATTGCACCTCCCCCTGGGCTTAGGGGACTCATATCTGGGCGACAACGCGACGATCTGGGGGTTGATTATTCTATGTATTTTAGATACCCCAGAGGCCTGTTGACCCCATCCCCCTAGTAGGACGGTACAGCATACCGGAAGAGATCCTTACTAGGTATCCGAATGCATTCTGCTACTGCAGTAGTTGGGTTCAATCCTTAGATATTTAAGGATAACCACGACCTCCATACCTCTGAGTGACGAAGGCCATCAATGAACTCTATCAGGTTCGGGTGAAATATATGTCACTCAAGGCTGCGCCATCACCGTCTTCCTCGGTGAGAAATTCTGAAAGGGGCCTGCCGGTCTTACAATTACTTGACGAACATTGCATGCCTATAGGGCAGCCTTTGAGAAGTATGTACCCGACCCCAATCAACCACACGGTTCTCACCGTGGAACAAAGGTTTTATTCATATGCATGCTTAACTCTGCTCTCGGCACTTCAGCCTTGACGAGCACTTCACCTCTTTCGGTGGAAACAACTCACTCCGGCTCAGCGGCCCTTACGAGTCTGGTTGTCTGATAATTCTCAATGAGCATGCACATGACTCGATTCTCTACGGATCGGCTACTCGGCGTATTTTTACGCAACGAGCTCAGGACCTCGTCAAGGCGCTACCACTACTTTGGCGCAACGGCTCTTACAAGTATGATGCCCTTGCAGGTGTCAGGGAGACGAGTCATTCTGACATCGTTATAACAAAGGACATCATTGTGCCACTTAACTGGTTTTGGCAGCTCTTCTGCCAACCATTCTGTCAACACCTTCTCTGCTCTACCAGCAGTGGTGCGACGAACCTTTCTACATTGTAGAAGGCGTTCCATAACTGGGTAGCACTTCTGCTACGTTCTTTCTGAGTCATTCTTAGCTCCTTCAGGAATTTCAGCAGCACTTCCTCTCTTTTACGGAGAAAGCGTGCGTTTCTTTTATCCATTTTAGCGGCATCTCCCCTCTTTGGTGGGAAATCGCTACGCTTAACTCGGGAAATGGATGCGCACCGTTGTGCGTACTTTGCATCCATCAAGGTTGCAGGAACCTTGGGCCATAGCCAGGCCATATGTAATTGATTTAGTCTTTACGTAAAGAGCATTTTGCCAAAAGGCGAAGCCTTTCCAATAGGGGCTTCATTCGTCAAGCAGAATCTTGTACGAGGAGCGGTAAGGGAATCGCATGGGTGATTTTGGAGTTGATCTCCATTTGAACGCTCACTTACGCGCCATATATGTAATATAAGCAGAACCCTGTGCTTTATACAGCGGCGGCGTAAAGGAAATGCATATACTATTGTTCAGGGTGTGTAACTGAACGAAATATTCTACATATATAACAAAGCAGAAGCCTTGGCATCGTTCGACGCGACGGCGTAAGTAAATACATTGCAGAAAGCAGGAGCCTTGGCATCGTTCGACGCGACGGCGTAAGTAAATGCATAATCGGAAGTGCAGTAATCGGAAGTACAGAAAGCAGGGAGCCTTGGCATCATACGACGCGACGGCAAAGGTAAATTACATAGCCTGTGCGATATAAGACGCGTCGGCAGAATCAGCAGATATACACCTAGATCTATATCCAACGATAGTTACGAGGCGAGCGAGTGAACACCGAAGTGTCCTAGAGGGCTCAACCAAGAACTAGGGTGAGATACTATTTTTGAAGAACGCATATACTGCGCATTCGAACATATATATCTGACGATAGTTACGAGGCGAGCGCGTGAACACCGAAGCGTCCTAGAGGGCTCAACCAAGAACTAAAGCAAGATACTACTTCAGAAAGTATATTCTATATACAAACAATCAAATACTTGAGAGAGATGGATCAACGAAGCGAACTTACTTCAATTTGAGGAAGAAACGACTCCGATTGCTTCAAACGCTTCGAACGAGGCTCGACTTCGAAAAAGGATCAACTTCGAACTTTGGACGAAAAAGGACTTGGACTTTGACTTTGAACCAAACCAGGTTCAAGTCAAGTCAACTGGGTTCAGACTTAGGTCAAGTAGGTTCAGACCTAGGTCAGGTGGGTTAGGACCAGGTCAGGTGGGCTCAGGTGGGCTAGGCTAGGTAGGGGAGGTTTGGAAAAGGAGGAGAGAGAGAGGGCTAGACGATTTTTCAAAGGAGGGGGGCTCCTCTATTTATAGATTCTGAAACTTGAGCCCCAAGTTTCAGAATTTCCATTTTAGTCCATAGCTTTTTCAGAAATTCCCTTTGATCTTATCCATCTGACTGTTTGATCTTATCCATCTGACTGTTTGATCTTATCCATCTGAGATATTTCCATGAGATATTTTCGTGGGTCCCACCGGATATTTTCTGAAGAATATTTATGTGGGTCCCACCAACATTTTCGTGGGTCCCGCAAAAAAGTTGAGTTTTCGGCATTTTTTCCGAAAAATTCTGAGTAGGCCATTATCTTCGTATTTATGCAACTAAGAAAGTTGGCTGGCAGGAATCTCTTGATTTCTAGCAGGGAGGAAGTTATGATCTCCAGAGCGTTTGAGCATATATTCGTGAAGATACGAATATCCTAAGTATATTTGGATCGCAGGAATCAGTTTGATTCGCTTTACGATAAAAACGCTATTTTTCACTGAAGAATGCCTCAGGAATTTATTTAGAGTTATCTAAAAAATTGCGGGTCTTACATCATTACCCTCTTAAAGGAATTTCGTCCGCGAAATTCAGTTAAGAGTACTAAGTGCGTAACTCGGGATACTTCTCCCATATGTTAGATTCATAATTTTATTCACTTAGTTCAACATTGTATTTATTCCAATCATTACCTCATATCATGATTCATGATCGATGAGGTATGTTTCTCATATCTGAGTTCAAATCATGCTACAACCACGATAGTTTGTTGAATCAACGTTCTTCCAACAGGCTATTTAACATAGCCATCTTGTGTAACTATTTTGTACACACAGATCATTCTTCTAGAGATTAACCATATTGGAATAAGTCCCCTGTCAGACTACCTGGTATTGGAAACGTACCTCCTCACAGGTTCGCCTTCGTCAGACTTACCTGATATTGGATCAGTACACCCTCACAGAATCATACTAGCCAAGCTACTGGTTTTGGAACATATACACTTGCACGGAGCTGTATACCCTCACAGGCTCACTTTGGCTAGACGATCTGATCTTGAATATGTAAAACCTCACAGGACTCTCTTCTTGGGAACAATTTCTCGATGGTTTATTTTATTAAGTAACTTTTAACGTTCTAATTACGCAAATTTAATTTCTCAATCATGTGGTCTATAGCCATAAATTTTGGGCATAAGCACTTAAGATTTAATTTAACAAATACAACATTACTTTAGAGAGCAAGGATACATATCGATCCAGATGACCATACACAAGGTCATAAGCCTCTTGTCTCGAGCGATTATTGGATCTTGTCCTTTGATAGCTTTTTACCCATTACAACTCTATCTATCAAGGTATTCAGATTCCTTGATACGATCATTATCCGTGAGTTGTTCGGCTGTCACCGCATAAACACGACCTGCCACAGGTTTCTGCTCTATCCTGGGTAGTGGCAGTCGTTGTTGTTGTATTTGTTGAGAGGGTCCTCCAGATCCCATATTTTTTCGTTGAAGATCTGAGGCCTTCTTGCGACATTCTCTCACACGATGCCCTGGTTTGCCGCAATATAGGCAACCTCCCGTATCGCGAGGACAAACCCCTCCGGGATGATCTGAGCTACACCTCGGGCATCGAAAATTAGGTTGTTGGTAGGGCTGATTGGCTTCTACCATCTGCAATGGCTGCTCGGCCGGTGGAGTAAAGTTGTTCTCCTGAAAATACTTCTTATAAAAAGGTGGTCGTGAGTCATGGCCACCTGAGAACGTCCTCTTATTGTTCCCACCATCAACTACGGGCCTCTTTGTTATGATCCCCTTAGATCGTGCCCAATCCTCGCTAATCTTTGAAGATGCTGCCACAGCAGCTTGAAAAGTCGAGGGCATGCTTGTTATCACACGAGATCGCAACCCTTCTTGCAATCCATTTATATATTTATCGGCCCTTTCTTGGTCGGTATCGAATAACTGAGAGCAGTACCGCTCAAGGTTCTGAAACTTAGTAGTATAGTCGATAAGACTCATACCACCCTGCTCCAATTCCAAAAACTCCATCTTCTTTTTATTCCTGGAGTGCAACGGGAAGTAATTATCCAAAAATGCTCTCTGAAAATCATTCCAAGTGATGACTTCGTGATCTGAGAACTGGATAATCTTAGTGGTATCCCACCACTTTTGTGCATTATCCTTCAGCCTATATGTGCCGAAGTTAGTCTTTCTATCCTCTGGTACTCCCAATACCAGGAATGCACGCTCCGTCTCCTCAATCCAGCTTTTTGCAAGCTCTGGATCGGCACTGCCAACGAAGACTGGTGGGTCTAGTTTGAGGAACTTTTCATAAGTTATTCCTCCAAAGTGCTCATTGCGAGGCGGGGTTGGTGCTTGCCTTGATTCACGAATGACAGACACAAGCCTGTTGAGCGTCTCCAACAGGAAGCCCTGTGTATGAGACTCCTCGCTCGACATGGTTCTCCTCGCCTTAGGAGTCATTTATCTATTCATGCAAATACACCCAAATTAGAGAAAGTATAAGATTTATACTTACAGTGCGATACCGTAAACATGACGGATCTTGAACCAGGTTTCTCAGACTCATGCTCTGATACCAATTCTGTAACGCCCCGGATTTCCAAAACAAAGCTAAGTTAAAATTTTCATGGATTTCTTTTTTTTTTTTTTCTTTGCAGTGGAACTTAGAAAAGCTTTTAGCAGCGGAATAAGACGATAATGAGTCGTCGGTTTTAGAAAACTCCGAGCACGTTGCAGGTATGTGGCCAAGCAACTCATTGACCACCAAAGTGTTCCATTTTATCGAAAGCACATGTTTATTACAACACTACTGCTTAGAAAAGCAGTGAAGGTTCAATAAAAAGGAAGCAGTACAACTCTGTCTAGAGAAACTCTGGAACTTGATGCCGCCTTGCTCCGCATATCGCCACGCAGGTTCAACACCTGAAATCCCCACTAAACGGGGTCAGAACCACTGATGGTCTGGTAAGTAGGCAAACACCTATCTATTCAACTCAAGTAAATGCATAGACCACTCAGGGTCGCAGTTCGTAATACGACGCTCAAGCCTCCATGACTTAGCGTATATCGCAAAAGCCTCATCAGGGCTATGAGTTGAACATCCACGCAAGTCGTCATGACTTCGCATAAGCCTCTTCAGGGCTGTGAGTTAGAATAACCTCTTAAGTCTCTACGACTTAGCCTTGACTTCCTCAGAGTCACAAATGGATGTCTAGCTCAAGCCTTTATGCTTGGCACATCCATATCCTACGAATCTAAGGACAGCTCTCCGAGCTTCACTTAGTCGTACGGATATCAATGGGGTTCTTTCCCAATCGGTCCAGTAGTATACCGACCATGACACCTTCACAAAGGTTATGCAGGACTGACTCAACAACGTCATCCACTCATACATTCAAAGTAGCGCTGTACCTAAGCTAATGCTTTGTTTCGATAATTGCACCTCCCCCTGGGCTTAGGGGACTCATATCTGGGCGACAACGCGACGATCTGGGGGTTGATTATTCTATGTATTTTAGATACCCCAGAGGCCTGTTGACCCCATCCCCCTAGTAGGACGGTACAGCATACCGGAAGAGATCCTTACTAGGTATCCGAATGCATTCTGCTACTGCAGTAGTTGGGTTCAATCCTTAGATATTTAAGGATAACCACGACCTCCATACCTCTGAGTGACGAAGGCCATCAATGAACTCTATCAGGTTCGGGTGAAATATATGTCACTCAAGGCTGCGCCATCACCGTCTTCCTCGGTGAGAAATTCTGAAAGGGGCCTGCCGGTCTTACAATTACTTGACGAACATTGCATGCCTATAGGGCAGCCTTTGAGAAGTATGTACCCGACCCCAATCAACCACACGGTTCTCACCGTGGAACAAAGGTTTTATTCATATGCATGCTTAACTCTGCTCTCGGCACTTCAGCCTTGACGAGCACTTCACCTCTTTCGGTGGAAACAACTCACTCCGGCTCAGCGGCCCTTACGAGTCTGGTTGTCTGATAATTCTCAATGAGCATGCACATGACTCGATTCTCTACGGATCGGCTACTCGGCGTATTTTTACGCAACGAGCTCAGGACCTCGTCAAGGCGCTACCACTACTTTGGCGCAACGGCTCTTACAAGTATGATGCCCTTGCAGGTGTCAGGGAGACGAGTCATTCTGACATCGTTCCAACAAAGGACATCATTGTGCCACTTAACTGGTTTTGGCAGCTCTTCTGCCAACCATTCTGTCAACACCTTCTCTGCTCTACCAGCAGTGGTGCGACGAACCTTTCTACATTGTAGAAGGTGTTCCATAACTGGGTAGCACTTCTGCTACGTTCTTTCTGAGCCATTCTTAGCTCCTTCAGGAATTTCAGCAGCACTTCCTCTCTTTTACGGAGAAAGCGTGCGTTTCTTTTATCCATTTTAGCGGCATCTCCCCTCTTTGGTGGGAAATCGCTACGCTTAACTCGGGAAATGGATGCGCACCGTTGTGCGTACTTTGCATCCATCAAGGTTGCAGGAACCTTGGGCCATAGCCAGGCCATATGTAATTGATTTAGTCTTTACGTAAAGAGCATTTTGCCAAAAGGCGAAGCCTTTCCAATAGGGGCTTCATTCGTCAAGCAGAATCTTGTACGAGGAGCGGTAAGGGAATCGCATGGGTGATTTTGGAGTTGATCTCCATTTGAACGCTCACTTACGCGCCATATATGTAATATAAGCAGAACCCTGTGCTTTATACAGCGGCGGCGTAAAGGAAATGCATATACTATTGTTCAGGGTGTGTAACTGAACGAAATATTCTACATATATAACAAAGCAGAAGCCTTGGCATCGTTCGACGCGACGGCGTAAGTAAATACATTGCAGAAAGCAGGAGCCTTGGCATCGTTCGACGCGACGGCGTAAGTAAATGCATAATCGGAAGTGCAGTAATCGGAAGTACAGAAAGCAGGGAGCCTTGGCATCATACGACGCGACGGCAAAGGTAAATTACATAGCCTGTGCGATATAAGACGCGTCGGCAGAATCAGCAGATATACACCTAGATCTATATCCAACGATAGTTACGAGGCGAGCGAGTGAACACCGAAGTGTCCTAGAGGGCTCAACCAAGAACTAGGGTGAGATACTATTTTTGAAGAACGCATATACTGCGCATTCGAACATATATATATGACGATAGTTACGAGGCGAGCGCGTGAACACCGAAGCGTCCTAGAGGGCTCAACCAAGAACTAAAGCAAGATACTACTTCAGAAAGTATATTCTATATACAAACAATCAAATACTTGAGAGAGATGGATCAACGAAGCGAACTTACTTCAATTTGAGGAAGAAACGACTCCGATTGCTTCAAACGCTTCGAACGAGGCTCGACTTCGAAAAAGGATCAACTTCGAACTTTGGACGAAAAAGGACTTGGACTTTGACTTTGAACCAAACCAGGTTCAAGTCAAGTCAACTGGGTTCAGACTTAGGTCAAGTAGGTTCAGACCTAGGTCAGGTGGGTTAGGACCAGGTCAGGTGGGCTCAGGTGGGCTAGGCTAGGTAGGGGAGGTTTGGAAAAGGAGGAGAGAGAGAGGGCTAGACGATTTTTCAAAGGAGGGGGGCTCCTCTATTTATAGATTCTGAAACTTGAGCCCCAAGTTTCAGAATTTCCATTTTAGTCCATAGCTTTTTCAGAAATTCCCTTTGATCTTATCCATCTGACTGTTTGATCTTATCCATCTGACTGTTTGATCTTATCCATCTGAGATATTTCCATGAGATATTTTCGTGGGTCCCACCGGATATTTTCTGAAGAATATTTATGTGGGTCCCACCAACATTTTCGTGGGTCCCGCAAAAAAGTTGAGTTTTCGGCATTTTTTCCGAAAAATTCTGAGTAGGCCATTATCTTCGTATTTATGCAACTAAGAAAGTTGGCTGGCAGGAATCTCTTGATTTCTAGCAGGGAGGAAGTTATGATCTCCAGAGCGTTTGAGCATATATTCATGAAGATACGAATATCCTAAGTATATTTGGATCGCAGGAATCAGTTTGATTCGCTTTACGATAAAAACGCTATTTTTCACTGAAGAATGCCTCAGGAATTTATTCAGAGTTATCTGAAAAATTGCGGGTCTTACAGTTACAGAAGAGCAGATGGCCAATGTTTGCTTGAGATGGAAAATACTCGCGAGAATGCAGGAATCCAATTCTCAAGGTCGAAATTGAATATGCTCCAGACTGACACTGTACATTTTGGGATCACTCTTATTCAAGAGAACGAACTCATAGTGACCAAACCCAGTAGTTTGAAAAATTCAGATATCTTGCCCACATCTGATGGTTTAGATGATCCGTTCTAAATCTCCATCCATAGTTATTAACCAATGTTGAACCAACTTTGAGTCCATCTCAAATTGATATACCGACACTTAGGTAGAGAGTAACTTCAACAGCTTCAAGCATGGATCACCCAGCAGCCATAGTTTAGACATTCATCCAGCACAACCAAACCATGAATATCAATCGACAAGTGAAAATCAGAGCACTCAATAGACAGAAGAATATCACTTCCTAAAACAATGCCTTCATCAATCTTGGTTTTCTCAGAAACCCATTTTGCGAACCATCTATTATAAAATAATGTAAAATATTCAAGCCATCAACAGAAAATGTAAGCCCTAGATCACAAACCAAGCTTAGAAAGGAACCAGAAGAGATCATAGATATCACTCAGTCTCTTAAGAAGTAGTAGATTATGCTGAAAATATGTTGTATGTGACATTGCAAGTTAATTACCTATTCCCAAACATGTGGCGAGCTGGTAGGCAGAGGAAGTTGGAAGCTCATCAGCTACGCACGATACCTTCTGCAAAGTGCCTTCCCTAATGACAACTGACTGGCCTTGATAGCAGTGGATCAATGGATTTTAGTATAGGATTCTTGGTGAGTTACTAATATCATAACTGTCAACTAGCAGGATCATTATTATCATCACCATATTCTTCTCTTTGTTTCTTTCCAAGCAGTAACAGCATCTTGACTTTGAATTAATATTGGAACAAACGAATAGCAACAGGAGATAACAAAAAAGAAATAAAACAGACCACCTAAAGAAGAGATGCAGGGGAACAATGAATGCTATCCAAACAAAAACTTATGATGATCGGATATCAACAAAGATGCCTATAACGTAACTTATGATGATCGGATGTATCCGATATATATACACGATGTGTCCAAAGATATCCAAACGAAAGGGAAATCTAGCAAAAACGATATCATGCTATATTGAACTACATAATAAGCACAGAAGAGGTAAAAAAAAAAAGGTGAACTAATGATGTTTAAAAAGAAAGAATGGACAGGATGCCAAATACACCCATAATGAAGACATCGGCTAAACTACTCAGCTAAAAAAAAAAAAATGCAACCATGAATGGAAGTGATCACAACGAACCCATACACCCACGCCATGTTACAAAAATTAAAGAGGGGAATAATAAAAAAAAGGAAGAAATAAAATGAGAAAAACAGAAAAGAAAGAGAAAAAAAAAGAACAGAAAATGCAAACAGAAAGTCGTGAGAATAAAGCAGGAAAATCAAGTTTGGAACAGATATTTCATCGAAAAACTGAGGAAACTTGATAAACACAGAAAGAATTTTTTGGAATAAACATTCCATTGATTGTAGCAAATGGAGGATTCGACCCTGCTGTATGCAGGACGATCCTGTCATTAGTGCTCTTATAAGAAAATGGAAAAAAAGAAATGAAGAAGAACAACGGAAATCAAGACGAAGGAACACTGAAAATAAAGGGGAAACGATGTTTTAGAAAAAAAAAAGGTGGAAAAGAGAGAAAAATGGTTACTTACCTGTAATGGGTTATGAGATTGAACGATTGTTTTTTAGCCGTCGTTTCACAGAAATCAGGTAATCGAAGAAGAGGAGGTGATGTCTTTTGATCAATGCTTGCTAGACGATGGATTTTCAGTCGATCAAAGGGAAAAACACAGGGAAAAAGAGGAAACAGGGGAAAGAGGAGGAAGGAAAGGAGCGGGGAAAACTTCAAGGGAGAAGTATCGAGGATTTAACATGGAGGGGTGAAGCGCGGATGGGTTGAGGAGAGACCCGCGTGATCTTTTTTAAAGGGGAAAAGGGGAAGATTCGAGAGGGTGGTCGGTTAGAGATCAATAGGAGAGGTAGGAGAAGGCGGGTGGTTCCGCGATGGGTGGTTCGGAGGGGTGCGATGGGGAAGAGGGTTTCAGTGGATGGCTCGTGAAGGGAAGCCGAGAGGGGAAAAGAGAAAGAAAAGGGTTTGGAAGAGGGTTTTTCCAGAGAGGTTTTGTGAAGGCTGAGAGAGAGCAACCCTATCAAAAGAAAAAAACCGAATTAGGGTTTTTATTTTCAAGCATGTCTTTCTACTTTATAAAATTTCCAAAACGAGGTTCTTTTTATAAGATTTTTTTGAAAAAAAAAAAGATAGACTTAAATAAAAGATGATTTTCAAAAGGTGGTTCTAAAAGCTTATTATTATATATTTTTTTTTGTATTTTCTTTGTGTTTTTCTGATTTTTGTATTTTTGACAAAAAGACTTTAAAACTAGGGAAAATGAGAGATTAAAGACTTTTTTTGGAATTTTTTTTTTTAAATATTTACAAAAGAGGAGTTTTCTGAGAATTTTAACGTTGTTCTTTTGAAAATTCTTCAGAAAATGGGTTAGAAATGAAAGATTGGGTCTGGTTTCCAACAAATCTGAGAAATGAATGGAAATTTTATCAAAAATTTGACCTGATTATTTAAAAGATGGACCCAGGGGCAAAGAAAGAATTTTTGGATTTTTGGAAAATTTGGGGTGTTCACAAGGGTCTTATTATAAAACATGATTATATAGCTTTATGAGTTTCATTTAACCAAAAATTGGTTATGTAGGGGGGATTACTGGAATTTATGGGGGCACTATCTCTAATTAGTGGTGAATTAAATTTAATCTTATGGAACACGTATAAATGAAGACCATGGTTATGGCAGCTCATATGATAGAGCATTTTGTGCTCAGTAAGAGGATTGTGGAGAGCCCCACGGTTAGAGATTGACTTAAATAGCTCAATTGAGAGAACACGTGTCACTACAAGAAAATATGTTATTAGCGACAGAAATTAGCGACAGAATTATTTCGTCGCTAGTTAGCGACGGTTTACCGAGCGAAACACATCCGTCGCTATAATCGCTGAAATTTATGAAAATAGTGATGAACTATATCCCGTCGCAAAATCCGTCGCTAATTACTGGTGGATTTTGCGACGGAATACTTGGTTGTAACGGACGCAGCGTTTGGTGACGGTGTTTGCGACCGACAATTTACCGTCGCGACGTAGCGACGGACTTGGCGACGGAATATATTCCATCGCCATTTACTTGTTTTTGATTTACGGCGGCTTAGCGACGGAATTTCTCTGTCGCTAATCCGTCGCTAAGTGTCGCATAACCCTATCCCAGCCCTCTTTTCCTTTTCTTCTTTTGCTGCTGTCGCTCCCGCCAGCCGTTTGTCGTTCCTGGTTCGCCGTCCCCCGCCAGACGTCGCTTGTCGATCGCCGACGCCCGAAGACAGGTTCGCCAGCCGTCCCCGCCGTTCGTCGTTTCCAGCAGTGGGTTTAACCCCCTGCCTTTTCAGCAGGGGGGGTCGACCCTCAGCCGGAAAGGCAGTGGGTTTAACCCCCTGCCGTGCCGGAAACGCAGGGGTTTAACCCCCTGCCTTTCCGACAGGGGGTCGACCTCCTGCCTTTACGGCAAACGCAGGGGGTTTAACCCCTGCATTTCCGGCATGGGGGGTCGACCCCCTGCCTTTCCGGCAGGGGGTTAACCCCATGCCGGAACAGGCATAGGGTTAACCCCTTGCGTTTCCGGCAGGGGGTCGACCCCCCCTGCCTTTCTGACAGATCGACCCCGGCAGGGGGTTAACCCCATGTCGGAACAGGCAGGGGGTTAACCCCTTGCGTTTCTGGCAGGGGGTCGACCCCCCATTCCGGAAAGGCAGGGGTTAAACCCCTGCGTTTCCGGCATGGGCTGTAACGCCCCAAAATCGTGGACTTGAAACCTTTTATGAAAAAGGTTGAAAGCTTTGAAATCAATCATTTATCAGAGTTTAAAACAGAAGTTCAGCGAAAGATCAGGTTCAAAAAACAAGTCCCTAGACCTTGGGCGCATTACAACCAAAAGCAGATTTCCCCTTACAAACCGATTTGCAATTCAAATATATATTTTATTGAAATGAAAAGAAGAACCACATTTTTGGTAATACAGTTTTAGAAATCCAGAGTTCTAATAAAAAGAGATGCTTTCAAAGAAACCTTATATCACAGCTATCAAAAGAGTCCCCAGGAGCGCAACGTCAGGAAAGGGCATTGCTTTGAATGCATCGTGTCATCGTGCCATCGCAAGCTGTATCAACCTGTTCACCACCTGCCCAGAAAATGGATCAGTCTCATAACAGACTAGTAGGGGTGCAAGGGAGAAGAAAGAACAAAAGCTACAATAAGCAAGATAATCGCTAGATCAAGCAGGAAAAGCACAACCTGTTCACCACCTTGCCCCTCGATTTGCCTTTGCATTAGCATGTGCATGGGTTTGTCCCTTGTTAGCCTGCACTCTCTGAGTGCAGCTTTGAGTGCATAGTGTATATCGTTTCACTTGTCTTACAAGCCACAACACACACTTATGCACATAGTTATGCTTTTCCTGCTTGATCTAGCGATTGCAGCACCCCGAACGGAAGCAGGGGTTGACCCCCTGCCGGAAAGGCAGGGGGTTTAACCCTTGCTGGAAATGCAGGGGTTAAACCCCCTGCCAGAAACGACGAACGGCGGGGACGGCTGGCGAACCTGTCTTCGAACGGCGGCGATCGACAAACGACGATCGGCAAACGACGTCTGGCGGGGGACGGCGAACCAGGAACGACGAACGACTGGCGGGAGAGACAGCAGCAAAAGAAGAAAAGGAAAAGAGGGCTGGGATAGGGTTATGCGACACTTAGCGATGGAGTAATTCCGTCGCTAAGCCGCCGTAAATCAAAAACAAGTAAATGGCGACGGAATATATTCTGTCACCAAGTCCGTCGCTACGTCGCGACGGTAAATTGTCTGTCGCAAACACCGTCGCCAAATGCTGCGTCCGTTACGACCAAATATTCCGTCGCAAAATCCACCACTAATTAGCGACGGATTTTGCGACGGGATATAGTTCATCACTATTTTCGTAAATTTCAGCGATTATAGCGGCAGATGTGTTTCGCTCGGTAAACCGTCGCTAACTAGCGACGAAATAATTCTGTCGCTAATTTCCGTCGCTAATAACCTCTTTTCTTGTAGTGACACATGTTCTCTCAATTGAGCTATTTAAGTCAATCTCTAACCGTGGGGCTCTCCACAATCCTCTTACTGCGCACAAAATGCTCTATCATATGAGCTGCCATAACCATGATCTTCATTTATAGGTGTTCTATAAGATTAAATTTAATTCACCACTAATTAGAGATAGTGCCCCCATAAATTCCAGTAATCCCCCCTACATAACCAATTTTTGGTTACATGAAACTCATAAAGCTATATAATCATGTTTTATAATAAGACCCTATAGCAACACTTGATCCAAAACCAGGATCCAACATGATGGGTTTGGCCATGTCTATGGATGCAAACCAGTTGTAGTTCTTACCTAAGTATAGACATGAATCAGATCTCCACTATAACATCAGATCTTAGTGGTGTATGTTTGAATAAAGATCAGAATAATTTAGGGTTGAAGATCGGATAGGGTCAAATATATGATATGAGTGAGACATGTTTTCTCCATATATGGATCCTTTAAGTAAGATTCAAATGTACATTCATAATGGGATTCTGATATTTTCAATCAGTTTACTTTTGCATTCGGATCTCAAATTGATCCAATGCAAAATCTGACCAGATTATGTCTTGCATATAAATAACTTCTTTTTGTTCTATGTTTCGGGATCTAGTATCACCACATGTATTTTGGATTTGGATTCAACTTTACCTCATCATATCTGAATTTGAATTTGAATTTGAATCTACTGTTTAAATTTGGATTCAGATTCGGATCCTAAAAGATCTAAGCCCAGTTCTACCCGTTTGCACCAATGTCAGATTCAGCCTGATTCATATGGAATCCGTTCTCAGTCAATTCAATTCAAAGAGGCCGATTTACCTATCATTTCAAACTCTGTTTTAGTATTCTTAATAGATTTTTAACATTTTAAATATTTTAATAACACGTGTCATCCAGTGGTGAAAAGTACGGATTCAATCCGATTCGATTTCATTAAGAGTTCTTTTCTTGAGAAACCGATTTTAACAACACTGGTTCGCACCCTATGAACAACGATCTGTGAACTGTGGTAAAAAGAACCCTAAACCCCAGCATCGCGTTTCCCTACGAATCCCCGCCAAAATCTCTTTCTCTCTCTCTGTCTTTCTGCCGAAAGAAGAAGGAAGAGGAGGTTGTCCCCCCACCCAGGTACTCTCTCTCTTCTTTGTCTCTTCTTCTTCTTCCGTTCTCCATCTTCTTCTTCTCTTCGTTCTTCTTCTTCTCCTTCCTCTTCTTCTTTGAGTTTTACTTAATTATTTGGTTTTAAACTTTAGTTGTATATTCCTTGATTAATCGAATCTCGTAGTAATTATGTTTATGTATAAAAATTTGTTGCGTATTGTGTTTTTATAAATTAAGCTTTCAAGAGAAGACGTCTTGTCCTAATTTTCATAAAAACCATGTATGCATGCCTCATGCCCATATTGTATCCACGTTCGTGGACATAACCTTAAATAGATGGTTTATTTGTTAGATACTTACAAAGATCAAGGTGCTACATTAATGTTGTTTTTACATATTATTCTCATATCTTTCAGTATTTATTTGAGTTTTTTTATTTCTCATTGTTATTTCTTTTATTTATTTGTGTTTTTAGATATATTTTTTTTTAAGTTTTTAAAAATGTGTTTTTAAGGCTTGTGCTTTACTCCTCTCTTCATATTTTAGTGGAACCCTTCTCTATGCCCCATCGCTTTTCACAACATGGTTTACATCATTGTTTCAGTGAAGATGGTGTCAATTGATCGATGTTTATATGGTTATTCTGTGGGAAAAGTAATTTTGTTGTGATCATCTTATATAGTGTTCTATGTCTGAATCATTGTTGGTATGGTTATTTGGGAGAGTGCTTATTCTCTTAGTCATTGTTTTAGGATCACTAGTCGAATGGAACGTGTTCAGCTTTCAGGTAGACTAATTTGAAGTTTTTGATGGATAGCGTAAAAGGTGCGCTTTTGCCTTGAGGCGCGTTAATGAAGCGCAAGTGCCTGTGAGGCAATAGGCTCTCAATTTTTGAAAGAAGAGAGAGGCCCGATTGTTTAGGGCTCTCTCGCCTCTGCCGAAAGGAAGAAGAAGAACCCTCTCGTGTTCTTTCAAGAAGAAGAGGAAGAAGGCCCTCTCTCTCTCTCTCTGCCGAAAGGAAGGAGGAGGAAGGAGGGTCCATTCGGTACGCACCCCTCTCTCTCCTTCGTCTCTTCTTCTTCTTCTTCTTCTTCTTCTTTTCTTTTCCTCCTCCTTCTTATTCTTCCTATGCTGATCTTCTTCTACTTCCTTCTGCAGATCGTCTTCTCCTCAGGTTAAAAAAACAAGGGAGGCCCGATTGTTTAGGTCTCGCTCTTTTCTTCTTCCGTTCTTCTCCTTCTTCCTCTGCCCAACTTCTTCTTCTTTTGTTTTTCTTCCCCTTCTTATTGTTCTTCTGATATTCTTTTTCTTCTTCCCTCCTACTTCCTTTTCTTCTTCTCCCCCTTCTTTCCTCCTCGTTTTTCTTCTTCCCTTCCTCTGTTCTTCTTGAACAATCGGGCCTGTTAATTAGAAAATTACTTTGTTCTTGTTAATTAATTAATTAATTATATATTGATTTAGTAATTCATTGATTTGTTGCTTATTTATTAGCTGCATGCTATTTGTATTATATAATTGTGTTTGCTAAGTATAACTATGTGTGGTGTATAGCATTATGTTGTCCTTTATACAAATATGTAGAGTGGTTCTTGCTAGTTATTGTGATTTTTGGTCTTGTTCCTTGGTTAAATAATCACATCTTCTTTGTTGGATCAGTTAAATTATTGCATTGTAGTCATTTCTTTGAATTAGTTTTATAATTTAGTTTAGATTGTCCACTTAATATCTAATTATATATTAATAGTACATAAATGATGCTTTATTTTGTTTTTTTATTTGGTCAAATTTTTAATATTTTTTGTGAATCTTACGCCACTAGCTTTTTATCCCTTTTGTCACAAGCCTCCAAAGTGGTTGAGAAACTTCTAATTCAGAGTTAAACTTGAACCAACTCTATTGACACCACTAGAACTCGCCATTATATCTGAAAAGTGAAAAGTGAATAGAAAATATGTAAATAAAGTTAATAAACACTTCAAAAAAATAGTAACAAGAGCTCCACCCCTCTAACTGTGTGCCTGATAGAAAATAACAAAGGCAGGGGTTGAGGCAGGGGGGAGAGCCCCCTATCAGAAAACAGATCTGAGGCGGGCTCTGCCCCCTGCCGAAAACCTGCGACTGAGGTAGGGGGTGGAGCCCCCTACCGGAAAACAAATATGAGGCAGGGGGCAGCCCCCTGCCGAAAAACAGATTTGAGGCAGGGGAGCCCCCTGCCGGAAAATAAACTGAGACAGGGGCCTCCACCCCCTGTTGGAAAACACGAACGAGGTAGGGGGCTCCGCCCCCTGCCAAAAAATAAACTGAGGCAGGGGGCGAAGTCCCCTAACGGAAAACAGATCCGACGCAGGGGGCAGCCCCCTGCCGGAAAATAGATCTGAGGCAGGGGGCGGAGCCCCCTACCGGAAAACAGATCTGACGCAGGGGGCAGCCCCCTGTCGAGAAACAAATATGAGGCACGGGAGCCCCCTGCTGAAAAATAAACTCAAGCAGGGGCCTCCATCCCCTGCCGGAAAACACGAAAGAGGCAAGGGGATCCGCCCCCTACCGGAAGAAGGGGAAGAAGAACGGAAGAGGGAGGAGTGCATACCTGAGAGAACCGGTGGCTGGGGTCGCCGATGGATGGCTGCGGCTACGATCGTCGGGGTCTAGGTCGCCGACGAGACTGAAGGGGACGAAGAGCGAGGGACGGCTGGGGGAGAGGGAAAGATCAGCGGGGAGGGGTCTGTCGTAAGCCCCTCCCCTTGCGTAGCCTCTTTAGGGTTCGGCCCCGACCCCGATAAACATTTTGGATCCGGATCGGACCCGACCTGAGTCCAAAATAAATTTTAAATATGGACAACAATAGGCTCGGTCAAAGTTGACCGAGTCTATAAAGTGGACGGACTCGGCCCCGATGCATTGACCGAGTCCAACACTTGTTGACCGAGTCTGCCCCGTGTCTGAAGCCGCACTCGTGTCGGGGTGTGTCGACACGGGTGCATCGACCTCCTAACCGAGTCCATGTGATATCGGTTATATCCAATTATGCCTACATTGAAACCACATCCAACCCAATTACATCCCTAGATGTATCTGACATCTATCCAGCTATATCTTGATCATGTGGCTTAATCAAATTGCAAATTCTGCAGTCCAATCTACAGAATTGGAAGTGTCAATGACTCTTAAGGAAATGAGAAGGTTTGTTTGTTACATACATAATGTTCATAATTTCGCAAGGTTGAGGTTCAATCGACTACACTGTACAAGTATTATAAATTGTGCTTTTGTTCTTTCAGAATTTTTTTTTCTTTTTTTGGATATTAAGTATTATTAGGAGTTTCACATTATCAAAGAAGGCACCAAACAAGGGCCTAGCAAGTTTCACAGAGAGAGAAAGTGAAGGAGTGGGGGGAGATGGTTTACTAGATCTGAGGAATTTTCTTTATATTGTAACATCATATTTCATATATATAGGTTCTACATAAATATTTCCTCTTGAAAGGCTAAGCTTTTTGATATACTATAACCAAAAAGGGTACCAAAACATCCAATAATGCATAATATTACAATATTCAATAACCTAAAATCTTAGACTTTTTAATATATTCAATAACTGCAATATTCTACATTATGCATAGATGGACAAGCAGGAACAATTAGACACGATAACTAGCAAACTAATTTGGCTTTTAAAATTGTGATATGCATGAGCTGAAAAACTGACCTCCGTCTTGGTTTTGAGGGCATGCTGCAAAACCTTGGAAAGGTGCTGTATAAGGATGGATGCCTTCTGGTAAGACTTAGCAATATCTAGTGAGTACAACTCCACAACAGAATCAGCAAGAAACTGGATATGTTTTATGTTTTCCGGTTCAACAAATTTGGAGTGTGCCAAAAAAATGTTCTGTACATGTTCGTTAGGAAGGAATCATAGCAATCTGAATTTAACTGCAGAACCATGCTTCGGATGAGTAAGAATGCTGCCAAAGAGACTCTCCCTCCTCCAGTTGCCCATAGGTGGATGGCAATCTGCAATCACCTCACATATGAGATAATAAAAATCCATTAAGTGATAAGTTATTAGACATTCATCACAAGAATGCCCTTGCAATAGCCGAGTGTAACAGCAATGGTTCAAATCAATCTCATGTATAATGATAATAAGTTAACTATAGGGGTTCCAATCTATGTGACCTCCGGGCAGATTAAGTACACCTCTTCCCTTGTGATGGACAAGCACTTTGAGACAAACAAGGAAAAAACCTTTCTCAAAATATGAATTATTATGAAATAATAGATGCAAACACCTAAAAAGGGTTTTCCATCTGCAATAAATGAATTTTGTGAAATAACCACATTTGCTCATTAAAAAATTTAGCACTGAAACCCCTTGTTCCCTACGTCTTTCCTCATAAAGAAAACTTTTCTCCCAAAGAAATACCAAATATATCCTTTCTGCTGTACCAGCGGGATCATGCAATATAGATCCTGGAAACTTCATTGCATTTAAAAGAAGTCTCACGATTTTGCCGTAGAAATGGCCTAATGTAATGAACAAAGCATAAAACTAAAAAACAAACATGTTTTTTGGAAAAACACAGACATGACAACGTCAGCACACAAATACAAGCATGCACATGGATAGCATGGGGCACATCCGTGCATGTTTACGGATACATATGCATATCTTTTGCTTCTCAATAGATTCTAGCTTGTTCAACAACAGTTACCTTGCTAAGCCTTTGTAGCAAAACCGGAAATGCAACTAAAAATATAACTGAATCTCTGAGCCGAGAAAGGACGAAGACAATTATCTGTGTATCTGTAGCCTGAGTCAGAAGATACAATGTACTTTTGATGTAAGACTTAACCAGTGGTTTCACTGAGGCCCATTTTGAAGTATTTTGCAAGCTCAGTACAGTGTCCTTGCAACCAGAGCTTGACATTCCCAATAATCTTCGGAATATACTGTCTGCTTCATGAAGCACAATTAACAAAACCTTGCAGAAAGCTGCTCTTGTCTGAATCTTGTATAATAGAGCATCAGAGTTATCACTTCCATAATGGCATGCAACCCAGAATCCATTTAACAGATTAGGAAGCACAGAGATGTTTTGTTGATTCATGATCTGTTGGCACCATGAATCAATGGAGAAACTTGTGAGGATTTTATGTTCACATAAACTTGAATTTTCCCCGGTTTTGTTGCTGCTGCTCTCATTTGGTTCACCTTCATTATCTGAAAGCTGTCATGTGAAGGCTAACAAAGTAAGCAACACATAAAAGTTGAGAATAAGTGAACACAGGAAAGAAAGAATCAAGAAATAGCCCAAATAATGGCATCAAACAGAATAAACAATATTTTAGAAATTTTTATATCACAGTAGTATAAAATATAAATCAATGATCAACAAGCAATAAAATAGGTAGACATGCATTATATAACTATAAAAAATATATATTATCATAGTCACAAATATCGGTCTCGGACATATCTTAGCAAGGCAATTTCTCTAGGTTTGGTTGATAAATATAAATTTGGTGCTTAAAAATTTTTTAAAAACAGTAGCAATAAGTGAGAAAAGCAACACATAATACAAAAAATAAGTAAAAAAACAAAAGAAAGAAGAAAAACATAGTTAAGATATAATAAAAAGTAAAAGGCACCTTATAATATCATGATATTATCACGATAATATCATGACATATATAAATTTATGATATTTTTAAAATATTGTGATATTTTGCCATTAATATCGTTTTATGAATTTACAGCTATATTCTCGCTTCTTATGTTAAATCACATATGAGACTTATGTATCATATGTGTATTACATTTAGTGTGGTACCCCCTCTTTGTATTTATGTGTACATTTCATTTTTTCAGGGGTACTTATGGATTTTAGCATTAGTTAGTGGTAAGCTTAGTTGTCAAAGGTGGTGCCTAGGCATAAGCCTAGGTCGGTATTTTTTTTTCGTTGACTGTTATCAACATGTATAAAAGGGGGAAAAGGGTCATTTTTCCCCTTTTTTCGCTCCACTCTCTCTCGCTCCGTTCTCTCTCCTTTCTCTCGCTAGGGCAGAGCCGAAGAAGGTCAACCTTCTCCTCCCTCTACAGGTACCGCTACCTCTCTCTCTCTCTCTCTCTCTCTCTCTTAAAAGTTGTACTCTCCATATGAACCTTACAAACAAAGGTAAGTGAAGAAAAAGAATTAAAGTATTCTAATAATGTGTTCAGTGTTTCAAGCTGTTGGTGCCATGGTTTTCTTCATCATATTTTGGGACATTATTTGGTAGCATTTTGTTTAACATTTCACATTTTTTTTAACATTTTTAAACTGTCCTTTTGAGTTCACACTTCACAGTTTGGGCTGGCTCCGTGGTGTGATTCCAATGATGTGAGTGTGATATATTTGATCAGAATATAAATCTAGAAAGATCAAATGCTCAGTGATGGCTTGCCTATAAAAAAAAAGAGTGATGAAGCAAACTGTTGGGTGTCATATTTGTACTAAATAGACATTATCGGTTTATTAGGATCACTTTATACCAAGGTTGCCAGACTAGGAAACAGAAGCGGGAAATGATACAGAAAGCGGAAGCGAGAAGCAATGAATTTTAAAATATATAGGAAGCGGGAAGCGAAGAATAAATAAAAGAAATATATGAATTGAATGAAAATCAAAATGAAACACAAATAAAAACTAAAATAAAAGTGATGAATATTAAATTTCATGTTTTTTTAGTGTAAGAATTAAATGTATAACAAAATCTAAAAATGATGACTACCAATTTAGAGAAAGCACATGGAAGTGAGTGAGAAAGGTGAGAGAAAACACATAAAAACAAGAAAAGTTGAGTAAGAGAACATATAAGAAGAATAGATGAGGCGTGTGGAAAGCATAGGAGAAGCATGGGGGAATCGAGGTTCTCATCAAGTTTCGGAAGCGAGGAGTATCACGCTTCTGAAGCGAGTTTCCAGGAAGCGAGCTTCCCACCTATCTAAGAAGCTTCCGGTAGCTCTGCTTTATACACCAGTGTAAAGAGTATCTCCATGAAATTGGGATCAATGCTGCCATGAATAATATTTTCATCTATGTTGTGGGAGTTATGTTTTTCTCTTTTTTTTCCTCTTATAAACCAAACATTTTCGCTTGTTGGCTTTTGTAAATTTCCTTTTGACTTTTTCTCTAAATTACTGATTCTATGAAAGAAAACCAATCATTTTTTGAAAATCCCCTACAAATTCCCGTGCGGACAAGTTAGAAATTCTTCTAAAAAAATTTACTGTGATCCGAACAAATCTCAGCCACACTCCAATTTTTGTTACTGGCTATTTCCAATGTTGCATGTGTGGGCACATATATACATTTGTTAGGGTATAAGTGCACAGATAAACATTTGTTTGGGTATAAGTTCACAGATCTCATCTTGGGCAGTCAATGGGCCGAATCCATGTCTGGTATCTGACTGAGCCCAAACCCAAACATCAGGATAGGCATAAAATAATGACCAGAACCCAACTCAAATTAGGTTTAACTATGTTTTTTGGGGGACATTTTAAAAAAAACACCTAAATTTTGGTTGATTATAAAAAACACATCTAAGTTTTCAATATTGTTAAAAACACACCTAAACTTTTTTATAGTTAATAAAAAACCTAGGGTTTGCTCCTGTTAAAGTTGTCATTAAATGTGTGCTGCAATTACAAAAAAAAACTTAAGGGTTTTTTTATTATGAATTCATATTTTGCTGATATGTTATTTGTTGCTTACTCATTTTTATTTAGCAAATTTAGATGTTGCCTTTTTTTAGATTCTTATCATTTTTTAGAACAATGGAAGGGGGCTTCATCTGCAAGTGCTAGTGGGTCCACATTTTCAAATTTGGAACATATTCAGAACTTTAAGAGAAAATCAGGTGATCCAGCATGGGAGTGGGCCTATATTAAGGATAAACAAGATCTGAATTCTGTGACATTGTAATATCAAAAAAAAAAAAAATTTGGTTTGGGCCGGATCCGAACCCGACCCGGGCCACCGCCCCTCGCTGTCATTAAAAGACAGCGAGGCAGGCGGGAGGAGGGTTACGAAACCCCCCTCACCGCCACTTGCTCTCTGTCTCTCCATTTCCCTCTCTCGCTCGTCCACGGTCACCGACGCCGGCGACCCCCGACAGCCGCCGCCACCAACATCGGCGACCCCACTTCCTTCCGACGAGCTCCTCTTCGGCGAGCTTCCTCCGAAAACCCCCTGGTACGCCATCGCTTCCTCTTTCTCCCTCTTTTCCCTCTTCGTCTCTTCTCTCTCTCTCCCTCACTTCTCTGTGTGCCCACGGGAGGGGTCAAACCCCCTCCCTGTGCCCCCTTTTTTGCAGGAGAGGGGCCCGACACCCCTCCCTGCTCTCTGTTATGGTAGGGGATAGGGCTGAGCCCCCCTCCTTGCTTCTGTTACGGTAGGGGAGGGGCCGAGCCCCTCCTCCCTATTCTTGGCTATGGCAGGGGAGGGGCCGAGCCCCTCCTCCCTGTCCCTTTTATTGCACCAGCAGGGGCCATTGGCCCCTGCCTTTCCGTGTGCCAGCAGGGGCCGATGGGCCCCTGCCTTCTTTTATGCGAGCCGGCAGGGGCTTATGGCCCCTGCCTTTCTTGTTGCCAGCAGGGGCCGATGGGCCCCTGCCTCTCTTTTTGCTAGCCAGCAGGGGCTTATGGCCCCTGCTTTTCTATTTGCCAGCAGGGGCCATCGGCCCCTGCCTTCTTGCCAGCAGGGGCCGATGGGCCCCTGTCTTTCTTTTGCCAGCAGGGGCCACCGCCCCTGCCTTTCTTTTTTGCCAGCAGGGGCCGATGCCCCCCTGCCCTTTGTGCGCGAGCCTATACCCTTGGCCGACAGGCCCGGGAAATCTTTGGAAGCTACATCGTGATGGGGACAGATCATTACAATTGTTGGTCTCCAACGAGGAATTCCTAGTAGCGTGAGTCATCTGCTCGCATGGGCTACATCTCTCTTTTGGCAGCTAGAGTCTTTTGATCTTGCCCCATCTTCTTTTCGAGTCAATTGGGACAGTTGGCCCCAACCTTATGTATCGACAAAGTCGAGTCTTTGCCTTTCTTTTGTTTTTGTCAGAGTTTGCTTGTTAATATCACATATTTGCAGCTACAACGGATCCCACTCGCGCTCCGCGACCCGAGCCGTCAATCGTGTATGTCCGCAGACGTCAGCAAGCTCGTAACCCTCCAAGGTAGGGGAAAAATTGCACAAAAGACTTGGATAATTGAATTAAGTTCAATTGAACTAAAAGCGACCATTGAATGAATATATATATATATATATATATATATATATATATATATATATATATATACAAATATATATATATATATATATATATTTATACGAGTATCCACTTCACTCAAGGATGCGGTTTCGCAATCCTTGCCCTTTACCTTGCCGTCGCGCTCTGCGCCTAGGCTCTTGCTTTTGCATTTGCATTGGTATTGCCTTGCTATTGCAGATGACGTGCAGGTTCTTGCTCTTTGCAGATGCCTTAAGGGCATCCTCGTGGAGGATGCAAGAAGCATTTACCACTCTCCCTCTTGCGACAAGAGTTTAGTCGGGAGCGAGCGAACTTTTTAGCGGGTGTTCTGTTGAGAAACTCGTATCCCGTCTATCGAGGCCGGTATCGAGTCATGCGAGACATGTAGATACCCCGATAGCGGATGTGATTCGACATAATCACATGCATCATGTTGGCACAAGGTACTGCAGTTTCAAAAGATAGAGTAAAGTTGATAAACTTTACATCTTTGTGAAACACTCCTGTTGAGGCTTCTATTGAGGAGCTATACCCCCTTTATCCTAGAGTACTTGTAGTCGTGCACGACACGTCTAGTACTGCGATGATCGGATGAGACGGTCGTGCGACCTCAAACAACGCTAAATGCAAACTGTTGTAATCACATAAATGGCCTCACATTCGCCTTCACAGGCAAGATGCTCGAGTGGTTTAAAGACCACAACATAGAATGGGTCGTTAGTTAAGCAATCCCTAACGCACTCGTTCGCTTCTGGTTGTCTGTCAAGGGAGAGGACAGATCGGTACAAAAACTCCAATGGACAGGTTGTTAACAACCACCCCACGGGCAATGATCCGGCCTCCCCAGTCATTGGAGTTGGGGGAAACGGGCTACAATAGTTGGCTCAACACTTCTGCAGAAGTTGGATGCATCCGTGGCACTGCTTTTCAGCCTCTGGGGAATCCTCTCTCGGCTAAAGCCGTCCCCTTTGGAGCGGACTCAACTAGCTATTCGGGTTATTGAAAATACATAGAATAATAGACGCCCGAACTAGTCTCAGTTGTTTCTATGTTTTGCCTGCGCGTACCCGCAGGCCAGTAATATCGAAACATAAAGTCTGTTCACATTGGTTGCTGAGCTGTGAGACTCGCCTGCACTACCGACTCGCTTGCACCACCGACTCGCTTGCACTATTGATTCCTTGCACTACTGATTCGTTGCACTACTGATTCGCTTCACTACTGATTCGTTGCACTACTGATTCGCTGCACTACTGATTCGTTGCACTACTGATTCGTTGCACTACTGATTCACTTGCACTACTTATTCACTTGCACTACTTATTCGCTTGAACTACTTACGTGTTTGCACTAATTATCTGCATGCATTGCTTACCTGTTTAACTGCATATTTGCTTTAAACTGCGTAAATTAAATTGCATAATTCAGTTCCTTGTAGTCTCTCATGTGCACCTACTAGTTTTTCGCGAAACTAACCCATTCTATGGGTACAGGTGATGATTAGGTACACCACAGGCGATGGCGCAATGGCAAGATGGCTCCAAGACGTTCTTCTTCCTGCTCTTAGCTCGCGTCCTGTTGTTTGGGGTTTTGTAACAGATTTTTCTTGGAATATCCGAATTTTGTACTATTTGGAGAACTTCTTAAATGAAAGTGGCTTTTCCAAGTATTTGCAAGTAGCATGTGTTGTGCGTTTTGGTTCTTTTAGCTAACGTGCTCAAAGTTGTCAACTTGCCTTTTTGAAATTAATAAAAGTATAGTCTTCCGCTGATTTCGTAAACCATCTCTGAGATGAAGAGAGTCCTTTTTAGTCTCTTGTCTGTTTTTTTTTGAAAGGTTTGCAAGCTTGAAATTTTGGGGTGTTACAACTTGGTATCAGAGCTAAGGGAAGCAAGGATTCTTGACCATTGAGCATCCGCATCGCGCTGTGAGTATACTTTTCCTCTTGCTTAGTAGGTGCACAAGGCATTGTTAAGTTAAGTGGCTTGACATGTTTTGTGTATGTACCAGCATTGCTGGGGTTACATAAACTACTCATGTTAAACATGAATAGTACTTATGTTTTTTCTTGTTTAGAGCTTCCTAAAATTTCTAATTATGGGTATTCCTTGTTTACTCCAAGGATGGCAAGGAACTCGAACGAAGGGTCTGCTGACGAATGGTCAGATCAGCGGGGATTCGTGATGGATTCCCTAGGTTCCCTGGCAGCGGCTATGCGAGACCAAATTCGTTCCCAAAGGGAACCAACGCCTGTTCCTGAGTCGATCCCGCATACCGCAGTGATGTATGAGAAATTTCTGAAGCTTGATCCCCCGACCTTCGACGGCAAGCCCGACCCAGACATGGCCGATAGCTGGGTGAAGGAGGTGGAACGAGTGTTCGAGGTCTTGTCAGTACCCGATGACAAGAAGACGCTATTCGGGACCTTCAGGCTGAAGGAGAATGCCCGCAGTTGGTGGGACATGACGCGGGGTGTGCAGTTTTTGGGGATTTCGCCCATTCCTTGGGAAGCTTTCAGAAAGGCTTTCTTGGAGAACTACTTCCCGCCTCACGCAAGGGAGAAGAAGAAGGTGGAGTTCTTGGAGCTCTGCAAGGGCAATTCGAGTTTGACGGATTACATCGCCAAATTCCAGAGTTTGGAAGCCTACTGCCCTAACCTGTTCGCGGATGATCGCGAGCGAGCAGGAAAGTTTGTTCGGGGGCTGAAGGAGGGACTCATGCATCGGGTCCTAACGAGCATGCCCTCGACCTTCTCTGCGGCAGTTGCTGCCGCCACTGTTCTGAGTGAAGCATGGGAGCGCACTAAGAGTGCTCAGGGCAGGAGGCCACCCGCTACGGGCGGTGAGCCGAAGACACCTTCCGGCGACCCAGGCAAACGACCGCTCCTTCCTGTAAAGAGCGAAGGAGGAAGGAAACGATATCCTCCTTCGAAGCGTGAGCGGCCACAGGGCAACCCTCCAGCCAGGCAATAGGCTGGCAGCGTATGCCCCACATGCCAGCGATCTCACTTTGGGCAGGCGTGCCCGCTCGACACAGGCGGATGCCTGTATTGTGGCAAGATGGGCCACTACGTCCGTGATTGCCGCAAAAAGGCGGCTGATGATTCCAGGCAGACCAGCGGAGCACCTTTGCTCCCTCGGCCACCACTGCCGCAACAGCAGTATCAGTCGCCACCATCACAGACGAGCGGTCAAAGGAGGGCGCCGGGACGCGTCTACTCAGCCAAGGCTGAGCAGTTGACCAAGGGCGACCTAGTGCAAGGTACCCTTTTTGTCGCTAACCAAGCGGCTTTTGTGCTTTTTGATTGTGGTGCCACACACTCTTTTATTTCGGTAAATTTTGCCGAGTGTTTGCACATACCTGTAAAACCCTTGCATAATACACTTGAAGTGTATAACTGTAAACACCCCAAATTTTCACTCACCTCCCCAACATTTCCACCAAGCATCAGTATCCAGCCTTTTAAATCGCCGGAGGGCAAAATGGTCATTTTTTGAGCTCGGACCTTGCAAAAGTCAAAATTTCATCTGTAACTCTCAAAATTTCTCTATTTTTAACTCAGATGCTCAAAAATTTATTCCTGACAGAAGACAGGAATCTCTAAGTCTTGGTTTGGGATTACATTTCATAAGACATGGCATTGCATATCATTGCATGAGCATTTCATATCACTGCACTGCACAGCATGTCATTTCGAGGTCCAGAACTCTTGATTTCAAAATTTTCAATCCAGATTAGAATTTTAACTCTTTTCAAAATTGATTTCAAAACCCTGGGTCTTTGAAATTATCAATTCTTCCCATTTTACCCCCAGGGCTCTGAATTTCAAAATATTTCCTCAGGAAAACAATCTGGATAATTTTCAAAAAATTTTAACTCAGATTTTGCCTTTTGTCAGCTATTTCAACTATCTGCCTTTTACAAAATCGCCCTACGGGGGCCAACTCTTTCCAAAAATTTCTATTTTACCAATTAGTCCAGATTTTATGAAAATTCCAAACAGAAATTGTTGTTTTATCCTTATTTCAGTAAAGAAGCAATGTGGGACCCACATTGAGGTGGTGTCACACAAGCTTTTCTTTTGAAAATTTGAATTTTGAAAAACCCAAAAATATAGGAGCCTTGTCCCCTGGATTGGCGCCACTTGTCCTTTCTCTCTCCTCCCATTTACATGCCATGTGTCAGCATAGGGTTCACCTAGAGTTGGTGCCACATGTCACCTTCCCTCTTCTGCCATGTGTCAGTGTGGGGCTACCTTCAGAAGCTGCCACATGTCATCCCAATTATCTGCCATATGTCACCCTATCCATCCTGCGCCATGTGTCATTTCAAAGACTACCAGGAGATACCAAGTGTCATAGGTTGTCCTGTCTAGAAAAAGTGGAGTTTGTCTCCTCTGAGGTGGCGCCACTTGAGGTGTGTCTCCTGCAGAGGACACGTGTCAACCCCTCCTTCCTTCTAGAAAAGTAGCCTGACACATGTCCTCTCCCTATTTTTTTTCAGAAAAGTAGGAGACATGTGTCACTCCTAAATTCCTACAAAAAAGGTAGGCTTGTCTCCTCTGAGGTGGCGCCATCTGGAGTGTGTCTCCTGCAGAGGACACATGGCAAGATCTCATTTCCTCAGAAAAAGCAAGTGCCATGTGTCATTTCCTGCTTTCTCCAGAAAAATTAGAATTTAAACATTCAAATCTCCTCATAGGTGGCGCAAATCCTGAACTTCTACCTTTTTCATCTTGTCTGAGATGGCGCCACATGGCTTGGCCCACCTTCTCTCCCCTCTGCCACGTGTCATTCTTTGCTTCTTTCAGAAAAAGTAGAGGACACATGTCTTCTCCCTACCTCTTTCAGAAAAGTAGGAGACACATGTCACTCCTGGCCTTCTTCAGAAAAAGCAAACCATTTAAAATTCAAACAAGGCACTAGGTGGCGAAAATCCGGAGCTCTGATTTCCCAGATGGCCTATGAGAGCGCCACATGTCCCTTCCCTCCTTCTCATCCCTCTGCCACGTGTCATCTTCTGCTTCTTTCAGAAAAAGAAGGTGACACATGTCTCCTTCTCACTCCTTCAGAAAAAGTAGAGGACACATGTCCTCTCCCTACTTTTTCAGAAAAGTAGGAGACACATGTCACTGCCCTCTTTTTCCTCCCTCTTGCCACATGGCATTGTAGGATCCACCCTAAGGTGGCGCCACATGTTCATCCTCCATTCCTCCAGGGCCAACCTCCATTTAAAATTCAAATCCCCCATGAGGTGGCGCCATCTGAAGAACCTCCTCCAGCAGGCTGACACTTGGAACCATCCTAGACTGCCACATGTCCAGATCTCCTTTCTCCAGAAAAGGTAGAATTCAAATTCCTCTGAGGTGGCGCCTTCTGAGCCCACTGCTCTGTCCTTCTGACATGTGTCAACCACCTTTTGAGGTGGCACCATTCCAGGACTCCACTTGGCTCCATTTTGATTTTTATTTTATTTTTAATAAAAGTAGCCCACCATGAGGTGGCGCCACCTGAGGACTCCCTACAAAAAGTGAATTTGAAATTAAAAATCCAAGAGAGCACCCTCTGAGGTGGCGCCTTCTGGGAGTTCCCTGCAGAGAGAATCAAGCAAACTTTTGAAAAATTCCAAATTCCCCCTGCTGAGGTGTCTCACCCACAAAATTTCCATTTTTTTTTATTTTTCTCAAAAATCAAAACACCTTTTGAGGTGGCGCCACCTGAGGGCTCCCTGCAAAAGCCAAATTCGAATTTCAAACCCCCAGATAGCACCCCCTGAGATGGCGCCACATGGAGGGCTCAGATTGAGCCTGTTTGAAATTCAAATTTTTCAGAAAAATCTATAAAAATAAGGCTCCATGCCCAACCTAGGGAGACCATTTTTTTTAGCTCTTGTGAACTTGGAAATTCGACCTAGCCTTCCTGAAAATCCGATTTTTGCACTTTGGAATTCACGCCCCCTTTGGCTCAGTGAAGAAGGCACGGTGGATCGATCTTGGTGAATCATTCGAAGCCCGAAGCGAAGGACGAACGAAGCTCGTGATAGCTGTCCCTTTCAAGAGCTTCAACGCTGCCTAACGAAGCAAGGTGCACCCCTTTTCCTCTTGATTTGATTTCATAACTCGATTCGGGAGTCGTTTGAAGAAAGAGCTCATCCGAGGGATGGATTGAGCTATTCTTATGAAACGACATATATAAAAATATTCAATCATGCCTCCTTGATGATTTTTAGCATTCATGCATTTAGCTAGGTTTAATTTGCATTTTATTTCATTAATTTAGCACATTTCATGAATTAATTAGGACTAATTTAGCATTTATTTCAATTCTGCTCATTTTCAGTAGTTCTCTGTTTTTGTCAGTCAGTCCACACGTCATTTCATGCATTTATTTTTTATTAAAAATCCCAAAAAAATCACGGAATGCGCCCTTAGGTGTCCCTAGAATTTTGCCAAAAATTCGGAAGCATTTGAATTTGTTTACTACGGTAAACATTCAAAATGGCAAGTCGGGTTTTGTTACCCGTGATGCGTTTTAAAAATATTTTTTCGACTTGTAAAATCGAGATCTCCCTCATGAGAGATCCAATTTTTTATCCGAAAGATGTTCTGAACTCGGGAGAATGTTTAGTTTTTAATATGATTTTCTTAGATTTTTTTGATTTTTTTTTTAATATCTGACAAAAATCCGAGAGTTCGGGACACGTGTTAGAGCCTAATTTGGGCCTCTGAGATTTTGGATCGACTTAGGGTGATGGGTTCTCTTTGTGTGTTTCTCCAAATCCAAAACTGTAAAAAGTGAAAGTTATGTCCGAGGTGTACTCTGTTTGAATCTGAAAGCCTGTGATTTTTAGAATAGTGTTGATACCTGCTTCAGATTTTTCTTGTCAGTCCTCTGTTTTGTCATATTTGTCTGTTCTGTCAATTTAGGATTAAAAAGTTATATTTTTATCCCTGTTTCTGTTGACCAAATGCTGAAGTCATGAACATGAAAGTTGTCCATGTAGGTGTCGTGAGTAGCTCTGATTAATATCATAAATTTCTATGGCTGTTTTCGTTTTTTTTAGCATTTTATACCAGATTAGGTCGATTTTTACCTCTGTCAGAACTAAATCCCTGTTATTGAACTCACCATGGCTCAAATCCTGAGTCTGTAAAAACCAAAAATGTTTCATTTCGGATTCTTTAGCAGTCTGCAAAATATCAGAAGTTTTCATGGTGTAAATCTTGCATTATCATATTAAGCATTGCATTTGGTTCGGATCTATAGGTGAAATCCACCCTGTTTAGGACTTTCTTTAAATTTTAGTATTCAAATCATATCATTTCATGATTTTTAGCATTCTAGGCTGTTTATCAGAGTAAGTAGATGCTTCATGTTGAATTTGGTGCAATTTGGAATCCATTTGAGGTTCGGATTAGCCATAATATCAAAACAGGGTCCCGCAGGACCCAGATCCAAGCGAAAAACAAGCGAAATTCGTTATTTTGGATAAATTGCAAAATGCCAAATTCTGATTTTATAGTCCTAATGTGTTTAGCAGCATGTCATAATGTCTCATACTGCATTTCATCATCATTTGCTTCAATTTGAATTTCGAAATCTCAATTTTACCAAGTTTTCCTTCAAAAAACCCTGATTTTAAAGGTATAACTTTAATTTTAGGGGTATTTTGGTCATTTTGACCCCAATTCCGAATTTCAAACTATTTTCCACTGAATTTTCTGCATTTACATCATTTCAAATATCAAGGAAGCATGAGAATAGGGTTTATATCCAATTAAATCCAATAATTTCATAATATTATTGGAAAATCTTGGAAAAACCCACATATTTGAGCTAACCATACTTCAAGTTTGGCATGAACAATCAAAAGAAGGAGCTGAAGTCTGCAAATTTCTTTTACTTCCTTTATTTAGTGATGTAATAATATAAATTTTGGAATAAGATTTTAATTTCCTGCTTAGACTAGGATGCATATCATATAGTTTGAATTTATGCAATATATTGTTTATATGATTCATGCATTTTATTTCAAAAGCACTATGGATGTACACGAATGGCACGTGCACCAACTCTTAGGGAGTTGATGAACTCGGTGGAATCCATATTTACGGCCCTAGTCGGAATATGGACGAGACCCAGATCCATCATCTTTCTACTAGTCACATAGAGCCTACACTCTTAGGCTATCTTAAAATGCACCTCATATTTCCAATGTTTTCAACATCTTGTGAATTAACTCAAATAAACCCTGAATATATTCATGGCCACAATCAGAATATGTGAAGGATTTACCTTGGATTAATCCACATTTTTCCAACAAATTTCTTAGAAAATCTTTCAAAGTGCATTCATTCACTCATATCATTTGCATCATGAAATCATTGATTTTCTCAAGATTTTCTCAAGAAAACTTCATTCTCAAGAAATCGATTTCTCAAGAAACTCTAAGGATTTTTCAAAATCGGTTTTCCAAAGACAAGTTTTTCCACAGTTTTCCCTGGAAAATGATATTTTCTTAAGAGATTCAAAAGAGTTTTCCAATCTTTCCCCAAGATCAAAATCGATTTCCAAGTATTTCAAGGGTAAAAATTCCTAGGATTTCAATTTCCCAAGTTTTGAATTTCCTTCTCAAATGAGTTTTCCTATCAAGTTTCCATTATTTTCCTAAGAAAACTCTCAAAGTCCAAGTTTTCCTAAGAAGTATTTCTCTTTTCAAAGGTTCACCTTTTTTCAAGAATCACTTCCATTTTCCCAGGATTTTCAACTATTTCTGATTTTCCCACATCTTCATGAACTTTCTTGTGATTTCAAAACCCTTTTCATCTGAGTTTCCTGAGAAATTGACTTTCATCCTTTTCCTGAGAGATTCTTTTCAACTCCAAATATTTCCCAAGCATACATCATGTTTTCCCAAGCTGCATTTTCCAAAATCTCATAGCACATGCCTGAATTCTCTGTGCATATAGGATAGAACACGATTTTGATGATTTAACTAAGTCAAGCATAGTTTTGGTCCTTGGTTCGATTACCCCTGTTAAAGGCCGCAGGAACGGTCGAACCTCGTACCGAAAGGTCGAGCCCCATCCCATGGATTTTCCCGCAATTTAAAAAAAAAAACGGAGGCGAGTATTTCAAAAGCAATTTCCAAAATCCGGTCAAGTTTGAATCGCGAAAGCGTTTCCCTCTCTCTCTCTTCCGCAAGGGAAGACGGGGGAAAAATTTTCGCGACGACAATAGGTTTGGCGACCGAGATGGGACCTGTCCTTGTCTGACCTAAATTGTGCTTGACTTAGTTTAATTATCAAAATTGTGTTCACAAAATGTCAGCTCTTTACTTTCAATATCATGTGAACCTAGGAGCCTAGATTCTGACCTAGCTGACATTGACTGCATATAGACTAGGCATGGTTTGGTAGGACCAGATTGAGGAGAAATTTTCATGCTCACATAGACTTAGGTCTAAATATAACTCTCCTCAATTTAGGATCTGAATGCAAACAATGTATGCTTCTTCAAAGATTTTCAAAATCTATCTCTCTAGGATTTAGAGCCCTCTATTTCTTGCATGTGATCATTTTTTTTCAAAACCTCAATTACCTATCATTACCCGGTCTTCACGTTGCTGGGCTCTCTTCCAGAACCATAGTTCGGGACAGAGCCTCACAACTGGGCCAACTATTTGGGTTAACACCCCCCTACCACGTACCGCGGGCCACAGTCCGAAGTATATCGGTAGGCGCTCAAGGATGTTGGAAAACCTTACCTTAGAACCGGAGTTGAAATTCTATGCCACGTACCTCGGATTTCGATTCGGGTATATCGGCGTAACTGGACTGGACAAAGATTATCTGAACTTAGAGTTAGGATTAAGGTCCTACAGCTGTTTTCAAATTGATGCATGTAGAGTCAGCCTTTTAGGGAGTGCTGAATGTGCATAAATGTTTGTGCAGGATGTGATTGTATGTATGATTTTCTACATTCTTTATATTTCCCAATGTTTTTTTTTTTTAACTTATTAGGTCTTTTTCAAAATATCTTTATTTTCCACAAGATCTTTTTCTCAAACCCTGGATGATTCTTCCAAATATCTCATTTCTTCCAAAACTCCAGGCGATTTTACATTCTACCTTTCTACTGGATCTCAAATTTTTAGCTGTATTTTTATCCTGCCTGCAAAATTTTTCAAAATTTCTCACATTTTCCTAAGTCTCATTCTGAGTCTTTCTCTGTTTTCAGTTCGATGGCATCCAGTCAAGTCGATCCTATCTTTCCTGAAGGTCACATATCCTTCGAGGTGCGGCAAGGTCGTCCTGAACATCGAGCCCTTAGCACCGGAACTTTCATTCCCCGGTGGTATTATTCCTGGCTAAAGAGCTTTTCCCGAATGTTCCCGGACCATTTGAGCGAGTGCGGATTAGAGCTGGCATCAGCAGTCGGAAAGCAGACCATCAATGGCAACCTGATCCATGCAATGGCGGAGCGATGGAATCCTCGAACGTGTACCTTCTGGTTCCCATGGGGAGAAATGACCGTCTTAATGGATGAATTTTCAGAAATCATGGGGTTACCAGAACCAGCCGGTCAACCAGGAGACCCATTAGAGCATCAATTCCTTATCAATGTCAAGGGTTTGGACCCCCGAGACTCCTTAGCTCGTATGACAGGCCACCGATCTTGGCCCCTGATCCAGCTAGAAGGAGATGAATATGTTGACCTACTTGAGTTGTACCGCCAGTACGGGACCTTCGTCGAAGTCAGCTCGCTTTCAAGAACAGCCAAAGAAAAGATTCAGAATGCAATGGTTCTATGCACCGTAGGACTGTCCCTCTTCCCAGATGGACAAAACTACATGGACATCAGAATAATCCAACTTATGAGAAGATGGGGAAGTCGGCAAACCAATCGCCTCTCTATAGCCATGGCAGCGCTCGCCTTCCTATATCGAGGTCTGACTCGATTCTCACTTGGAGAGTCCATTTTAGTTGAAGGGTGCATCTACGCACTTCAGTCCTGGTTTTTCCAGCATGTTCCAGCCCGAGCAAGCTCTTTCAGATATAATGGTCAAGAACTCCTTCCAGTGGCGCAGTACCGAACCATGATCAACAACATTCAAGAGGATGACGTTGTTTGGGACTATTTTGATCGGCAAATATCTCCTCCCAGATATACCTACGCTCATGGCAAGCAGTTCAAGTTGCTAGGACCATTCTTCTGCACTTACTACCAACCAGAGAGATGTGTTCGACAGTTCTCCCAGAGGCAGCAGTATGTCGAAGCCCGACTGTTATCAGGAGCTATGGCAGAGTTTGACCTCACTTCCGCACAATGGTCCGGGGCATATCACTCTGCCCGCTACGGCTGGGATTCCTTTGTCTCTCTTAAAATCTTTCCAGGTCCTAGAATGTCTGCCGACTATCACGAATGGTGGCAAATTGTTTGTCCCCCACCTCTTTGTCAAGATCAATAAAATCTTATTCTTCTTATTTTAATAAAATTCTCTTTCCTTCCATTGTGGTTTGACGACCTCGCCTAGGTAACAAGGCATATTTTCGTTGTTTATTTCTTTTGCAGAAGGAATGGCAACACAATTGTCGTGATTCCCACGACGACTCAGTCCCTAGTAATGGGACATCCTTTCCAAATTGTCTACCATATTTTCAGCAAATATTTCTTCCAAAAGCTAATTCCTTCAAAATCTAATCAGGTCTTTGCCCTGCAGAGAGCATCCATATCATTTGATGGTTGAGACAAGATCAGGCAAAAGAACCACGGCATCCCAGTACTGGTCAGCCTCGGAAGAAGAGATGAGTTCCCCTCGATCTGAGAAGAGTCGAGAGCAGCAGCAAGAAGACGATGGCATAGACCCTCAAATGTATGCCATGTTCAGAAAAATGATGAACAAAATGATGAATGAGCAGCCCGGGACCAGCTCAGAAAGGAATCCATTCAGAGAAAAGTTCCATGGTCGTAGGAGTAAGAAGGCTCCCAAAAAGCAGATCCAACCAGAAGAGATTTCAGATGAATCAGACTCAACTGAAAATACTGATGAAGAATATGAGGTGCCTCCGGCATTTCAGAAGCGTGGCCAAAGTAAAAACCGCAGATCAAAGAGCAGAGATAAAGAAGAGCCTTTGCAAGCACAGTTCAAGGAAATGGCCCGAGTTGTCAAGGATCTGCAAGCCCGCGACAAGGGCAAGAAAGTCTTCACCAGTGAGGACTTTTATGACGGCTTAGAAGGGGATGATGATCTGGAGAATCTCCCCCGAAAATTCATCAAATTCGATGGTTTTGGCGACCCAAAAGCGCACCTCGCCACTTTCTTTGCTGAATGCTCTCGGTTTAAGAGGGATAACCGAGCATTGTTTCTATGCTTCCCCCGCAGCTTGGAAGGAGTTGCAGCTAAGTGGTATGCTGAGCATATCAACCCCATCGAGCTCAAGGAGTTCGACAAAGTTGTGAATCTCTTCATTGAACGCTTCTTGTTCAACACAGAAGCACTGCCTACACTAAGTCATCTCTGTAATTTAAGGCAGAACGAGAATGAGAAAGCACGGGACTTCATTCATAGATGGAGATCAGCCTGTAATAAGATGAGAGATCCTATCTCGGAAAGGCATGCATTGTCCTTAATCTTCAACAATTTCTCGCAGCCGTTAAGAGGATTAATCTCCACAGCGCCGTCCAGGACCTTCATTGAGTTGACTGAACGAGCCGAATGGCTCGAGCTAAGTGTGGAAAATGGAGTCTATGAAGGCTTCACCTTTTCCAAGAACAACTCCCATGGTGAGCAAAAGAAGAAAACTCACTTCACTTATTCTGCCAACAACAGCAACAAAGGCCAAAATCGATACAAAGGGCAGAAGAAAGATTACTGCTATGGCTCAGGCAGTTCAAACAACAAGGACCAGAAAGCAAAGCCTGCCCCTCAGTACAGCAAGCCTCCGCAGCAGGATCAAGGACCGAAGCTACGCGAGAAAGCTAAGCATGAAGGATGGAGTTACGACAGAAAGTTTACTCCTCTTGACCAATCACTCGAGGATGTGCTCGAATACATGTTATCGAAAGAGATGGTCAAGTTACCCAGATTGGCCGATCCCCTTGTGCCCATGGGGAAGTGGAAAGATCAGTTCTGCAAGTTCCACAGGACAGCGGGACACAATACTGAGAACTGCTTTGTTCTCAAAAACATCGTACAAGATCTCATTGAAAAAAATCTATTGGTAGAAGGAGAAGAAGAAGAGAAAATGGACATTCTCAACCACCCCTTCCCCTCGCACACCACAGCGGTAGTGTCTGCACAGCCATTTCTGCCGCATGAGCACATCAAGCCATGTTCTGCGCAAGATCTCCAAGTTCAGCATCAGGTGACAGTGCTACGACAAGCAGCTCCAGCTTCTAAGAAGATGGACTTAATTTCGGCATTCGATAAAATGAAAGTTTCAGAAGCACCTGTGAAGTCAGTTCCCAAATCAAAAGGAACTCCTGACTTCTTCAAGCAAATCGTTAGACCAAGGCCAGAGCATTCAAGTCAGAAGCCTCTGACTGCTTTATCCAATGTCTCCATCCTAGACTTGGCCAAGAATTCTAGCAAGCACCGACAAGTACTGGATGATTTACTCAGGAAAATCAAAGTTAAGCCCAATACCACTCCTGAAGACATGGCACAGATTGTGAACTCTGCCATGACCAATGCACCAATCACCTTCTCAGATGAGGACCTTCCAAAGCCTCATTCCTTTCATAATAATGCCTTATACATTGTCGTTCGAGTCAGACGAATGGCAGTTCCCCATGTGCTGGTCGATGGAGGCAGTAGCCTCAATATTTGCCCTGAAATGACCGCAAAGGCATTAGGGATCAAGGATGAAGAATATATTCCAGATCCCATCACTATCTATGGATTTGACAACCATGGTCAAACGGCCAAAGGGAAGATATTCCTAGAAGTGTTCATCAACTATTTAGTGCATTCAGTGCTTTTCCATTTGGTTAACGTACCACCCACCTACAACTTGCTGCTCGGAAGGACATGGATTCACAATGCAAATGCAGTGCCTTCCACCCTCCATCAATGTGTGAAGTGGTCAAAAGGTGGAATGATTACCACAATACTGGGAGAAGACCCAGAAGAAAGGCTCCCGCAACCCATGATTCCCCGGCCATCATTCAATGCAGATATTCCCAGCATCAGGGAAAGCGAAGAGATCAACCTCGGAGAAAATCGAGAAATACTCCCGACACCATCAAAACCATCTCTGCACACAGTAGCCACGACCCGATGGAAAGGTCCTCAATTCTTCAAGGTTGGAGGTCGAATCGACTACAGCACCATTAAGGATCATCCCTTGTTTCCTCAATTCATGAAGTCAAGAAAGGGATTTGATTTGCTCCTGAAGCATGGCTATCAACCCTTCAAGGGACTCGGCAAGAACGAAGATGGCCGCATCGAGCCAATGATCCAGAAACATCGTCCCTACAGGGCAGGATTGGGGTTCTCCGGAAGAAGCTCATCAAGGAAGACTGTCTTTGTCAAAGGGGCACAATAAAGACCATTTGTTATTTTCTTTCTATTCTTTTCCAAATAAATGTCTCATTTTACCAATGTCATTGACCAATTCAATCAATAAAATTCCATGTTTCTTTGTCTATCCGGATGCCATCTACTCCCTTTCTGTCCGTCTCATCAATTCAATGCCATTTTATGCATGGTTCTCTTCAAATGATTGCTTGTCTTACTATAGGCCGATTTGCCTGAACCAGATTTTTTTTTTCTCTCCAAAATTTCAGAATGACTTCTCGGACAATCAAGAAGCTCGTTCTCAATCCCCAAGCCTTTCAGAAGTCGACAACAATTCACAGGATCAAAGCAAGCACCAGAAATGATAAGATTGCAAAGCAGTCAGATGATTGTGTTGAATACGATCAGTCCCTTCAGAAATTACCAGAGTTCGCCGCTGTTCAGAAGCAAGATGAACCATCTCCTCTAGTACAAGATCCAACTGAAGGTGTCAATATCGGTTCAGAGGAAGATCCCAAAATTCTTCAGATCGGAACCAGTCTGAGTTCAGAAGAAAAGAAAAGGCTTACAGATTTTCTCAAGCAGCATGAAGAAGTGTTCGCATGGACGTATGAAGACATGCCAGGCTTAGACCCCAAATTAGTCGAACACCGTCTTGTCTTAAAGCCGGATGCTAAGCCAGTCAAGCAGAAGCTGAGAAAAATGGATCCCAGAATAGAACAGCAAGTCAAGGAAGGACTTGAAGATCTGCTCAAAGCAGGATTTATTCGAGCTATTGACTATCCAGATTGGCTAGCCAATATCGTCGTTGTCCCAAAGAAAAGTGGCAAAGTAAGGATCTGCATAGACTTCAGAGACCTCAACAAGGCAACTCCGAAGGATGACTATCCACTTCCAAGCATCGATCTTCTAGTCGATAGCACGGCAGGACATGCCATGTTCTCTTTCATGGACGGATATTCCGGCTACAATCAGATTAAGTTGGCCGCCCGCGACCAATCAAAAACTTCCTTTACTACGCCTTGGGGCACTTTCTGCTATACGGTTATGCCTTTTGGGCTCAAGAATGCTGGAGCAACATATCAACGGGCAATGGCTATTATCTTTCACGATCAAATGCGCAAAATCATGGATGCGTATGTTGATGATATTCTCGTGAAATCTAAAGAGGGAGAAGATCACCTCGAAGCCCTTGATCAAGTCTTTAAGAGACTCATTCTTTACAAGTTAAGGCTTAACCCGCAAAAATGTGTCTTTGGAGTCGAATCAGGCAAACTATTGGGTTTTCTGGTAAGCAAAAAGGGAATTGAAGTTGACCCGGCTAAAGCAAAGGCTATCATTGATATGCCACCCCCGAAGAATCTCAAAGAACTACGTAGCCTTCAAGGACGTATACAGTCAATTCGGCGATTCATTTCCAATTTGGCGATGAGATGTGAGCCCTTCAACCACTTACTCAGGAAAGGAGTGAAGTTCGAATGGGGGCCAGAATAACAACAATCGTTCGATCGAATCAAGAAGTATCTTCTTAATCCTCCCATCCTGAAGCCGCCAGAATTGGGAAAACCTCTTTTATTATACATCTCAGTTAATCAAGTCGCATGCGGTGGATTCTTGGCGCAATACAAAGAAGGCAGCCTGATAGAACACGCCATTTATTACGTGAGTAAGACTTTCATAGATTATGAGAAGAGATACTCTCATATAGAGAAGACCTGCCTAGCTCTGGTATGGATGTGTCAGAACCTAAGACACTACCTGTTGGCATCAGAAGTCAAAATCCTGTCTAAACTCAATCCTCTCAAGTATATCTTAGAGCAACCTTTCCTCAGCGGACGAGTCGCCAAATGGCAAGTCTTACTGATGCAGTATGACTTAGAATATGTCTCGCAGCAATCAATCAAAGGCCAAGCAATCGCAGATCAATTGGCGGATTTTCCTCTGGCCGAAGAAGTGAAAGCCGAAGATGACTTCCCTGATGAGCAGATTTGCAATCTCCAGCAATTTCCAGTCTGGAATTTATTTTTCGATGGTTCTAAGAACATGGCCGGAATAGGCATTGGAATCTTATTAATCACTCCTGAGAAGGAGATGATTCCATTTTCCCTCAAGTTAGATTTTCAATGTACCCACAATATGGCTGAATATGTAGCCCTGATTCAAGGTCTAAAGATTCTACTAGACTTCAATGTTAAGAGAGTGCATGCCTATGGCGACTCATTACTCGTTGTTAATCAAGTTCGAGCCGAATGGCAAGTCAAAGATCAGAAGTTATTTCCCTATCAAAAAAATTGTTTCAGCTCTCGTCAGTAAATTTGAGGAATTTCAGTTATTCCACATCAAGAGAGATTTTAATCAAGTGGCCGATAGTCTAGCCAGTTTAGGCTCCATTATGGCATTCAAAAATGGAGAATCTTGTCGCTCTTTTGAAATTGGCAGACTTGACCAACCTGCTTTCATTCCAGCGGAACAGGTAAACCAGGCTGAGCAAAAGAAGAAGCCTTGGTATTACAATATCAAAACTTTCATAGAAACTGGTGAATTTCCTCCAGAACTCTTAAAGAAAGAGCAACGAGCAATCCAGCGTATGTCTACTCGGTACTTCATTCTGGCAAATGTCCTCTATCGTCGCGGATTCAGTTCAGAGTATTCCAGATGTTTAGATGAAGACGAAGCCAAAGAAGTTGTGCGAGAAGCACACAAAGGCATTTGTGGTGGCCACGTTGGCTACCAAACCCTTGTCAAGCAAATCATAAGAGCAGGGTACTATTGGAAGACTATGCAACAAGACTGTTATCATTATGTGAAGAAGTGTGTGCAATGCCAGATACACGCACCTTCTATTCATGCTCCAGCAACTTATTTGCAATCTGTTGTTTCTCCATGGCCGTTCTCCATGTGGGCCTTCGATGTCGTAGGTCCCATCACTCCTTCAGCTTCAAATGGCCACAAATACTTCCTTGCCGCAACAGAATACTTCACCAAGTGGGTAGAAGCTATCACTCTTCGCACCGTAGAAGGACGACACGTGGTCTCTTTCATCCACAAGAACATTCTTTGCCGTTTCGGCATCCCGCATGACATTGTGTCAGACAATGGCAGTCATTTCAAGAATGAAAAGATGAAGACATTCTGCTCAAAATTCAAAATCTATCACCATTTTTCCGCTCCCTATTATCCTCAAGGGAACGGTCAGGCAGAGGCCACCAACAAGATTTTAATTCGTATCCTGGAGCGAACTGTGGAAACAGGCCGTGACTGGCATGAGAAGATCCACGATGCACTGTGGGCCTATCGGACCACCATTCGTACACCAACGAATGCTACCCCATCAGAACTAGTCTATGGAACAGAAGCAGTATTACCGCTACATGTTCAGAAGCCCGCTTTAAAATTTGCTTCACTTCTGCAATTACCTCTTGATCAATACCAGCAGCAGCGACTAGTGCAGCTAGACTTACTCGACGAGAGAAGGCTAAAAGCAGCAGAGCATGCTCAATCCTATCGCTAGAGAGTAGCCAGGCAATATGCGAAATCTATCATCGAAAGAAGATTCAAAGTCAATGATTTAGTACTTCGATCCACAGCTTATCTCAAGCATCGTCCCAGCGGCAAATGGTCGCCAAATTGGGAAGGTCCCTATGTTGTCAAAGAAGCATTACCCCGCAACTCATATCGGCTCATCAATGCCGATGGGGTAGAATTGCCAGATCCTATCAATGCTCGACACTTGAAAAAGTTTTATACTTGAAACATTTATCCTTCTCTTGTAATCCTTCCTGTTTCCTTCAAATAATGATTCAACTTTCTCTCCCAGTTACACTGGGGCATTTTAAAATTTTGTTCTATGTGCAGGCACGATAAACAAATTCCTCATTTCATGCACATGTGCATTCATAAGCATCAATTCACATTCATTTGCATTCAATCACATTAACAACCATCTAGTCAGTATTGGGATTTCAACAAACAGTCCCATCACAATTCCTAATGATTCAAAATTGAGAGGTCATCACCCATACTGAACCAAAACCCAGCACTCGAACTGGTATTATTTCAAAATCCAGTATTCAAACTGGTACATTTTTAAAATCCCAAAACCGAGTTCCGACTCGGGTTTTTTATTCAAATCATTTTCTTTGTTGATCCGGGTTCCGACTCGTGATCTCTTTATCCTACTCGAGCTCTGATCCGAGCTCTTCATTTTCCTTCGTTGATCCGGGTTCCGACTCGTGATCTCATTACCTTATTCGAGCCTTGCCTCGAACTCTTCATTTTCCTTTGTTGATCCGAGTTCCGACTCGTGATCTCTCTACTTTACTCGAGCCTTGCCTCGAACTCTTCATTTTCCTTTGTTGATCCGGGTTCCGACTCGCGATCTCTATACCTTGTTCGAGCCCTGACTCGAGTTCTTCATTTTCCTTTTTGATCCGGGTTCCGACTCGAGGTCTCTTCGAGCTTGTCATTCTCTTTTGTTGATCCGGGTTCCGACTCGTGATCTCATTACCTTACTCGAACCCTGAATCGAGTTCTTCATTTCCTTTTGTTGATCCGGGTTCCGACTCGAGATCTCTTTATCTTATCCAAGCTCTAATTCAAGCACTTCATTTTCTTTTGTTGATCCGGGTTCCGACTCGTGATCTCATTACCTCATTCGAGCTCTGATTCAAGCTCTTCATTTCTTTTGTTGATCGGAGTTCCGACTCGTGATCTCATTACTTTATTCGAGCTCTAACTCGAGCTCTTCATTTTTTTTCTCTGTTGATCCGGATTCCGACTCGTGATCTCATCATCTATTCGAACTCTGACTCGAGCCTTCCGTTTTTCTTTGTTGATCCTAGTTCTGACTCGTGATCTCTCTACATCATTCGAGCTCTGATTCGAGCTCTTTATTTTCTTCTGTTGATCAGGGTTCCGACTCGTGATCTCTGTATTTTATTCGAGCTCTGACTCGAACTCATTTATTCTCCTTCGTTGATCCAAGTCATTTCGATCCTCAGGGTCTGTCAATTGCTCAAATTTGATATTTTGCCCTCCAAATTCCAATTTAAATCTTTTGATCAATCAATTTCCAATTTTCGACCTTCGGGTCAAGCAATTCTCCAATTCCGACCTTTGGGTCACCCAATTTTCAATTCTCAATTTCAATTACCAATTTCCAATTTTCGACCTTCGGGTCAATCAATTTCCAATTTCGACCTTCGGGTCAATCAATTTCAAATTTCGACCTTCGGGTCACTCAATTCTCAATTTTCGACCTTCGGGTCACTCAATTTCCAAATTTCGACCTTCGGGTCACTCAATTCTCAATTTTGACCTTCGGGTCACACAATTTCGACCTTTTGGTCAACCAATTCTCAATTCTGACCTTTTTGGTCAAATCAATTCTCAATTTCGACCGTCAGATCATCCAAATTTGTGACCTTCGGGTCATTCAATTTTCAGCAACCAATTTTCCAATTTCCAATTTCGACCTTCGGGTCAATCAATATCAATATCCAATTTCAATCATTTTCTCTTGCGAGAGACCCTTTTAGGGAGAGTTCGAGGGAGCTCATTCTTTTCGCATGCTATCCAATTCGTTCACTTAGCCCCTTTTCAGGGAGAGTTTGAAGGGACTCGCGTCTTTGTGAACCGTTTGCAAAACAATTTCCAATTTCACACAAGGAACCCTTTGATAGGGAGAGGCTCGACGAAGACTCGCTTTTCTTGTGACCCCCTAATTTCATACTAGGCCATTTTCGTCATGAAAGACCCTCTTTGCAGGGAGAGTGTGATGGACTCGTTCCTTTCATGACCCAATTTTCAGACCTCACTATTATCGGCCCCCTTTCCATAAGAGAAGCCTAATATTAGGGAGCTTTGACGAAAGCTTAATTTCTCTTCGAAAGTTCATTTTGCAAACACCTCCTCTTCAGGGAAGAGAGGAGTATTTCCCATTTCCCATTCAAGTAAGGGCTAAGCCTGAGTCTCTCTTTTTGGGGAAAAAGAGAGGAGAATTTTCGTCACGGATGTGTTGAGCCGGACTTTAAATACTCACTTTCACCAAGGATTTCAAGAAAATTTTGTCAATTTGTCAATCAATTAATTGTTGATTTCAGAATCTTTATACAAATCTTTACCTCAGTCTACCTTCAGCATTACTCCCAGAAGAGTGAAGCTTTTGCGAGAAGAGATTCAAACTTCAAATTCTTTCTATTGGCCAACCCAAAAGGATGAAAGATAAATCCTCGATATGGCCAGAAAAGAAGATTCAATGTTATTGAAAAGCCATAGGTGATTGATATTGATCACAGTCAATGGTACATCTTTAAAGACTATTCTTGTAAAAGACGAGGCAGTGGACATATCCTGAGTGCTAGAAAAGAGAGCATTTACCCAAGCCCTGTCTCCTCAAAATCACCTAAGCTGCAATTAAGTATCCGCAAAAGGGATCTCTCACCTGTCGTCAAGATGAAGGCGAATTAGGCGAGTAGACCCCCGGGGCCAAAGAAGATTCGAAACATCTCCAAGATGACGGAGTTTATGACGGATCCTTCCAGGGAAAGTCCAAAGCACTGTCGAGATGAAGGCAGATGCGATGAACCTCTCGACAATCCCTAAAAGATATTTAATTTTAGCTATCATCCAAAGATCTCCAAACCCATCGCCCAAGAAGGATCGAAACATCTCCAAGTTGACGGAGTTTGTGACGTACCCTTCCCAAAAGAGAGAAAGAGAGGAAAAAGAAAGAGAGAAAAGTCAGGACATCTCCAAAATGAAGGAGAATGTAGCAAAAAACTCAAGAGAGCCAAAAGAGTGCAGCAAGATTATCACGAGAGAAGCTCCCAGGATATCAAACTGCCAAATCTATCAAGAATCCTCTTTAATCTTGTGAAATTCTATTATCAATATTCTTTCATCAATTGCTTTCATAATATCAAATTCTCTTCTCTGTTCATATCAAGGAAATTGATAGCTTCCTTGAAGAAGGTTAATTGCAAGTAATTTGGATTCCAATCTCGATTCTACGAAGTGAACCCTGTTGGGAGGTAATGCTTTAGGTAGAAAAGAAGGAATATCTTTGCAACAATGTGCAACATTTTCAAAAATTTTGAATCAACAACAAAATTTCTAACATTTTGACAATATTTCTAGCTATCCTGACATGAAGTGAGAGCTTGATGTCTGTCTTTGATACATCCTGACACCAATTTTAAATCCCTCTTAAGGACTTGATTCCTTCCCTTCTTTGAGAGCATGAACTCTCAGAATTTGCACACTTCCCTGTGTCCCCACTGTCTCACCATAGACAGTCCTATTTCGGTTCGAGGTCGAACCACCAATCATTTTCTCGCAAAAGGCAATTTCAAAAGCTGATTTTAGTCTCAGCAATGAGACGCCCAAAACCAATCTCTTTTCAAGCTTTAGGGACCCCATTTTCTTTCCTTTTGCAAAACCCCTGTCAGATTTACTGTGCAAAATCCGAAGGTTCCATCATGGTCTCTTCCTTAGAGGATTCCATTTCATTTTCCGCCCGATCAGGATAAGGGTATAAACCTGAGCCTCAATCAAAGAGGTATTTCATTTTCCGCCCGATCAGGATAAGGGTACAAACCTGAGCCTCAATCAAAGAGGTATTCCATTTTCCGCCCGATCAGGATAAGGGTATAAACCTGAGCCTCAATCAAAGAGGTATTTCATTTTCCGCCCGATCAGGATAAGGGTATAAACCTGAGCCTCAATCAAAGAGGTATTTCATTTTCCGCCCAATCAGGATAAGGGTATAAACCTGAGCCTCACTCAAAGAGGTATTTCATCTTCCCCCAATCAGGTTAAGGGTTAAAACCTGAGCTTCGTTCCAAGCGAGGTATTTCTGTCCCATCCAGGTTAAGGGCATAAACCTGAATTTCACTCTCACAAAGTGAGTATTTCTTCTTCATTCTTCATTTCATATCTACCATGATCACCGGGCTAATTTCCTCACACCCAGTCAGATCCTTCTTACTGGGGCATTTTATATGGCTCAAATTTGGTGTGTTTTTCTTTGCCACTAAGCTCGGCCACAAGCCGGCTTAGTAGCAAAGAGGGGCATCTGTAAACACCCCAAATTTTCACTCACCTCCCCAACATTTCCACCAAGCATCAGTATCCAGCCTTTTAAATCGTCGGAGGGCAAAATGGTCATTTTTTGAGCTCGGACCTTGCAAAAGTCAAAATTTCATCTGCAACTCTCAAAATTTCTCTATTTTTAACTCAGATGCTCAAAAATTTATTCCTGACAGAAGACAGGAATCTCCAAGTCTTGGTTTGGGATTACATTTCATAAGACATGGCATTGCATATCATTGCATGAGCATTTCATATCACTGCACTGCACAGCATGTCATTTCGAGGTCCAGAACTCTTGATTTCAAAATTTTCAATCCAGATTAGAATTTTAACTCTTTTCAAAATTGATTTCAAAACCCTGGGTCTTTGAAATTATCAATTCTTCCCATTTTACCCCCAGGGCTCTGAATTTCAAAATATTTCCTCAGGAAAACAATCTGGATAATTTTCAATAAATTTCAACTCAGATTTTGCCTTTTGTCAGCTATTTCAACTATCTGCCTTTTACAAAATCGCCCTACGGGGGCCAACTCTTTCCAAAAATTTCTATTTTACCAATTAGTCCAGATTTTATGAAAATTCCAAAAAGAAGTTGTTGTTTTATCCTTATTTCAGTAAAGAAGCAATGTGGGACCCACATTGAGGTGGTGTCACACAAGCTTTTCTTTTGAAAATTTGAATTTTGAAAAACCCAAAAATATAGGAGCCTTGTCCCCTGGATTGGCGCCACTTGTCCTTTCTCTCTCCTCCCATTTACATGCATGTGTCAGCATAGGGTTCACCTAGAGTTGGTGCCACATGTCACCTTCCCTCTTCTGCCACGTGTCAGTGTGGGGCTACCTTCAGAAGCCGCCACATGTCATCCCAATTATCTGCCATATGTCACCCTATCCATCCTGCGCCATGTGTCATTTCAAAGACTACCAGGAGATACCAAGTGTCATAGGTTGTCCTGTCTAGAAAAAGTGGAGTTTGTCTCCTCTGAGGTGGCGCCACTTGAGGTGTGTCTCCTGCAGAGGACACGTGTCAACCCCTCCTTCCTTCTAGAAAAGTAGCCTGACACATGTCCTCTCCCTATTTTTTTTCAGAAAAGTAGGAGACATGTGTCACTCCTAAATTCCTACAAAAAAGGTAGGCTTGTCTCCTCTGAGGTGGCGCCATCTGGAGTGTGTCTCCTGCAGAGGACACATGGCAAGATCTCATTTCCTCAGAAAAAGCAAGTGCCATGTGTCATTTCCTGCTTTCTCCAGAAAAATTAGAATTTAAACATTCAAATCTCCTCATAGGTGGCGCAAATCCTGAACTTCTACCTTTTTCATCTTGTCTGAGATGGCGCCACATGGCTTGGCCCACCTTCTCTCCCCTCTGCCACGTGTCATTCTCTGCTTCTTTCAGAAAAAGTAGAGGACACATGTCTTCTCCCTACCTCTTTCAGAAAAGTAGGAGACACATGTCACTCCTGGCCTTCTTCAGAAAAAGCAAACCATTTAAAATTCAAACAACGCACTAGGTGGCGAAAATCCGGAGCTCTGATTTCCCAGATGGCCTATGAGAGCGCCACATGTCCCTTCCCTCCTTCTCATCCCTCTGCCACGTGTCATCTTCTGCTTCTTTCAGAAAAAGAAGGTGACACATGTCTCCTTCTCACTCCTTCAGAAAAAGTAGAGGACACATGTCCTCTCCCTACTTTTTCAGAAAAGTAGGAGACAAATGTCACTGCCCTCTTTTTCCTCCCTCTTGCCACATGGCATTGTAGGAGCCACCCTAAGGTGGCACCACATGTTCATCCTCCATTCCTCCAGGGCCAACCTCCATTTAAAATTCAAATCCCCCATGAGGTGGCTCCATCTGAAGAACCTCCTCCAGCAGGCTGACACTTGGAACCATCCTAGACTGCCACATGTCCAGATCTCCTTTCTCCAGAAAAGGTAGAATTCAAATTCCTCTGAGGTGGCGCCTTCTGAGCCCACTGCTCTGTCCTTCTGACATGTGTCAACCACCTTTTGAGGTGGCACCATTCCAGGACTCCACTTGGCTCCATTTTGATTTTTATTTTATTTTTAATAAAAGTAGCCCACCATGAGGTGGCGCCACCTGAGGACTCCCTACAAAAAGTGAATTTGAAATTCAAAATCCAAGAGAGCACCCTCTGAGGTGGCGCCTTCTGGGAGTTCCCTACAGAGAGAATCAAGCAAACTTTTGAAAAATTCCAAATTCCCCCTGCTGAGGTGTCTCACCCACAAAATTTCCATTTTTTTTTATTTTTCTCAAAAATCAAAACACCTTTTGAGGTGGCGCCACCTGAGGGTTCCCTGCAAAAGCCAAATTCGAATTTCAAACCCCCAGATAGCACCCCCTGAGATGGCGCCACATGGAGGGCTCAGATTGAGCCTGTTTGAAATTCAAATTTTTCAGAAAAATCTATAAAAATAAGGCTCCATGCCCAACCTAGGGAGACCATTTTTTTTAGCTCTTGTGAACTTGGAAATTCGACCTAGCCTTCCTGAAAATCCGATTTTTGCACTTTGGAATTCACGCCCCCTTTGGCTCAGTGAAGAAGGCACGGTGGATCGATCTTGGTGAATCATTCGAAGCCCGAAGCGAAGGACGAACGAAGCTCGTGATAGCTGTCCCTTTCAAGAGCTTCAACGCTGCCTAACGAAGCAAGGTGCACCCCTTTTCCTCTTGATTTGATTTCATAACTCGATTCGGGAGTCGTTTGAAGAAAGAGCTCATCCGAGGGATGGATTGAGCTATTCTTATGAAACGACATATATAAAAATATTCAATCATGCCTCCTTGATGATTTTTAGCATTCATGCATTTAGCTAGGTTTAATTTGCATTTTATTTCATTAATTTAGCACATTTCATGAATTAATTAGGACTAATTTAGCATTTATTTCAATTCTGCTCATTTTCAGTAGTTCTCTGTTTTTGTCAGTCAGTCCACACGTCATTTCATGCATTTATTTTTTATTAAAAATCCCAAAAAAATCACGGAATGTGCCCTTAGGTGTCCCTAGAATTTTGCCAAAAATTCGGAAGCATTTGAATTTGTTTACTACGGTAAACATTCAAAATGTCAAGTTGGGTTTTGTTACCCGTGATGCGTTTTAAAAATATTTGTCCGAATTGTAAAATCGAGATCTCCCTTATGAGAGATCCGATTTTTTATCCGAAAGATGTTCTGAACTCGGGAGAATGTTTAGTTTTTAATATGATTTTCTCAGATTTTTTTGATTTTTTTTTTAATATCTGACAAAAATCCGAGAGTTCGGGACACGTGTCAGAGCCTAATTTGGGCCTCTGAGATTTTGGATCGACTTAGAGTGATGGGTTCTCTTTGTGTGTTTCTCCAAATCCAAAACTGTAAAAAGTGAAAGTTATGTCCGAGGTGTACTCTGTTTGAATCGGAAAGCCTGTGATTTTTAGAATAGTGTTGATACCTGCTTCAGATTTTTCTTGTCAGTCCTCTGTTTTGTTATATTTGTCTGTTCTGTCAATTTAGGATTAAAAAGTTATATTTTTATCCCTGTTTCTGTTGACCAAATGCTGAAGTCATGAACATGAAAGTTGTCCATGTAGGTGTCGTGAGTAGCTCTGATTAATATCATAAATTTCCATGGCTGTTTTCATTTTTTTTAGCATTTTATACCAGATTAGGTCGATTTTTACCTCTGTCAGAACTAAATCCCTGTTATTGAACTCACCATGGCTCAAATCCCGAGTCTATAAAAACCAAAAATGTTTCATTTCGGATTCTTTAGCAGTCTGCAAAATATCAGAAGTTTTCATGGTGTAAATCTTGCATTATCATATTAAGCATTGCATTTGGTTCGGATCTATAGGTGAAATCCACCCTTTTTAGGACTTTCTTTAAATTTTAGTATTCAAATCATATCATTTCATGATTTTTAGCATTCTAGGCTGTTTATCAGAGTAAGTAGATGCTTCATGCCGAATTTGGTGCAATTTGGAATCCATTTGAGGTTCGGATTAGCCATAATATCAAAACAGGGTCCCGCAGGACCCAGATCCAAGCGAAAAACAAGCGAAATTCGTTATTTTGGATAAATTGCAAAATGCCAAATTCTGATTTTATAGTCCTAATGTGTTTAGCAGCATGTCATAATGTCTCATACTGCATTTCATCATCATTTGCTTCAATTTGAATTTTGAAATCTCAATTTTACCAAGTTTTCCTTCAAAAAACCCTGATTTTAAAGGTATAACTTTAATTTTAGGGGTATTTTGGTCATTTTGACCCAAATTCCGAATTTCAAACTATTTTCCACTGAATTTCCTGCATTTACATCATTTCAAATATCAAGGAAGCATGAGAATAGGGTTTATATCCAATTAAATCCAATAATTTCATAATATTATTGGAAAATCTTGGAAAAACCCACATATTTCAGCTAACCATACTTCAAGTTTGGCAGGAACAATCAAAAGAAGGAACTGAAGTCTGCAAATTTCTTTTACTTCCTTTATTTAGTGATGTAATAATATAAATTTTGGAATAAGATTTTAATTTCCTGCTTAGACTAGGATGCATATCATATAGTTTGAATTTATGCAATATATTGTTTATATGATTCATGCATTTTATTTCAAAAGCACTATGGATGTACACGAATGGCACGTGCACCAACTCTTAGGGAGTTGATGAACTCGGTGGAATCCATATTTACGGCCCTAGTCGGAATATGGACGAGACCCAGATCCATCATCTTTCTACTAGTCACATAGAGCCTACACTCTTAGGCTATCTTAAAATGCACCTCATATTTCCAATGTTTTCAACATCTTGTGAATTAACTCAAATAAACCCTGAATATATTCATGGCCACAGTCAGAATATGTGAAGGATTTACCTTGGATTAATCCACATTTTTCCAACAAATTTCTTAGAAAATCTTTCAAAGTGCATTCATTCACTCATATCATTTGCATCATGAAATCATTGATTTTCTCAAGATTTTCTCAAGAAAACTTCATTCTCTAGAAATCTATTTCTCAAGAAACTCTAAGGATTTTTCAAAATCGGTTTTCCAAAGACAAGTTTTTCCACAGTTTTCCCTGGAAAATGATATTTTCTTAAGAGATTCAAAAGAGTTTTCCAATCTTTCCCCAAGATCAAAATCGATTTCCAAGTATTTCAAGGGTAAAAATTCCTAGGATTTCAATTTCCCAAGTTTTGAATTTCCTTCTCAAATGAGTTTTCCTATCAAGTTTCCATTATTTTCCTAAGAAAACTCTCAAAGTCCAAGTTTTCCTAAGAAGTATTTCTCTTTTCAAAGGTTCACCTTTTTTCAAGAATCACTTCCATTTTCCCAGGATTTTCAACTATTTCTGATTTTCCCACATCTTTATGAACTTTCTTGTGATTTCAAAACCCTTTTCATCTGAGTTTCCTGAGAAATTGACTTTCATCCTTTTCCTAAGAGATTCTTTTCAACTCCAAATATTTCCCAAGCATACATCATGTTTTCCCCAGCTGCATTTTCCAAAATCTCATAGCACATGCCTGAATTCTCTGTGCATATAGGATAGAACACGATTTTGATGATTTAACTAAGTCAAGCATAGTTTTGGTCCTTGGTTCGATTACCCCTGTTAAAGGCGGCAGGAACGGCCGAACCTCGTACCGACAGGTCGAGCCCCATCCCATGGATTTTCCCGCAATTTAAAAAAAAAAATGGAGGCGAGTATTTCAAAAGCAATTTCCAAAATCCGGTCAAGTTTGAATCACGAAAGCGTTTCCCTCTCTCTCTCTTCCGCAAGGAAGGGAAGACGGGGGAAAAATTTTCGCGACGACAACAATAACCCGATTGGGAAAAATACCATTTGTGCGGCCTATGTACCAGAGTTGGACGTAGTCTTAGCAGATCGGCATTTACCGGCTTGTGCTATCCTGCTAGTGATGACAGAATTTGACGTCATCCTAGGCATGGATTGGCTGCACAAGTATCATGCCAAGATTTTTTGCCGAGATAGCAGGATTGTTTTATCTCCACCAGGAATGCCTAACATGGAATTCAATATCGTGAAACCCGTTTGGGCGAGCAAGTTGATTTCGTCGTTGAAGGCGCAGAGCTACCTGAGGAAGGGATGCACTGCCTTTTTGGTCAGTGTCATCCAGTCCGGGCCGACGCGAGTCCCGATGGGAGACTTGGAGATTGTTTGAGATTTTCCAGACGTCTTCCCGGAGGAACTGCCAGGCCTTCCTCCACCTCGCGAGGTGCAGTTCAGCATCGAGTTGCTGCCGGGTACTGCGCCAATTTCTAAGGCTCCATATCGGATGGCGCCAGCCGAGCTCGCAGAACTCAAGAAGCAGTTGCAGGAGTTGATGGATCAGGGATTCATTCGCCCCAGTGTCTCGCCCTGGGGAGCTCCCGTCTTGTTCGTGAAAAAGAAGGACGGATCATTGCGGTTGTGCATCGATTATCGGATGCTTAACCAGGCGACAATAAAGAATAAGTACTCGTTGCCACGCATCGAGGATTTGTTCGATCAGTTGCAGAGGGCCAGGATCTTCTCAAAGATCGACCTTAGATCTGGGTACCATCAACTCAGAATTAAGGGAGATGATATCTCCAAGACGACCTTCCAGACCAGGTATGAGCATTACGAATTTACGGTCATGCCCTTTGGACTCACTAACGCTCCTGCAACATTCATGGATCTCATGAATAGGGTGTTCAAACCCTTTTTGGACACCTTCGTGATCGTGTTCATCGACGACATCTTGGTGTATTCAGATAGCTGGGAGCAACATCGTGAGCACTTGAGAGTTATTCTCGAAACCTTGTGAAAGGAGCGGTTGTTCGCTAAGTACTCTAAGTGCGAGTTTTGGCTCGAGGAGATCATGTTTTTGGGACATGTCATCTCCAAGGAAGGTGTGTCTGTGGATCCAGCGAAAGTCGAGGCTGTACTCAGTTGGCAGCAACCGAGGAATGTTCGTGACATTCGGAGTTTTCTTGGATTAGCTGGGTATTACCGAAGATTTATCCAGGACTTTTCTAAGATCTCTCTACCCTTGACGCAGCTCCTGAAGAAAGAAGCTAAGTTCGTGTGGGACGACATGTGTGAGAGCAGTTTTCAGATGTTGAAGGAACGTCTTACGACTGCTCCTATTTTGGCCTTACCTTCGGGTCAAGGCGGCTTTGTGATTTACACAGACGCTTCCGGGACAGGTTTGGGTTGCGTCTTAATGCAGAACGATAGAGTGATCGCCTATGCATCGCGCCAACTTAAAATACATGAGAAGAATTACCCGACTCATGACTTGGAGTTAGCAGCGGTGGTCTTCGCATTGAAGATATGGCGGCACTATTTGTATGGGGAGCGGTTCGAGGCTTTTACAGATCATAAGAGCCTAAAATATTTGTTCTCGCAGAAGGAGCTGAATATGAGGCAGCGACGTTGGCTGGAATTCCTCAAGGATTACGACTTTACCTTGTCCTACCACCCAGGAAAAGCGAACGTTGTGGCCGACGCTCTGAGCCGCAAGTCTCCCAGCGTTTCCGTAAACTTGTTATTTGCAGGGTGGAAGTTGATCGAGGATCTGATATCGTGGGAACCGTTTGCGGTCACTCCAGTTTCGATCAGTCTTTACAGCATGGTAGCTCAGCCTGAGCTATTGTCAAAGATCTTTGTCAGTCAGAAGATCGATGCGTAGTACGAAAAGCTGAAGACTCTAGCGCAGCGGGCCGATACCCCCTTCCGATTGAGTGACGAAGGAAGTGTATGGCGTAAGGATCGTCTCTGGGTGCCAGAAGATCCTTTTTTGAGAGATGAGATTCTCGCTAAGGCCCACAAGTCCAAGTACACGATCCACCCAAGCGGCACAAAGATGTTCAAAGATTTGCAGCGCAGATATTGGTGGAATGGAATAAAGCGGGACGTAGCCGAGTACGTTTTGAAGTGCTTGACTTGCCAACAGGTTAAGATCGAGCACCAACGACCAGGCGAAGTGATGCAGCAAATGGAGATTCCACAATGGAAGTGGGAGGACATCACGATGGACTTCATCTTCGGTTTGCCAAGGACGCGGAGGAAACACGATGCGATTTGGGTGATCGTGGATCGACTCACTAAATCGGCGCATTTCCTCCCTATACGGCTCAGTCAGTCACTGGACAGCTTGGCAGAGCTCTATGTCAGGGAGATTGTGAGATTGCATGGTATTCTTGTGTCAATCATCTTCGATCGTGACCCGAGGTTCACCTCCAGGTTTTGACGGCAGCTGCAGTTGGCCTTGGGCACAAAGCTAAAATTCAGCACCGCCTTCCACCCTCAGACTGATGGACAATCTGAACGCACGATTCAGACTTTAGAGGATATGTTGCGAGCGTGCATGTTAGACTGGAGGGGAGAATGAGACTCTCATACTGGGTTGGCAGAATTCGCGTGCAATAATAGTTACCATTCCAGTATCGGTATGGCCCCTTACGAAGCCTTGTACGGGAAGCCTTGTCGATCACCCGTTTACTGGGATGAGGTTGGTGAACGAATGCTAGATTCACCTATAGTGCTACAACACTATACTCAGCAAGTGCAGATGATCAGGGAACGTCTGCGTACTGCGCAAAGTCGGCAGAAGTGTTACGCCGATCGTCGACGTAGAGAGCTCGTGTTCTCAACAGGAGATATGGTTTTTGTTAAGGTATCTCCTACCAAGAGCGTCTTCCGGTTTGGGAAAAAGGGAAAGCTGAGTCCGCGATTCGTCGGACCTTTTGAGATCCTAGAACGGATCGACGAAGCGGCTTACCGCGTTGCGCTGCCTCCTCAGTACGCTCAGATTCACAACGTCTTTCACGTATCCATGCTGAGAAGATATGTTCACGACCCATCGCACATCATTCATTATGATGATGTGGATATCCAAAAGGACATGACGTTCGATGAAAGACCAGTGGCAATCGTTGATCGTCGAGACCAAGTGCTCAGGTCGAAGACGATTTCTCTTGTAAAAGTACGTTGGCAACACCATGGAATTAGTGAATGTACATGGGAGCTTGAGTCAGATATCAGGGATAAATACCCTGACTTGTATTTTGACCAATTTATGCTATAGAAATTTCGCGGACAAAATTATTTTAAGGAGGGTAGGATGTAATATAAAAAAAAAAATGGTTTGGGCTGGATCCGGATCCAACCCGGGCCACCGCCCCTCGCTGTCATTAAAAGACAGCGAGGCAGGCGGGAGGAGGGTTACGAAACCCCCCTCACCGCCACTTGCTCTCTGTCTCTCCGTTTCCCTCTCTCGCTCGTCCACGGTCACCGACGCCGGCGACCCCCGAAAACTGCCGCCATCGACATCGGCGACCCCCCTTCCTTTCGGCGAGCTTCCTCCGAAAACCCCCTGGTACGCCATCGCTTCCTCTTTCTCCCTCTTTTCCCTCTCCGTCTCTTCTCTCTCTCTCCCTCACTTCTCTGTGTGCCCACGGGAGGGGTCAAACCCCCTCCCTGTGCCCCCTTTTTTATAGGGGAGGGGCCCGACACCCCTCCCTGCTCTCCGTTATGGTAGGGGAGAGGGCTGAGCCCACCTCCTTGCTTCCATTACGGTAGGGGAGGGGCCGAGCCCCTCCTCCCTGTTCTTGGCTATGGCAGGGGAGGGGCCGAGCCCCTCCTCCCTGTCCCTTTTAGGTGCGCCAGCAGGGGCCATTGGCCCCTGCCTTTCCGTGTGCCAGCAGGGGCTGATGGGCCCCTGCCTTCCTTTTTGCGAGCCAGCAGGGGCTTATGGCCCCTGCCTTTCTTGTTGCCAGCAGGGGCCGATGGGCCCCTGCCTCTCTTTTTGCTAGCCAGCAGGGGCTTATGGCCCCAGCTTTTCTGTTTGCCAGCAGGGGCCATCGGCCCCTGCCTTCTTGCCAGCATGGGCCGATGGGCCCCTGTCTTTCTTTTGCCAGCAGGGGCCATCGGCCCCTGCCTTTCTTTTGTTGCCAGCTAGGGCCGATGGGCCCCTGTCTTTCTTTTTTGCCAGCAGGGGCCATCGGCCCCTGCCTTTCTTCTTTTTGTCAGCAGGGGCCATCGGCCCCTGCCTTTCTTTTTTGCCAGCAGGGGCCGATGGCCCCCTGCCCTTTGTGCGTGAGCCTATACCCTTGGCCGACAGGCCCAGGAAATCTTTGGAAGCTACATCGTGATGGGGACAGATCATTACAATTGTTGGTCTCCAACGAGGAATTCCTAGTAGCGTGAGTCATTTGCTCGCATGGGCTACATCCCTCTTTTGGCAGCTAGAGTCTTTTGATCCTGCCCCATCTTCTTTTCGAGTCAATTGGGACGGTTGGCCCCAACCTTATGTATCGGCAAAGTCGAGTCTTTGCCTTGCTTTTGCTTTTGTCAGAGTTTGCTTGTTAATATCGCATATTTGCAGCTACGACGGATCCCACTCGCGCTCCGCTACCCGAGCCGTCAATCGTGTACGTCCGCAAACGTCAGCAAGCTCGTAACCCTCCAAGGTAGGAGAAAAATTGCACAGAAGACTTGGATAATTGAATTGAGTTCAATTGAACTAAAAGCGACCATTGAATGAATATATATATATATATATATATATATATATATATATATATATATATATATATATATATATATATTTATACGAGTATCCACTTCACTCAAGGATGCGGTTTCGCAATCCTTGCCCTTTACCTTGTCGTCGTGCTCTGCGCCTAGGCTCTTGCTTTTGCATTTGTGTTGGTATTGCCTTGCTATTGCAGATGACGTGTAGGTTCTTGCTCTTTGTGGATGCCTTATGGCCATCCTCGTGGAGGATGCAAGAAGCATTTACCACTCTCCCTCTTGCGACAAGAGTTTAGTCAGGAGCGAGCGAACTTCTTAGCGGGTGTTCTGTTGAGAAACCCGTATCCCGTCTATCGAGGCCGGTATCGAGTCATGCGAGACATGTAGATACCCCGATAGCGGATGTGATTCGAGATAATCACATGTATCATGTTGGCACAAGGTACTGCAGTTTGAAAAGATAGAGTAAAGTTGATAAACTTTACATCTTTGTGAAACACTCCTGTTGAGGCTTCTATTGAGGAGCTATACCCCCTTTATCCTAGAGTACTTATAGTCGTGCACGACACGTCTATTACTGCGATGATTGGATGAGACGGTCGTGCGACCTCGAACAACGCTAAATGCAAATTGTTGTAATCACATAAATGGCCTCACATTCGCCTTCACAGGCAAGATGCTCGAGTGGTTTAAAGACCACAACATAGAATGGGTCGTTAGTTAAGCAACCCCTAACGCACCCGTTCGCTTCTGGTTGTCTGTCAAGGGAGAGGACAGATCGGTACAAAAACTCCAATGGACAGGTTGTTAACAACCACCCCACGGGCAATGATCCGGCCTCCCCAGTCATTGGAGTTAGGGGAAAGGGGCTATAATAGTTGGCTCAACACTTCTGCAGAAGTTGGATGCATCCGTGGCACTGCTTTTCAGCCTCTGGGGAATCCTCTCTCGGCTAAAGCCGTCCCCTTTGGAGCGGACTCAACTAGCTATTCGGGTTATTGAAAATACATAGAATAATAGACGCCCGAACTAGTCTCAGTTGTTTCTATGTTTTGCCTGCGCGTACCCACAGGCCAGTAATATCGGAACATAAAGTCTGTTCACATTGGTTGCTGAGCCGTGAGACTCGCCTGCACTACCGACTCGCTTGCACCACCGACTCGCTTGCACTACTGATTCCTTGCACTACTGATTCGTTGCACTACTGATTCGTTGCACTACTGATTCGTTGCACTACTGATTCGCTGCACTACTGATTCACTGCACTACTGAGTCGTTGCACTACTGATTCGTTGCACTACTGATTCACTTGCACTACTTATTCACTTGTACTACTTATTCGCTTGCACTACTTACGCGTTTGCACTAGTTATCTGCATGCATTGCTTACCTGTTTAACTGCATATTTGCTTTAAACTGCGTAATCTACTAAATTAAATTGCATAATTCAGTTCCTTGTAGTCTCTCATGTGCACCTACTAGTTTTTCGCGAAACTAACCCATTCTATGGGTACAGGTGATGATTAGGTACACCACAGGCGATGGCAAGATGGCTCCAAGACGTTCTTCTTCGTGCTCTTAGCTCGCGTCCTGTTGTTTGGGGTTTTGTAACGGATTTTCCTTGAAATATCCAAATTTTGTACTCTTTGGAGAACTTCTTAAATGAAAGTGGCTTTTCCAAGTGTTTGCAAGTAGCATGTGTGTGCATTTTGGTTCTTTTAGCTAACGCGCTCAAAGTTGTCAGCTTGCCTTTTTTAAATTAATAAAAGTATAGTCTTCCGCTGATTTCGTAAACCATCTCTGAGATGAAGAGATTCCTTTTTAGTCTCTTGTCTGTTTTTTTTTTTAAAGGTTTGCAAGCTTGAAATTTTGGGGTGTTACAGACATACCTTAAATGTTGAACTTATAAAGGATGTATATATAAAATAAAACGGCATTTACTTGGGATTGGAAGAAAAGTGAAGGCTTATGATAAAACAATTGCAGAAATCAAGCAAGTACTTTCTAAGTACATGGAGGAATCAAAGAAGAATAGAGATGAAAAAAATAAGAGAGAGACGGTTAATATATACGAAAGAAATGAAAGTTTATTCTCAGCTTCCGATTATGGCGAAGGACGTGAATGCAGTTTCATAGATGGAGGGGAGTAGTACATTCGGCTTTAGACCAAAAGGGCTATGGATCTATACTTTCAAAGTGATTCAACAGAGAAAGGAAGGCAAGCAAACAAACAAACTATGTTTGAAAATTGCTTCAAAAAGAAAAAAAGAGAAACAGTGTACGAGTACATTAATAGGTGATTTTATGATGGTGGAATACCTTTTAATACAACGAAGTTGCCTTCATTTTACAGTATGATTGAAGCTATAGGCCAATTTGAACCAGTGATGAAGCCTCCATCATATCACGAGTTGCGAGAACTACTTTTGAATAAAGAAATGAAGAAAATGAAGGAGTTCTTGGACCAATACAAAGTGCATTGGTCCAAACATGGATACAAAAGGGTGTACACTCATTAATTTTTTTGTTAATTGCCTTTTGGGAACAATGTTTTTGAAATCAGTTGATGCATCAAATGAAGTAAAAGATGCAAATTTGCATTATTGAATGATATTGTTGAAGTTTGGGAGGAGAATATGGTTCAAGTTGTTATTGATAATACCTCAAACTATGTGAAAGCAGGTAAATTATTTATAGATAAGATAAAGCATTTAGTTTGGACTCTTTGTGCTGCACATTGTATAGATATGATGTTGGAATATATAGGATAATTGAAAGAGTTGAAGAACATTTCCGGAAAAGCAAGGCAATTGGTGGTATTCATTACAAACATTCTCAAGTGTTGAGTATGATGAGAGCACACACACAAAAGGACTTACATAGGCCTGCAGTGACAAAATTTGCCATTTTTTTACTCTAGAAAGCATATATAATTGGAAAAAATGCCTAAAGTTCATATTTCTTAGAGATGATTGGGAAAAAAATAGTTTTTCAAAAACGTCAGTTGGTAAAAGATGTGAAAGCATGATTTTGAGTTCAAAATTTTAGAAGAGAGTGAGTTGTGCTCTGAAAACAATGCCCCCCTTGTTTGACATGCTTCGATTGGTTGATAGCGATGAAAAGCCTGCTATGGGTTACATCTACAAGAAAATGGATCGTGGAAAGGAAAAAATAAAAGTATAATTATAAATTAATTTTTTTGTCTTCTACTAATTGTAAATTACATTTTATCTTAGCTTCTATAATGGTTACTTTCAATTCTTTTACTTAGTAGGTAAATGTGTGTGATGATAAACAAATATACGGCTGGGTTTAAGAGATAATCGATAAAAGGTGGAGCAATCAATTGCACAAACCTTTGCATGCAACAAACCTATATTTGAATCCAGCCATATATTATAAGTATAAAAATATCGAGTCCAATGAGGAGATAAAGAATGACTTATATGATTGTGCCAATCGTCTTGTTCAAAGCGAAGAGGATTGAGACACACTACTAGACCAAATCATAAGATATAGAACTGCTATTGGGCCTTTTGGAATGGAGTTAGCAAAGAGGAAGAAGAAAGTGTAAACCAAAGTTACCGGAAGCGCCTAGGTAAAAGGGGAAGCGCGCTTTGGAAGCACGAAACGTCGCACTTCCGAAATGTGTGGGGAAGCATCCCCCTTTTTTGGGAAGCGCGCTTCCCCCACGCTTCCCCATTTTTTCATTTTTTTTGCTTCCCCCTCGCTTCCGGTTCGCTTCCTAGGTCGCTTCCGGTTCGCTTCCTTGGTCGCTTCCGAGACGGTTCGTAATTTTCTTCTTAGTGGTCCCACGCTTCCCCGCTTCCTAAATTTTTGAAAGTGTCTCGCTTCCCGCTCCCGCTTCTCGTATCGTTTCCCGCTCCCGCTTCCTTGACTGGTAACTCTGGTGTAAACCCTAGGTAAGATGATTAAATTTCATATAACCCCTTTTGCATTATTTTTATAACTTATATACAGTTGAGAGTTATTCTCGTGAGGGGTTTATTGGAAATCATAAAAGTTATCAGTTGGTCTTGTTTATATTTTAACTTTTAATGGTCTCTTTTGTAATTTTCTTTATTGACCATAATCACTACTTAAGGGTGATTAGGGCTAATCGTGAAGGTACTTTTCTATCTTTTCTCAAACCAAGTTTCAACATGGTATCAAAGCCTCTCGTTCTTGGGAGAATCTAACGCCTAGGCTGAATTTCTTTCTTCCCTCTTTATCATAGTTTTTTTCTTTCTTCTTCTCTCCTCCTAGCCTATATCTAGTTTATTCGATCTTCCTTCTGATCAAACCCTAGGTTCTTTCCTCAGTCTCACGACCTGGGATCTGACTAGTTCTACACAATATGCAGATCTGATCAGACACCCTAGATCGTGTGTTCCTCTTTTGCTCCTTGTTGATGACGCCTCAGTAATATTGATGGATCGTGGTGCATCAGATCTACCATCATGTGGAGATTGCGTGGAGCAGATCTGACATCATGATCGTGTTGCATCAGATCAACAATCATTTTGTGATTGGGTGGAGCAGATCTGAGATCGTGCAGTAATTGGATGTCGTGTAGCGTTGATGTTGGATCAGATCTGAATGGTGTGGCTGACTGACTGTTGCTCGTATCAGAATCGTGTTGATGTGGTAGGTGTTAAATCTGTAGTGCTTGCTGTCGTTGGAATCAGATTTGCTCGTATCAGAGTCGTGTTGATGTGGTAGGCGTTAAATCTGTAGTGCTTGCTGTTGTTGGAATCAGATTTAATCAGATCTGATTAATTTTTGTTGAAGTTTAGATGTGAAATCAATTTTTGTCATCTAAAATTAATTTTTATAGTGGTGATCAAATTTATTATCTTGCTGGTGGCGTCTGTGATATATATATATATATATATATATATATATATATATATATATATATATATATATATTGCAAGACAAGGATTTTATTTCAACTGGAATCTATTTCTTTACTATCAGTTTGCTCGTGATTAATTTCTGGTTATTATTATTATCCGGCTCATTAGCTAGCTACTGTCAGCAGTGAAATACCATGGCTGAAATAAAGTCCAGTGATGGTGAACAAAGGTTTGAAGTGTCTGCAGAGTACAAAGCTTTTGCTAATCCCTTCTCTTATGGGTCGTCCGTAAAGCTGGACGACAATAATTATAAAAGGTGGTCGAGGACTTTTATGATGTCTGTGTCAGGACATCGTCGAAAACCTATTTTGTTAAAAAAGGAACCAACAGAGAAAACTGGGAAATATGCCACATGGCAGGAAGATAATGACATTGTTATGTCTTGGATTATGAACAGTGTTCAGCCACATATTGCAGACGGCTTAATTTACTATTCTACTGCAAAGGAGATGTGGGATTCATTACGCGACACGTTTCAAGACAAAAATGTCATTAGAATTTTGTAAGTTGAGCAAGAGATATTTCAGTTGCAGCAGGGTGATCAGAATCTTTCCCAATATTATGCATCAGTTAAATCAGCCTATAAAAGGCTCAACTCTGTTCGTCCTCCCTGCTGCACTAATCATAAAACCCATCAAGAGTAGACTATGGTGGCTCGTTTTCTATCAGGATTATCTCCAGATTACTCAGTAGCCAAGGTGCAAATGCTTACTAGCTCAGAGATCCCTACTCTAGCTGATGCCTATAACCGGTTAAGTCGTCTTGCTGTTACCCTTCCTCCGCCTCATGGAGACTCTCAGACTTCAGCTCTTGTTGTCACAGGTGGAGGAGGGCATGGTTTACCTAGTTCTTCCAGAGGCAGAGGTCGTGGAAGAGGCAGTGGAGGTCGTAGCAGGCTTCAGTGTACATATTGTGGCAAGCAAGGGCACCTTGAGGATCATTGTTGGGATAAGAACCCTAGAAGTCGCCCTCAGAGCTCATTATCGTTCTCCAAAGCAACAACTCCGGTTGTCTCTTCCATCACTGAACCTGTGCCTACTTCTTCAACCAATACGATTACTCTCAGTCGTGCAGAATATGATCAGCTTCTTTCTCAGAGTTTTGCATTTGTGTCTGCCTCTATTGTAGTGACTGATGTGGCATGCTCTGCGGGTACTCAATTGGATGATGGAGGTAAGATATGGATTATTGATTATGGCGCCTCTCAACACTTTTGTGAAGATTCACATAGTTTCTCTACACTGGTTCATACATCTTTCCCTCGTTAAAAAAAAAAATTAAGTCTGGGTTTTTGGGGACATCTGTTAGACATATCAAGCCAACCATAGTAAAAAATTTAGAATTTATTTCGTTATGTGTGATGAATGACTAACTTTTCTTTGAAAAGATCAAACCGGACTAGACTGTTCAGTGAACAAAAAATAATCGATGTTTCTAAAAAAATTATTTCTTGACTCTGAATGGGTTTAGGTCAGGGTTTCTTCTTGTAGATAGCTAATGTGTATATGAATGTACATTAAAAATCTTAGATCTAGAATCACTTTATATGATTTATGTTTGAGCTTCTAAGAACATGTAAGATTCTGTTTTTACAGTTTTGCATGTAAATTGTTTTTGCCAGTTTGCATGTGATGTGTTGAATTACATGCATGTATTGGTTCCAGATTTGAACCAGGTTTATTATATGCAATATGATAATAATGAATAGCCTAATGTGATGTTATATATGCTTATGATGATTATGTATAATATGTTATTATGGTATGTGGCTTGTGAACATGATATGTCGCATAATGCAAAATGCTTACTTGAATGTATGAGACGGTTCGAAAGGTGAATGAGATTGTATTGTGACTTATGATTAAGCTACACATGGGCCTATTGAGGCCATGTGTGAGTAAAATATTATTGTAATAATCATGTGAATGCATTATTTATATTGTCTTAGGATGCATATGATTAATTATACTTATTGACATATAATGATACACTGTTATGACTGAGTAGGGTGGTAGCCCAATCAGATGATGCATGATGAGGTGCATGTTATGGATATACAGATCCATTATGTTTTTGTGGAAAGAGTGTATGATAATTTAAAGAGGTATAAGAGACCTTAACAATATACCAATAATATGATTCTTTGATTGTCCTCTGATGATGGTGGGATCCTTGGATGACGGTCATGAGGGACCATGAGGATACTGAACAACATTTGCATTGTTTGTCCCAAGAACCCGATATGGAGGTTCATGTTCCTAGCCATGATTGTAGAAAATTTTCCACCATTTTGTCGAGGATCGTGAGATTGGCTCAACTGTAGCATATTGGTATATTAAGAAAAATGGTGTTGGAGGATGTGTAGGCCTTGTCGTCACGACATTGGGTGATGATGCTCGAAGTCGATCGAGAAACATATATGAGATCCTAGTACATAATAAAATATAATTGTGTATGATTAAGATATAGTTGGGATCTACCTTGGACCTCAGAATTTTACCCATGCTAGTATCCGCGAAGTGGTTAGGAGAATAACTTAAATTGGTTTGTATTAAACATATACATGCATTCAAAAGAAACATTCTATACGGAGATAAAAGTTTTTCATGCAATTTGTATTGGTTCATGTATTGTATATGCATAATATATGCATCGATTTTTGTATCATGTGATATTGCAAGTATGCTTGAATTTATTTATGTTGCAAGCATATCTGAATCGTTATGTGCACATAAATATTTTCTAAACTTGATGTTTAGTGGATTTATACTTTATTCTTTACTATTGGATAATATAATATTTTGTATGAGAACTGTGAGTTCTCAAACTTAATCGAGTAGGTGATGATGCGACTAGTTTTGCTAGAGATGGCAAAATTTATTATGGTTGCTGGATTCTATATGTTATGGGATTGATTTAAACTTTATGAACTTAAAGTTAAAGTTTATTAATTTTTAATTTTGGTTTGAACTATTTCATTTTAAATTATGGTTTAAAATGGATGATTGGTGTGTTGGGATGTGAATCTGTGATGTACCCTAGATTCGTGGGATGTTTTTAGTATTAAAAAAAAAGTTGTATTTTGTTTTTATCTTGACAAAGGGATCTTGTCTTTGGTGTCTCTTTTGCGAACTTAGTTCTAATGGGCTATAAATGCTAGTGCTTGCGTAGAAGTTGACCTCTTAGAGCTTAGTTTGGTTGAAGCAGGACCATAGATCAGTTATAGCATCATTCACTTTCTTTAAAAAAAATCATATATTTTCGGAGGTGAATTTGAGGTCGTTACATAGTTGATATCAAAGCAGTTTTAGAAACAACATCATGATTTATAAATTCGTGATCTAAAAAATAGTCTATGCATCACCGATAACAGAAATGTAAATCTACTAATCAGAGTTCAAATAGGAAACACTGAAAAACTGAGATCTCTTGACTACTTCCAAATACGACTCCATGATGCTCCAATTATGCATTACCTGAAAAATTTTAATGCAGAAGGATCAGACTCCCCTGTCTGCGTAAGAAGCATTATATCTATATGTGGTGCTCAGTGTCCTGTGTACAAATATGTGCAACAACTGCAGATATAACTAGCATGGAAATTTATATCATTCTAAGAAAATGATTATGCTTTCAATTCATGATACAGTGCAAAAGCGGATTGAACTAAAGATACATTTATCCACATTAGCACAAGCTGTAGATTCTACAAGTTTTACGAAAGTCATATCAACAGTACATAATTCTTCAGGAATAAGTTTTCAGTCAACTTAAATTATTTAATGTTTATCTTACTCTCACCCTATGGGTAAGCACAGGCATAGACATTGTAGTGAACTGAGACCATACGGTGAGATGCCTAAGTCTCACGAAAACACGAACATCCATGAAGCTCATACCACCTACCCTCTCCAAGGTAGATCATGGGTCCGGTAACATACACCATCTTTCAGGTGTACCCAGAGCCTGGAGAATCCGGTAACATATACCGTCTTTCAGGTATACCCAGAGTCTCAAAGGTTTTATATTTCATTTTACATTTTCTTTATAACCAAGTGCGAGCTATCGCACTACGAGGGGTCTGGTAACATATACCTTCTTTCAGGTATACCCAGAGCCTCAGAAATCTCATATTTGATTTCTCAATTATTTTCCTGTGCGAGTCATCGCACCAAAGATGATTCTCAAAATCCCGAACCCGCCTTGGGGTTCACACACATTGTATGGACTTAATTTTTTTTTTTGTCAGGGTGCCATGAGCACCATCAAGATAGCATTTCTCGGAACATGGCTTGACTCGGAGCTCACAGTCATCATTTTTTTTTTTTGAAGTTATGAGCTAGGGTGTAAACAATAGCATGTGCTTGAATCCACAGAAAAGCAATTGACAAATAATTGAAGGTAATGGTGCCCTTTTTGTTCCACAACCCATAGAAGCAGAAAATCAATTAAAATAAGGCACAACAAGTACAATGTTAAGTTAATTATTTCAAAACAAACAAAGCAGTAACAGTGCCTGAACAATTACTTTAATAATTGTTGCATCAACCAATTCACCAAATTGGCTCATGTGTTGCCTTAAACCTTCATCATCTACCTCCCAAGGAACACCCAAGACCTGAGAAGTTTTATACAAAATAGGATAAATATATTCCCATAAGTAAATGTATAAGGAGTAGGTTTCATAAATAAGCATACCACCAGCCTTGTGCTTCCTGTAGACATTGTTCTCCCACTCCACTCCTTACAAATGACCTTCAACACAACGAAGTAGGGGAAAATATGCTTAATCATTCATGAACTGGCTACATTCAGAAAAATACCACAAATGAAAGCGACCAACATAGTTTATATTACAGCTTCATAATACATTAATGGCTGGCATGATTCTTAGCAGTTCTCATAAATGCATCAGCCTTAATTTCATGTTTTTGCACAATTTCATTCGGTGGAGTTGTAAAACCTGCTCCCTTGGTAAGGGACATTACTAATCTCTTCGTTCAAGTCAAGCGAAAAAAGGAGAGAAAGAGAGACAGGTCTTATATTAGCATAACAACTATATCTTCAGTTGTTTAACATATCAAAATCCATATCTGAAAAGCAACAACAGACACACCAATAGTATGTTACAAACCAATCATGCACGTGCACACATGCACACACAATACACAGTATCAGTCACACTCAAGAATGTTGGGGTAGATTAAGACATCATCATGCTCTTATGCATAATGCATGCACATACACATAATTTTGCATATAAATAGAATCACATATGAATTCACCATTACAACACAAACCAAGAAATAAGTGTTCATCTTATCGTATATGAATTCACCAACAGATGAGAAATTCACAAAACAACCATAATGCAGCAATATACTGTAACTAACACATATCTCCAAACACAAGTTCCATTCTTCTTCAATTCACCAACCGGAGCTCAACAGAGCCTGTCGGTGCCCACTTTCACGTTTGGGGAACTGAACTTGGGTCGGTCCAGCTGACCCGCACTCAACCTAGCCAAGCTGAGTTGAGCACGAGTTTGACCTCGATGTCACCAAAAGCCATCACCTCCTTCAGCGAGGTCATTTCGCCAACCTTGACCCTACCGCTTGTGGTCGTCACCTTCGCCACAACCTTGTTCTTCACTACCATCATCGGACTGGAAACCGAGGTTAGCATACGTGTCCTCGCTCATAGTTGGATCATCAATAAAATATGATCAATGTCATGCTAATCGAGGAGAATTCTCGAGGGCCTTTTTGAAATTTCTTTATTTCTCGTGAGACCACATGCATTACAAGGTAGGTTTATAATAACTTTAACATATATGTGTAGTTTTAGGTTTTTTGAAATGCTTGGGGTTTTCATAATTACATAGTTTATATATATATATATATATATATATATATATATATATATATATATATATATATATTCAAAAATTGTTTGTGTTGCATGCCTTTTGAGAAAATATATATTTAAGTAATATTTGTTTTTCATAAACAAGAATGTGCATATGTTAAAAAAGTATCAAAATTTTCCATATGTGAGTATTTTGAACATGTTTTCAATAAAAGACACGTATATGTTCAGGTTTTACAAACATATTCTAACATATGTATTTTGGATTTTATGAATAGTTAAATACGAGTGTATTTCAAGATTTTATGAATAAATATATGTATATGGCTCATGTTTTTTGAATATGCATGTTTCTGAAATTATTACGTAGTTTTAAGCATGTGTAAATGCTTATGATGAATGATAAAATGCATATCAAAGATGCTGCATAGTATCTATGATGAAAAGCATGTTATTCAATTGTTATTTTATGTGAGGCAAAACAGGGTGGTTCAACAAAGAGAGGAGGTTGTTCAGCAGGAGCGGCTGAGAGCAGTCACCAGGAGTCAGTGAAGGTGGCACTGGTGGGTGCCATCGGTGGCTGCCCAGTTGGTGGGAAGGAGAGAATCGGGTGGCAATGGTATGGTGCAAGACGAAAATCAGGAGAGAGATGGGCAGTGGTGGTGGTGGTGGTGGTGGACTGGTGGTGGTGGTGCTGGGTTTACACGAGAGAGGGGAGAGTGAAGGGTGAAGGGGAGCATGAGTGAAGTTTATGATACAGGTGAGAGGGAATGTAATGGGCAAAGGGGGCATGAGTAGAGTATTTATAGGAAGAAAAAAAGGAAAAAATCCAATTAGAAAGGGGGAAAACCTTTTTGATTTGAAAAAAAGTAGGGGGAAAAAACATTTTCAAAGGCGAGTGTGGAAAGAAAAACTTGAAATTAGAATTTGGTTTTGAATTTCTTTTTAGTTTTAAGTAGGAAAACAAGTGGGTTTGGATTTGGATTTTGGTGAGACCTATTTGGATCTCATTAAATCCAAATCCAACCTACTAATATATATATATATATAATTAAATTCATTTGGGTCATAAGTGGACTTAAATCCTATTTATTTAAATGAGATTCATTTGGGTCTTAGGTGGATCCAAACAAATTTATTATACTTTAATAGGATCCATTTGAGTCACAAATGGATCTAAAATTTTATTTACTTGATGAGATCGAATTGGGTCTCCAAGTGGATCCAAAAGTCCTTTTCTTAGTGAGATCCATTTGGGTCATCTAAATATATCCAAATCTTATTTTACTTAGTAGAATTCATTTGGGTCTCTAAATAAATCCAAGACACTTTCTACTTTAAAGAAAGATCCAATTGCATCTCAAATGGATTTAAATTTCTTCTATGCCTGATTTAAGCCCCGATATAAATCAAAACCCTACCCAAATCTATTTCGGTTGACTGAAATCATTTGGAGATCCAATCCTAAATAACTTGAGATCGAGTGGATCTTATATGTTCATTCAAATAGTTCAAACTTGCGTTTGAGTTGGTTGATCCTCTTAGATCTATATTGAGGTCGAGATCCAAATACTTCATACAAAACCTCATAACTGCCCAATTAAATATCAAATAACTTCAATAAATGCCAAAATATTATCCATAAATAACTGCTAATTAATCAATCAATATTAGCTAAGTAATTTGCTAAAAAATGATATTTAATCAAAGTTAAATACCAAAATAATTTACAAAAAAAAATCTTTTATTTATTTAAAATTTTTGAGAAATTTATAAACTTTACATTATTGCTCAATGAATATTATTTCAATAAAGAGCAACTGGCAATCATTGATGTTAAGTCAATTTAGTTGTTTGAGCAACTGTGTAACAAAAGACTTAATGATATAGAACGATTTCAATGGCTATCAATATAGTCAAAAGATCGAGAAGTTGTTATCGACAAAAGGTTTAATAATCTTTAGCACTATCATAATTTTTTAAAGATCATGTGATAAGAAATAACTATAAAATAAAATTTATGAAAAACTGCAATAACAGAGTAACTGTAGTATGCATGAGAAATAACTTGCGGACTATGGTTCATTCCACTTGGAGGATCCATTGAACAAAGGTGCAGAAAACATCATTCTTTCAAGTGAAGAAGTATCAAAGTGAGCATACATGTGGTGGATCATTGGACAACGTAGTAGTGAAAAAAATATCTTTCAAGTGGATTTCAAGTGTTATTCTTGAACACTTACACGATAACCCAAAGTTAACTCTAAAAGAAATATTAAATGACATTAGTCGCAAGGAAAGTATGAAGGTTACGTACAAACAAGCATGACATTAATGAGAAATGACTAAGGTGATCCTATATGGTTTATTCGAAGAGTTTTTCAAGATGCTTTTTGCCTATTGTCATTATTTGATGACGACTAACCGATGATCGACAATGTGCATTGAAACTGATAGACGACATAGATTTATGTACATGTTCGTATCTTTTCGTGCATGCATTGATCAGTTTTTTAAAGAAAGCCCTCCACTTCTTATGGTAGATGACACATTCCTAAAAGAAAAATACATAAATATTGTTGTCAGCCCATGGTATTGATCCTTGTGATCAAATATTTTCGGTTGCATTTACTGTTATAGATAACGAGTCGAATGAATCATGGGTGTAGTTTTTTTATGCATGTGAATGCACAATTGAGACACTAATACAATGACATACCCAAAGTTAAAGTACAATTAACAACTATCTCAAATAAGCACACAAAGCTACACAATATGTTCTCCCATACATGGCTAAATTGTCAGGTTGAATTTTACACAAAACACTACGAAAAACTTTTAACATAAATTTGGAATATCACTAGGTCAACTTTGGTAAAGCACAACCAAAGCACTCACGAGACAAAAGTATAATTATTTTCTTAAAAAGATTCAGGAGCAAAGGGAAGATGCATACAAGTATGCAACTAAGGTCATAAAAGAAAAACATTAGGCTAACATATACTTTTCAACTAGAATGTACAAGCGCTTAACCTCTAATATAGTAAAGAGATTTAATGCGAGGATTCTCACAATACATGACAAGTCACTAAATTCTCTTATTGAAAAACTTTATCTCATGATGATGAAACTTTTTGAAAACCAAAAGAATAATACCCATAACATGTGTGGTGCCTAAAGTAAAAAAAAGTTGGACGATGGTAAGAAAGAAGCACGAAATCTATGTGTTCAAGTAGTGCATTGCCTTCATCGTCGATACAAAGCCTACAATCACTCTCACAATTGCAATGTTTATCTTAAAAAACAAACATGCTCTTGTAGAGAGTAACAGGTTAGCGAGATTTTGTGCAAACATATAATCACGTGCATTTTGTACGAAGACAAGTTATCAGAAGATTACTATGATAAGTTCTACACTATTAAATCGTATCAAGCTGCATATAATACTTATTCATTTTTTCTAATGACGGATAATATCTCACATCACTCCTCCAAACCTTATTCCAGTCTTACCACCTAAAGCGCATCCTAAAACAAGATACCTTAAGAAGAAACAAAAAACAGAACACAAAAATGTTGGGTAATACAAGTGCAATCATTTTTGATGAAATTGGCCACAACCGGCGAAAGCACAAATAACATTATATTAGAGTACAGATGGTTTACAAAATCTGTATTTATTAGAAGTTGTTTTATGAATTCTTTCTTTGTATTTACAATCTTTTTTAATTAATTATTCCAATGTCTTATATCTTTTATGTATATAAGGAGTTTACAATGAATAATTATAAACCAAAAAAAAACATGGTAGTAGAAAGCAGTTCAAACCCCGTCACCAACCCCAAACAAGGAAGCAGTTGTGTTAATTATACAACACATTGACCAGAATTATAAAGTGAAAATTGCCCAACTTCTGATAATTATTTGGTGCAATGAACTTTACACAATTTGGCTTGAGGATACAACTGAGCTTGGCCTGCTCATGGAGTCTAATCTACAACGTGTTGTCCAACTAAACTGCCTGGCACAAATCACTTAAGATAGCACCTTTAATAAAATGAAAGGGACTCACACTAGGTTAAAAAATGATAGAGAGAGAGAGAGATGGATAACAGGAATAAAAGATAGGCTGCAGTTATTATACACTCGATCCCAACAGCCAATAATTGAGTCAAACGGCATCTACGGCCTAAAAAGGAAATTAAATGGTCTAAACAATACTAAAAAACCTAAAAACATCTACAGAGGAGGTGACTAGTCAAACGATCAAATGAGAGGAAACAACTAGGCCAATCAATCTTGAATGAAGTACATATCCTTATGTTAAAATCGATGTGAATCTGCTGATATGAATTGAATCTCCTAATTGGAAACAGCAACACTTAAAAAGTCACTTGCTCATGCACAGATATCTTGATAAATTAGATCAGTCAATATCAAGCATGCACTAAACCTTTCAATGAATTGCCGTTTATCCGGATCTCCAGTGGAATTATTTCATCATATAAGCCCTCAAAAACTTCGTCAGCATGTACATAATTTAGATGACTAAAACTAAATAAAACTAATCCAGTTATTATCATTCAATATTAAACAATAATGAAAAACACGACGGTTAAAAAGGTATACGGAATGCACACTCATGTTCTATGTTTCTTCTTCTTACTCGGAGAATTTAAATTCAAGTTTCTTTTCCCTTTGCCTGACCTTTTCATTCCACTTACAAGCTCTGTAACTTCAATAGAATTTGAAGCCGGCTCTTCCAAAATGCTGCAATACCAAGTTGACAACCACCAGAGTAAGATGAATTTATTCAGCAAAAATTCTAGTTGGCAGGCAGAGAATTGCCTTTTTTATATTTTTTGAGAGGAAACCCCAGTTCAGGTGGTGGGGCCCGGTAGAGATTGATGCTCTGCCGTATGGCCCACTCCCAAGCACATAAAATTCCTCCAGGGAGCTTGATGCTTGGGCTTAAAGCAAGGGATGCACACCCTGGGTATCACAGTTACAAATCTCATTCTCAGGTTAAAAAAGTGAGTTTTCCTTAGGAAAATCTCTGTAAGTTGAAAATTTATACATTCATTACTAATATAGAGCAATCCTAGGGTGCTCCCGGAGCACCTACTAGAAATCATATTTGTAGGTTGCATCTTCTCAATCAGATCTTATAGATGTACTTAAAACAGTGTATTTGATAGTAATCATGTTTTGGATCATGTTCAAAATAGGCTTTTTTAGTCATAAATTTTTGGTACCTTGTGAGCCATTGATTTTTGAAGATCTTAAAAAAAAACTACATGTATGACATAATCACATGATCCAAACATTTTTTTCCACTAAATAAAAACTGAAGATCATATCTATAGGGTCTGATCAACGAAAAAAGCACTCAGATTTTGAAAATTTGAAGCTTCTACTAGGTGGCAGTAGGTGATCGGGGAACACCCTATCATTATTAATATAGAGTAATGCTCCAGGAACACCTACTCCCTCCTACTAGAAAGCAAAGTTGTAGATCATATCTATAGGGTCTGATCAACGAAAAAATCACTCAGATTCTGAAAATTTGAAGCTTCTATTAGGTGAGAGTAGGTGCTCTGGGAGCACCTTATATATATATATATAAATATATATATATATATATAGAGAGAGAGATTTTGAAAATGAGGTAAGGGGCGTTTACAAAAATACTATACAACATAGGTTACTTTGAGCAATGGGGTGAAAGACATTTACAAAATACCATATAATATAAGGTAGTTTCAGCAATGGGGTGAAGGAAGTTTAAATGATACGCAACATATAACACAGTTTCCCTTTAAAAAAATATGCATAAGTTGTTTAGAGTCTAATCGGCTACTTGAATAGTACCATACCAAATGTGTAGGGGAGGGAAGGCCCTCTCAGCTGCTATATAAAACGAGGGTGCCTCCCCTTCATTTAGTGAAAAGCCATTGCCATTGGTAGTCAACATTCAATGCTGCCTGACATGCGCCATTCAATGCCAGCTCAGCTCAGCATTGAATGATTGCTGACAAAAAAAAAGTTCACACCATCAAAAGAAGCGGCATGATTTTTTTGTATATTTCAAAATCTTACAAAAAATCGTGAGGGTTTTGGCAGTATTTTTAAAATATCGCATTTTTTTCGAGTATATATCGTTTTGTGATTATATTGAAGCCTTTGTGAGCCAAGCAGAGAATTAATTAATTATTGGAGATTTCTAACAAAAATCCATCTATTACCTTGATTTCTTCTCAGCTTTTTTAGAAAGAGATCCCTCAACAATCCTTGCATGATACTTATGGAAAGGAGCACTCCCTTTTCTCTTTTCATCCTAGAGATATTAGAACAGTTGGTGAGAGAAGATGGCTAGTAAACACAAAAAAAAAAGAGAAACACTAGCACACCTGGAGAAAAGATTCAAGTGATGCTTGGTCATTTGAAGAAAAAGCAATCTCATCCCTTTTTTTCTGTACAAATTCTATGTTCTGCTCAACCTATATCATAGGAAAAAGAAAAAGGTGAGAGAATTGCCAAATTAATTTGATACTTGAATGCTGAAGAGCGCAGAAGATGGCAAGTCTTTAATTACAAGAAAAGCTCATTTTCATACTCTCCCGTAATTTAAGCTTGAATGAAAAAGAAAAAAACAGACATCATCTCTTTTCATGAATATTTGATGTCAGATTATGATATCTAGAAACTTCAAGAGCATGATATTAATACAAAAAAAAAATGTGAAGATCATATGTCCATCACGAAATCCACTACTAGTGCATCCTGCTTACAAAGTTTGCATCTGTAGAATACCATTATATACTACAATATGAAACAGTCCTAAAATATTCACTTATGTCAACTAAAAACCAAGACTATGTTTTAGTTTAATTTTCTTTTCCTTATTTCATTAATTAGTTTAACATTGGTCACAAAGAGCACAACAGAGGATGTTTCAAAAATCATCCTGCTACTTTCATTTGGACATTATTTTGGGTGTTGCATGGAATCTGGTCCAGTCTAGGAAATGTCGCAGATAGCTGAAGTGTAAGTGCATATCACAAACACCAAAAGGGATTTGTTTTAATTTTATCAGCAACAAATACTTAAAAATGATTTTGGGTAAGATGCTGGGAGCTGGCCTTGCAACAGAGTGTGCATTTGGCCAGCGGAGTGGGATTGAGGAGTGATGCTAATCCCACATCTCAAGATCAAAACTAGTCATGTGCCTGTGTGCAAGCTGATACAAGCGGTTTTAATGAAGTATGTGGAATTATAAAAGCAAAGTGCAAAAGCACATAAGTGGACAATTACAAAGAAGATAGACAAGCACAAAAGTGCATAGACAAAAGTCCACTAAAGGACAATACAAAGAGTCAATTAAAAATAAAATATTATTGAAAATGTGCTTTGGGAAGCCATGAAAAAATATAGGGGGAACACTCCCCTATTTATATACAAATACAAGAGGGAGACCATTGGGAGCTCCCTTTCATAGAGACGTTGGGGAGCTCCCTCGGTCATATTTTTTTACTGTTGGGGCCCCTATCGACTCTATAGAGCGGGGCCCAATGACATGATAAAATAGAAATAAAAAAAGAAAATGAAGACAAAAATAAGAAAATGAAGGCAAAAATAAGAAAATGAAAAAATAGTTGTTTCTAATAAACAACTATAATTACATACAAAAAGACAAAAATGCCCTTATTGGGCAAACTGTTTATATATATATACACTCCCCTTCAAACTTTACGAGAAAATGATCGAAAGTTTGCTGAGAAAGAGAAATCGAGGAGCGGAAAGAGCTTTGATGAAGAAATTTGTCAACTGGTACGGCAACGTAATAGTTCCTCTTAGATATTCATCACAAACATAGTGACAATCCATCTTAATATGTTTGATTCGCTCATGGAAGGTATGGTAGCTCGCAATGTAGATTACACTCTTATTGTCATAACTCTTCGAAGGTGTTGAGATGATGATTTCCATATCACTGAGAAGACTTTTAAGCTACACAAGCTCCATTGTTGTCATAGTCATTACCTGATATTCGGCTTCAGCTGAAGATAAAGATATTTTTTGTCATTTCTTACACCTCCAATAGATCAACGAATCTCTTTAAAAAATACAAAAACCTATCATTTAGGTTACCACCCCGGATAATTAGATCTAAAGATGATGAAGAGGACAAAAAAAAAGCTCTTTTGAAACGGTGTTTTTAATGTATCACACAATCCTCATAATTGCTGCCATGTGCAATGTGGTAGGGGCATGTTAAAACTGACTTGCTGCATGAACACATGAGTGATATTAGGTTGGGTGATAGAGAGATAAGTGAGAGATCCAATCAATTGATAATATGAAATAGAATCTTCAAGCAATACACTATCTTCAAGTCTTAATTTTGTATTTATGACTTTTGAGGTTTCCACCTTTTTATCGAAAACTTTTGACCTAGCACATATGTTAGCAGCTAATTTTATTTGAGAGAGAATATATCCTCTGAGAGAATAGGCAACCTCAATTCCTAAAAAGTATCTCAAAAATATGACCGTTGGGGCCCCAACGACAAGATGAGTGGGGCCCCTTGTGGTCTTAAAAAAGCAAAAGAAAAAAAGAAAAAGTAAAAAAGGGAGAGAAAAGTAAAAGGGGAGAGTTTACATGGGGATTTACCAAAATACCCCTATTGGGTATTTGGAGAAATAAGAAAACAAAAAAAGAAATATGTATATATATATACATATATGTATATATATACGTATGTATATATATATATATATATATATATATATATATATATATATATATATATATATATATTTATATACATAATTTAACAGAGACCCCCAATGCAATGCATTTAATGCATTTTACAATAAAAAAAAGAAAAATAAAAAATAAGAAAAGAGAAAAGAAAAAGAAAATAAAAGAAAAGTAAAAAGACTGAAATGCCCCTAATGGGCAGAATTACAGAAATACCCTTTATCGGGTATATATATATATACATGATTACATATATATATATATATATATATATATATATATATATATATATATATATATATATATTAACAGCAGTACTGTTCATGAGGCAGGGTAGCTGTATAGGATTTTTTCCTGGATAGACAACCAGGACTGGGCCAGGTTTTCCCCGTCTAATAAAAAAGAGATGTTGGGAACTGCTTCTTCATTAGTATAAAATAATGTTTATAACCATAATCCAAATGGATAGGATTAAGCCTATCACCATGATATTGATTCATTGAACAAGATTGTGTCACTTGGCGCCAAGTGAATAACTCAGTCCCGGCTGGTTGTTTTGTTAATCCAAATTGGTGGGTCTTGGATTTTCCAAGTCCATCTAACTCTAGGCACAAACCTGGAGAAGTTTGGCTACACTTCCTGCATCCTAAGATGGGTTCTGAGCTTGCTAGGTTTTGAAACACCGGCATTGGTCATCAATTTTTTTTCTTGTCTCGAACCAACAAATCTTTCATTAGAACTACAGGCTTCCAAGCTTAGACCATTCAATTTAAGGTTGTTCAGGTGGTAGCGGCATGAAGTGGACAGGGCTGGTTCCACATAATCTAATGTAGGTACAAAATCCTCATATGATCTTGAATTGTGGCAAGGGTAGATGTAGTATTGAAGCAAAGTGCCCTTGCCCCAGGTTCAGAGCCCCTTCACCTTATGCACTTGGATTGTGGTCAGGGGTAGGTGCAACCTTGTGACACAGATTTTGTCAGCCCAAGTTAGTTGTACTAAGGATTCCCTGAGCAATGTTTCACATTGTTGGTCAAAAGACAATCAATTTACAGATAAAAAACACAACTCTGAGCACGTGCTATCGCAAAGTCAAACATGTAAGCTTATTCAAAAATATTTACCTGATCCATGAATGGCTTTACAAGACGTCTGAGGCTCTCACTGGTTGTCTTTTTGCAAAACTTTCTAAAGCTGACGAGTGGAACAAAAGCCAACTCAGGGAAAGATACATGATAACTCCATTGAAAAAAGTGCTCTGAAAGTGTTTCAACTGCAGAGCGTACACATTGCTCATGTTATGCTTTCAGTTTCAGTAGCTGTTTTGGCACCTGTTAGACAAGTAACCAACTAATAAGTAAAGCAGAGAGCCGAGACAGTGAAGATCCTGAAAACTGATGAGGTAGTCTCTCCACTTGAACCAACCTTCAACATACTTGAAAAATTAAAATCTTTTGGAGCACTATTATCAGATTTGCCACCTTCCCCAAATTCTAGAAAGCTTAGAGATAAAGAAGCCATAGGAATGAAGACGCCACTAGAATGTGAAAGCTTATTCAACAAATGGATGCATTTTAGCCTCAAAGGAAAGAAACGAGGTCCAGGCAACATATGGGCAAGTCCATTTATCATCTGAATTGCCAAGTATAGCAAACTCTGAAGATCATGTTCCTTGATGTTAGCACATACAAACTTAACCCAAAGTTCAAGGTAGTTTACATACTGCCAATCTTGTATTTTCCTTAGTTCATCCTGAAAAATATGTAAAATATTAGAAAGAAGATAGAGAAATATGGATCTCGTGTACAAACAGAATTGCAACCACAATTATGAACAGATAAGCAGAAAATTGTGGGGAATAGGCAAAACACTCACTATATTTGGGAAACAACAATATCACAGTGAATTTCTCAAGAAGGGTAAGAACCGTTCTAGGTTCAATGACTTGATTCCATAAGAACATGAATGAGAGCAGGGCAGAGGAAACTAGAGAAGTTGTCGGTTTTCCAATTAACATCAAACCATGCTGCAATAGTTCCAATAATTAACATAATATAGATCCCAGCAGTGTTGGCCGATGAAATTGTGAAATCGCCCATAGCTGATCTATATCAAATCAGATAGTGGTCTGAAACATAGTGAAACACACTTGAGAATGCAAAATAATGCTCACGCACATGGAATTCATCCTATAAAAACTTCAGACTTCTTTTAGTGGCAAATTAACAAGTGTAGCATCATTATCTTCATTGTGGTAAACTTTCTCACTTGCAACTTTCACATACATGAAATAATAATTAATTTCTGTAAGCTTGGTGTCACCCACAGCTTGCCCACAATAAACCCTTTATATATGCAATTTCTGTCATGATGAGCAGAACCACACCCTCTATAACCTTCATGACACAATACTTGGGTTTGTGCTAAAGGAAAACATCATAAAAAATACCTGAAAGAGCAATGAGGCCACGCCATGAAGGTCCAAGACCTTATGACTTGTGATTGGAGGTGATAAACTTGCATGTGAGATAAATCCATCCATACAGTAACATGTATTTCTTTTACTTCTGAGAAGCCTCCAAATAGTCATTACCCACCATTTCCAAATCTACACCAATGTCTTCTCAGTGGCACAAGAAAGTAATTGATCGTCCAATCTATGCAACATTATCCATTGGCCATGCACAACAGCACAAGAACAAAGGAACTAGCCTTTGCACACCCAAAGAGGTGGTGATCTTTTTTCTGAAGAGTCTCTTTCTAAAGGGACTTTTTCATTTACCTTTTAGTGAAAGAACCTAAGGGATTTAGTTTTGTTGCACTCGGGGCTCTGAACTAATAGAGCACAGAGTAACTTCAAGAAACAAGTAAAAGAACTGTTTCTAGTTGAATAAAGTGAAAGGAGACAAATTGGTAAAAAAATATAACTTTGGATCATGAACATTTCATGGTGCTGAAATAAAATGACAAAGATTTAGAAATGAGATCAATACAATATCTATATTTCACATGGGTCCCTGCCTATACCCATATTGTGAGGCCAGCTTACTGACTGGGAAGGCTACCTACGTGCTAGTACTAGGCGATAAAAGTCATGCTCAGGAAACCTCATGTAAACATCACTTAGGTGCTTCTAAGTATGCTTGATCTTAATAAAAAAAAGTCTATAAAGACAGAGAATAGCAAGTTATGTTTGTGATTGAAACTTTTTCTTTCTTTTTTTTATTTGAATTCCTGGGTTCTGTTCAACAATCAACATCACATACAAATGTATTTACAGAGTCATGGATTTTCATATTATGTTAAATATGCCGGTTTGCTTTCATGGGTGCATGTCACAGTGCCATCTTGTGCTCAAGTAGGTGCACAATTTTTACTAATATTAGCGTACATCTTGTAATGGTGTAAGATGTTAATCTTAACATTACAGCCACCTTGAATTTCATATTATACTATAACTGTTTTTTGCATACAATGTTAAAACATATAATTTCAGAAAATTTCTAGATCTTGAAAGCCTTTTATCAATCTTTTCATTTTGAAAATTTATTTTGTGTGTTTCTGAGCCACACAGCAAGCTGGCACGTGTGCACTGCCTAGCACTTTGACTATAAGACATTTAAGCTAGTTCTGATATCCAAATTTCACTTTTTCTTAAAATGATAAGATGGCATCATCATCAAAGAAAGTAGATGGCTAAAAAAAGCGTTCAAACTTCACATTGGAAAAAAATGAGTTAATCCTGGTTATTTGAAGTAGTTTTTGAAGATGTTTGCAAAGTTGATCCCACAGTCACTGAATTTGCTAATTGCAAGTCATGGGTCACAAAGCCCAAAGACACTAATTAAGCAGGGATGGTCGTTCAAACTAAAAATGACTTAAACATGCCATGTTTTTTTAAATTGTTCCAGAACCCAAGGAATCGAGAGAAGCTCAAAAGTCAAAACACATATCCATCTATCCGCATCATCTGGCTTTATTAGCGAGAAGCAACTCCTAAACAATTGAAGGACTTTCTAAAGTTTCTATTGTCAATCATATAAACCCTTTGTTTGGAGTTTATGAGATATATGCTAGATCACAGGAACTGGAAATAAAATATTACTACAATTATAGAATAAGGAAACAAGGTTAGGGTTATAAAGTTAAAATTATATTCCTAGGTTCTAAGACAACTATAATACACCTCAGCTATACAAGTAGATAAAGTTATAATACTACCACCTTCACGAAAAAAATATATGAAAAATAAATTGTATGAAATCAATGGGGATTTATAATAAATATGTCACCATAAAATCCAAGTTCGCCATTTCATCAACTCTCTGATTGCTTTGAAGGACATAGATACAAGAGAAATTTCATTGTGCTGGTCAAGTAGAATAGAAACATGTTTCTAAAGATTTCCAATCTCTAATGGTGTTGGGTCAAACCAAAGTGCATCATCTGACCCAACCTCAGTCTCTTTCTTCCAGAAGGGGTGGGTATTGAGCTGGGTACATGGTGCAGGACAGACTTAGCTTGGGCCTGAAACTGATGGGCCCATGCCTAGGCAATCAGGCCAAGCCTTTGCCATGGGGTGAAGTGTAGCCTGACCAAAATAAACATGGCACTAGGATGGTTTTGGAAGAAACAGGGCTAAAGATTTAAATAGGTCTTATGCAGATGTCGCTTAAGGATGTGAGGGTTGGATATTCAACTGGCTTAAATCCATTTAGAGGGATTCAGTATAAATTTCAATATCCAATTAGCTAATCAGAACAGACTATCTTTCAGTTTTTTATATCCTAATCCAAATCCAACATAATATCTGGCTTAAAATGTGTGTGTATCATAGTCACCTGTATCGTTAAAGGTAATTTCTCAACGAGGGTATTTCTCGGAGAGATTTTCAAAAGTTGATAAATCTTGGGAATATCTTGGGAAAATCATGGGAGTTTAAAAAATTGAAAAAAATATAAATAACAACAAAAAACCCTAAGAAAATAATAAGTTTTGTATTATTTTTCTTTCAAAAATATAAAGAAACATGTTTTAAAGGTTTTAAAATATAAAAGAAACAAAAAAATAGGAAATGCAAATTTAATTAAAAAAAAAACTCAAAAATATCGTGATATTTTTTATTTGCTGATATTTTGAAAATATCACGATATATTCCCAATATTATCGGCAAGCTTGAAATTGCCGATAATATCACGATATATTCAAAATATCAGCGATATCGGTGACAATGGTGTGTATATATATATGCATGTACACGTGTGTACATATGTATATGGATATGGTGTTTCTATGGTGGTACTGAACCACCATAACTTATGGTGGTACATACTTGTTTTACACAGATCTAACCTCTAAAAGCAAAAACTAACCTTTGGATCATGTTTAGGATGTTCTATTTTCCATTTTATGCATTAAAGTTTATTTTAATAGGATATTTTAGACCATTTTTTATCCTTATGAATTGTGAGCCTTCGTTTTTTCACCATCTTTGAAACTGTATTATAATCATAGTCACAAATATCGGTCTTGGCTATATCTCGGCTAAGGCAAAATATCAGGATATTATATATTTTTCAATCAATCCCAAGAAAATCTATGAACTTAAAAATAAAAAAAAAACTAGGAAAAACAGTTTTCTTTCCTTCTTCCCTCCTTTTTTTCCTTCCTTTCTTCTTTCTTTTCTGCACCTAATATTATCACACGATATATATATATATATATATATATATATATATATAACTGTGACTATGATTATGGTATATTAGACATGATAAAACCTCATAATATAGTAAATAAACTATATTGAACATGTCTGTGGGGGGTACATCTAACATTTGCTGGTAATATTCATGCAAACAATAGTGCACATCACCATATGGCATCATGGTTCAGAACCAACACACACAAATTACGCTGATAGGATCTGGCTTGCTAAAGGCTTTTCTCACCCATCTCTTCATCCAACTCCAAGTCTGATTAGGTTACATCCTATGTCACATGGGTGCAGGTGCGGGTACGGGTATGGGTACGGGTACGGGTGCAGGTACGGGTGCGGCACAATTTCAAAAATTTTGAAGACGGGGACTCGGCTATATATATTTTAAAAAAATATATATATAATTATATATATAACAATAAATTAATAATAAGATTATAAATTTTACAGCAAAAATAAAAAAGTAATTCTATTGAAGTAACAACACAAACTTACCAAAATATAACACATAAAGAAGCTTGTGAGTGTGATAACAACAAAACTTATCATAAATCTGCCTCATCGTCTGAATTAGAGGGAAGAACAAGATCGAGGTAGTCCATGTTGAGATTATGCAAATCATGTTCTCCCTCCAAGTCAAAATCTTTTGGATTTACATCTCAATACTTAGATGGTTCACAACTACATCAAAATATGACTAACTTAGTATCTAACTTCAAACTTTGAATATAAATATTTAAATACGAACTTTGAATACAAAAGAAAAAAAAGTACATATACTCATCTTTGGTGTGACGAGAAATTAATCGTAGATTAGAGTGAACATAAACCAAATCCTCTGCTCTTTTACTAATGAGTTTGTTTCTTTTTTTTGTGAATTTGAACATATGTGACTCCAATTTCTTTCACAACACGATGATGTAGCAAGTTGGGATAACAACTTCATTGCAAGACGTGGCAGATTTGGTGTATCTGATCCATATGTTGCCCACCAATTAAGGGGATCTTCTCCGTCCCTTGCTATGAGTGTTGCTAAAGAATCAAATCTTCCAGTAAAGAACTTTTCAAACTCACTATTTACAACCTTAAACATGTGAGGATCATTAAAAAGTCTTCCCAAATATATCATTTTGTTCCTTGATATCTCAGGATCTTCATTTGGAAAAACACGACCAACACCTGTTGTCAACCATTTTTTTGCATAATATTTTGGATTGAGAGAGTGTGCCATGCAATGCAAAAGTGTATTGCTTTTATCTCATCTTCTCACTAAAACTAAATGTACATAATTGTAAAATTCTGAATCATCAAGTACAACATCTTTTTTCTCATGTTTAAAAATGAGACTTTGAACTTTTTCAATCTTATTGTCCCACGTTTCATAAATTCTATGAAGCATGGGTATATCTCTGTCAACTTCTCTCAACATTTCTCAAATAGGATCTGTAAATTCAATAAAATGTGTAATTTTATCCCACCAAAAATCATCCCAGATGCATTTTTTGATAGCTTGAGACTTAACATCATCTTCAGTGCGATAAAAATCTCAATCTTTATCAGCCACCATCATCATCAATGCATTCTTGAGTTGCTTAATTCTTTGCATCATAACAATGAGAAGCAAAACGAGTTTCAGCAACTTTCAGTAACTTGAGATCAGAATGACGATTAAATATAGAAAGGGCATGATGATGGTTTACAACAAAATTTCTAATATTTCGATCATGCTCTATTTCCTCAATCTATAAACACATTTCATGTGCATGTGCATTATCTTTTGATGGATTGTATATACTCTTAAGTGCCAAATTTAAACTGTGTGCTGCACAAGGAGTCCAAAAATATGTGAATACGTATCTTCACTTGCCAAATTCATTCATGCACGATTGCAAACTGAAGCGTTGTCAGTAATGATTTGCACCACACTTTCTTCACCCACTTCTTTTATCACTTCAACAAATAATCTCTTTAAATATTCAACATCTTTATACTCCCCAGATGCATCAAGAGTCTTCAAAAAGATTGGCTCATTAAGTGAGTAAGCATTGAAGTTTATCAGTGGACGCCTTTGTATATCAGTCCACCCATCAGAAACAATAGACACTCCATGACGTTTTCATGCAAATTTTTTGGTCTCTAACAAGTCTTCAATTCTATTTTTTTCCTCTGCAAGAAAAACTGTTCTTAGTTTTTCTGAACTAGGAGGCATATAACCACTCAAATTACAATTAGTCAAAGATGTAATCATATCTTTCCAGTATGGACTTCTAGCTACATTAAAAAGAATTGAGCTTGAGTAAAAGAATCGACCAATCTTTTTATCAATTTTTGCTCTTGCCATGTTTTTGAATGATCCTTGTATTGTTTTATTGCCTTCCATCTTTCTTTTCTTCAAAAACTCGAATCGCTTCTCATCTCTGCAATTTTCTTCTTTTCAGCTTCCTCTTGTTCTTTCTTTAATTGCTTTAACAAGTCTTTATCAACCCCAGAACATTGCCTAATTCCTTGACCACGAATATGCAAAAGATGTGCTTTCACATTCGTATAAGAACCCGTGAAAACAATCGTACATAAATTACAATGAAACTGCACATTCCCACCACTACCGCCACTAGCTTTTTATCCCTTTTGTCACAAGCCTCCAAAGTGGTTAAGAAACTTCTAATTCAGAGTTAAACTTGAACCAACTCTATTGACACCACTAGAACTCGCCATTATATCTGAAAAGTGAAAAGTGAATAGAAAATATGTAAATAAAGTTAATAAACACTTCAAAAAAATAGTAACAAGAGCTCCACCCCTCTAACTGTGTGCCTGATAGAATATAACAAAGGCAGGGGTTGAGGCAGGGGGGAGAGCCCCCTATCAGAAAACAGATCTGAGGCGGGCTCCGCCCCCTGCCGAAAACCTACGACTGAGGTAGGGGGTGGAGACCCCTGCCGGAAAACAGATCTGAGGCAGGGGGCAGCCCCCTACCGAAAAACAGATTTGAGGCAGGGGAGCCCCCTGCCTGAAAATAAACTGAGACAGGGGCCTCCACCCCCTGTTGGAAAACACGAACGAGGTAGGGGGCTGCGCCCCCTGCCAAAAAATAAACTGAGGCAGGGGGCGAAGTCCCCTAACGGAAAACAGATCCGACGCAGGGGGCAGCCCCCTGCCAGAAAATAGATCTGAGGCAGGGGGCGGAGCCCCCTACCGGAAAACAGATCTGACGCAGGGGGCAGCCCCCTGTCGAAAAACAAATCTGAGGCACGAGAGCCCCCTGCTGAAAAATAAACTCAAGCAGGGGCCTCCATCCCCTGCCGGAAAACACGAACGAGGCAGGGGGATCCGCCCCCTACCGGACGAAGGAGAAGAAGAACGGAAGAGGGAGGAGTGCATACCTGAGAGGACCGGTGGCTGGGGTCGCCGATGGCTGGCTGCGGCTAAGATCGTCAGGGTCTGGGTCGCCGGTGAGACTGAAGGGGATGAAGAGCGAGGGACGGCTGGGGGAGAGGGAAAGATCAGCGGGGAGGGGTCTGTCGTAAGCCCCTCCCCTTGCGTAGCCTCTTTAGGGTTCGGCCCCGACCCCGATAAACATTTTGGATCCGGATCGGGTCCAGATCGGACCCGACCCGAGTCCAAAATAAATTTTAAATATGGACAACAATAGGCTCGGTCAAAGTTGACCGAGTCTATAAAGTGGACGGACTCGGCCTCGATGCATTGACCGAGTCCAACACTTGTTGACTGAGTCTGCCCCATGTCTGAAGCCGCACCCGTGTCGGGGCGTGTCGACACGGGTGCATCGACCTCCTAACCGAGTCCATGTGACATCGGTTATATCCAATTATGCCTACATTGAAACCACATCCAACCCAGTTACATCCCTAGATGTGTCTGACATCTATCCAGCTATATCTTGATCATGTGGCTTGATCAAATTGCAAATTCTGCAATCCAATCTACAGAATTGGAAGTGTCAATGACTCTTAAGGAAATGAGAAGGTTTGTTTGTTACATACATAATGTTCATAATTTCGCAAGGTTGAGGTTCAATCGAATACACTGTACAAGTATTATAAATTGTGCTTTTGTTCTTTCAGAATTTTTTTTTTCTTTTTTTGGATATTAAGTATTATTAGGAGTTTCCGATTATCAAAGAAGGCACCAAACAAGGGCCTAGCAAGTTTCACAAAGAGAGAAAGTGAAGGAGTGGGGGGAGATGGTTTACTAGATCTGAGGAATTTTCTTTATATTGTAACATCATATTTCATATATATAGGTTCTACATAAATATTTCCTCTTGAAAGGCTAAGCTTTTTGATATACTATAACCAAAAAGGGTACCAAAACATCCAATAATGCATAATATTACAATATTCAATAACCGAAAATCTTAGACTTTTTAATATATTCAATAACTGCAATATTCTACATTATGCATAGATGGACAAGCAGGAACAATTAGACACGATAACTAGCAAACTAATTTGGCTTTTAAAATTGTGATATGCATGAGCTGAAAAACTGACCTCCGTCTTGGTTTTGAGGGCATGCTGCAAAACCTTGGAAAGGTGCTGTATAAGGATGGATGCCTTCTAGTAAGACTTAGCAATATCTAGTGAGTACAACTCCACAACAGAATCAGCAAGAAACTGGATATGTTTTATGTTTTCCGGTTCAACAAATTTGGAGTGTGCCAAAAATGTTCTGTACATGTTCGTTAGGAAGGAATCATAGCAATCTGAATTTAACTGCAGAACCATGCTTCGGATGAGTAAGAATGCTGCCAAAGAGACTCTCCCTCCTCCAGTTGCCCATAGGTGGATGGCAATCTGCAATCACCTCACATATGAGATAATAAAAATCCATTAAGTGATAAGTTATTAGACATTCATCACAAGAATGCCCTTGCAATAGCCGAGTGTAACAACAACGGTTCAAATCAATCTCATGTATAATGATAATAAGTTAACTACAGGGGTTCCAATCTATGTGACCTCCGGGCAGATTAAGTACACCTCTTCCCATGTGATGGACAAGCACTTTGAGACAAACAAGGAAAAAACCTTTCTCAAAATATGAATTATTATGAAATAATAGATGCAAACACCTAAAAAGGGTTTTCCATCTGCAATAAATGAATTTTGTGAAATAACCACATTTGCTCATTAAAAAATTTAGCACTGAAACCCCTTGTTCCCTACATCTTTCCTCATAAAGAAAATTTTTCTCCCAAAGAAATACCAAATATATCCTTTCTGCTGTACCAGCAGGATCATGCAATATAGATCCTGGAAACTTTATTGCATTTAAAAGAAGTCTCACGATTTTGCCGTAGAAATGGCCTAATGTAATGAACAAAGCATAAAACTAAAAAACAAACATGTTTTTTGAAAAAACACAGACATGACAACGTCAGCACACAAATACAAGCATGCACATGGATAGCATGGGGCACATCCGTGCATGTTTACGCATACATATGCATATCTTTTGCTTCTCAATAGATTCTAGCTTGTTCAACAACAGTTACCTTGCTAAGCCTTTGTAGCAAAACCGAAAATGCAACTAAAAATATAACTGAATCTCTGAGCCGAGAAAGGACGAAGACAATTATCTGTGTATCTGTAGCCTGAGTCAGAAGATACAATGTACTTTTGATGTAAGACTTAACCAGTGGTTTCACTGAGGCCCATTTTGAAGTATTTTTCAAGCTCAGTACAGTGTCCTTGCAACCAGAGCTTGACATTCCCAATAATCTTCGGAATATACTGTCTGCTTCATGAAGCACAATTAACAAAACCTTGCAGAAAGCTGCTCTTGTCTGAATCTTGTATAATAGAGCATCAGAGTTATCACTTCCATAATGGCATGCAACCCAGAATCCATTTAACAGATTAGGAAGCACAGAGATGTTTTGTTGATTCATGATCTGTTGGCACCATGAATCAATGGAGAAACTTGTGAGGATTTTATGTTCACATAAACTTGAATTTTCCCCGGTTTTGTTGCTGCTGCTCTCATTTGGTTCACCTTCATCATCTGAAAGCTGTCATGTGAAGGCTAACAAAGTAAGCAACACATAAAAGTTGAGAATAAGTGAACACATGAAAGAAAGAATCAAGAAATAGCCCAAATAATGGCATCAAACAGAATAAACAATATTTTAGAAATTTTTATATCACAGTAGTATAAAATATAAATCAATGATCAACAAGCAATAAAATAGGTAGACATGCATTATATAAATATAAAAAATATATATTATCATAGTCACAAATATCGGTCTCGGACATATCTTAGCAAGGCAATTTCTCTAGGTTTGGTTGATAAATATAAACTTGGTGCTTAAAATTTTTTTAAAAACAGTAGCAATAAGTGAGAAAAGCTACACATAATACAAAAAATAAGTAAAAAAACAAAAGAAAGAAGAAAAACATAGTTAAGATATAATAAAAAGTAAAAGGCAACTTATAATATCATGATATTATCACGATAATATCATGACATATATAAATTTATGATATTTTTAAAATATTGTGATATTTTTAAAATATTGTGATATTTTGCCTTTAATATCGTTTTATGAATTTACAGCTATATTCTCGCTTCTTATGTTAAATCACATATGAGACTTATGTATCATATGTGTATTACATTTAGTGTGGTACCCCCTCTTTGTATTTATGTGTACATTTCATTTTTTCAGGGGTACTTATGGATTTTAGCATTAGTTAGTGGTAAGCTTAGTTGTCAAAGGTGGTGCCTAGGCATAAGCCTAGGTCGGTATTTTTTTTCCGTTGACTGTTATCAACATGTATAAAAGGGGGAAAAGGGTCATTTTTCCCCTTTTTTCGCTCCACTCTCTCTCGCTCCGTTCTCTCTCCTTTCTCTCGCTAGGGCAGAGCCGAAGAAGGTCAACCTTCTCCTCCCTCTACAGGTACTGCTACCTCTCTCTCTCTCTCTCTCTCTCTTAAAAGTTGTACTCTCCATATGAACCTTATAAACAAAGGTAAGTGAAGAAAAAGAATTAAAGTATTCTAATAATGTGTTCAGTGTTTCAAGCTGTTGGTGCCACGGTTTTCTTCATCATATTTTGGGACATTATTTGGTAGCATTTTGTTTAACATTTCACATTTTTTTTAACATTTTTAAACTGTCCTTTTGAGTTCACACTTCACAGTTTGGGCTGGCTCCGTGGTGTGATTCCAATGATGTGAGTGTGATATATTTGATCAGAATATAAATATAGAAAGATCAAATGCTCAGTGATGGCTTGCCTATAAAAAAAAAGAGTGATGAAGCAAACTGTTGGGTGTCATATTTGTACTAAATAGACATTATCGGTTTATTAGGATCACTTTTTACCAAGGTTGCCAGACTAGGAAACGGAAGCGGAAAACGATACAGAAAGCGGAAGCGAGAAGCAATGAATTTTAAAATATATAGGAAGCGGGAAGCGAAGAATAAATAAAAGAAATATATGAATTGAATGAAAATCAAAATGAAACACAAATAAAAACTAAAATAAAAGTGACGAATATTAAATTTCATGTTTTTTTAGTGTAAGAATTAAATGTATAACAAAATCTAAAAATGATGACTACCAATTTAGAGAAAGCACATGGAAGTGAGTGAGAAAAGTGAGAGAAAACACATAAAAAAAAAGAAAAGTTGAGTAAGAGAACATATAAGAAGAATAGATGAGGCGTGTGGAAAGCATAGGAGAAGCATGGGGGAATCGAGGTTCTCATCAAGTTTCGGAAGCGAGGAGTATCACGCTTCTGAAGCGAGTTTCCAGGAAGCGAGCTTCCCACCTATCTAAGAAGCTTCCGGTAGCTCTGCTTTATACACCAGTGTAAAGAGTATCTCCATGAAATTGGGATCAATGCTGCCATGAATAATATTTTCATCTATGTTGTGGCAGTTATGTTTTTCTCTTTTTTTCCTCTTATAAACCAAACATTTTCGCTTGTTGGCTTTTGTAAATTTCCTTTTGACTTTTTCTCTAAATTACTGATTCTATGAAAGAAAACAAATCATTTTTTGAAAATCCCCTACAAATTCCCGTGTGGACAAGTTAGAAATTCTTCTAAAAAGATTTACTGTGATCCGAACAAATCTCAGCCACACTCCAATTTTTGTTACTGGCTATTTCCAATGTTGCATGTGTGGGCACAAATATACATTTGTTAGGGTATAAGTGCACAGATAAACATTTGTTTGGGTATAAGTTCACAGATCTCATCTTGGGCAGTCAATCGGCCGGATCCATGTCTGGTATCTGACTGAGCCCAAACCCAAACATCAGGATAGGCATAAAATAATGACCAGAACCCAACTCAAATTAGGTTTAACTATGTTTTTTGGGGGACATTTTAAAAAAAACACCTAAATTTTGGTTGATTATAAAAAACGCATCTAAGTTTTCAATATTGTTAAAAACACACCTAAACTTTTTTATAGTTAATAAAAAACCTAGGGTTTGCTCCTGTTAAAGTTGTCATTAAATGTGTGCTGCAATTACAAAAAAAAACTTACGGGTTTTTTTATTATGAATTCATATTTTGCTGATATGTTATTTGTTGCTTACTCCTTTTTATTTAGCAAATTTAGATGTTGCCTTTTTTTAGATTCTTATCATTTTTTAGAACAATGGAAGGGGGCTTCATCTGCAAGTGCTAGTGGGTCCACATTTTCAAATTTGGAACATATTCAGAACTTTAAGAGAAAATCAGGTGATCCAGCATGGGAGTGGGCCTATATTAAGGATAAACAAGATCTGAATTTTGTGACATACCTTAAATGTTGAACTTATAAAGGATGTATATATAAAATAAAACGGCATCTACTTGGGATTGGAAGAAAAGTGAAGGCTTATGATAAAACAATTGCAGAAATCAAGCAAGTACTTTCTAAGTACATGGAGGAATCAAAGAAGAATAGAGATGAAAAAAATAAGAGAGAGACGGTTAATATATACGAAAGAAATGAAAGTTTATTCTCAGCTTCCGATTATGGCGAAGGACGTGAATGCAGTTTCATAGATGGAGGGGAGTAGTACATTCGGCTTTAGACCAAAAGGGCTATGGATCTATACTTTCAAAGTGATTCAACAGAGAAAGGAAGGCAAGCAAACAAACAAACTATGTTTGAAAATTGCTTCAAAAAGAAAAAAAGAGAAACAGTGTACGAGTACATTAATAGGTGATTTTATGACGGTGGAATACCTTTTAATACAGCGAAGTTGCCTTCATTTTACAGTATGATTGAAGCTATAGGCCAATTTGAACCAGGGATGAAGCCTCCATCATATCACGAGTTGCGAGAACTACTTTTGAATAAAGAAATGAAGAAAATGAAGGAGTTCTTGGACCAATACAAAGTGCATTGGTCCAAACATGGATACAAAAGGGTGTACACTCATTAATTTTTTTGTTAATTGCCTTTTGGGAACAATGTTTTTGAAATCAGTTGATGCATCAAATGAAGTAAAAGATGCAAATTTGTTTTTTGCCTTGTTGAATGATATTGTTGATGTTTGGGAGGAGAATATGGTTCAAGTTGTTATTGATAATACCTCAAACTATGTGAAAGCAGATAAATTATTTATGGATAAGAGAAAGCATTTAGTTTGGACTCTTTGTGCTGCACATTGTATAGATATGATGTTGGAATATATAGGATAATTGAAAGAATTAAAGAACATTTCCGGAAAAGCAAGGCAATTGGTGGTATTCATTACAAACATTCTCAAGTGTTGAGTATGATGAGAGCACACGCACAAAAGGACTTACATAGGCCTGCAGTGACAAAATTTGCCATTTTTTTACTCTAGAAAGCATATATAATTGAAAAAAATGCCTAAAGTTCATATTTCTTAGAGATGATTGGGAAAAAAATAGTTTTTCAAAAACGTCAGTTGGTAAAAGATGTGAAAGCATGATTTTGAGTTCAAAATTTTAGAAGAGAGTGAGTTGTGCTCTGAAAACAATCGCCCCCTTGTTTGACATGCTTCGATTGGTTGATAGCGATGAAAAGCCTGCTATGAGTTACATCTACAAGAAAATGGATCGTGGAAAGGAAAAAATAAAAGTATAATTATAAATTAATTTTTTTGTATTCTACTAATTGTAAATTACATTTTATTTTAGCTTCTATAATGGTTACTTTCAATTCTTTTACTTAGTAGGTAAATGTGTGTGATGATAAACAAATATACGGCTGGGTTTGGGAGATAATCGATAAAAGGTGGAGCAATCAATTGCACAAACCTTTGCATGCAATAAACCTATATTTGAATCCAACCATATATTATAAGTATAAAAATATCGAGTCCAATGAGGAGATAAAGAATGACTTATATGATTGTGCCAATCGTCTTGTTCAAAGCGAAGAGGATCGAGACACACTACTAGACCAACTCATAAGATATAGAACTGCTATTGGGCCTTTTGGAATGGAGTTAGCAAAGAGGAAGAAGAAAGTGTAAACCAGAGTTACCGGAAGCGCCTAGGTAAAAGGGGAAGCGCGCTTCCCCGAAGCGTGCTTCGGAAGCACGAAACGTCGCACTTCCGAAATGTGTGGGGAAGCATCCCCCTTTTTTGGGAAGCGCGCTTCCCCCTCGCTTCCCCCACGCTTCCCCATTTTTTCATTTTTTTTGCTTCCCCCTCGCTTCCGGTTCGCTTCCTAGGTCGCTTCCAGTTCGCTTCCTTGGTCGCTTCCGAGACGGTTCGTAATTTTCTTCTTAGTGGTCCCACGCTTCCCCGTTTCCAAAATTTTTGAAAGTGTCTCGCTTCCCGCTCCCGCTTCTCGTATCGTTTCCCGCTCCCGCTTCCTTGACTGGTAACTCTGGTGTAAACCCTAGGTAAGATGATTAAATTTCATATAACCCCTTTTGCATTATTTTTATAACTTATATACAGTTGAGAGTTATTATCGTGAGGGGTTTATTGGAAATCAGAAAAGTTATCAGTTGGTCTTGTTTATATTTTAACTTTTAATGGTCTCTTTTATAATTTTCTTTATTGACCCTAATCACTACTTAAGGGTGATTAGGGCTAATCGTGAAGGTACTTTTCTATCTTTTCTCAAACCAAGTTTCAACATGGTATCAAAGCCTCTCATTCTTGGGAGAATCTAACGCCTAGGTTGAATTTCTTTCTTCCCTCTTTATCATAGTTTTTTTCTTTCTTCTTCTCTCCTCCTAGCCTATATCTAGTTTGTTCGATCTTCCTTCTGATCGAACCCTAGGTTCTTTCCTCAGTCTCACGACCTGGGATCTGACTAGTTCTACACAATATGCAGATCTGATCAGACACCCTAGATCGTGTGTTCCTCTTTTGCTCCTTGTTGATGACGCCTCAGTAATATTGATGGATCGTGGTGCATCAGATCTACCATCATATGGAGATTGCGTGGAGCAGATCTGACATCATGATCGTGTTGCATCAGATCAGCAATCATGTTGTGATTGGGTGGAGTAGATCTGAGATCATGCAGTAATTGGATGTCGTGTAGCGTGGAGCATTGATGTTGGATCAGATCTGAATGGTGTGGCTGACTGACTGTTGCTCGTATCAGAGTCGTGTTGATGTGGTAGGTGTTAAATCTGTAGTGCTTGCTGTCGTTGGAATCAGATTTGCTCGTATTAGAGTCGTGTTGATGTGGTAGACGTTAAATCTGTAGTGCTTGCTATTGTTGGAATCAGATTTAATCAGATCTGATTAATTTTTGTTGAAGTTCAGATGTGAAATCAATTTTTGTCATCTAAAATTAATTTTTATAGTGGTGATCAGATTTATTATCTTGCTGGTGGCGTTTGTGATATATATATATATATATATATATTGCAAGACAAGGATTTTATTTCAACTGGAATCTATTTCTTTACTATCAGTTTGCTCGTGATTACTTTCTGGTTATTATTATTATCCGGCTCATTAGCTAGCTACTGTCAGTAGTGAAATACCATGGCTGAAATAAAGTCCAGTGATGGTGAACAAAGGTTTGAAGTGTCTGCAGAGTACAAAGCTTTTGCTAATCCCTTCTCTTATGGGTCGTCCGTAAAGCTGGACGACAATAATTATAAAAGGTGGTCGAGGACTTTTATGATGTCTGTGTCAGGACATCGTCGAAAACATATTTTGTTAAAAAAGGAACCAACAGAGAAAACTGGGAAATATGCCACATGGTAGGAAGATAATGACATTGTTATGTCTTGGATTATGAACAGTGTTCAGCCACATATTGCAGACGGCTTAATTTACTATTCTACTGCAAAGGAGATGTGGGATTCATTACGTGACATGTACTCTCAAGACAAAAATGTCAGTAGAATTTTGTAAGTTGAGCAAGAGATATTTCAGTTGCAGCAGGGTGATCAGAATCTTTCCCAATATTATGCATCAGTTAAATCAGCCTATAAAAGGCTCAACTCTGTTCGTCCTCCCTGCTGCACTAATCATAAAACCCATCAGGAGTAGACTATGGTGGCTCATTTTCTATCAGGATTATCTCCAGATTACTCAGTAGCCAAGGTGCAAATGCTTACTAGCTCAGAGATCCCTACTCTAGCTGATGCCTACAACCGGTTAAGTCGTCTTGCTGTTACCTTTCCTCCGCCTCATGGAGACTCTCAGACTTCAGCTCTTGTTGTCACAGGTGGAGGAGGGCATGGTTTACCTAGTTCTTCCAGAGGTAGAGGTCGTGGAAGAGGCAGTGGAGGTCGTAGCAGGCTTCAGTGTACATATTGTGGCAAGCAAGGGCACCTTGAGGATCGTTGTTGGGATAAGAACCCTAGAAGTCGCCCTCAGAGCTCATTATCGTTCCCCAAAGCAACAACTCCGGTTGTCTCTTCCATCACTGAACCTGTGCCTACTTCTTCAACCAATACGATTACTCTCAGTCGTGCAGAATATGATCAGCTTCTTTCTCAGAGTTCTGCATTTGTGTCTGCCTCTATTGTAGTGACTGATGTGGCATGCTCTGCGGGTACTCAGTTGGATGATGGAGGTAAGACATGGATTATTGATTCTGGCGCCTCTCAACACTTTTGTGGAGATTCACATAGTTTCTCTACACTGGTTCATACATCTTTCCTTCGTCATGTTAAATTGGCAGATGGTAGATTATCCCCAATGGCGGGGCAAGGAGATGTGCATTTTACCCCTACATTACGGATTCAATATGTTCTCCATGCTCCACAGTTTTCTAAGAATTTATTATCCGTAAGCCAGCTTACAAAAGAACTAAATTGTCGAGTTATATTTGACCCGGGTTCTTGTGTATTTCAGGATTTGCTGCCTGGGAAGAAGATTGGTGGAGGCCATGAGGAGGGAGGTGTTTATATCTTACACAACCTGTTGGAGTAGCAACTTCGTGTGTGGAATCGAGTTCTAATTCCTACCAATGGCATCTCAGATTGGGTCATCCTTCTCTTTCCAAGCTTCAAAGAGTCATTCCACAGGTCTCTCCTACAACGTCCTTTCAGTGTGAAGCATGTCAGTTGGGCAAGCATCATCGTAGTTCTTTTTCTTTAAGTCAGAGTTATACTAGTCAAAGTCCTTTTGATCTAATTCATGTTGATGTTTGGGGGCCTAGTCGGGTTCCTAATAGGTTTCAGTCCAAGTATTACCTTGTCATTGTTGATGACTACTCTAGAGTGTCTTGGGTCTTTTTAATAAAGGAGAGATCTGAAGTCTTGTGTATTCTCCAATCTTTTATTCTTGAAATAAATACTCAATTTGGTTCCATTGTTAAAATTGTTCGCATTGATAATGCTCTTGAATTCAAATCTAGCAAACTATTACAATTTTATCGGGATAATGGGATTTGCCCTCAATTTTCATGTGCCCATACGTCCCAGTAAAATGGGGTAGCTGAAAGAAAACACCGACACCTTTTGAAAGTAACTCGAACCCTTATGATTCAAACAAACATGCCAGCTTCTTTTTGGGGAGATGCCCTTCTTACTTCTTGTTACCTTATTAACAGAATGCCTTCTACTGCTCTTAATGACCAAATTCCTATCAGACAACTTTATCCTGATTGTTCTTTGTTCAAAGTTTCTCCTAAGGTATTTAGTTGTGTTTGTTTTGTGCAAAAACTTGGACCTACTAGGGACAAACTAGCTGCACAGGCAACTAAGTGTGTCTTCCTTGGGTATCCAAAAAACCAAAAAGGGTACAAATGTCTTGACCCCATTGCTCGTAAAGAGTATATCAGTGCGGATGTCACATTCTTTGAGACCATTCCTTACTTCTCGCCATGCGCGTCTCGTGTGAATCCTGATATGTCCACATCATTTCCCTTACCCATTCCTCCCATTCCTTTGGAGTCAGTTCCTTTATTGCCTTCATTATGTTCTGATCCCTCTTCAACTCGGTTCCATGATCCTCCACTGGTGTATACTCGTCGTCAAGCCTACTCTCGTGGCCCTTCATCGTCTTCTTCTCCTGCAGTCAGTGATCCTGATTATGTTGATGATTCTATTGCTTATCCTGATGATCGTAGAGCAGATCCTGAGATTAAAAATGATTTGCCCATAGCCCTAAGGAAAGGCATGCGTCAGTGTACTCTGCACCCAATTTCAAAGTTTGTGTCCACAGACAAGATTGGAAAGAGCATGCAAAACTTTCTATCTGCTTTATCTGCCATCTCCAGTCCTATCAATCATCAACAGGCTTTATTAGATCCTCAATGGAAACAAGCAATGCAAGAAAAAATGGACGCCTTGATTTCTCAAGGGACTTGGGAGCTTGTCGATCCTCCTTCTGATGCAGACATTGTTGGTTGTAAGTGGGTGTACACTATTAAATATCATTTTGATGGCACTCTGGAGAGACACAAAGCTCGTCTAGTCGCCAAAGGCTACACCCAAACATATGGGGTGGACTTCTTTGAGACTTTCTCTCCCGTAGCCAGAATGGGCACTATACGCTTAGTTACTTCTGTGGTTGTTCATCATGGGTGGAGTATGACTCGGCTTGATGTGAAGAATGCTTTTCTGTATGGGGATCTATCTGAGACGGTCTACATGCAACAACCGCCTGCCTTCGAACGACAGGGAGAGTGTGGCAAAGTGTGCAAACTAAAAAAGGCAATATATGGCCTAAAGCAAAGCCCGCGTGCATGGTTTCACAAATTGTTTGAGGTGATGTCTAAATTTGGTTTTCAGAGGTCACCATCAAATCATTCTTTGTTCATAAAGAATAGCGCTAAGGGTTTTGTGACTATGGTTGTTTATGTTGATATAATTTTAACTGGAGATAATGAGTAGGAGATTTCAAGCACCAAGGCATATCTGCAGAAATACTTTATTACAAAGGATCTGGGTCCTCTCAAGTACTTGTTGGGAATCGAAGTAGCAAGAAATAGAGAAGGTATGGTTCTTTCTTAGAGTAAATATGTGCTTGATCTTTTACAGGAGACAGGGATGCTTGGTGCAAAACCAGCCACTATTCCCATGAATCCTAAATTGTTCTTGTATGACGAGCAATCTGAGGCAGTTGATAGTAAGTCCTATAGGACTCTCATTGGTAAACTTCTCTATGTTACTGTAACTAGGCCTGACATATCATTTGTTGTTGGCAAATTGAGTCAATTCATGGATAAACCAAGAAAAGTTCATTGGGAGGCAGCTATGATGGTTCTTAAATACCTGAAGACATCTCCAGGAAAAGGTCTATTGTTTACAAAAGAGGCAAATCTTGATGTGGTTGCGTATACTAATGCTGATTATGCAGGGTCGGTTGATGATAGGAAGTCTACTACAGGGTTCTGTGTTTTTGTTGGTGGCAACTTAGTTTCATGGAGAAGCAAGAAACAAGCTGTAGTAGCAAGATCAAGTGTTGAGTCAGAATATAGGGTCATGGCACAAACTGCTGCTGAAATGATTTGGATAAAATCTATGCTTACCGGATTGAGCATAAAGGTTTCTCTGCCTATTAAGATGATGTGTTTCATGAGAGGACTAAGCATATTGAGATAGATTGTCATTATATTCGGGATATGGTTCAAGTGGGAAATATATCAACTTTTCATGTTTCTTCAGAAGATCAAGTAGCAGATGTTTTTACCAAACCCCTTCCTATCACAGAATTCTCAAAGTGTTGTAACAAGCTGAGCATGATTGATATCTATGCTTCAGCTTGAGGGGGAGTGTTGAGAGTTATTATCGTGAGGGGTTTATTGGGTGGTCTTGTTTATATTTTAACTTTTAATGGTCTCTAGTGTAATTTTCTTTATTGACCCTAATCACTACTTAAGGGTGATTAGGGCTAATCGTGAAGGTACTTTTCTATCTTTTTTCAAACCAAGTTTCAACATATTCTTTAATTATATGTAATTTGATTTTTTTATAGCAGATTGGTGGATTTCTTTTGCCATTGGTTGTCTCCAGCTCCAGACCTTTGTTGTTCAAGTCTTAGGTCTCGCATGCATTACATTCAGTTGTGAATGTGATTGAAGTACTTTTAAAGCAGTAAAATATTATTTACTACTAATTACTAAATAATATTTGTCAGTTTGTATATATTTTAACTTTATATATATTTTTATAGATTCATACAAAGAAAAGAAACTGACTTTTGCACAAAAAGTTGAATGGTTTGTTTTTTGTGCAATATAATCATAAATTGAAACGAAGGTATGAGGAGAGAATGAAAAAAAGGAGATCTCGACCCCATTGTCTTAAGAGAAGTCAATGATAATCTTTGAAAATGACACATCACTTACATGAGATCTTGTTGATAAGGCATCCAGAGCGTTAAGGCATAGGGTGGGGGTAAAAATATGTGTAACTAATGTCCTAAGAAAGAAAATGTTTGACAAAGGAAAGAAGGTGGTGAGGGTGGAAGAAGAAGAGGAATAAGCTAACTCTGCAAATAAAACTGAAGAAGAAGAGCAATATATCAATGAAGATGATGATAGACTTTCAAGTTCATCTAAGGATTAAATTTAAGTTGTTATTATAAACTTATTGGGTTTTTTTTACTATTTTATACTTAAATACAGTTAAAGTTAATTATGTTATGTGTGTAGATTTGTTAAATGTCTGTATGCTTATATTTTTATTTGGTGATTAATTGGTTATGTTTTAATTTTTTGCATTGGTTATCAGTTGCATGGTTTATTTATTCCATTGTTCTTTGTTTCATTTTTTAACATGGTTATCAGTTACATTATTTTACATTTTTGTAGTGATTAGATTTATTAATTCGTGTTCTAGTAAGTCGATGGAAGGTAGAGGTCTTGGAGGATGCCTCTCAAAGAAACCTGCATTGAAATATTGTACACTATTGACTTAGAGATGCCAAAGAAATAGTGAAGTGTAATTTTTGTGATTTTATAATGCATGAAAGATTGTATAGATTTAAATATCATGTTGTGGGACATATTAACTCCACTGTGAAATTATGTAAACATAGCATTCCTTCTGATATTTGTGTTGAGCTTCTTACTAGTCTTAAAAAAGATGATGAGAGAAAGGCACAAGTACCTGCAACATTTGTGGGACAGAAATTGTATGAAGATGATCTGCCATCATCATCTCAAGCCACTAAAAGATGCAATAAATGAAGGAAATCGTTGAAATGAAGTTTGATACTGAAGAATGAAGATGACTTTTATATATAGACATATGTTTCAGAATTCTATGTTTAGTTAAATGTATTGTGTTGTTAAATGTTTTGTGTTGGACAATGTATTGAGCAGGTTATTTAATATAATTATCTTATAGTGTTTGACGACATATTTTGTTTTGTCTATTGCTTATTGTCGATTGATTTTATGTTGTATACATATTTGTTATTAATTTTAGTAGTTTGTTTACATATTTGTATATATTTTTTTTGTTTTTTTATTTGGGGTACTGCCTAGACTGCCTAGGCTTTTTAGGGGCTCACCGCCTAGGCTCCGCCTAGCGCCTATGACAACTAAGAACAAAACCACCTAAATTCACTGCAAAGTTATCAAAAAATGATGAGAAGAACGTTAAAATTGGGTGATCTAATCAATGGATTGGTCCAACCAGACACTTGCCACTTTATACTAATCTGACTCAACTTGACTCTAAAATTGATTCCCACTGGTATGGATAATCTATGGAATCAATCAGGATTGGTTAGTTGGACCCAATCTGGCCTGATTTGAGCACACCAATCTGGAATTGACACACACCAGAAAAAAAACAAAAGAAAAAGGGTGAAGGAAAAAAGAACAGAGAAGAGTAGGCTTTATAACATGACTACCGACATGACATACAACCTAAGAAGACAACCATTTATGGCATTAGAATTTTTTAATATCAATAGGAGTCCTACCAATGATAAAATGATAATAGAATGTCGAAAGCCAGTACAATGATGGCCATGTGGAAACTGGAAAGTGATGGACGTCTTACTTTTTCTTCATTGCTTGCAGCTTGAAGCTCCAAACTATGCTTTTCCAGAAACTCACCAAAATTTGGGTCCTGGTGAAACAATGAAGCAAACATAACCTTATTAATATTTCAAGCATCCAGAAATAATGTCGTACTGAAAGAAGTATGAAGAGTTGTCTATATCACAAAAGATGCACTTGTTTTCTTTTTATGAGCAAACACAAAAGCAAAAATAAAAAACAAAAAGCACTTCTATTGCTTTAAATATGCTCTTCATACTTAAGAATACAACATTTCAAGGGTCATAACATGAAAATCTTTCTGAGCATTAGCCAGGGCAGTAAACTGGAAATATTCAGTTGAGATCTAGGTCTTAGTGAATTTGACCTATCCGGATCTAGCTTAATCAAATTTAGAGTTGGATGGAAAAGGCAATATTGAACCTGTACTCGGTTAGCTAATCAGATATATTTTATAAGGAATTGGGTTGGATTACCCTTGGATCCAGATTTAAATGAAAATCTGAAAACTGCATCCGAATCTGATTATTAATCAGATTCATTTGCTATACCGATTCAACTAATCAGATTTGTACTTTTCAGATACCTGACTCAAACGTGATCGATTGACATCCCTAGCATTAGTTCATTTTGGGTAAAATTAAGTGCATTACAATGATGAATGTGAGCCATCAATTTTTTTGTCTTCAAAATAGGAGAGAAATTTTTTAAAATACATGTTTATATTAGTTAGACATACCATCATGTTGAGCTTCATATCTATGGTCATTTCAAGGTCTTAATTAAGTACAAGGTCGTTCTTACCTTTTTCTTCAGCCGATCTAACTTACTTTTCTGCTTCACGAGTTCCACCTGAATTGTCTTGTTCTGCTCAGATAGAGCAGTATGGTAGATTTCATCTACAACAACAACAATTATATTGAAAAATATCCTCTTGCGATTTTACTAAAACAAAAATTTAGGATATTTCAAACACCAAATTTCACTATTGTAATTATGTTCCAACCTGAATTATCATCACTTCCATCTTTAACAAGATAAGAACCATTCAAATCCTGAAACCAATATCAGAATTCAGAACTCTTTCATAAATAAATAAGGAATTAGAAAAAGATGAGGCCGGATTTTTAGAAGAGCATGACATTACCTCAGAAAGAAGACCATCACTTTCCGAATCTGAATCTATAACTGAATCATTGTCAACATCATTACCAAAAGTATCTGCAAAAATGTCGTCGAGCGCCTGATTTACAATACCTTCAGGATATCTGACAACAATGATGAGCATAACTATATATGAACATAAACACTTGCATTTCAAGTTAAATCGTTAATTAATTGCCTCACCTTAAGACAACTATACAAAATGGAACAAATGTATGCGCACAGATAATTCCATAATACATTGAAAGATATTACGCCCATAATCTAGCTAGAATCTCAGTAAAAAAAATTCGCTACTTTCTGGAAACTAAAAAAGCATCACTACCTCCTGAATAATCATGTCATATAAACTTGCAATATATGACTCAGACTATTTAGAAAACTCAATTGCATTTAACAATTAACCAATAGAAACAATGAAGCTCCTGAATAACATACATGAATGAGGAAAGAACTTAGTAAATTGTGAAATGCTTGACAATTAATCAGTGGGCGAAAGTGAAATTGTGTGATGCTCTCCAAAGTCGAGCATCGGTATCTTTACGATCAAGAATAATACCCACTCCACTAGAATCAACACAAAATTTCAACTGATACACTAGAAATTATTCTAAAAAGAATATCGGCATCGATTATGTCATTTAATCAACACCTAGGAAGAAGAAAATGGTTTGAATTACTCATGCAAGCAGGAATTATGTTAACAATGACCTCCTAAGGCTCCTAAGAAGCGCACCCCAAGAATCATTTTATTATTGAACATAATAGACCTTGTGAAAAATTTTAAAAAGGGAAGATAAGGGCAAATTGGCAACACACATTAGTCTTGTACTAGATTCTCTATGCTGATCCTAGTATGCTCTAAAATGCATAATAGCAGCATAGCACTAAATATTTACTCTTACAAGAACATCTCTTCTGGAAACATTGAGCTGTAATAGAGACTCGCAAATTTTTGTGTATGCATGTGTGCACATGTATGTGTGTGGGTTTTAATAAGAATATATGTTGACATCAATCCGATTGCAACAGTCCCTAACAAGGCCCAAGCAATCATTTTTCTCAAGTAATAAAGAAAATAAGCACAAAAAACAACATATAGGAATTAAGTGCATAGGATTAATTTAAAACCTCAAAAATAAAAAACAATGTCATCCTACTCTGTGCTGTCTAACTAGGGATTGGCTCTGGGAGGATTAGGCGAACACAAGTAGGGTAGGCAGTACCAGTTGACTAGGTAACCACGTATCACTTTTGACAACATAGTTTGCAACTAAACAAAAGTTAGCAGCTATCAATGGTGATTACAAGTATGTAACGATAAAACTCAAGTAATGCAGTTGTTTTTCATAAAAACATAAAATTGAATTTTGCAGTAAAAGAAAACTAAGGCAATGGAAGAAGGTATAAGCACAGTCACAAATATCATGATATTTTAAAAAAATATTATGATATCTTTTCATCAGTTCTAACATTTAAAATATCACGATATTTTTCAAAATGTTGTGATAATTTAAAATTAAAATATCATAATTTATGTTTCATAAATGATTTTAAAAAACTTTGGCTGATAATCCTATTTTATCATTCACATCTCTCTCAATCTTTTTCTCCTAACTAATTAATGGCAATAAATACTGAATGTAACTTAATCCTAAGCAAGAAAGTATTTATTTCGGCCTCTGGACTCTCCCATCTTTCATTTCTTTTTCATTTTTAAAACAATGGATGAGACATATTTATTGCTTTTGGCATTTGAATAATTTTTTTACATATTTTTAACTTCAGTTTATAATTTTTTAAAAAATTATTCATTTTGCCAAGATTTTTTCAATAAAAGTGTGGGAGAACACAGATTATCAATATATGCCATTTACCATTTAATGGCAGATTTTATTTTGAAAATATAAACAGAAGGTAATAAATTAATATACCCAAGTTACACAATAGCACAGAGAAAACACAAGAATACAACCGCTACACGACAAAAATGAACAAGAAGCCACAAACAACAGAAGCAAAAGAATAAATGTTATAAAAGTTTTAGTTTGTCTCCTTTCAAAGAGGAGCTTAAGACAGTTTTCAAATGTATATAAAATGAGGCTAATTGGATGCTATTGACAACAAACAGAAAAAGCAGCCAACTAGAATCCATCATAAATAGACAAATATATTACATATAAAATGCAGTGGTTGCACCATAGTTGGCAAACCCAGAGAGCTGACTCGAGAATCGCCCGAGTCAAACCGGATCGGATCCCAACTGGGTCACCGATTCAGGACCACCTATCCGCATGCCACTTATGTGTCTTTTGTCATGCATTTCATGGTTTTAGTGCATAATGCTTATAAAAGGATAATTTTTACAAAGAATCATCTATTTTTAAATCATAATATCAACAATTATGTATAGTTGAATACTTATATAGCTTAGTCATTGATGTCATGTAATAAATTTAGTGATTATACAGTTTGGAGTTTGATTTTTTCCATATCTTAACACTAAAAAAATCATGTCCTAACTCATCCAAATTACCGAGTCAACCTGCTGACTCACAAGTCAAGGGTCAGGCAATCCGGATCCAAGTCACGAGTTTGTCAACTATCAGCTGCACAAGAAAAGGCAAATGGCACAGGTGCCACTTTGATTCTTGGCAAACTTCAATCTTACATCATGTATTAAGCAGTAGAAGTGTACAGTTTTATCCTAATATAAAGAAAAGTAACTGCAAAGGCGGAACCAAACAAGAAAAACACAGAAAAACAATCTAACAAGGGATGTAAATTTTGATGGGAATTAACATTCAATATTGGCATGTCTAACAATTTAAAGCAAGTTGATGTCAGAAAAATAATCTAAAGCAAGTGATAGCAAAGAAAATAAATAGTGGCATTTTCTTACTCTTCTACAGGTTGTGCATCTCAGGAGATTGGATGGTTCACATATACAACACCTTTATCTCCTGCAATAACATAACCAACCATAGAGCTTAAATGTGGTGGCCTAATCAATGCTTGCAAATAAACAAAAAGTCTAGTTAAAAACTATACAAACTTGGAAACATTTTGTTACACAATCCACTCAGTGAACAGAAGCGCAAACACAAACCAAGCAGGGCAACTTAGATGTAGAGATAAGTTCCTAATAAACAATGTCTTATGAAGCAACTGCCTATGAACACTACAAAAAGAAGGCAATAGCGCAGGCAGTTAGATTAGCAAAAATATTGTTGGCCTCATGCAACATGACACTTGCGGAATTATCATTTATTTTCTGGAAAAAATATTTGTAGCTACTAAAATAATAATATAAATGTTTAAACATCTAATGAACTACTAAAGACGTTATATGTAAGCTCATTCAATGTATGGTATCAATCCTCAAGGCACTCTCTGCTTGGCTTCCCATTGAGGGCCTGAGCCAGTCATGAAGACTGAAAAGGAGGTAGAAAGATTACATCAGGGGGGGCATGAAAAAGACACATAAACCTTAATCAAGTTGCTGCTAATCTTCAACTTCAAGCAACCATAACCCGTGGGCTAAAAGGATATCAATGAGGTGTGATATCATCCAGAAAGGGATTTTGTCCAGAATACCTAAAGAGCAGAGACAATGGAGTCACTTTGAGGCAGACTATACTTGTTCATGTCATACACTGTTATCATTGCTCGCATTGATCAATCGGCCAAAAAACTTAACCATTCTTTAGATGGTTTAATATCCAAACGGCCTTTAGATTGCTCCCACTTGAAAATCGCAAACTTCAAAGCATTCAAATTTACAATGCAAAATTAAACACTGGTTTTATGCATAGTAACAAATATAAACAATATTTTGAAAAGATCATGAGTGGTTTGGACCAGAGTTGCTAGTCGAGGAAGCGATTCGAGAAGCAAAAGCGAGAAGCGAGGCATTTTCAAAATTTTAGGAAGCGGGAAAAGCAGGACGACTTAGAAGCGAATCAGGAATCGTCTTGGAAGAAAACTAGGAAGCAAACCGAAAGCGACCTAGGAAGTGAGGGGGAAGCAAAAAAAAAGAAAAATAAAAACACAAAAAAATGAAAAAATAAGGGAAAACGAGCTTCCCCTAAATTGGGAAGCGCGCCTCCCACTCCCTAAATTTTTTTGGCACTTCCCAGCACGTTTCAGAAGCGCCATGTTTCACGCTTACAAAACACGCTTCCCCATGCCCTATGGCACTTCTGATAACTCTGGTTTGGACATACAAGCATGAATTTTTCAATTTTGAAATTTTAATACATTGTGAACCATAAAATTTGAAACCCTTAAAAGATCTACCTATATAATTGATCGGACGATCTAAAACTTGCTTTTGACTGAACAAACCATATGGATCATATCCATAGGGCTTGGTCCATAAAAAAATCAATTAATCCAATAAAGGCATTTTTTAAAAAATTTATGTCTTTCTTTATGTTTTTATATATTTTTATAGTCTTAATTGGTTTTAACTTTTATCATAGTTACAAATATTGGCAATATTTTGTAAACATGGCAGCGTTTACAAAATCTGCTATACTATAAAAAGTCGCAATATTTCCAATAATGGTCTTATCATGATATCAACATAATAAATCATTTTTAATTTTTTTTATATATATTGCCCATATTTCTAACTTTTTACACATGCTAATATTTCCTAGAGTTTTTCCAAAAAATAAAAAATTTAATTTATCATGACATTTTTCCTCACCTAGAGTTTCCTGGTACCAAGTTTTTTTATGTTGGCTTTATCCTATGTCACATGGGTGCGGGTGCGGCACTTTCAAAAAACTTGGGTGCGGGGGTGCGGCAAAAAAAAAAAAAAAAAAATATATATATATATATATATATATATATATATATATATAATTTGTGCAGGGAAGTGGTCGAGCCCCCTCCCTACGCCCTCTTTGTGCAGGGGAGGGGTCGAGCGGATGAGTTGTGGAGCTTGATTCAGAGTTTTTGCCCTTGCAGAAAGGGGGGGCGGGGGCTCCCCCCGACCAATTTTTTTTTAATAAAAAAATTGGACACATTTTTTTATTTAATAAAAAATTTGGACACAAATGACCCTGGGTGCGGTCAACACACCCAGGGTCGGGTTGACCGCACCCGGTGCCGCACCCACGTCGAGTCGCGTCGACGCGAGTGCGGCACCCTGCTAGCCGAATCCCTGTGACATAGGCTTTATCCTATTGGTCCAAGGATAAACACCTATGTTTTTACACGCTCCCAGCAAAGCTCAAGGATCTGAAGTTTCTTTGCTCCAAGATGGAAGAGGGAAATGTTCCACTATTTCATCTGAAATTGTTGGCAAATATTCAAACTGGTAACATTTGTTACTTTCAGTTTGCCGTCCAAAATTTAATGAAGCTTTTAACTGCCAGACCTGAGCTACTTGTAAGCAGCTTGACCCACCATATCCCAACTAGCTCAGAGCTTTGCAATAGAAAATTTCTTGTGTTAAACCTATTCAACCATATTAAAGATCCTAATCAAATTTTCTTTCATTAGAAAAGGTATTTACTGATTCAAAAACCTCATAAGATTTCTCCGGTTGATCATGGAATACATGCAGTGAGAAAAGTACTAGATATTGAATAATCAAATGGGTGACTTAGTTCTCTTATTTGGAAGGCAAAATTAAATTGAGTGTGTGATTCACCAAAGCTAGTCATGGTTATCTTGTATATCAGTAGTTTTAACATCCATAATGAGAGATGAGAGAAAGTATCCTGAATAAAAACCAAAAGAGCAAATTCATTCAACCTTGAATAGCTTAAAGAAGACATGAAGGGGGGATTTTGGATTTATGAGCCTTACTAAAAGCCCTTCTTGTCCTGAAAGAATTCCTGAAAGCATTCTGTTTCCGCTTTTTCTTGAGCATAGATTGAAGATTCTTACGAGCAAATTTCCGTGCTTTCTTCCCAAGTTTACCCATTTCCTGGCAAAACAAATGAGAACAATACATCATAACGTCAAGAAGACTCAAAACCAGAGCTAAATCAAATGAAGAACCAAATCTAATGCATTGTAATAACACATCCATGCACTTACAGAAATGAACAAATTAAAAAAGAAAAAAAAACTGAAGCAACTATTGATTCTTAGAAAAACTACTGATGCAATATTTTTATTGAGTGAATAGAAAGAAGCAAATATTAACTTTCAGAAAAAATGATGTAATATATTTAACAAGTGAAGCAAGAAACAAAGCATACAGGTCAAAACTGCAAAGGGTCCCTAGTGCACCTGAGAACTCAAACACGAAATGCTTGAGATTCCATGACAAAACGCTTGTAATGCATAAAGAAAATGAAGATTCATTCAATAAAAGACAAGATCTATCTCCTTGAATTCATAACCAGATAAGATATTCTTTTTCAATTTTTCTTGGTTGCAACTTTACCTACATAAGAAACAACCTTCCCATAACTACTCTATCAGTGTTCGACATGTGGAATTGAAAGCTAATTCCAAGGAATCAAGAAATTTTCAGGCAAAATTTTCATTATAAATGGAACACATAATCTACAAAATATGAGGTGCAGACATTCTTAGGCATTATTTAAGAGCAGCACTATTCTCTTTTTTTGCATACATCCCTACAATGAATTCAAAAAAAAGTTCCAATTGGATCTATTTTGCTTTCAATTGCACAAACAAACTGGTGACTTTAAGGGCATGTTTGGATGCAAAATTCATAAATTCACTTTTCTGGATTTTCTGCTTTTCAATTTTTTAAATATTCTGGAAAAAAAGTGTTTGGATGCATTTCATATATATATATATATATATATATATATATATATATATATATATATATATATATATAGAGAGAGAGAGAGAGAGAGAGAGAGAGAGATGGGAACATGCTAAATGGGCACAATGCTAAATGAAACATTGCTAAATGAAACATGCAATTGGATTTCCATTGTTTTTTTTCAAAATTCCAACCCCATAGATGTGTTCAGCATGATTGATTTACTAGAATACCTAATTTGGATCAAGCATTTTGGATGGAAAAAAATGGTATTTGGAGGCTCGAAAATTTATGAAAAATTGTAGGCTATTGATTTTTGAAACCTTATAAAAACCTATTCATGCATCGGAGTCAAATGCTCTAAGAAGTGATTCCTATAAAAGCAAGCATATAAATCACATCTGTACAGTCAAAATTTCGAAAAGCACCAAAAATCTAAGAGCATGTTTCATTTAGCACTGTGTCCATTTAGTAGGTTCCCATCTCTCTCTCTCTCTCTCTCTCTCTCTCTCTCTCTCTATATATATATATATATATATATATATATATATATATATATATATATATATATATATATATATATATCATAGATTTTAAATTTTTCACAGTTAGGTTGTCCCATTTATTAAATCTGACTGATTTCGAATCTTAATGCATAATCAAGAGTCCAAATTTACCTTCAGCCTTATGATTTTATTAATGTTGTGAATAGTGTTGAGGCGTAAGACCCACTCATGAAGCGAGGCGTAAGATTCACAAAAAATATTAAAAATTTGACCAAATAAAAAAACAAAATAAAGCATCATTTATGCTATTAATATATAATTAGATATTAAGTGGACAATCTAAACTAAATTATAAAACTAATTCAAAGAAATGACTACAATGCAATAATTTAACCGATCCAACAAAGAAGATGTGATTATTTAACCAAGGAACAAGACCAAAAATCACAATAACTAGCAAGAACCACTCTACATATTTGTATAAAGGACAACATAATGTTATACACCACACATAGTTATACTTAGCAAACACAATTATATAATACAAATAGCATGCAGCTAATAAATAAGCAACAAATCAATGAATTACTAAATCAATATATAATTAATTAATTAATTAACAAGAACAAAGTAATTTTCTGATTAACAGGCCCGATTGTTCAAGAAGAACAGAGGAAGGGAAGAAGAAAAACGAGGAGGAAAGAAGGGGGAGAAGAAGAAAAGGAAGTAGGAGGGAAGAAGAAAAAGAATATCAGAAGAACAATAAGAAGGGAAAAAAAAACAGAAGAAGAAGAAGTTGGGCAGAGGAAGAAGGAGAAGAACGGAAGAAGAAAAGAGAGAGACCTAAACAATCGGGCCTCCCTTGTTTTTTTAACCTGAGGAGAAGAAGATCTGCAGAAGGAAGGAGAAGAAGATCAGCATAGGAAGAATAAGAAAGAGGAGGAGGAGAAGAAAAGAAGAAGAAGAAGAGACGAAGGAGAGAGAGGGGTACGTACCGAATGGACCCTCCTTCTTCTTCTTCCTTTCGACAGAGGCGAGAGAGACCTCCGGCTTCCTCCTCCTTCCTTTCGGCAGAGAGAGAGAGAGAGGGCCTTCTTCCTCTTTTTCTTGAAAGAACACAAGAGGGTTCTTCTTCTTCCTTTCGGCAGAGGCGAGAGAGCCCTAAACAATCGGGCCTCTCTTTTCTTTCAAAAATCGAGAGCCTATTGCCTCACAGGCACTTGCGCTTCATTAACGCGCCTCAAGGCAAAAGCGCACCTTTTACGCTATCCATCAAAAACTTCAAATTAGTGTAGTTCTAGGCTGAACACGTTCCATTCGACTAGTGATCCTAAAACAATGACTAAGAGAATAAGCACTCTCCCAAATAACCATACCAACAATGATTCAGACATAGAATCACTATATAAGATGATCACTGATCATGCGTATAATTCAGGGTTTATTAACATTAAAATATGCATGATTTTATAAAATAATATTTTAAAAACCCAATTTTATGTTAGTTTTTGAGTAAATGTGCTAAAATGATTTAAAAATAGAAAATGCATGAAAAATAGTTTTATTTTACATTTTTATACATATTTTAGTTTTTGTTATATTCATAGTAGTCTAGTGTTAGTTTTCAATTAAAAATAAAAAAAAAAATAATAAACAAACCGGCTTGAACCGGTTTGCATTTGTTTCAAACCGGTTCCAGCCGGTTTGTTGTTTTTAAAAACCCCAAAAACAGGGAAAGAAAGGGGCCTCCTTCCATTCACGCCTGAGCCCTTCTTTCCCCTCTTCCCCTCTATTCCCTCTCTTCTCTCTTCCCTCCACCATTGCCAGTGGCTATCCCTTTCCCTAACTTCTCCTTCTCCCTCTTTCTCTGTCTACACTCCAGCCGGCGGCAGTGGTGGAAGCTTCTCATTCCGGCGATGGCAGTGGTGGTGGAGGTCGCCACATTCTTTCCTAACCCCTCTAAGGTACGGTGATCTTCTGATCTTCATCTCCTCATCTTCTTCTTCTTCTTCATCCTCTCCGATTCATCTTCTTCTTCTTCTTCATCCTCTCTGATTCATCTTCTTCTTCTTTTTCTTCCGATCTTCTTCTTCTTCTTCTTCCTCTTCTTCCTCCGATTTCTTCTTCTTCTACTTCTTCTTCTTCTTCTTTTTTCAAATCTTATTCCTCTTCTTTTTCTTCTTTGTTTTTTTTATTGATCATCTATTTGTTATGTCCTGTTTCTGAAAAACGAGAAAAGAAAATAAAATCGTAATAAAAATCTGCATTATGTGTTGATTTCATCTTTTCATCCCCGATTTTCTCCTTTATTGTTTTTCATCCATTGTTTTTTTTTACAGTTTCTTGTTTCTTTACATTTTTTAGTCATTCATTACATTTCTTCATTATGCATCCGAATTCCAGTTTTATTTCATCGTAATTGCTGTTTTCAATTTCCTATTTCCTGATTTTGTTGTTATGAAGTATCTGTTGTTTCATTATTGTGTTTTTGTTTTTTTTTTAGCACTTGTTTCTTATTTTTCTTTACTGCAATTTCCTGTTTGTTTTTAAATCAGTTTTACTATTGGCTGCACCTTCCGATTTCTTCATGTTTTCAATATTGTAATTTCATGTTTTTACATAGTTCGGTTTAATCATTTCCTGTTTTTGCTTTATTTCATGTTTCAGTTTCTCTTAATCAATTTCAAGTAATTTCTAGTTGTTTTTGTTTCTTTCATTTTCGATTCATGTTTTCAGTTTTAGTTCAGTAAATTCGGTTTGTGAAAATTGCTTAGTGTCTTTTATTTCACTCTTAATTTTAGAATTACATAGTTCATTAACATTAGTTTAATATCGTTTTAATGTTCATTAGTTTCTTTTGATGTTATATTTCAGTGTTTTTAGCATTTAGCTAGTTTAATATTGTGTTTACTTCTATCTCTGGTACTGCTCGTGTTCATTTGAATTGTGCAGGATAGCACAGACTGGAGCGGAAGCGATTACGTGACACGAAGTATGAAGAATAAAGTTTTTTTATTTTTTAGATTAGAATTAGGAATTTAATTGGGTTTGTAAATATTGCACTTTACGCCCTCTGCGAAGGGTATTCATTTGTTGTAATAGCTAGTTGTTTTTACTTTTCTGAACATTTTATATTTCAATAAATCGGCGATAAAGAATAGTTTAGACTTGTTTGTTTGAATACAACATATTCCCGTTCCCTGAGTTCGACCCGGTCTCATCCACTAGTGAGAACCGGTTTTTATTATTTGATGTCTGGTTTTCACATGTTTTACATACAAAAATCTTTTCAAAATTACAACAATTTAAAAGAAGACATCAATCACAACAAAATTACTTTTCCCACAGAATAACCATATAAACATCGATCAATTGACACCATCTTCACCGCAACAATGATGTAAACCATGTTGTGAAAAGCGATGGGGCGTAGAGAAGGGTTCCACTAAAATATGAAGAGAGGAGTAAAGCACAAGCCTTAAAAACACATTTTTAAAAACTTAAAAAAAATATATATATCTAAAAACACAAATAAATAAAAGAAATAACAATGAGAAATAAAAAAACTCAAATAAATACCGAAAGATATGAGAATAATATGTAAAAACAACATTAATGCAGCACGTTGATCTTTGTAAGTATCTAACAAATAAACTATCTATTTAAGCTTATGTCCACGAACGTGGATACAATATGGGCATGAGGCATGCATACATGGTTTTTATGAAAATTAGGACAGGACGTCTTCTCTTGAAAGCTTAATTTATAAAAACACAATACGCAACAAATTTTTATACATAAACATAATTACTACGAGATTCGATTAATCAAGGAATATAGAACTAAAGTTTAAAACCAAATAATTAAGTAAAACTCAAAGAAGAAGAGGAAGGAGAAGAAGAAGAATGAAGAGAAGAAGAAGATGGAGAACGGAAGAAGAAGAAGAGACAAAGAAGTGAGAGAGTACCTGGGTGGGGGGACAACCTCCTCTTCCTTCTTCTTTCGGCAGAAAGACAGAGAGAGAAAGAGATTTTGGCGAGGATTCGTAGGGAAATGCGATGCTGGGGTTTAGGGTTCTTTTTATCACAGTTCACAGAGCGTTGTTCATAGGGTGCGAACCAGTGTTGTTAAAATCAGTTTCTCAAGAAAAAAACTCTTAATGAAATCGAATCGGATTGAATCCGTACTTTTCACCACTGGATGACACGTGTTATTAAAATATTTAAAATGTTAAAAATCTATTAAGAATAGTAAAACAGAGTTTGAAATGATAGGTAAATCGGCCTCTTTGAATTGAATTGACTGAGAACGGATTCCATATGAATCAGGCCGAATCTGACGTTGGTGCAAACGGGTAGAACTAGGCTTAGATCTTTTAGGATCCAAATCTGAATCCAAATTTAAACAGTAGATTCAAATTCAAATTCAAATACGATGAGGTAAAGTTGAATCCAAATCCAAAATACATGTGGTGATACTAGATCCCGAAACATAGAACAAAAAGAAGTTATTTATATGCAAGACATAATCTGGTCAGATTTTGCATTGGATCAATTTGAAATCCGAATGCAAAAGTAAACTGATTGAAAATATCAAAATCCCATTATGAATGTACATTTGAATCTTACTTAAAGGATCCATATATGGAGAAAACATGTCTGACTCATATCGTATATTTAACCCTATCCGATCTTCAACCCTAAATTATTCTTATCTTTATTCAAACATACACCACTAAGATCTGATGTTATGGTGGAGATATGATTCATGTCTATACTTAGGTAAGAACTACAACTGGTTTGCATCCATAGACATGGCCAAACCCATCATGTTGGATCCTGGTTTTCGATCAAGTGTTGCTATAGGGTTGTGATCATCGCAAAAATTTTTCTCTCGTAATATTCTCTCTCTCCCTTCTGTTTTCCTTTCTAACCTCTATTTTCCTCCTTTTTGAAGGGAGAAAAATAAAAGAGAGAAGAGAAAAAGAAAGAAGTGAGAAGAGGAACTATTTTGCGCGGTCTCACTTGACCTTGATTTTTGAAAAAGATTTTAAAAGATTACTCGCCTCCGTTTTTGAAAATGTGCGGGAAAATGGAGAGACGGGATTCGCTCGTCGGTACGAGGTTCGACCGTTCCTGGCGCCTTTACCAGGGGTAATCGAACCAAGGATCGAATCTATGCCTTTTGCTTTGCCTAAATATAATCTAAGAATTTATTCTAACTCTAAATGCACAAAGAATCATGCTTGTGCAATGCAAGAATGTATGCTCATTTTGAAAGATGTTTTGAAAATTTCCCAAGTTTATGAGATGAACTTGATAAGGGAGTGAAGAAATGTTTGAATCTAACTTTAGAACTTGAGATAGATCAGAAAAGTTCCAAGTTTTCGAAGTAAATTAGAGTTTGGAAGAATAAATCTTTAATTTTGAGAAAGAATGATTTGAAGCTTTGAAAATGAAGTTTCAAAGTCGGAAAATGGATTTTGAATTTGAACTTGAATTTAGGAAAGGAAATCAATACTTGAGATGGATTTGAATTTAGATTTTGAAGTTTGAAATTTAGAATAGATCTGAGGGATCCAGATGATATTAAAAATAGAGATGAATTTAAGGAATGATCTGTAGATGGATTTGGATTTGAAATCTGGAGATGAATTGGATTTGAAAAGAAGTTGGACTTGGGAATGAAAATTGGATTTTGGATCTTGGAATGGATTCAGATCTTGAAGTCTGAGATCTAATGTAGAATCGGACTCTGGACCCTAAGATGGAATTTGGATCGGAAGTCTGAGATCCAAAAAGTGGAATTGGATCTGAGATCCCAAAGTAGAATTGGACTCTGGACCCTAAGATGGATTTTGGATCTGAAGTCTGATATCCAAGGTGAAATTGGATTCTGGATCCTAAGGAGGAATTGGATCTGAAGTCTGAGATCCTAAGGAGAAATTGGATTCTGGATCCTACGGAAGAATTGGATCTGAAGTCTGAGATCCAAGGTGGAATTGGATTCTGGATCCTAAGATGGATTTGGAGTTTAAATTCAGAAGATGAATCAAGAATCTCAAAGTTAAATTGAACTTTGATTTTGATTGGAGTATTTGAATAAAAATGAATTTGGAATTTCAAAGTCAAATTGAACTTCGAAATCTGATTTTAATTTCAATATAAAATGAATTTGAAATCTCAAAGTTAAATTGAACTTTGAGATTTGAAAAATGAAATTGAATTTTAAAAATGATAAGAATTGAAGATAGATTGAGGAAGGTATTTACATCACTTGGAGTTTTTGAAAAAAAAAAAAATTTTGAAAATATAATGTAATTCTATCCTAAATGATGAATGAATTTAAATTTTTGAAATTGGATTTTGAAAAGTTATTCCATTCTTTAAATGAATTAAAACAAGATTGAAGATATAATACATTCTTGACTATGGTCATTGAATGTATTATATAACAATCTGTATTTAAATTCAGGTGAAGAATAAAACACATTTGGTGCTTTTATAGAATTTAAAATGAAATTAATTATCAATATACCCTGACTATGGCCATTTGGTATATATTTTGAATAAATTTTAAGTTAAATTTTGATAAAAGAAGAAAATATTTGAGTAAATATGATGAATTTTGAAAACGGATCCAATGTGGATCCAGTGTTATTTCGTAAAAGATAAAAATACTAAATTTTGTCCACACCCTGACTATGGCCATTGATATGGATCATCAACTTAGGATTAATTTACCTCTTACGAAATGGTGCACGTGCCATTGTGAGATTTTGAGAAATAAAGGAAAAATGCATGAAGAACAAATAATTCATGATGTTTACAATGTTCATTCATTCTATCTAAAACAAGAATTGTAAATGTTTCTCATCAGCATCTAGCTATCACAACTTTAAAATTGGGATAATGAAATCTTAATTTAAAGAGGGATTTCAACAAATTTTACATATCTCCTGCAAGGGTCAGGTTAGCACAGGATAAGAGATGTAACTAGAAGAAAGTTCACCAAGTATCATACTGATATGAGGCTTTTACATATATTATGTACTAATGAAGATCATATTTGATAAGAAAAATGCATATATATAGGGTTCTAGGCTAATAAAGAGATTTGAAATATACATGCAATACCCTAAGAAAAGAGAAAGAAAAAAAATGTAACAAACTGCTAAAACTATTCATAGCAACCTGTTGGAAATTACCGCCTTTACAGGTTTACAATGATCCCTAACTTAGAGACATTCATACAGAGGGACATTGTTAGTGTTGTACTAAATACTGTGAAATCACATAGAAACTGCCAACCAATTGACAATATGTAGGTAACAAAAGGGGTTGGATTGCACAACTACAGCAAGATGAGATGGGATGAATCAAAGAAAATATATATGCAATGAAATGAAGACAGAAGTTGAAAAGAAATGTGAATCACTGTTGTAAATTGAGGATAGGATCAACAACTATATATGCAATGAAATATGGGTTGTTGGTAGTAACATCAGGGTGTAGTCGAGACACCCATGGCAGGTGGTATGGAGGGAAGGACGAAGTGGAAAGGGGAACAATGCATGGCTGGTGGCAGGATTGGAACTGCAAAGTGCCTTTTGCAGAAAATTCTGCAAACTGCTGTGGAGGCCCTACATGTTGTGAGGTACCAATATGATAAAGGGAATCACCATGGGGATTTGAATGGGGCTGAGTGTATATGTACAGTGAGATGATGAAGGCGTAGTATAGGGGATGCATCATTTGCTGTAGAGACTGTGATAGCTCACAGAAATGATGGGTGTGGTAGTTGAAGTAGGCATCACAGCAGGTGTACCATAGTGGAAACACTTATGCAAGGTTCATGATGAATATGCAACGGGATACCAAGGTGTTGCTGGAGATTTAAAAATTCAATACAGTAGCTGTGCTGGAGCATATTTGATAAATAGAACATACGCTAGAACAAAAATGTTGAAACTGCTATTATGTACTTGATGAAAAAGAAATTAAGAAAGCGTTTAAAAAACAGAAAACAATCACCGTGAAGGGCAGCGATTAATGAGAGCAAGAGGCATTTTAGAATCACTACTTCATAATAAACAAAGACATGGTAAAAAATTCAAATATAAGAAACAATTAATTGTAAAACAATAATTATGACACCCTACCTAACACCGCCATTGCTAATCATGCCCTAACTTTGTTAATGATATACTGATATATACTGACTGCTAGTGTATATTTGCTGCTAATCGTAACTTTCATCGATTGCCTTAACCCTAACCCACTGCTGCAGACATCATGCCATGTTGCCTTGATACTACCAAAACCAGCATTCTGTGTTAACACAAGATACACTGACAAAGGCTAACACCTACATTATAATACATACCCATAATCTAACACACTGCCAATATACCTATCCGACAATGTTTAATGTCCAGCTTTTAAATACACTGGATACATTACATCCTATTCATACTGAAGATACAATTTGATTGCTACTCGTATTTACAAAAAAAAGAACTGTCACACCACACCATCGATATATAAGTATTTTACACAAGCCGACTACCTCACACGACGCTAACACATCCTGCTGGAACAACTTCATTAATGCTAACACTTACTAACTATATACTGATTGTCATATTCTGCACTAGCATTTGATAACCAATGCTAACCCACTTGATGTTCTTCTATAGTAACCAAATTCCACCTCCAGGCTTGGAGATGACATGATAGAACTCATATGTAACAATGTCCAATGATAACTGGTTGTGAAGCGACTAGTATGTATGCAGCGGTGATGGGGGATAGGTGGCTACAACAGGGGATGATAGGGAAGTTAATGGCAGAGGATGATAACGTAATGTTGTACCGAACTAGCAGAAATGGGAATGACTAGTGTTGGTTAAAATGTGTATTTGCAGCAGAAACTGTAATGAAATATGTATAGGGACCAATATGCCTTGGGGGCATCATATAGATGGTTTAATCATTGTAAGTCCACCGAGTACTCTACTTACTAAGTAAATTTATCATCTAAACAATGGGATCAACTGATAACAAAAGAACTAATTAAATTTCATTATGAAATAACTAAGTACTTCAACTACGAAATAGCTAACAACCAGCTAATTACTTAACTATCTAGCTAACAACTTACTTAATTAATGGTTAACAATTTACTTAATTAACAGCTAACAATATCTAATTAACTAATCAGTAAAAGTTACATTGAAACTCAATAGAAATCATAATGGAAATCAGTTTAATAATCAGTAAAAAGAAAATCCTGTTAAACTCAGAAATAACAACAAGCCTAGTTAATGAAACTTAGTCAGCGATGCTCAACAACAGCTAAAGAACCTACCTGACGAGCTGGTCCCTGCTTAATCTCAAATGACTGGTTGCAGGGGTTGTGAAATCAACTAAACTTTCAGATGCAAGCAGTGCTGGAGCCACTTGCTATGAATCAAGTGGGCTTTGTTCTGGTCAATGATGAAGCTTGCTGGGCTCGACAATCTGAATTATGTCCAAGCTCTGCTTCACTGCGGTGTGAAGGGAGGGAAGGTGGTGTTTATGCATAGGCAGCGAGCCGTTGACAGTATGATATGTGATGGGCGCGGTAATCAAATTCACAAATCTTGATACATACAATTCATGAAAAGCATCAAATGTTGGGCAAGTGAATGGATACAGATGCAACGTGGGTGTGCTTATGTACAGATGATGAACAATATAAATTGCAGGAAAGTATTCTAACAATCAAATACATGATGTGGGCTAAATGACAGGAGGATGATTATTGATAAAGTATATATCAACTTTTTGCAGTTCATAAAAGAAATAAATAAGACATTTTCTGAGTTTAAAGGAACAAAACCAGGACACTGTTACAGAAGAGCAGAAGGTCAATGTTTGCTTGAGATGGAAAATACTCGCGAGAATGCAGGAATCCAATTCTCAAGGTCGAAATTGAATATGCTCCAGACTGACGTTGTACATTTTGGGATCACTCTTATTCAAGAGAACGAACTCATAGTGACCAAACCCAGTAGTTTGAAAAATTTAGATATCTTGCCCACATTTGATGGTTTAGATAATCCGTTCTAAATCTCTATCCATAGTTATTAACCAATGCTGAACCAACTTTGAGTCCATCTCAAATTGATATACCAACACTTAGGTAGAGAGTAACTTCAACAGCTTCAAGCACGGATCACCCAGCAGCCATAGTTTAGACATTAATCCAGCACAACCAAACCATGAATATCAATCGACAAGTGAAAAGCAGAGCACTCAATAGACAGAAGAATATCACTTCCTAAAACAATGCCTTCATCAACTTGGTTTTCTCAGAAACCCATTTTGCGAACCATCTATTATAAAATAATGTAAAATATTCAAGCCATCAACAGAAAATGTAAGCCCCAGATCACAAACCAAGCTTAGAAAGGAACCAGAAGAGATCATAGGTATCGCTCAGTCTCTTAAGAAGTAGTAGATTATGCTGAAAATATGTTGTATGTGACATTGCAAGTTAATTACCTATTCCCAAACATGTGGCGAGCTGGTAGGCAGAGGAAGTTGGAAGCTCATCAGCTACGCACGATACCTTCTGCAAAGTGCCTTCCCTAATGACAACTGACTGGCCTTGGTAGCAGTGGATCAATGGATTTTAGTATAGGATTCTTGGTGAGTTACTAATATCATAACTGTCAACTAGCAGGATCATTATTATCATCAGCATATTCTTCTCTTCTTTTCTTTCCAAGCAGTAACAACATCTTGACTTTGAATTAATATTGGAACAAACGAATAGCAACAGGAGATAACAAAAAAGAAATAAAACAGACCACCTAAAGAAGAGATGCAGGGGAACAATGAATGCTATCCAAACGAAAACTTATGATGATCGGATATCAACAAAGATGCCTATAACGTAACTTATGATGATCGGATGTATCCGAGATATATACACGATGTGTCCAAAGATATCCAAACGAAAGGGAAATCTAGCAAAAACGATCTCATGCTATATTGAACTACATAATAAGCACAAAAGAGGTAAAAAAAAAAAGGTGAACTAGTGATGTTTAAAAAGAAAGAATGGACAGGATGCCAAATACACCCATAATGAAGACATCGGCTAAACTACTCAGGTAAAATAAAAAAAATAAAAAAAAAATGCAACCATGAATGGAAGTGATCACAACGAACCCATACACCCACGCCATGTTACAGAAATTAAAGAGGGGAATAATAAAAAAAAGGAAGCAATAAAATGAGAAAAACAGAAAAGAAAGAGAGAGAAAAAAAAAAAGAACAGAAAATGCAAACAGAAAGTCGTGAGAATAAAGCAGGAAAATCAAGTTTGGAACAGATATTTCATCGAAAAACTGAGGAAACTTGATAAACACAGAAAGAATTTATTGGAATAAACATTCCATTGATTGTAGCAAATGGAGGATTTGACCCTGCTGTATGCAGGACCATCCTGTCATTAGTGCTCTTATAAGAAAATGGAAAAAAAGAAATGAAGAAGAACAACGGAAATCAAGACGAAGGAACACTGAAAATAAAGGGGAAACAATGTTTTTTTAAAAAAAAAAGGTGGAAAAGAGAGAAAAATGGTTACTTACCTGTAATGGGTTATGAGACTGAACGATTGTTTTTTAGCCGTCGTTTCACAGAAATCAGGTAATCGAAGAAGAGGAGGTGATGTCTTTTCATCAATGCTTGCTAGACAATGGATTTTCAGTCGATCAAAGGGAAAAACACAGGGAAAAAGAGGAAACAGGGGAAAGAGGAGGAAGGAAAGGAGCGGGGAAAACTTCAAGGGAGAAGCGTCGAGGATTTAACATGGAGGGGTGAAGCGCGGATGGGTTGAGGAGAGACCCGCGTGATCTTTTTTAAAGGGGAAGATTCGAGAGGGTGGTCGGTTAGAGATCGACAGGAGAGGTAGGAGAAGGCGGGTGGTTCCGCGATGGGTGGTTCGGAGGGGTGCGATGGGGAAGAGGGTTTCAGTGGATGGCTCGTGAAGGGAAGCCGAGAGGGGAAAAGAGAAAGAAAAGGGTTTGGAAGAGGGTTTTTCCAGAGAGGTTTTGTGAAGGCTGAGAGAGAGCGACAGGATGGACTTAAATAAAAGAAAAAAACCGAATTAGGGTTTTTATTTTCAAGCATGTCTTTCTACTTTATAAAATTTCCAAAACGAGGTTCTTTTTATAAGATTTTTTTCAAAAAAAAAGATAGACTTAAATAAAAGATGATTTTCAAAAAGTGGTTCTAAAAGCTTATTATTATATATATATTTTTTGTATTTTCTTTGTGTTTTTCTGATTTTTGTATTTTTGACAAAAAGACTTTAAAACTAGGGAAAATGAGAGATTAAAGACTATTTTTGGATTTTTTTTTTTAAAATATTTACAGAAGAGGGGTTTTCTGAGAATTTTAACGTTGTTCTTTTGAAAATTCTTCAGAAAATGGGTTAGAAATGAAAGATTGGGTCTGGTTTCCAACAAATCTGAGAAATGAATGGAAATTTTATCAAAAATTTGACCTAATTATTTAAAAGATGGACCCAGGGGCAAAGAAGGAATTTTTGGATTTTTGGAAAATTTGGGGTGTTCACAGATGCCCCTCTTTGCTGCTAAGCCTGTTGCGAGCCAAGCTTAGCGGCAAAGAAGACACGCCAAATTTTCTTAAAAAAAAAAAAAAATGCCCCAGTCAAAAGGTCTGAACTGGGTGTGAAAGAATCGGTTTTTTAAAAGATTTATTTTTCAGGTTTTGTATCTTACTCTGAAAGGGTTTTTGGGAAGAGAACGAAATCCTCGAGAATGAAAATAATCTGGATAGAAGAAAATGAAAAAATCGTGATGGGATTCTTGGGATGAATATCCTAAAATGATAAAAGGAGAAATTTTGAAGAAGTCTCAAGGTTGAGACGAAGATAAGGATTTTTGAAAAGAACACAGGCTTAGCCCTTAACTTGGATGGGACATTTTTGAAAACTAACCTCGTGGGACGAGGTTCAAGTATAATTCTTTATTTGAATGGATATACAAAGTATGGATTCCTTGATGGGGAAAACCATGATGGGACTGGGAGAAATACCTCACTTAGAATGAGACAACTCTCTTTGAAAAATATAAAGAATGCTGGGTTGTATCAAAATAGATATTGAGCATTTATTTCATTTTTTTGATAACCAGAAAATTTTGCCAACAAGATGAAATTGCAATTGATTCAAAAATGCTTGAAAGTGTGCACGTATGTGCGAAAGATATTCCCTCTTTTACCTAGATATTCCCTCCAAAATGAGGTTAACTCCTTGGATTCTAGAGTTTAGATTCAAATTTTAAAGTTGTTGAGTTTCTTCAAGGAAGTTATCCATTTCCTTGATATGAATAGAGAAGAAATACTCTTAACTTCATAAAGGCCAGCAGTGAAAAGACATTGATGAAAGGATTTCGCAAAAGAAAAGATGATTCCTGGCAATTTTGGCAGTTTGATATCCTGAGGCTTTTCCCATAATGATCTTTTGGCACTTTTTTTGGGACATTGAGCTTTCTTGGGTTTCTACATCATCCTTCATTTGGATGTTTCCTGACTTTTCTTTTTTTCTTCGGGGAAGGGTACGTCACAAACTCCATCATCTTGGAGATGCTTCGATCCTTCTTTTTTTCGGGAATTATACTGGGTCATTGGTTAAAAATGACAGCAGCAATCAAATATCTTTTAGGGTTTGTCGGGAGGTTCATCACACTCGCCTTCATCTTGACGGTGATCTGAACTTTTCTTGGAAGGATCCGTCACAAACTCCGTCATCTTGGAGATGTTTCCAATCTTCTTTGGCCCCGGGGATCTACTCGCTTAATTCACCTTCATCTTGACGACAATTGAGAGATCCCTTTTGCGGATATTTGATTGAAGCTTTGAATGAATGAAATGAGGAGATATGGATTGAGTGGGTTCTTTTTAACGCTCAGGATATTTCCACTGCCTGATTGCCAGAAAGTCGACTTAAAACATGCGTCATAGCTATGATCAATATCGATTTGTTTCTAGCTTTTCAACATCACTGAATATTTCTTTTGATAATCATACCAAGGATCTTTCTTGCATCCTCTTGGTTGACCAACAGAGAGAAGATTTGAATTTTCACTCCTTTTCGCAAAAAGCTTCACCCTTTTGAAAAAGAATACTAGAGGTAATCTGAGGTGATTCTTTTTGTGCAGTAAAATATTGGAATCAAGACATATTTTAGCAGATTGACAAAGTTTTCGAGAATCTTTGTGAAATAATCACTCAATATAGATTTTGATAGGACCTCGGGCTGAACATCTTTCATTTTGGCAATCTTGATCAGTAAAACTGGGTTTTACGAGACCAATCTTAAAGAATGAGGTTTAAGTAAAGAATCTTGTAAAAGAACTTGGTAAAGGAATTTTTGGTAAAAGGACTTTGGTAAAGGACCAGTGTTAAACTGGAATTTGAGAAGGATTTTGATAAGGGAAGATTTTGGTAAAAGACTTTGGTAAAGGATTTTGATAAAAGACTTTGGTAAAGGACCAGTGCTAAACTGGAATTTTGAAGGACCAATATACACATTGGAATTTTTGAAGGACTGATTGAGATTTTGAAGGACCATTTTATGAAAATTGGAATTTTGAAGGACCAATTCATAGAATTGGGATTTGGAAGGACCAATGAAAAACATTGGAATTTAATGAAGGACCAATTTGGGATTTTGAAGGACCAATTCGTGGAACTGGAATTTGAAAGGACCAATGTAAACATTGGAATTTGATGAAGGACCAAATGAGATTTTGAAGGACCGATTCATGGAATTGGAATTTGGAAGGACCGATGAAAACATTGGAATTTGATGAAGGACCAATTGGAATTCGAAGGACCAGCGTGAAACTGGAATTTTGAAGGACCAATTTGTGAAAATTGGTATTTTGGAAGGACCAATGTAAACATTGGAAATTTGAAGGACCAATTTGGGATTTTGAAGGACCAATTCGTAGAATTGAAATTTGGAAGGACCAATGAAAAACATTGGAATTCGATGAAGGACTAATTGGAATTTGAAGGACCAATTCATAGAATTGGAATTTGGAAGGACCAATGTAAACATTGGTATTTGATGAAGGACCAATTGGAATTTGAAGGACCAATTCATAGAATTGGAATTTGGAAGGACCAATGTAAACATTGGTATTTGATGAATGACCAATTGGAATTTGAAGGACCGGCGTAAAACTGGAATTTTGGAAGGACCAATTTGTGAAAATTGGAATTTTGGAAGGACCAATGTAAACATTGGAATTTTGAAGGACCAGTAAAAACTGGGATCTTGAAGGACCAATTTATGAAATTGGAATTTGGAAGGATTTTTGATGAAGGACCAGTGCTAGACTGGATTTGGAAGGACTAATGTGAGAATTGGGTTTTACGAAGGATTTTGTAATGAAGGATCAGTGCTTAGACTGGATTTGGAAGGACCATTATAGAAGGTTGCGCTGCTTCTATGAATGGTTTCAGGATTATCCCTTATCCTGAATGGGAATGAAGGGATTTTAAAGAGAATAAAACTCAATTTTGGATATTCAAGAAGATAGAATATATAAAAAGGGAGGACCCGAGCCGGAACCTAGATTTTCAAGGTAAAAGATAAAAGAGAAAATTGAGTTTTGAAAACTTAAATTTCTAAAGAACCAATTGTTTTTCAATGCGAGGATTGGATTCAAAAGGAAGTCGAAGTCGGAACTCAGAACTTCAAACGAAATTAATAGACAAAAAACCCAAGCTGGAACTCGGTTTTCTAAAGAAATGATTGCTTTTCAATGCGAGGATTGGATTCAAAAGGAAGTCCGAGTCGGAACTCGAAACTTCGGATAAAAAATAATAGAAGAAAAACCCGAGTTGAAACTCGGTTTTCTAAAGAAATGATTGATTTTCCAATGCGAGGATTGGATTCAAAAGGAAGTCCGAGTCGGAACTCGAAACTTCGGACGAAAAATAATAGAAGAAAAACCCGAGTTGAAACTCGGTTTTCTAAAGAAATGATTGATTTTCCAATGCGAGGATTGGATTCAAAAGGAAGCCCGAGTAGGAACTCGGAACTTCGAACGAAAAATAATAGAAGAAAAACCCGAGTTGAAACTCGATTTTCTAAAGAAATGATTGATTTTCCAATGCGAGGATTGGATTCAAAAGGAAGCCTGAGTCGGAACTCGGAACTTCAAACGAAAAATAATAGAAGAAAAACCCGAGTTGAAACTCGCTTTTCTAAAGAAATGATTGATTTTCCAATGCGAGGATTGGATTCAAAACGAAGCCCGAGTCGGAACTCAGAACTTCGAACGAAAGAATAAAAGAAGACCTGAGTCGAAACCCGAATCTTTAAAAGGAAAAGATAAAAGATAAAAGAAAACAATTGGTTCAATCAGAACCAAAGGGAAGCTCGAGTCGGAACTCGAAACTTCAAATGAAAAGATGAAAGGAAGACTCGAGTCGGAACCCGAAAAGATAAAAAGAAAATTAAAAGATGATTCAGGTTTATCCCTTAACCTGAAAGGGAAAGAAGGAATAAAATTGACAAATTCAACAAAATTTGATAAAAGGTTGATAAAGAATTAAAAGAATTGATAACAAATGAAAAAGAATCAATAAAATTGGTAAAGAATCAGAAATAAAGACAAAGATTGACAAAGATCTAAAAGAATGGTGAAGCTTGATAGAAAAATTAAAGATACTTGGAAGAAGATGAAAGACTTCAGGATTATCCCTGATCCTGAAGGAAGAAGGACCTCGCGGGACGAGGTTCAGGTTTACCCCTTAACCTGAGCGGGAAATTGAATAAAATTTATAAAAATGGGGAAGAATTTAAAGGAATTTATTTTGAACAAGAATTCTCACAGGTAGCATTGGTGCTCCTATGAGGGGTCTCAGGATTATCCCTTATCCTGAATGGGAAAAGAAGGAAAAAAATAGGAATACCTCATGGGAAAGAGGCATCAGGTTTATCCCTTAACCTGAAAGGGTAATTTTTGAAAATAAGAATTTGACGAGAAAATTTTAACAAAATCAATGAAGGATCAATAAAATTGACAAAATTAATAAAAAATTGATAAGACTGATAAAATCGCCAAACAAATAATAAAAAGAAAGAGTTGATTGAGAAAAAAAGAATTGTGTTTGATCCTGCCTGCATGTGGGATCTTTTAAGAAGTAGGAGAAGAATACGAGGAAATCATCTTTGAAAAGATGATTAACTGCGAGAGCTAATCTTTAAAAGGGGATCGTTCATGAGAGATCATCATGAGGGTTTAATTTTTTTGAAGCAATGATTTGAAAAACAATTTTTAGAAAATATGACCAACGCGAGGGTTGATCTTTGAATGTAATGATTCGAAACCAATTTTTAGAAAATATGATCAACACAAGGGTTGATCTCTAAATGCAATGTTTCGAACCAATCTTTGAAGATAAAACCAACACAAGGGTTGACCTTTGAATGATTTGAAACCTATTTTGGAAGATAAGACCAACACAAGGGTTGATCTTTGGATATAAATGTTTCGGAATTAATCTTGGGAGATAAAACCAACACAAGGGTTGACATTTTAATGCGATGGTTCGAAAACTTATTTTTTTGAAAACACGATCAACTCGAGGGTTGATTTTTCAATGCAACGGTTCGAAAACCTATTTTTGTTAATATGATCAACACGAGGGTTGATTTTTCAATACAACGGTTCGAAAACCTATTTTTGTTAATATGATCAACACGAGGGTTGATTTTGACAAAGGTTGGACCAAAGAGTATTTGAACTCTTTGGTCATCATAATGAAGACTTTCAAAATTTCATGATTTTTGAAAAAAAAACCCTCATAGGTAATATCATTTCTCTCATGAATGATGTCAGGATTTTGCCCCGCATTATGAAAAAGAACATGAATTTAAAGACAAGAGAATATTTTGAAGTGTAAATGTAATTTTTAACAAAAGATGCCCCAATATGACAAAGGTATGAAGGAAATTGACATTTCATTTATAAGTAACTACTGAAAACAAGAACTTGACTATTTATAAGCATGTGACAAAAAAGATCGCAAAAGACTAGGGCTGACTTGCCCCTACAAGACGACGGGAAAAAGCAAAAGGAAGAAAGCAAGAAAAGTTTTGATATCATCAGTTCTTTGAGTGATCTGGAAAAGGCTTTGTTAGGACGGTGGGCTACTCTTCTTCTTCGTCCTCTATCAGAAGATTTTTATCAATGCAATCCTGGATGATGTTCTTTAGGATGAAGCAGTGCTCGGTGTCGTGCCCCACTGCCCGGTGGAACTTGCAGAACTTGTCCTTCCATTTTCCCAGGGAGACCAGAGGATCAACAACTCTCGGGAGTTTAATCATATCTTTGCTCAGCATATACTCCAAAACTTGTTCGAGGGACTGTTCCAGAGCAGTGAATTGGCGGTCATAACCCCAACCTTCATGTTTTATCTTTTCCTTCTGCTTGGCGGGAACTGGCTTGTCATTCTGCTTGAAGGGTTCCTTTTGCTGACCCATCTGCTTGGTCTTGTTATCTTTGCTGCCACTGCCCCCAGAGTTAGCTGAAAATGTATAATTCACCTTCTTTTTGAGGTCTTGGCCGCCCTTGACGAGAGTGATGCCCTCATAATTCCCATTGTCCATCCCCATCTCGAGCCACTCAGCTCGTTCGATAAGCTCTATGAATGATTTAGAGGGGTAAGTGGAAATGAGGCTTCTAAGAGGCTGAGAAAAATTGTTCAGGATAACTTGGAGTGCGTGCTCCTTTGAAATGGGGGTTCTCATCTTGTTGCAGGTATCTCTCCACCTCCGAATGAAGTCTACAACTTTTTCCTTATCTCCTTGTTTCAGGTTATACATGTGATTGAGGGTCGGAAGTGCCTCAGTGTTGAACATGAATCTTTCCACGAACAGATTAACAACTTTGTCAAAATTTTGCAGCTCGACGGGGTTGATGTGCTCCGCATACCATTTCGTGGCTACGCCTTCTAAGCTACGAGGAAAGCACAAGAAGAGGGCTTGATTGTCTTCACTGAATCTGGCACATTCAGCGAAGAACATCGCGAGATGGGCTTTTGGATTGCCGGACCCATCGAACTTAATAAATTTTCGAGGGAGATCTTCCAAGCTGCTGTCCCCATCTAAACCAAGGTAGAAGTCCTGTCTGGTATATACCCTCTTTCCCTTATCTCGGATCTGTAGGTCTTTGACCATCTTTGTCAATATTTGAACTGAGTCTTCTGCTGTGACTCCATCTTTAGGCTTGTTGATTGATTCAGGTTCCTCTGCCACCTTCTTGACTTATCGCAGGTGTTTTGGAACAAATACAAACTGTTCTTCCTCGGAATCCTCCTCTCCTGACTCCGTACCTTCAGAGGTGGTGTCTTGTTGAACCTTCTTCTTGCTGATCCTGACATGCTTCTTCACTGGCTTCCTTTTGACCTTGGTTTTAGAGGATGTTTTCTTTGAATTTGCCCCAGCTTGCTCGGACATCATTTTTGCCATCATCTTTTGAAAGATTTTATACATTGCTGGGTCGACATCATCCTCATCTGAATCATGTTTTCGGGACAACCTGGGAGAGTTCATCTCTTCCACTTCGCTGTTATCGTGCTGCTGAGCTGCCCTTCTCCTTGCTCTCGTTTGAACCATGATTGGAATGTTGGTATTTTCTCTGGAGAATAAATGAAGGTTTCAGATCAAAGAAATTTTGAAAGGAAAAGAGATAATGAAAGAGAATTTTTAAAGAGATCTCTCGATAAAAAGGATTTTATATGGAGAAGATGGAATATACGAGGAAGAGTATTTTTGAAGATGACAAGACCTTGAAATATTTTTTAAAAATTGCAGGCAGGATCAAAAGAATTTAAATAAATCAGAAGAAGAATAATACGCCTGGACTTTTGAAAGATAGGGGAAAGAATTTAAAAGAATGTCCAGGGTTTAAGAAATTTATGAGAGAATAAAGAAATAAGAAATATACCATCCTGGATTTTGAGAAAATAAAAGAATTTTTATGAAATAAATATCCAGGGTTTTGAAAGATAAAAATTTTCAAGATAATATCTACAAAAGAATCAATTTATACAAGCAATGATGCACAGAATAGCACTCCCTAGAAGCTGACTCTAAATATAAATTTTGAAAAAGGCTCGTAGGACCTTAATCCTAACTCTAAGGATTTAGATCATCTGATTCCAATCAAGATACGCCGATATACCCAAGCCGAAGCTCGAATCACGTGGTATAAGAATTATTTCTCCGGTTCTAAGGTAATGGCTTCCCAACATCCTTGAGCACCTACTGATATACCTCGGACTATGGCCCTTAGGTACGTGGTAGGGGGGCGCGAACCCAAATAAGTGGTCCAGTTGTGAGGCTCTCTCCCGAACTATGGTTCAGTGAGACAGCCCAACAACGTGAAGACCGGGACAATATAGGTAAGGAGGTTTTCAAAATATGTTCAACATGCAAGAAATCAGATGGCTCTAATGCAAGTCCTAAAGAGATAGATTAAAATGAAAAGAAGCATACACTTGCATACATTGTTTTTGCATTCAATCCTTAAAATCGAGGAGAGTTGTATTTAAGACCTAAGTCTAATGTGAGCATGAAATAATCTCCTCAATATAGTCCTACCAAACCATACCTAAATCCTATATGCAATGATGTCAGCTTAGGATAAAATCTAGTCTCCAAAGGTTTGCAGGGAAATATAACTGACATATATAGAATAAAGACTTAGATAATGTCAAAGCAAAAGAAAATGCATTAAATTCGACCGGACGAAGATGGGTCCCATCACAGTCGCCAAAACTGTGATCATCGCAAAATTTTTCCTCTCGTAATATTCTCTCTCTCCCTTCTCTTTTCCTTTCTAACCTCTATTTTCCTCCTTTTTGAAGGGAGAAAAATAAAAGAGAGAAAAGAAGAGAGAAGAGAAAAAGAAAGAAGTGAGAAGAGGAACTATTTTGCGCGGTCTCACTTGACCTTAATTTTTGAAAAAGATTTTAAAAGATTACTCGCCTCCGTTTTTGAAAATGTGCGGGAAAATGGAGAGACGGGATTCGCTCGTCGGTACGAGGTTCGACCGTTCCTGGCGCCTTTACCAGGGGTAATCGAACCAAGGATCGAATCTATGCCTTTTGCTTTGCCTAAATATAATCTAAGAATTTATTCTAACTCTAAATGCACAAAGAATCATGCTTGTGCAATGCAAGAATGTATGCTCCTTTTGAAAGATGTTTTGAAAATTTCCCAAGTTTATGAGATGAACTTGATAAGGGAGTGAAGAAATGTTTGAATCTAACTTTAGAACTTGAGATAGATCAGAGAAGTTCCAAGTTTTCGAAGTAAATTAGAGTTTGGAAGAATAAATCTTTAATTTTGAGAAAGAATGATTTGAAGCTTTGAAAATGAAGTTTCAAAGTCGGAAAATGGATTTTGAATTTGAACTTGAATTTAGGAAAGGAAATGAATACTTGAGATGGATTTGAATTTAGATTTTGAAGTTTGAAATTTAGAATAGATCTGAGGGATCCAGATGATATTAAAAATAGAGATGAATTTAAGGAATGATCTGTAGATGGATTTGGATTTGAAATCTGGAGATGAATTGGATTTGAAAAGAAGTTGTAAATCAAAATTGGATTCTGGATCTTGGAATGGATTCAGATCTTGAAGTCTGAGATCCAATGTAGAATCAGACTCTTGACCCTAAGATGGAATTTGGATCGGAAGTCTGAGATCCAAAAAGTGGAATTGGATCTGAGATCCAAAAGTAGAATTAGACTCTGGACCCTAAGATGGATTTTGGATCTGAAGTCTGATATCCAAGGTGAAATTGGATTCTGGATCCTAAGGAGGAATTGGATCTGAAGTCTGAGATCCTAAGGAGAAATTGGATTCTGGATCTTACGGAGGAATTGGATCTGAAGTCTGAGATCCAAGGTGGAATTGGATTCTGGATCCTAAGATGGATTTGGAGTTTAAATTCAGAAGATGAATCAAGAATCTCAAAGTTAAATTGAACTTTGATTTTGATTGGAGTATTTGAATATAAATGAATTTGGAATTTCAAAGTCAAATTGAACTTCGAAATCTGATTTTAATTTGAATATAAAATGAATTTGAAATCTCAAAGTTAAATTGAACTTTGAGATTTGAAAAATGAAATTGAATTTTAAAAATGATAAGAATTGAAGATAGATTGTGGAAGGTATTTACATCACTTGGAGTTTTTGAAAAAAAAGAATTTTGAAAATATGATGCAATTCTATCCTAAATGATGAATGAATTTAAATTTTTGAAATTGGATTTTGAAAAGCAATTCCATTTTTTAAATGAATTAAAACAAGATTGAAGATATAATACATTCTTGACTATGGTCATTGAATGTATTATATAATAATCTGTGCTTAAATTCAGGTGAAGAATAAAACACATTTGGTGCTTTTATAGAATTTAAAATGAAATTAATTCTCAATATACCGTGACTATGGCCATTGGTATATATTTTGAATTAATTTAAGTTAAATTCTGATAAAAGAAGAAAATATTTGAGTAAATATGATGAATTTTGAAAACGGATCCAGTGTTATTTCGTAAAAGATAAAAATACTAAATTTTGTCCACACCCTAACTATCGTCATTGATATGGATCATCAACTTAGGATTAATTTACCTCTTACGAAATGGTGCACGTGCCATTGTGAGATTTTGAGAAATAAAGGAAAAATGCATGAAGAACAAATAATTCATGATGTTTACAATGTTCATTCATTCTATCTAAAACAAGAAATGTAAATGTTTCTCATCAGCATCTAGCTATCACAACTTTAAAATTGGGATAATGAAATCTTAATTTAAAGAGGGATTTCAACAGATTTTACATATCTCCTGCAAGGGTCAGGTTAGCACAGGATAAGAGATGTAACTAGAAGGAAGTTCACCAAGTATCATACTGATATGAGGCTTTTACATATATTATGTACTAATGAAGATCATATTTGATAAGAAAAATGCATATATAAAGGGTTCTAGGCTAATAAAGAGATTTGAAATATACATGCAATACCCTAAGAAAAGAGAAAGAAAAAAAATGTAACAAACTGCTAAAACTATTCATAGCAACCTGCTGGAAATTACCGCCTTTGCAGGTTTACAATGATCACTAACTTAGAGACATTCATACAGAGGGACATTGTTAGTGTTGTACTAAATACTGTGAAATCACATAGAAACTGCCAACCGATTGACAATATGTAGGTAACAAAAGGGGTTGGATTGCACAACTACAGCAAGATGAGATGGGATGAATAAAAAAATATATATATGCAATGAAATGAAGACAAAAGTTGAAAAGAAATGTGAATCACTGTTGTAAATTGAGGATGGGATCAACAACTATATATGCAATGAAATATGGGTTGTTGGTAGTAACATCAGGGTGTAGTCGAGACACCCATGGCAGGTGGTATGGAGGGAAGGACGAAGTGGAAAGGGGAACAATGCATGGCTGGTGGCAGGATTGGAACTGCATAGTGCCTTTTGTAGAAAATTCTGCAAACTGCTGTGGAGGCCCTATATGTTGTGAGGTGCCAATATGATAAAGGGAATCACCATGGGGATTTGAATGGGGCTGAGTGTATATGTACAGTGAGATGATGAAGGTGTAGTATAGGGGATGCATCATTTGCTGTAGAGACTGTGATAGCTCACAGAAATGATGGGTGTGGTAGTTGAAGTAGGCATCACAGCAGGTGTACCATAGTGGAAACACTTATGCAAGGTTCATGATGAATATGCAACGGGATACCAAGGTGTTGCTGGAGATTTAAAAATTCAATACAGTGGCAGGTGGCTGTGCTGAAGCATATTTGATAAATAGAACATACGCTAGAACAAAAATGTTGAAACTGCTATTATGTACTTGATGAAAAAGAAATTAAGAAAGCGTTTAAAAAACAGAAAACAATCACCGTGAAGGGCAGCGATTAATGAGAGCAAGAGGCATTTTAGAATCACTACTTCATAATAAACAAAGACATGGTAAAAAATTCAAATGTAAGAAACAATTAATTGTAAAACAATAATTATGACACCCTACCTAACACCGCCATTGCTAATCATGCCCTAACTTTGTTAATGATATACTGATATATACTGACTGCTAGTGTATATTTGCTGCTAATCGTAACTTTCATCGATTGCCTTAACCCTAACCCACTGCTGCAGACATCATGCCATGTTGCCTTGATACTACCAAAACCAGCATTCTGTGTTAACACAAGATACACTGACAAAGGCTAACACCTACATTATAATACATACCCATAATCTAACACACTGCCAATATACCTATTCGACAATGTTTAATGTCCAGCTTTCAAATACACTGGATACATTACATCCTATTCATACTGAAGATACAATTTGATTGCTACTCGTATTTACAAAAAAAAGAACGGTCACACCATACCATAGATATATAAGTATTTTACACAAGCCGACTACCTCACACGACGCTAACACATCCTGCTGGAACAACTTCATTAATGCTAACACTTACTAACTATATACTGATTGTCATATTCTGTACTAGCATTTGATAACCAATGCTAACCCACTTGATGTTCTTCTATAGTAACCAAATTCCACCTCCAGGCTTGGAGATGACATGATAGAACTCATATGTAACCATGTACAATGATAATTGGTTGTGAAGCGACTAGTATGTATGCAGTGGTGATGGGGGATAGGTGGCTATAGCAGGGGATGATAGGGAAGTTAATGGCAGAGGATGATAACGTAATGTTGTACCGAACTAGCAGAAATGGGAATGACTAGTGTTGGTTAAAATGTGTATTTGCAGCAGAAACTGTAATGAAATATGTACATGGACCAATATGCCTTGGGGGCATCACATAGATGGTTTAATCATTGTAAGTCCACCGAGTACTCTAATTACTAAGTAAATTTATCATCTAAACAATGGGATCAACTGATAACAAAAGAACTAATTAAAATTCATTATGAAATAACTAAGTACTTCAACTACGAAATAGCTAACAACCAGCTAATTACTTAACTATCTAGCTAACAACTTAATTAATGGTTAACAGTTTACTTAATTAACAGCTAACAATATCTAATTAACTAATCAGTAAAAGTTACTTTGAAACTCAATAGAAATCATAATGGAAATCAGTTTAATAATCAGTAAAAAGAAAATCATGTTAAACTCAGAAATAACAACAAGCCTAGTTAATGAAACTTAGTCAGTGATGCTCAACAACAGCTAAAGAACCTACCTGAAGAGCTGGTCCCTGCTTAATCTCAAATGACTGGTTGCAGGGGTTGTGAAATCAACTAAACTTTCAGATGCAAGCAGTGCTGGAGCCACTTGCTATGAATCAAGTGGGCTTTGTTCTGGTCAATGATGAAGCTTGCTGGGCTCGACCATCTGAATTATGTCCAAGTTCTGCTTCACTGCGGTGTGAAGGGAGGGAAGGTGGTGTTTATGCATAGGCAGCGAGCCGTTGACAGTATGATATGTGATGGGCGCGGTAATCAAATTCACAAATCCTGATACATACAATTCATGAAAAGCATCAAATGTTGGGCAAGTGAATGGATACAGATGCAACGTGGGTGTGCTTATGTACAGATGATGAACAGTATAAATTGCAGGAAAGTATTCTAACAATCAAATACATGATGTGGGCTAAATGACAGGAGGATGATTATTGATAAAGTATATATCAACTTTTTGCAGTTCATAAAAGAAATAAATAAGACATTTTCTGAGTTTAAAGGAACGAAACCAGGACACTGTTACAGAAGAGCAGATGGCCAATGTTTGCTTGAGATGGAAAATACTCGCGAGAATGCAGGAATCCAATTCTCAAGGTCGAAATTGAATATGCTCCAGACTGACGCTGTACATTTTGGGATCACTCTTATTCAAGAGAACGAACTCATAGTGACCAAACCCAATAGTTTAAAAAATTTAGATATCTTGCCCACATCTGATGGTTTAGATGATCCGTTCTAAATCTCCATCCATAGTTATTAACCAATGTTGAACCAACTTTGAGTCCATCTCAAATTGATATACCGACACTTAGGTAGAGAGTAACTTCAACTGCTTCAAGCACAGATCACCCAGCAGCCATAGTTTAGACATTCATCCAGCACAACCAAACCATGAATATCAATCGACAAGTGAAAAGCAGAGCACTCAATAGATTAAAGAATATCACTTCCTAAAACAATGCCTTCATCAATCTTGGTTTTCTCAGAAACCCATTTTGCGAACCATCTATTATAAAATAATGTAAAATATTCAAGCCATCAACAGAAAATGTAAGCCCCAGATCACAAACCAAGCTTAGAAAGGAACCAGAAGAGATCATAGGTATCACTCAGTCTCTTAAGAAGTAGTAGATTATGCTGAAAATATGTTGTATGTGACATTGCAAGTTAATTACCTATTCCCAAACATGTGGCGAGCTGGTAGGCAGAGGAAGTTGGAAGCTCATCAGCTACGCACGATACCTTCTGCAAAGTGCCTTCCCTAATGACAACTGACTAGCCTTGATAGCAGTGGATCAATGGATTTTAGTATAGGATTCTTGGTGAGTTACTAATATCATAACTGTCAACTAGCAGGATCATTATTATCATCACCATATTCTTCTCTTCGTTTCTTTCCAAGCAGTAACAGCATCTTGACTTTGAATTAATATTGGAACAAACGAATAGCAATAGGAGATAACAAAAAAGAAATAAAATAGACCACCTAAAGAAGAGATGCAGGGGAACAATGAATGCTATCCAAACGAAAACTTATGATGATCGGATATCAACAAAGATGCCTATAACGTAACTTATGATGATCGGATGTATCCGAGATATATACACGATGTGTCCAAAGATATCCAAACGAAAGGGAAATCTAGCAAAAACGATATCATGCTATATTGAACTACATAATAAGCACAGAAGAGGTAAAAAAAAAAGGTGAACTAGTGATGTTTAAAAAGAAAGAATGGACAGGATGCCAAATACACCCATAATGAAGACATCGGCTAAACTACTCAGGTAAAATAAAAAAAATATATAAAAAAAATAATAAAAAAATGCAACCATGAATGGAAGTGATCACAACGAACCCATACACCCACGCCATGTTACAGAAATTAAAGAGGGGAATAATAAAAAAAAGGAAGCAATAAAATGAGAAAAACAGAAAAGAAAGAGAGAGAGAAAAAAAAGAACAGAAAATGCAAACAGAAAGTCGTGAGAATAAAGCAGGAAAATGAAGTTTGGAATAGATATTTCATCGAAAAACTGAGGAAACTTGATAAACACAGAAAGAATTTATTGGAATAAACATTCCATTGATTGTAGCAATTGGAGGATTCGACCCTGCTATATGCAGGACGATCCTATCATTAGTGCTCTTATAAGAAAATGGAAAAAAAGAAATGAAGAAGAACAACGGAAATCAAGACGAAGGAACACTGAAAATAAAGGGGAAACGATGTTTTAAAAAAAAAAAGGTGGAAAAGAGAGAAAAATGGTTACTTACCTGTAATGGGTTATGAGATTGAACGATTGTTTTTTAGCCGTCGTTTCACAGAAATCAGGTAATCGAAGAAGAGGAGGTGATGTCTTTTGATCAATGCTTGCTAGACAATGGATTTTCAGTCGATCAAAGGGAAAAACACAGGGAAAAAGAGGAAACAAGGAAAAGAGGAGGAAGGAAAGGAGCAGGGAAAACTTCAAGGGAGAAGCGTCGAGGATTTAACATGGAGGGGTGAAGCGCGGATGGGTTGAGGAGAGACCCGCGTGATCTTTTTTAAAGGGGAAAAGGGGAAGATTCGAGAGGGTGGTCGGTTAGAGATCGACAGGAGAGGTAGGAGAAGGCGGGTGGTTCCGCGATGGGTGGTTCGGAGGGGTGCGATGGGGAAGAGGTTTTCAGTGGATGGCTTGTGAAGGGAAGCCGAGAGGGGAAAAGAGAAAGAAAAGGGTTTGGAAGAGGGTTTTTCCAGAGAGGTTTTGTGAAGGCTGAGAGAGAGCGACCCTATCAAAAGAAAAAAACCGAATTAGGGTTTTTATTTTCAAGCATGTCTTTCTAGTTTATAAAATTTCCAAAACGAGGTTCTTTTTATTAGATTTTTTTTTAAAAAAAAGATAGACTTAAATAAAAGATGATTTTCAAAAGGTGGTTCTAAAAGCTTATTATTATATATATATTTTTTTGTATTTTCTTTATGTTTTTCTGATTTTTGTATTTTTGACAAAAAGACTTTAAAACTAGGGAAAATGAGAGATTAAAGACTATTTTTGGATTTTTTTTTTTAAATATTTACAAAAGAGGGGTTTTCTGAGAATTTTAACGTTGTTCTTTTGGAAATTCTTCAGAAAATGGGTTAGAAATGAAAGATTGGGTCTGGTTTCCAACAAATCTAAGAAATGAATGGAAATTTTATCAAAAATTTGACCTGATTATTTAAAAGATGGACCCAGGGGCAAAGAAGGAATTTTTGGATTTTTGGAAAATTTGGGGTGTTCACAAGGGTCTTATTATAAAACATGATTATATAGCTTTATGAGTTTCATTTAACCAAAAATTGGTTATGTAGGGGGGATTACTGGAATTTATGGGGGCACTATCTCTAATTAGTGGTGAATTAAATTTAATCTTATGGAACACCTATAAATGAAGACCATGGTTATGGCAGCTCATATGATAGAGCATTTTGTGCTCAGTAAGAGGATTGTGGAGAGCCCCACGGTTAGAGATTGACTTAAATAGCTCAATTGAGAGAACATGTGTCACTACAAGAAAATATGTTATTAGCGACGGAATTATTTCGTCGCTAGTTAGCGACGGTTTACCGAGCGAAACACATCCGTCGCTATAATCGCTGAAATTTACGAAAATAGTGATTAACTATATCCCGTCGTAAAATCCGTCGCTAATTAGCGGTGGATTTTGCGACGGAAAACTTGGTCGTAACGGACGCAGCGTTTGGCGACGGTGTTTGCGACAGACAATTTACCGTCGCGACGTAGCGACAGACTTGGCGACGGAATATATTCCATCGCCATTTACTTGTTTTTGATTTACGGCGGCTTAGCGACGGAATTTCTCCGTCACTAAGTGTCGCATAACCCTATCCCAGCCCTCTTTTCCTTTTCTTCTTTTGCTGTTGTCGCTCCTGCCAGCTGTTCGTCGTTCCTGGTTCGCCGTCCCCCTCCAGACGTCGTTTGTCGATCGCCGCCGCCCGAAGATAGGTTCGCCAGCCATCCCCGCCGTTCGTCGTTTCCGGCAGTGGGTTTAACCCCCTGCCTTTTCGGCAGGGGGGGTCGACCCCCAACCAGAAAGGCAGGGGGTTTAACCCCCTGCCGTGCCGGAAACGCAGGGGTTTAACCCCCTGCCTTTCCGGCAGGGGGTCGACCCCCTGCCTTTACGGCAAACGCAGGGGGTTTAACCCCTGCGTTTCCGGCATGGGGGGTCGACCCCCTGCCTTTCCGGCAGGGGGTTAACTCCATGCCGGAACAGGCAGAGGGTTAACCCCTTGCGTTTTCGGCAGGGGGTCGACCCCCCCTGCCTTTCTGATAGGTAGACCCCGGCAGGGGGTTAACCCCATGCCGGAACAGGCAGGGGGTTAACCCCTTGTGTTTTCGGCAGGGGGTCGACCCCCCATGCCAGAAAGGCAGGGGTTAAACCCCTGCGTTTCCGGCATGGGGTGTAACGCCCCAAAATCGTGGACTTGAAACCTTTTATGAAAAAGGTTGAAAGCTTTGAAATCAATCATTTATCAGAGTTTAAAACAGAAGTTCAGCGGAAGATCAGGTTCAAAAAACAAGTCCCTAGACCTTGGGTGCATTACAACCAAAAGCAGATTTCCCCTTACAAACCGATTTGCAATTCAAATATATATTTTATTGAAATAAAAAGAAGAACCACATTTTTGGTAATACAGTTTTAGAAATCCAGAGTTCTAATAAAAAGAGATGCTTTCAAAGAAACCTTATACCACAGCTATCAAAAGAGTCTCCAGGAGCGCAACGTCAAGAAAGGACATTGCCTTGAATGCATCATGTCATCGTGCCATCGCAAGCTGTATCAACCTGTTCACCACCTGCCCAGAAAATGGATCAGTCTCATAACAGACTAGTAGGGGTGCAAGGGACAAGAAAGAACAAAAGCTACAATAAGCAAGATAATCGCTAGATCAAGCAGGAAAAGCACAACCTGTTCACCACCTTGCCCCTCGATTTTCCTTTGCATTAGCATGTGCATGGGTTTGTCCCTTGTTAGCCTGCACTCTCTGAGTGCAGCTTCGAGTGCATAGTGTATATCGTTTCACTTGTCTTACAAGTCACAACACACACTTATGCACACAGTTATGCTTTTCCTGCTTGATCTAGCGATTGCAGCACCCCGAACGAAAGCAGGGGTTGACCCCCTGCCGGAAAGGCAGGGGGTTTAATCCCTGCTGGAAATGCAGGGGTTAAACCCCTTGCCTTTCCAGCTGGGGGTCGAGCCCCCCTGCCGAAAACGCAGGGGGTCGACCCCCCCTGCCGGAAAGGCAGGGCGTTAAACCCCCTGCCAGAAACGACGAACGGCGGGGACGGCTGGCGAACCTGTCTTCGGGCGGCGGCGATCGACAAACGACGATCGGCAAACGACGTCTGGCGGCGGACGGCGAACCAGGAACGACGAACGACTGGCGGGAGCGACAGCAGCAAAAGAAGAAAAGGAAAAGAGGGTTGGGATAGGGTTATGCGACACTTAGCGATGAAGTAATTCCGTTGCTAAGCCGCCATAAATCAAAAACAAGTAAATGGCGCCGAAATATATTCTGTCGCTACGTCGCGACGGTAAATTGTCTGTCGCAAACACCGTCGCCAAACGCTGCGTCCGTTATGACCAAATATTCTGTCGCAAAATCCACTGCTAATTAGCGACGGATTTTGCAATGGGATATAGTTCATCACTATTTTCGTAAATTTCAGCGATTATAGCGACAGATGTGTTTCGCTCGGTAAACCGTCGCTAACTAGCGACGAAATAATTCTGTCGCTAATTTCCGTCGCTAATAACCTCTTTTCTTGTAGTGACACATGTTCTCTCAATTGAGCTATTTAAGTCAATCTCTAACCATGGGGCTCTCCACAATCCTCTTACTGAGCACAAAATGCTCTATCATATGAGCTGCCATAACCATGATCTTCATTTATAGGTGTTCCATAAGATTAAATTTAATTCACCACTAATTAGAGATAGTGCCCCCATAAATTCCAGTAATCCCCCCTACATAACCAATTTTTGGTTACATGAAACTCATAAAGCTATATAATCATGTTTTATAATAAGACCCTATAGCAACACTTGATCCAAAACCAGGATCCAACATGATGGGTTTGGCCATGTCTATGGATGCAAACCAGTTGTAGTTCTTACCTAAGTATAGACATGAATCAGATCTCCACTATAACATCAGATCTTAGTGGTGTATGTTTGAATAAAGATCAGAATAATTTAGGGTAGAAGATCGGATAGGGTCAAATATATGATATGAGTCAGACATGTTTTCTCCATATATGGATCCTTTAAGTAAGATTCAAATGTACATTCATAATGGGATTCTGATATTTTCAATCAGTTTACTTTTGCATTCGGATCTCAAATTGATCCAATGCAAAATCTGACCAGATTATGTCTTGCATATAAATAACTTCTTTTTGTTCTATGTTTCGGGATCTAGTATCACCACATGTATTTTGGATTTGGATTCAACTTTACCTCATCGTATCTGAATTTGAATTTGAATTTGAATCTACTGTTTAAATTTGGATTCAGATTCGGATCCTAAAAGATCTAAGCCCAGTTCTACCCGTTTGCACCAATGTCAGATTCGGCCTGATTCATATGGAATCCCTTCTCAGTCAATTCAATTCAAAGAGGCCGATTTACCTATCTTTTCAAACTTTGTTTTAGTATTCTTAATAGATTTTTAACATTTTAAATATTTTAATAACACGTGTCATCCAGTGGTGAAAAGTACGGATTCAATCCGATTCGATTTCATTAAGAGTTTTTTTCTTGAGAAACCGATTTTAACAACACTGGTTCGCACCCTATGAACAACGATCTGTGAACTGTGATAAAAAGAACCCTAAACCCCAGCATCGCGTTTTCCTACGAATCCCCGCCAAAATCTTTTTCTCTCTCTCTGTCTTTTTGCCGAAAGAAGAAGGAAGAGGAGGCTGTCCCCCCACCCAGGTACTCTCTCTCTTCTTTGTCTCTTCTTCTTCATCCGTTCTCCATCTTCTTCTTCTCTTCGTTCTTCTTCTTCTCCTTCCTCTTCTTCTTTGAGTTTTACTTAATTATTTGGTTTTAAACTTTAGTTGTATATTCCTTGATTAATCGAATCTCGTAGTAATTATGTTTATGTATAAAAATTTGTTGCGTATTGTGTTTTTATAAATTAAGCTTTCAAGAGAAGACGTCTTGTCCTAATTTTCATAAAAACCATGTATGCATGCCTCATGCCCATATTGTATCCACGTTCGTGGATATAACCTTAAATAGATAGTTTAATTGTTAGATACTTACAAAGATCAAGGTGCTACATTAATGTTGTTTTTACATATTATTCTCATATCTTTCAGTATTTATTTGAGTTTTTTTATTTCTCATTGTTATTTCTTTTATTTATTTGTGTTTTTAGATATTTTTTTTTTTTAAGTTTTTAAAAATGTGTTTTTAAGGCTTGTGCTTTACTCCTCTCTTCATATTTTAGTGGAACCCTTCTCTACGCCCCATCGCTTTTCACAACATGGTTTACATCATTGTTTCGGTGAAGATGGTGTCAATTGATCGATGTTTATATGGTTATTCTGTGGGAAAAGTAATTTTGTTGTGATCATCTTATATAGTGTTCTATGTCTGAATCATTGTTGGTATGGTTATTTGGGAGAGTGCTTATTCTCTTAGTCATTGTTTTAGGATCACTAATCGAATGGAACGTGTTCAGCTTTCATGTAGACTAATTTGAAGTTTTTGATGGATAGCGTAAAAGGTGCGCTTTTGCCTTGAGGCGCGTTAATGAAGCGCAAGTGCCTGTGAGGCAATAGGCTCTCGATTTTTGAAAGAAGAGAGAGGCCCGATTGTTTAGGGCTCTCTCGCCTCTGCCGAAAGGAAGAAGAAGAACCCTCTCGTGTTCTTTCAAGAAGAAGAGGAAGAAGGCCCTCTCTCTCTCTCTGCCGAAAGGAAGGAGGAGGAAGGAGGGTCCATTCGGTACGCACCCCTCTCTCTCCTTCGTCTCTTCTTCTTCTTCTTTTCTTCTCCTCCTCCTTCTTATTCTTCCTATGCTGATCTTCTTCTCCTTCCTTCTGCAGATCTTCTTCTCCTCAGGTTAAAAAAACAAGGGAGGCCCGATTGTTTAGGTCTCTCTCTTTTCTTCTTCCGTTCTTCTCCTTCTTCCTCTGCCCAACTTCTTCTTCTTTTGTTTTTCTTCCCCTTCTTATTGTTCTTCTGATATTCTTTTTCTTCTTCCCTCCTACTTCCTTTTCTTCTTCTCCCCCTTCTTTCCACCTCGTTTTTCTTCTTCCCTTCCTCTGTTCTTCTTGAACAATCGGGCCTGTTAATCAGAAAATTACTTTGTTCTTGTTAATTAATTAATTAATTATATATTGATTTAGTAATTCATTGATTTGTAGCTTATTTATTAGCTGCATGCTATTTGTATTATATAATTGTGTTTGCTAAGTATAACTATGTGTGGTGTATAGCATTATGTTGTCCTTTATACAAATATGTAGAGTGGTTCGTGCTAGTTATTGTGATTTTTGGTCTTGTTCTTTGGTTAAATAATCACATCTTCTTTGTTGGATCAATTAAATTATTGCATTGGAGTCATTTCTTTGAATTAATTTTATAATTTAGTTTAGATTGTCCACTTAATATCTAATTATATATTAATAGTACATAAATGATGCTTTATTTTATTTTTTTATTTGGTCAAATTTTTAATATTTTTTGTGAATCTTACACCACTAGCTTTTTATCCCTTTTGTCACAAGCCTCCAAAGTGGTTGAGAAACTTCTAATTCAGAGTTAAACTTGAACCAACTCTATTGACACCATTAGAACTCGCCATTATATCTGAAAAGTGAAAAGTGAATAGAAAATATGTAAATAAAGTTAACAAACACTTCAAAAAAATAGTAACAAGAGCTCCACCCCTCTAACTGTGTGCCTGATAGAAAATAACAAAGGCAGGGGTTGAGGCAGGGGGGAGAGCCCCCTATCAGAAAACAGATCTGAGGCGGGCTCCGCCCCCTGCCGAAAACCTGCGACTGAGGTAGGGGGTGGAGCCCCCTACCGGAAAACAAATATGAGGCAGGGGGCAGCCCCCTGCCGAAAAACAGATTTGAGGCAGGGGAGCCCCCTGCCGAAAAATAAACTGAGACAGGGGCCTCCACCCCCTGTTGGAAAACACAAACGAGGTAGGGGGCTCCGCCCCCTGCCAAAAAATAAACTGAGGCAGGGGGCGAAGTCCCCTAACGGAAAACAGATCCGACGCAGGGGGCAGCCCCCTGCCGGAAAATAGATCTGAGGCAGGGGGCAGAGCCCCCTACCGGAAAACAGATCTGACGCAGGGGGCAGCCCCCTGTCGAGAAACAAATATGAGGCACGGGAAGCCCCCTACTGAAAAATAAACTCAAGTAGGGGCCTCCATCCCCTGCCGGAAAACACGAACAAGGCAGGGGGATCCGCCCCCTACAGGACGAAGGGGAAGAAGAACGAAAGAGGGAGGAGTGCATACCTGAGAGAACCGGTGGCTGGGGTCGCCGATGGCTGGCTGCGGCTACGATCGTCGGGGTCTAGGTCGCCGGCGAGACTGAAGGGGACGAAGAGCGAGGGACGGCTGGGGGAGAGGGAAAGATCAGCGGGGAGGGGTCTGTCGTAAGCCCCTCCCCTTGCGTAGCCTCTTTAGGGTTCGGCCCCGACCCCGATAAACATTTTGGATCCGGATCGGGTCCGGATCGGACCCGACCTGAGTCCAAAATAAATTTTAAATATGGACAACAATAGGCTCGGTCAAAGTTGACCGAGTCTATAAAGTGGACGGACTCGGCCCCGATGCATTGACCGAGTCCAACACTTGTTGACCGAGTCTGCCCCGTGTCTGAAGCCGCACTCGTGTTGGGGCGTGTCGACACGGGTGCATCGACCTCCTAACCGAGTCCATGTGACATCGGTTATATCCAATTATGCCTACATTGAAACCACATCCAACCCAGTTACATCCCTAGATGTGTCTGACATCTATCCAGCTATATCTTGATCATGTGGCTTGATCAAATTGCAAATTCTGCAGTCCAATCTACAGAATTGGAAGTGTCAATGACTCTTAAGGAAATGAGAAGGTTTGTTTGTTACATACATAATGTTCATAATTTCGCAAGGTTGAGGTTCAATCGACTACACTGTACAAGTATTATAAATTGTGCTTTTGTTCTTTCAGAATTTTTTTTTTCTTTTGTTGGATATTAAGTATTATTAGGAGTTTCCCATTATCAAAGAAGGCACCAAACAAGGGCCTAGCAAGTTTCACATAGAGAGAAAGTGAAGGAGTGGGGGGAGATGGTTTACTAGATCTGAGGAATTTTCTTTATATTGTAACATCATATTTCATATATATAGGTTCTACATAAATATTTCCTCTTGAAAGGCTAAGCTTTTTGATATACTATAACCAAAAAGGGTACCAAAACATCCAATAATGCATAATATTACAATATTCAATAACCTAAAATCTTAGACTTTTTAATATATTCAAGAACTGCAATATTCTACATTATGCATAGATGGACAAGCAGGAACAATTAGACACGATAACTAGCAAACTAATTTGGCTTTTAAAATTGTGATATGCATGAGCTGAAAAACTGACCTCCGTCTTGGTTTTGAGGGCATGCTGCAAAACCTTGGAAAGGTGCTGTATAAGGATGGATGCCTTCTGGTAAGACTTAGCAATATCTAGTGAGTACAACTCCACAACAGAATCAGCAAGAAACTGGATATGTTTTTTGTTTTCCGATTCAACAAATTTGGAGTGTGCCAAAAATGTTCTGTACATGTTCGTTAGGAAGGAATCATAGCAATCTGAATTTAACTGCAGAACCATGCTTCGGATGAGTAAGAATGCTGCCAAAGAGACTCTCCCTCCTCCAGTTGCCCATAGGTGGATGGCAATCTGCAATCACCTCACATATGAGATAATAAAAATCCATTAAGTGATAAGTTATTAGACATTCATCACAAGAATGCCCTTGCAATAGCCGAGTGTAACAACAACGGTTCAAATCGATCTCATGTATAATGATAATAAGTTAACTACAGGGGTTCCAATCTATGTGACCTCCGGGCAGATTAAGTACACCTCTTCCCATGTGATGGACAAGCACTTTGAGACAAACAAGGAAAAAACCTTTCTCAAAATATGAATTATTATGAAATAATAGATGCAAACACCTAAAAAGGGTTTTCCATCTGCAATAAATGAATTTTGTGAAATAACCACATTTGCTCATTAAAAAATTTAGCACTGAAACCCCTTGTTCCCTACGTCTTTCCTCATAAAGAAAATTTTTCTCCCAAAGAAATACCAAATATATCCTTTCTGCTGTACCAGCAGGATCATGCAATATAGATCCTGGAAACTTCATTGCATTTAAAAGAAGTCTCACGATTTTGCCGTAGAAATGGCCTAATGTAATGAACAAAGCATAAAACTAAAAAACAAACATGTTTTTTGAAAAAACACAGACATGACAACGTCAGCACACAAATACAAGCATGCACATGGATAGCATGGGGCACATCCGTGCATGTTTACGCATACATATGCATATCTTTTGCTTCTCAATAGATTCTAGCTTGTTCAACAACAGTTACCTTGCTAAGCCTTTGTAGCAAAACCGGAAATGCAACTAAAAATATAACTGAATCTCTGAGCCGAGAAAGGACGAAGACAATTATCTGTGTATCTGTAGCCTGAGTCAGAAGATACAATGTACTTTTGATGTAAGACTTAACCAGTGGTTTCACTGAGGCCCATTTTGAAGTATTTTGCAAGCTCAGTACAGTGTCCTTGCAACCAGAGCTTGACATTCCCAATAATCTTCGGAATATACTGTCTGCTTCATGAAGCACAATTAACAAAACCTTGCAGAAAGCTGCTCTTGTCTGAATCTTGTATAATAGAGCATCAGAGTTATCACTTCCATAATGGCATGCAACCCAGAATCCATTTAACAGATTAGGAAGCACAGAGATGTTTTGTTGATTCATGATCTGTTGGCACCATGAATCAATGGAGAAACTTGTGAGGATTTTATGTTCACATAAACTTGAATTTTCCCCGGTTTTGTTGCTGCTGCTCTCATTTGGTTCACCTTCATCATCTGAAAGCTGTCATGTGAAGGCTAACAAAGTAAGCAACACATAAAAGTTGAGAATAAGTGAACACAGGAAAGAAAGAATCAAGAAATAGCCCAAATAATGGCATCAAACAGAATAAGCAATATTTTAGAAATTTTTATATCACAGTAGTATAAATTATAAATCAATGATCAACAAGCAATAAAATAGGTAGACATGCATTATATAAATATAAAAAATATATATTATCATAGTCACAAATATCGGTCTCGGACATATCTTAGCAAGGCAATTTCTCTAGGTTTGGTTGATAAACATAAACTTGGTGCTTAAAAAATTTTTAAAAATTGTAGCAATAAGTGAGAAAAGCAACACATAATACAAAAAATAAGTAAAAAAACAAAAGAAAGAAGAAAAACATAGTTAAGATATAATAAAAAGTAAAAGGCACCTTATAATATCATGATATTATCACGATAATATCATGACATATATAAATTTATGATATTTTTAAAATATTGTGATATTTTGCCTTTAATATCGTTTTATGAATTTACAGCTATATTCTCGCTTCTTATGTTAAATCACATATGAGACTTATGTATCATATGTGTATTACATTTAGTGCGGTACCCCCTCTTTGTATTTATGTGTACATTTCATTTTTTCAGGGGTACTTATGGATTTTAGCATTAGTTAGTGGTAAGCTTAGTTGTCAAAGGTGGTTCCTAGGCATAAGCCTAGGTCGGTATTTTTTTTCCGTTGACTGTTATCAACATGTATAAAAGAGGGAAAAGGGTCATTTTTCCCCTTTTTTCGCTCCACTCTCTCTCGCTCCTTTCTCTCGCTAGGGCAGAGCCGAAGAAGGTCAACCTTCTCCTCCCTCTACAGGTACCGCTACCTCTCTCTCTCTCTCTTAAAAGTTGTACTCTCCATATGAACCTTACAAACAAAGGTAAGTGAAGAAAAAGAATTAAAGTATTCTAATAATGTGTTCAGTGTTTCAAGCTGTTGGTGCCACGGTTTTCTTTATCATATTTTGGGACATTATTTGGTAGCATTTTGTTTAACATTTCACATTTTTTTTAACATTTTTAAACTGTCCTTTTGAGTTCACACTTCACAGTTTGGGCTGGCTCCGTGGTGTGATTCCAATGATGTGAGTGTGATATATTTGATCAGAATATAAATCTAGAAAGATCAAATGCTCAGTGATGGCGTGCCTATAAAAAAAAAGAGTGATGAAGCAAACTGTTGGGTGTCATATTTGTACTAAATAGACATTATCGGTTTATTAGGATCACTTTATACCAAGGTTGCCAGACTAGGAAACGGAAGCGGGAAACGATACAGAAAGCGGAAGCGAGAAGCAATGAATTTTAAAATATATAGGAAGCGGGAAGTGAAGAATAAATAAAAGAAATATATGAATTGAATGAAAATCAAAATGAAACACAAATAAAAACTAAAATAAAAGTGACGAATATTAAATTTCATGTTTTTTTAGTGTAAGAATTAAATGTATAACAAAATCTAAAAATGATGACTACCAATTTAGAGAAAGCACATGGAAGTGAGTGAGAAAAGTGAGAGAAAACACATAAAAAAACAAGAAAAGTTGAGTAAGAGAACATATAAGAAGAATAGATGAGGCGTGTGGAAAGCATAGGAGAAGCATGGGGGAATCGAGGTTCTCATCAAGTTTCGGAAGTGAGGAGTATCACGCTTTTGAAGCGAGTTTCCAGGAAGCGAGCTTCCCACCTATCTAAGAAGCTTCCGGTAGCTCTGCTTTATACACCAGTGTAAAGAGTATCTCCATGAAATTGGGATCAATGCTGCCATGAATAATATTTTCATCTATGTTGTGGCAGTTATGTTTTTCTCTTTTTTTCCTCTTATAAACCAAACATTTTCGCTTGTTGGCTTTTGTAAATTTCCTTTTGACTTTTTCTCTAAATTACTGATTCTATGAAAGAAAAACAATCATTTTTTGAAAATCCCCTACAGATTCCCGTGCGGACAAGTTAGAAATTCTTCTAAAAAGATTTATTGTGATCCGAACAAATCTCAGCCACACTCCAATTTTTGTTACTGGCTATTTCCAATGTTGCATGTGTGGGCACATATATACATTTGTTAGGGTATAAGTGCACAGATAAACATTTGTTTGGGTATAAGTTCACAGATCTCATCTTGGGCAGTCAATGGGCCGGATCCATGTCTGGTATCTGACTGAGCCCAAACCCAAACATCAGGATAGGCATAAAATAATGACCAGAACCCAACTCAAATTAGGTTTAACTATGTTTTTTGGGGGACATTTTAAAAAAAACACCTAAATTTTGGTTGATTATAAAAAACACATCTAAGTTTTCAATATTGTTAAAAACACACCTAAACTTTTTTATAGTTAATAAAAAACCTAGGGTTTGCTCCTGTTAAAGTTGTCATTAAATGTGTGCTGCAATTACAAAAAAAAACTTAAGGGTTTTTTTATTATGAATTCATATTTTGCTGATATGTTATTTGTTGCTTACTCCTTTTTATTTAGCAAATTTAGATGTTGCCTTTTTTTAGATTCTTATCATTTTTTAGAACAATGGAAGGGGGTTTCATCTGCAAGTGCTAGTGGGTCCACATTTTCAAATTTGGAACATATTCAGAACTTTAAGAGAAAATCAGGTGATCCAGCATGGGAGTTGGCCTACATTAAGGATAAACAAGATCTGAATTCTGTGACATTGTAATATCAAAAAAAAAAAAATTGGTTTGGGCCGGATCCGGATCCGACCCGGGCCACCGCCCCTCGCTGTCATTAAAAGACAGCGAGGCAGGCGGGAGGAGGGTTACGAAACCCCCCTCACTGCCACTTGCTCTCTGTCTCTCCGTTTCCCTCTCTCGCTCGTCCACGGTCACCGACGCCGGCGACCCCCGACAGCCGCCGCCACTGACATCGGCGACCCCCCTTCCTTCCGACGAGCTCCTCTTCGGTGAGCTTCCTCCGAAAACCCCCTGGTACGCCATCGCTTCCTCTTTCTCCCTCTTTTCCCTCTCCGTCTCTTCTCTCTCCCTCCCTCACTTCTCTGTGTGCCCACGGGAGGGGTCAAACCCCCTCCCTGTGCCCCCTTTTTTGCAGGGGAGGGGCCCAACACCCCCCCTGCTCTCCGTTATGGTAGGGGAGAGGGCTGAGCCCCCCTCCTTGCTTACGTTACGGTAGGGGAGGGGCCGAGCCCCTCCTCCCTGTCCCTTTTAGTTGCGCCAGCAGGGGCCATTGGCCCCTGCCTTTCCATGTGCCAGCAGGGGACGATGGGCCCCTGCCTTCTTTTTTGCGAGCCAGCAGGGGCCATCGGCCCCTGCCTTGTTGCCAGCAGGGGCCGATGGGCCCCTGCCTCTCTTTTTGCTAGCCAGCAGGGGCTTATGGCCCCTGCTTTTCTGTTTGACAGCAAGGGCCATCGGCCCCTGCCTTGTTGCCAGCAGGGGCCATCGGCCCCTGCCTTTCTTTTGTTGCCAGCTGGGGCCGATGGGCCCCTGTCTTTCTTTTTTGCCAGCAGGGGCCATCGGCCCCTGCCTTTCTTCTTTTTGCCAGCAGGGGCCATCGGCCCCTGCCTTTCTTTTTTGCCAGCAGGGGCCGATGGCCCCCTGCCCTTTGTGCGCGAGCCTATACCCTTGGCCGACAGGCCCGGAAAATCTTTGGAAGCTACATCGTGATGGGGACAGATCATTACAATTGTTGGTCTCCAACGAGAAATTCCTAGTAGCGTGAGTCATCTGCTCGCATGGGCTACATCCCTCTTTTGGCTGCTAGAGTCTTTTGATCCTGCCCCATCTTCTTTTCGAGTCAATTGGGACGGTTGGCCCCAACCTTATGTATCGGCAAAGTCGAGTCTTTGCCTTGCTTTTGCTTTTGTCAGAGTTTGCTTGTTAATATCGCATATTTGCAGCTACGACGGATCCCACTCACGCTCCGCGACCCGAGCCGTCAATCGTGTACGTCCGCAGACGTCAGCAAGCTCGTAACCCTCCAAGGTAGGGGAAAAATTGTACAGAAGACTTGGATAATTGAATTAAGTTTAATTGAACTAAAAGCGACCATTGAATGAATATATATATATACAAATATATATATATTTATACGAGTATCCACTTCACTCAAGGATGCGGTTTCGCAATCCTTGCCCTTTACCTTGTCGTCGCGCTCTGCGCCTAGGCTCTTGCTTTTGCATTTGTGTTGGTATTGCCTTGCTATTGCAGATGACGTGCAGGTTCTTGCTCTTTGCGGATGCCTTAAGGGCATCCTCGTGGAGGATGCAAGAAGCATTTACCACTCTCCCTCTTGCGACAAGAGTTTAGTCGGGAGCGAGCGAACTTCTTAGCGGGTGTTCTGTTGAGAAACCCGTATCCCGTCTATCGAGGCCGGTATCGAGTCATGCGAGACATGTAGATACCCCGATAGCGGATGTGATTCGAGATAATCACTTGCATCATGTTGGCACAAGGTACTGCAGTTTCAAAAGATAGAGTAAAGTTGATAAACTTTACATCTTTGTGAAACACTCCTGTTGAGGCTTCTATTGAGGAGCTATACCCCCTTTATCCTAGAGTACTTGTAGTCGTGCACGACACGTCTAGTACTGCGATGATTGGATAAGATGGTCGTGCGACCTCGAACAACGCTAAATGCAAACTGTTGTAATCACATAAATGGTCTCACATTCGCCTTCACAGGCAAGATGCTCGAGTGGTTTAAAGACCACAGCATAGAATGGGTCGTTAGTTAAGCAACCCCTAACGCACCCGTTCGCTTCTGGTTGTCTGTCAAGGGAGAGGATAGATCAGTAAAAAAACTCCAATGGACAGGTTGTTAACAACCACCCCACGGGCAATGATCCGGCCTCTCCAGTCATTGGAGTTAGGGGAAAGGGGCTACAATAGTTGGCTCAACACTTCTGCAGAAGTTGGATGCATCCGTGGCACTGCTTTTCAGCCTCTGGGGAATCCTCTCTTGGCTAAAGCCGTCCCCTTTGGAGCGGACTCAACTAGCTATTCGGGTTATTGAAAATACATAGAATAATAGACGCCCGAACTAGTCTCAGTTGTTTCTATGTTTTGCCTGCGCGTACCCGCAGGCCAGTAATATCGGAACATAAAGTCTGTTCACATTGGTTGCTGAGCCGTGAGACTCGCCTGCACTACCGACTCGCTTGCACCACCGACTCGCTTGCACTACTGATTCCTTGCACTACTGATTCGTTGCACTACTGATTCGCTGCACTACTGATTCGTTGCACTACTGATTCGTTGTACTACTGATTCGTTGCACTACTAATTCGCTGCACTACTAATTCGCTGCACTACTGATTCGCTGCACTACTGATTCGTTACACTACTGATTCGTTGCACTACTGATTCACTTGCACTACTTATTCACTTGCACTAATTATTCGCTTGCACTACTTACGCGTTTGCACTAGTTATCTGCATGCATTGCTTACCTGTTTAACTGTATATTTGCTTTAAAATGCGTAATCTACTGAATTAAATTGCATAATTCAGTTCCTTGTAGTCTCTCATGTGCACCTACTAGTTTTTCGTGAAACTAACCCATTCTATGGGTACAGGTGATGATTAGGTACACCACAGGCGATGGCAAGATGGCTCCAAGACGTTCTTCTTCCTGCTCTGAGCTCGCGTCCTGTTGTTTGAGGTTTTGTAACGGATTTTCCTTGGAATATCCGAATTTTGTACTATTTGGAGAACTTCTTAAATGAAAGTGGCTTTTCCAAGTGTTTGCAAGTAGCATGTGTTGTGCATTTTGGTTCTTTTAGCTAACGCGCTCAAAGTTGTCAGCTTGCCTTTTTGAAATTAATAAAAGTATAGTCTTCCGCTGATTTCGTAAACCATCTCTGAGATGAAGAGATTCCTTTTTAGTCTCTTGTCTGTTTTTTTTTTGAAAGGTGTGCAAGCTTGAAATTTTGGGGTGTTACAGACATACCTTAAATGTTGAACTTATAAAGGATGTATATATAAAATAAAACGGCATCTACTTGGGATTGGAAGAAAAGTGAAGGCTTATGATAAAACAATTGCAGAAATCAAGCAAGTACTTTCTAAGTACATGGAGGAATCAAAGAAGAATAGAGATAAAAAAAATAAGAGAGAGACGGTTAATATATACGAAAAAATGAAAGTTTATTCTCAGCTTCCGATTATGGCGAAGGACGTGAATGTAGTTTCATAGATGGAGGGGAGTAGTACATTCGGCTTTAGACCAAAAGGGCTATGGATCTATACTTTCAAAGTGATTCAACAGAGAAAGGAAGGCAAGCAAACAAACAAACTATGTTTGAAAATTGCTTCAAAAAGAAAAAAAGAGAAACAGTGTACGAGTACATTAATAGGTAATTTTATGACGGTGGAATACCTTTTAATACAGCGAAGTTGCCTTCATTTTACAGTATGATTGAAGCTATAGGCCAATTTGAACCAGTGATGAAGCCTCCATCATATCACGAGTTGCGAGAACTACTTTTGAATAAAGAAATGAAGAAAATGAAGGAGTTCTTGGACCAATACAAAGTGCATTGGTCCAAACATGGATACAAAAGGGTGTACACTCATTAATTTTTTTGTTAATTGCCTTTTGGGAACAATGTTTTTGAAATCAGTTGATGCATCAAATGAAGTAAAAGATGCAAATTTGCTTTTTGCATTGTTGAATGATATTGTTGAAGTTTGGGAGGAGAATATGGTTCAAGTTGTTATTGATAATACCTCAAACTATGTGAAAGCAGGTAAATTATTTATGGATAAGAGAAAGCATTTAGTTTGGACTCTTTGTGCTGCACATTGTATAGATATGATGTTGGAATATATAGGATAATTGAAAGAGTTGAAGAACATTTCCGGAAAAGCAAGGCAATTGGTGGTATTCATTACAAACATTCTCAAGTGTTGAGTATGATGAGAGCACACACACAAAAGGACTTACATAGGCCTGCAGTGACAAAATTTGCCATTTTTTTACTCTAGAAAGCATATATAATTGGAAAAAATGCCTAAAGTTCATATTTCTTAGAGATGATTGGGAAAAAAATAGTTTTTCAAAAACGTCAGTTGGTAAAAGATGTGAAAGCATGATTTTGAGTTCAAAATTTTAGAAGAGAGTGAGTTGTGCTCTGAAAACAATGGCCCCCTTGTTTGACATGCTTCGATTGGTTGATAGCGATGAAAAGCCTGCTATGGGTTACATCTACAAGAAAATGGATCGTGGAAAGGAAAAAATAAAAGTATAATTATAAATTAATTTTTTTGTATTCTACTAATTGTAAATTACATTTTATCTTAGCTTCTATAATGGTTACTTTCAATTCTTTTACTTAGTAGGTAAATGTGTGTGATGATAAACAAATATACGGCTGGGTTTGGGAGATAATCGATAAAAGGTGGAGCAATCAATTGCACAAACCTTTGCATGCAACAAACCTATATTTGAATCCAGCCATATATTATAAGTATAAAAATATTGAGTCCAATGAGGAGATAAAGAATGACTTATATGATGGTGCCAATCGTCTTGTTCAAAGCGAAGAGGATCGAGACACACTACTAGACCAACTCATAAGATATAGAACTGCTATTGGGCCTTTTAGAATGGAGTTAGCAAAGAGGAAGAAGAAAGTGTAAACCAAAGTTACCGGAAGCGCCTAGGTAAAAGGGGAAGCGCGCTTCCCCGAAGCGCACTTCGGAAGCACGAAACGTCGCACTTCCGAAATGTGTGGGGAAGCATCCCCCTTTTTTGGGAAGCGCGCTTCCCCATTTTTTCATTTTTTTTGCTTCCCCCTCGCTTCCGGTTCGCTTCCTAGGTCGCTTCCAGTTCGCTTCCTTGGTCGCTTCCGAGACGGTTCGTAATTTTCTTCTTAGTGGTCCCACGCTTCCCCGCTTCCTAAATTTTTGAAAGTGTCTCGCTTCCCGCTCCCGCTTCTCGTATCATTTCCCGCTCCCGCTTCCTTGACTGGTAACTCTGGTGTAAACCCTAGGTAAGATGATTAAATTTCATATAACCCCTTTTGCATTATTTTTATAACTTATATACAGTTGAGAGTTATTATCGTGAGGGGTTTATTGGAAATCATAAAAGTTATCAGTTGGTCTTGTTTATATTTTAACTTTTAATGGTCTCTTTTGTAATTTTCTTTATTGACCCTAATCACTACTTAAGGGTGATTAGGGCTAATCGTGAAGGTACTTTTCTATCTTTTCTCAAACCAAGTTTCAACATGGTATCAAAGCCTCTCGTTCTTGGGAGAATCTAACGCCTAGGCTGAATTTCTTTCTTCCCTCTTTATCATAGTTTTTTTCTTTCTTCTTCTCTCCTCCTAGCCTATATCTAGTTTATTCGATCTTCCTTCTGATCGAACCCTAGGTTCTTTTCTCAGTCTCACGACCTGGGATCTGACTAGTTCTACGCAATATGCAGATCTGATCAGACACCCTAGATCGTGTGTTCCTCTTTTGCTCCTTGTTGATGACGCCTCAGTAATATTGATGGATCGTGGTGCATCAGATCTACCATCATGTGGAGATTGCGTGGAGCAAATCTGACATCATGATCGTGTTGCATCAGATCAGCAATCATTTTGTGATTGGGTGAAGTAGATCTGAGATCGTGCAGTAATTGGATGTCATGTAGCGTTGATGTTGGATCAGATCTGAATGGTGTGGCTGACTGACTGTTGCTCGTATCAGAGTCGTGTTGATGTGGTAGGTGTTAAATCTGTAGTGCTTGCTGTCGTTGGAATCAAATTTGCTCGTATCAGAGTGGTGTTAATGTGGTAGGCGTTAAATTTGTTGTGCTTGCTGTTGTTGGAATCAGATTTAATCAGATCTGATTAATTTTTGTTGAAGTTCAGATGTGAAATCAATTTTTGTCATCTAAAATTAATTTTTATAGTGGTGATCAGATTTATTATCTTGCTGGTGGCGTCTGTGATATATATATATATATATATATATATATATATATATATATATATATATATATATATATATATATATTGCAAGACAAGGATTTTATTTTAGCTGGAATATATTTCTTTACTATCAGTTTGCTCGTGATTACTTTCTGGTTATTATTATTATCTGGCTCATTAGCTAGCTACTGTCAGCAGTGAAATACCATGGCTGAAATAAAGTCCAGTGATGGTGAACAAAGGTTTGAAGTGTCTGCAGAGTACAAAGCTTTTGCTAATCCCTTCTCTTATGGGTCGTCCGTAAAGCTGGACGACAATAATTATAAAAGGTGGTCGAGGACTTTTATGATGTCTGTGTCAGGACATCGTCGAAAACATATTTTGTTAAAAAAGGAACCAACAGAGAAAACTGGGAAATATGCCACATGGCAGGAAGATTATGACATTGTTATGTCTTGGATTATGAACAGTGTTCAGCCACATATTGCAGACGGCTTAATTTACTATTCTACTGCAAAGGAGATGTGGGATTCATTACGTGACACGTACTCTCAAGACAAAAATGTCAGTAGAATTTTGTAAGTTGAGCAAGAGATATTTCAGTTGCAGCAGGGTGATCAGAATCTTTTCCAATATTATGCTTTAGTTAAATCAGCCTGTAAAAGGCTCAACTCTGTTCGTCCTCCCTGCTGCACTAATCATAAAACCCATCAGGAGTAGACTATGGTGGCTCGTTTTCTATCAGGATTATCTCCAGATTACTCAGTAGCCAAGGTGCAAATGCTTACTAGCTTAGAGATCCCTACTCTAGTTGATGCCTACAATTGGTTAAGTCGTCTTGCTGTTACCCTTCCTCCGCCTCATGGAGACTCTCAGACTTCAGCTCTTGTTGTCACAGGTGGAGGAGGGCATGGTTTACCTAGTTCTTCCAGAGGCAGAGGTCGTGGAAGAGGCAGTGGAGGTCGTAGCAGGCTTCAGTGTACATATTGTGGCAAGCAAGGACACCTTGAGGAACGTTGTTGGGATAAGAACCCTAGAAGTCGCCCTTAGAGCTCATTATCGTTCCCCAAAGCAACAACTCCGGTTGTCTCTTCCATCACTGAACCTGTGCCTACTTCTTCAACCAATACGATTACTCTCAGTCGTGCAGAATATGATCAGCTTCTTTCTCAGAGTTTTGCATTTGTGTCTGCCTCTATTGTAGTGACTGATGTGGCATGCTCTGCGGGTACTCAGTTGGATGATGGAGGTAAGATATGGATTATTGATTCTGGCGCCTCTCAACACTTTTGTGGAGATTCACATAGTTTCTCTACACTGGTTCATACATCTTTCCCTCGTCATGTTAAATTGGCAGATGGTAGATTATCCCCAATGGTGGGGCAAGGAGATGTATTTTACCCCTACATTACGGATTCAATATGTTCTCCATGCTCCACAGTTTCCTAAGAATTTATTATCCGTAAGCCAGCTTACAAAAGAACTAAATTGTCGAGTTATATTTGACCCGGGTTCTTGTGTATTTCAGGATTTGCTGTCTGGGAAGAAGATTGGTGGAGGCCATGAGGAGGGAGGTGTTTATATCTTACACAACCTGTTGGAGTAGCAACTTCGTGTGTGAAATCGAGTTCTAATTCCTACCAATGGCATCTCAGATTGGGTCATCATTCTCTTTCCAAGCTTCAAAGAGTCATTCCACAGGTCTCTCCTACAACGTCCTTTCAGTGTGAAGCATGTCAGTTGGGCAAGCATCATCGTAGTTCTTTTTCTTTAAGTCAGAGTTGTATTAGTCAAAGTCCTTTTGATCTAATTCATGTTGATGTTTGGGGGCCTAGTCGGGTTCCTAATAGGTTTCAGTCCAAGTATTACCTTGTCATTGTTGATGACTACTCTAGAGTGTCTTGGGTCTTTTTAATAAAGGAGAAATCTGAAGTCTTGTGTATTCTCCAATCTTTTATTCTTGAAATAAATACTCAATTTGGTTCCATTGTTAAAATTGTTCGCATTGATAATGCTCTTGAATTCAAATCTAGCAAACTATTACAATTTTATCGGGATAATGGGATTTGCCCTCAATTTTCATGTGCCCATACGTCCCAGCAAAATGGGGTAGCTGAAAGAAAACACCGACACCTTTTGAAAGTAACTCGAACCCTTATGATTCAAACAAACATGCCAGCTTCTTTTTGGGGAGATGCCCTTCTTACTTCTTGTTACCTTATTAACAGAATGCCTTCTACTGCTCTTAATGACCAAACTCCTATCAGACAACTTTATCCTGATTGTTCTTTGTTCAAAGTTTCTCCTAAGGTATTTAGTTGTGTTTGTTTTGTGCAAAAACTTGGACCTACTAGGGACAAACTAGCTGCACAGGCAACTAAGTGTGTCTTCCTTGGGTATCCAAAAAACCAAAAAGGGTACAAATGTCTTGACCCCATTGCTCGTAAAGAGTATATCAGTGCGGATGTCACATTCTTTGAGACCATTCCTTACTTCTCGTCGTGCGCATCTCGTGTGAATCCTGATATGTCCACATCATTTCCCTCACCCATTCCTCCCATTCCTTTGGAGTCAGTTCCTTTATTGCCTTCATTATGTTCTGATCCCTCTTCAACTCGGTTCCATGATCCTCCACTGGTGTATACTCGTCGTCAAGCCTCCTCTCGTGGCCCTTCATTGTCTTCTTCTCCTGCAGTCAGTGATCCTGATTATGTTGATGATTCTATTGCTTATCCTGATGATCATAGAGCAGATCCTGAGATTAAAAATGATTTGCCCATAGCCCTGAGGAAAGGCATGCGTCAGTGTACTCTGCACCCAATTTCAAAGTTTGTGTCCACAGACAAGATTGGAAAGAGCATGCAAAACTTTCTATCTGCTTTATCTGCCATCTCCAGTCCTATCAATCATCAACAGGCTTTATTAGATCCTCAATGGAAACAAGCAATGCAAGAAAAAATGGACGCCTTGATTTCTCAAGGGACTTGGGAGCTTGTCGATCCTCCTTCTGATGCAGACATTGTTGGTTGTAAGTGGGTGCACAATATTAAATATCATTTTGATGGCACTCTGGAGAGACACAAAGCTCGTCTAGTCGCCAAAGGCTACACCCAAACATATGGGGTGGACTTCTTTGAGACTTTCTCTCCCGTAGCCAGAATGGGCACTATACGCTTAGTTACTTCTGTGGTTGTTCATCATGGGTGGAGTATGACTCGGCTTGATGTGAAGAATGCTTTTCTGTATGGGGATCTATCTGAGACGGTCTACATGCAACAACCGCCTGGCTTCGAACGACAGGGAGAGTGTGGCAAAGTGTGCAAACTAAAAAAGGCAATATATGGCCTAAAGCAAAGCCCGCGTGCATGGTTTCACAAATTGTTTGAGGTGATGTCTAAATTTGGTTTTCAGAGGTCACCATCAAATCATTCTTTGTTCATAAAGAATAGCTCTAAGGGTTTTGTGACTATGGTTGTTTATGTTGATATAATTTTAACTGGAGATAGTGAGCAGGAGATTTCAAGCACCAAGGCATATCTGCAGAAATACTTTATTACAAAGGATCTGGGTCCTCTCAAGTACTTGTTGGGAATCGAAGTAGCAAGAAATAGAAAAGGTATGGTTCTTTCTCAGAGTAAATATGTGCTTGATCTTTTACAGGAGACAGGGATGCTTGGTGCAAAACCAGCCACTATTCCCATGAATCCTAAATTGTTCTTGTATGACGAGCAATCTGAGGCAGTTGATAGTAAGTCCTATAGGACTCTCATTGGTAAACTTCTCTATGTTACTGTAACTAGGCCTGACATATCATTTGTTGTTGGCAAATTGAGTCAATTCATGGATAAACCAAGAAAAGTTCATTGGGAGGCAGCTATGATGGTTCTTAAATACCTGAAGACATCTCCAGGAAAAGGTCTATTGTTTACAAAAGAGGCAAATCTTGATGTGGTTGCGTATACTAATGCTGATTATGCAGGGTCGGTTGATGATAGGAAGTCTACTACAGGGTTCTGTGTTTTTGTTGGTGGCAACTTAGTTTCATGGAGAAGCAAGAAACAAGCTGTAGTAGCAAGATCAAGTGTTGAGTCAGAATATAGGGTCATGGCACAAATTGCTGCTGAAATGATTTGGATAAAATCTATGCTTACCGGATTCAGCATAAAGGTTTCTCTGCCTATTAAGATGATGTGTTTCATGAGAGGACTAAGCATATTGAGATAGATTGTCATTATATTCGGGATATGGTTCAAGTGGGAAATATATCAACTTTTCATGTTTCTTCAGAAGATCAAGTAGCAGATGTTTTTACCAAACCCCTTCCTATCACAGAATTCTCAAAGTGTTGTAACAAGCTGAGCATGATTGATATCTATGCTCCAGCTTGAGGGGGAGTGTTGAGAGTTATTATCGTGAGGGGTTTATTGGGTGGTCTTGTTTATATTTTAACTTTCAATGGTCTCTAGTGTAATTTTCTTTATTGACCCTAATCACTACTTAAGGGTGATTAGGGCTAATCGTGAAGGTACTTTTCTATCTTTTCTCAAACCAAGTTTCAACATATACTTTAATTATATGTAATTTGATTTTTTTATAGTAGATTGGTGGATTTCTTTTGCCATTGGTTGTCTCCAGCTCCAGACCTTTGTTGTTCAAGTCTTAGGTCTCGCATGCATTACATTCAGTTGTGAACGTGATTGAAGTACTTTTGAAGCAGTAAAATATTATTTACTACTAATTACTAAATAATATTTGTCAGTTTGTATATATTTTAACTTTATATATATTTTTATAGATTCATACAAAGAAAAGAAACTGACTTTTGCACAAAAAGTTGAATGGTTTGTTTTTTGTGCAATATAATCATAAATTGAAACGAAGGTATGAGGAGAGAATGAAAAAAAGGAGATCTCGACCCCATTGTCTTAAGAGAAGTCAATGATAATCTTTGAAAATGACACATCACTTACATGAGATCTTGTTGATAAGGCATCCAGAGCGTTAAGGCATAGGGTGGGGGTAAAAATACGTGTAACTAATGTCCTAAGAAAGAAAATGTTTGACAAAGGAAAGAAGGTGGTGAGGGTGGAAGAAGAAGAGGAATAAGCTAACTCTGCAAATAAAACTGAAGAAGAAGAGCAATATATCAATGAAGATGATGATAGACTTTCAAGTTCATCTAAGGATTAAATTTAAGTTGTTATTATAAACTTATTGGTTTTTTTTTACTATTTTATACTTAAATACAGTTAAAGTTAATTATGTTATGTGTGTAGATTTGTTAAATGTCTGTATGCTTATATTTTTATTTGGTGATTAATTGGTTATGTTTTAATTTTTTGCATTGGTTATCAGTTGCATGGTTTATTTATTCCATTGTTCTTTGTTTCATTTTTTAATATGGTTATCAGTTACATTATTTTACATCTTTGTAGTGATTAGATTTATTAATTCGTGTTCTAGTAAGTCGATGGAGGGTAGAGGTCTTGGAGGATGCCTCTCAAAGAAACCTGCATTGAAATATTGTACACTATTGACTTAGAGATGCCAAAGAAATAGTGAAGTGTAATTTTTGTGATTTTATAATGCATGAAGGATTGTATAGATTTAAATATCATGTTGTGGGACATATTAACTCCACTGTGAAATTATGTAAACATAGCATTCCTTCTGATATTTGTGTTGAGCTTCTTACTAGTCTTAAAAAAGATGATGAGAGAAAGGCACAAGTACCTGCAACATTTGTGGGACAGAAATTGTATGAAGATGATCTGCCATCATCATCTCAAGCCACTAAAAGATGCAATAAATGAAGGAAATCGTTGAAATGAAGTTTGATACTGAAGAATGAAGATGACTTTTATATATAGACATATGTTTCAGAATTCTATGTTTAGTTAAATGTATTGTGTTGTTAAATGTTTTGTGTTGGACAATGTATTGAGCAGGTTATTTAATATAATTATCTTATAGTTTTTGACGACATATTTTGTTTTGTCTATTGCTTATTGTTGATTGATTTTATGTTGTATACATATTTGTTATTAATTTTAGTAGTTTGTTTACATATTTGTATATATTTTTTTTGTTTTTTTATTTGGGGCACTGCCTAGACTGCCTAGGCTTTTTAGGGGCTCACCGCCTAGGCTTTGCCTAGCGCCTATGACAACTAAGAACAAAACCACCTAAATTCACTGCAAAGTTATCAAAAAATGATGAGAAGAACGTTAAAATTGGGTGATCTAATCAATGGATTGGTCCAACCAGACACTTGCCACTTTATACTAATCTGACTCAACTTGACTCTAAAATTGATTCCCACTGGTATGGATAATCTATGGAATCAATCAGGATTGGTTAGTTGGACCCAATCTGGCCTGATTTGAGCACACCAATCTGGAATAGACACACACCAGAAAAAAAAACAAAAGAAAAAGGGTGAAGGAAAAAAGAACAGAGAAGAGTAGGCTTGATAACATGACTACCGACATGACATACAACCTAAGAAGACAACCATTTATGGCATCAAAATTTTTTAATATCAATAGGAGTCCTACCAATGATAAAATGATAATAGAATGTCGAAAGCCAGTACAATGATGGCCATGTGGAAACTGGAAAGTGATGGACGTCTTACTTTTTCTTCATTGCTTGCAGCTTGAAGCTCCAAACTATGCTTTTCCAGAAACTCACCAAAATTTGGGTCCTGGTGAAACAATGAAGCAAACATAACCTTATTAATATTTCAAGCATCCAGAAATAATGTCGTACTGAAAGAAGTATGAAGAGTTGTCTATATCACAAAAGATGCACTTGTTTTCTTTTTATGAGCAAACACAAAAGCAAAAATAAAAAACAAAAAGCACTTCTATTGCTTTAAATATGCTCTTCATACTCAAGAATACAACATTTCAAGGGTCATAACATGAAAATCTTTTTGAGCATTAGCCAGGGCAGTAAACTGGAAATATTCAGTTGAGATCTAGGTCTTGGTGAATCTGACCTATCCGGATCTAGCTTAATCAAATTTAGAGTTGGATGGAAAAGGCAATATTGAACCTGTACTCGGTTAGCTAATCAGATATATTTTATAAGGAATTGGGTTGGATTACCCTTGGATCCAGATTCAAATGAAAATCTGAAAACTGCATCCGAATCTGATTATTAATCAGATTCATTTGCTATACCAATTCAACTAATCAGATTTGTACTTTTCAGATACCTGACTCAAACGTGATCGATTGACATCCCTAGCATTAGTTCATTTTGGGTAAAACTAAGTGCATTACAATGATGAATGTGAGCCATCAATTTTTTTGTCTTCAAAATAGGAGAGAAATTTTTTAAAACAAACCCTACATGTTTATATTAGTTAGACATACCATCATGTTGAGCTTCATATCTATGGTCATTTCAAGGTCTTAATTAAGTACAAAGTCGTTCTTACCTTTTTCTTCAGCCGATCTAACTTACTTTTCTGCTTCACGAGTTCCACCTGAATTGTCTTGTTCTGCTCAGATAGAGCAGTATGGTAGCTTTCATCTACAACAACAACAATTATATTGAAAAATATCCTCTTGCGATTTTACTAAAACAAAAATTTAGGATATTTCAAACACCAAATTTCACTGTTGTAATTATGTTCCAACCTGAATTATCATCACTTCCATCTTTAACAAGATAAGAACCATTCAAATCCTGAAACCAATATCAGAATTCAGAACTCTTTCATAAATAAATAAGGAATTAGAAAAAGATGAGGTCGATTTTTAGAAGAGCATGACATTACCTCAGAAAGAAGACCATCACTTTCCGAATCTGAATCTATAACTGAATCATTGACAACATCATTACCAAAAGTATCTGCAAAAATGTCGTCGAGCGCCTAATTTACAATACCTTCAGGATATCTGACAACAATGATGAGCATAACTATATATGAACATAAACACTTGCATTTCAAGTTAAATCGTTAATTAATTGCCTCACCTTAAGACAACTATACAAAATGGAACAAATGTATGCGCACAGATAATTCCATAATACATTGAAAGATATTACGCCCATAATCTAGCTAGAATCTCAGTAAAAAAATTTCGCTACTTTCTGGAAACTGAAAAAGCATCACTACCTCCTGAATAATCATGTCATATAAACTTGCAATATATGACTCAGACTATTTGGAAAACTCAATTGCATTTAACAATTAACCAATGGAAACAATGAAGCTCCTGAATAACATACATGAATGAGGAAAGAACTTAGTAAATTGTGAAATGCTTGACAATTAATCAGTGGGCGAAAGTGAAATTGTGTGATGCTCTCCAAAGTCGAGCATCGGTATCTTTACAATCAAGAATAATACCCACTCCACTAGAATCAACACAAAATTTCAACTGATACACTAGAAATTATTCTAAAAAGAATATCGGCATCGATTATGTCATTTAATCAACACCTAGGAAGAAGAAAATGGTTTGAATTACTCATGCAAGCAGGAATTATGTTAACAATGACCTCCTAAGGCTCCTAAGAAGCGCACCCCCACAATCATTTTATCATTGAATATAATAGACCTTGTGAAATTTTTTAAAAAGGGAAGATAAGGGCAAATTGGCAACACACATTAGTCTTGTACTAGATTCTCTATGCTGATCCTAGTATGCTCTAAAATGCATAATAGCAGCATAGCACTAAATATTTACTCTTACAAGAACATCTCTTCTGGAAACATTGAGCTGTAATAGAGACTCGCAAATTTTTGTGTATGCATGTGTGCACATGTATGTGTGTGGGTTTTAACAAGAATATATGTTGACATCAATCCGATTGCAACAGTCCCTAACAAGGCCCAAGCAATCATTTTTCTCAAGTAATAAAGAAAATAAGCACAAAAAACAGCATATAGGAATTAAGTGCATAGGATTAATTTAAGACCTCAAAAATAAAAAACAATGTCATCCTACTCTGTGCTGTCTAACTAGGGATTGGCTCTGGGAGGATTAGGCGAACACAAGTAGGGTAGGCAGTACCAGTTGACTAGGTAACCACGTATCACTTTTGACAACATAGTTTGCAACTAAACAAAAGTTAGCAACTATCAATGGTGATTACAAGTATGTAAGGATAAAACTCAAGTAATGCAGCTGTTTTTCATAAAAACATAAAATTGAATTTTGCAGTAAAAGAAAACTAAGGCAATGGAAGAAGGTATAAGCACAGTCACAAATATCATGATATTTTAAAAAAATATTATGATATCTTTTCATCAGTTCTAACATTTAAAATATCACGATATTTTTCAAAATGTTGTAATAATTTAAAATTAAAATATCATAATTTATGTTTCATAAATGATTTTAAAAAACTTTGGCTGATAATCCTATTTTATCATTCACATCTCTCTCAATCTTTTTCTCCTAACTAATTAATGGCAATAAATACTGAATGTAACTTAATCCTAAGCAAGAAAGTATTTATTTCGGCCTCTGGACTCTCCCATCTTTCATTTCTTTTTCATTTTTAAAACAATGGATGAGACATATTTATTGCTTTTGACATTTGAGTAATTTTTTTACATATTTTTAACTTCAGTTTATAAATTTTTAAAAAATTATTCATTTTGCCAACATTTTTTCAATAAAAGTGTGGGAGAACACATATTATCAATATATGCCATTTACCATTTAATGACAGATTTTATTTTGAAAATATAAATAGAAGGTAATAAATTAATATACCCAAGTTACACAATAGCACAGAGAAAACACAAGAATACAACCGCTACACGACAAAAATGAACAAGAAGCCACATACAACAGAAGCAAAAGAATAAATGTTATAAAAGTTTTAGTTTGTCTCCTTTCAAAGAGGAGCTTAAGACAATTTTCAAATGTATATAAAATGAGGCTAATTGGATGCTATTCACAACAAACAGAAAAAGCAGCCATGATCTAGGTGGGGGATTCCTTGTAAATCAACTGAAAAAAAAGCACCTACCTATATATATATATATATATATATATATATATATACAAAGAGAAGGATACATATTCTTCGTAAAATAATTGTATTGTCCTTGTAAAAATGGCACATTTTTCAAAATGTCCCCTAATTTGCTTAAATCCCCTCACATCCAAAATCTTTTTCCCAGTTTTTTTAATAATATTTTTGTCCTTTTGTAAATATAGTACATTGCAAATCATGTGCGAGAATGTCACAAAAAATGTGTGAACTTTCTTTAAGTAAATATTTCTTATGTATATCTACAAATCCAGTACGACTTTCGCATATACTTTTAAGAGGATTAAGAAGAAAATAAGGAGTGGAAGTGTTTAGACCAAGGTTGTTAAATGCGATGAGGCGAAGCGAGGCGTTGAGCCTGCGCTTCGCCTCTGAGGCGTACGCCTCAGGAGGCGTACCCCTCTCACAACATAAGAATGACTGAATTTGTGATAACTTTTCTCCCAAATTTATTTCCAAGCGTACATTGTTAAATGATAATGCCGATTGAATTTAATGCGTATTCGACTGCATCAGAACAACCTTTGTTTAATGCTCAGTCAGTTTTTTTTTTATATTAGCTTTAAGCGCATCACAGCAACGCCTCAGTACCTTGAGCATGTGCCTCGCCTCTGAGGCGTACGCCTCTCACAACACTGGTTTAGACCCATTCCTGATGCTGTCCCCATCCCCGTCTCAAAATAACTTTATTCCTATTTTAAGAGCATTAAGAAGAAAATAAGGAGAGGAAATGTTTAAGATTAGGAACATATTCAATGGGAAACGAATTGGTGAATGACAGATATTGAGCATATTTATGTAAGCCCATTATTGATGTGTGCTCATGAGCTGCAACTAATATGAGGGTTGAGCTAATAGCTCTTAATGAGTTTGTAGGCCTTAAGGCTAAGGTGTGTGTTACAGTACACCTAGACAAACTCACCTATATGAGTGTAGAAATGTGAGCCGTTTCTTATGAGAATTGGCAATTCTCTAGAGCACTCATGAATCCAGGAAAGCACAAGGCTCTAAATGTGTCAACATGAAATCCACACAATCGTACTTTTGGAAACCTATGTATGATTGAAAACTCCGTTAACAATATAAGGAGCTAAGTTCAAGGTAAGTCCACTTAGCACCTTGGTTAATTTAGGTTTTCTTTCAAATAGTGGGGGTTCAAGTCATGCAGACACTCTCACTAATGCATAAGTTTCTATGCAAGCCAAATATATTTTAAAACTAGTGGAGGATTGTTAGGAAAGTTTTAAAATATTAATGATTACTACCAAAAGAGTTTTGAAAAAGTTTAGTCCCATATCTAAGAGAGAAAAGTTTTTCAAGAGGTTTAAATAGAGAGCTTGTTATCTATTCTTTACTTTGGTAAGCCTTGATTCTATAGGTGGATTGCGGACGTCGCTGCGCATCGTGCAACAACGGACGCGCCGTTCGCGCACACGCGCGTGCGCAAGGGCGCTTGAGGCGCAATGTGGCACTTTGCACTTTGCACGCTCGCAGCGGTGCGAGGTGCTTATGAGGTGAAAATATCCATTTTGTTTTTCGGTTTGAGTTATCTGGCCGTTTGAAAAGCTTTAAGTTGCATGCATATCGAGTTAATGTTGCATTGTGACTGTTGGGCGGTTTTGGAGGCCTTTGATTGACAGTCAAAGGTGGGTGATCGTTCAGGTCTTTTTCGTCCTATTTTCAAACCGTCAGATTTATGGCCATTAATCTCATTTATCGCAAAACGTTTTGGCCTCTCTAAAAGTCTATAAATATCTTCTATTTCATCTTTTGAATATATAAGAATTTTACGACTCTCAAAAAAAAAAAAACAATCTTCTTCTTCCTTCTTCTCGATTTGGCTTGCAGAGTACAAGTGTGGTAGAGTTCATCTGTCCTTGCGAAGCAGTGACTTTCTGGAGGTTCAAGCCTAGTTGTATCCTGGGAACTCAGTCGCATCAAACCCCTTTTCGCATCTTCGGTCTTCCCGGAGTGGGGCGATTGAAGTTCTAAAGATAGCGATCTTAAGAACGTGCCTCTAGGCTTGAGATCTCTTTTCTGAAATCCATTTTCACAAGGTTGGTGTAACATTTATACCTTGTCAGTCAGGAGAAGAGACCCTTGCATGCAAAAATTTGAAAGGTTCATTGTGAGTAGGGGTGGTGGGAGCGACTCCGTGATGGACGAGCCACCATGGGGCGGCGCCTATATCCATTTCGGATCACACGTCAATAATGCTCGAATGGGAGGTAAGATGGATGAGCAATCGAAGGTTCAAGTTTGAACTATGGTAGTTGAGGGACCCAAAGCTGGTTGAAAGCATAGAAGGATGGTGAGCCCACCCGCAGGTAGCCGCTTAGGCTGTTCTTATATTCACAAAAAAATAAACCACATAAGAACTCGATTAATTGAGTGATCCAAAGGAGAAGGGGTTGTGAGATTCAAGCAGATAGAGGAACTGTGTTTAATGCAGAGGGAGATGGCAGCATGGCGGGGTGATGCACATGAGGTGGAGGGATTAAATGACAGGAAAAAGCTATTGATCGATGATATATCAGAATGAAGAGCAAGGCAGGAGATTAAATGGAAGCAAAGATCCAAAGTACATTAGATGTGTTGTGGCGATAAAAACACTAAGTTCTTTCGCTTCCTCTAGAAGAAATAACTTCACTTGGCCTTGTCAATTGGAGGGCATCTTTATGAGAATGATGAAATCTAAAGAGAGGCAACAAAATACGTTAGTGACTTTTTTTTACCTCCAATATGGGTGAGGACTCTCTTGACATAAGTGAGACCCCCATGGGTTGTTTTGATTCGAGGGTGCAAGACTTCGTGAACAGAGGGGTTTATTGGTAGATGAAGTCAAGCAAACAAAATGAAAACTCCTCAACAACAAGGCCCCGTAGGTGGACGGATTCCTTGTTGAATTTTTTAAGGTGGCTTGGCCAGCATGCCAGAGAGACTTTATGGCAGTGTTTAACGATCTTTATAGAAACTCATGTTTGCCAAGGAGATGGGGGTGAATCCCTCTTGGTCCTCTTTCCTAAATAACCTAGGAGATTGAGATTAAAAAGTTCAGACCAATTTCACTCTTAGGCACCCTGTTCAAAATTATAACCAGGGAGATAGCAAATTTTATGCAAATGTCCTCCCAAATATGCAAATTTTATCCCAAAATATGCAAACGGCATTCTTTTATTTTACGATTTTCTCCCAAATATGTACTTTTGAAGCGGCACGAAAGGCAAAAGCTTTGCTAAAGGCTTTAGTGATACTTTTGAAGTGTTGCCAAATGCACATCGTGCTTTTGGAGTGTCAGTTTTTTTCAACAAACTCTTTTTACTATAAATCACATAAGAGCACAAGCAGGAAGACATTTGGACATTCACATGTGAAGGTCAGAACATTCACAAATATGAAAGCATAAGGACATTCGCAAATGTGTAAGAGAAAATTCACATATTTGGATATTTGAGAGGGAAGTTCACATATCAAAGGAAATTCACGTGTGAAGGGTGAAAAAGTCCTTTTACAACCGAAAAGTTGTGATTTTTGACATGGGCAGATTTCTCCCTATGCGCTGAAATCTAACAGTAGATGCAATTAATTGAATATCTCCATGTCCCATGTGATTAAATTTGTAAATCCAATACCTTTTTATTTTACAGCATTCTACACTTTTTCCACATGCATCTAATTGACATACTTGTACTTGATTTGGTACTCATAGATATACTAGGTTATCAAAACAACCACTAAAAATGACATGATATGTGACTTCTAATTTCTCATGTTAATCATATTTCTTCTTTTTACATTTTCATAACTTTTTGAATATTTTAAATATATAGTTTTATTTCATGAAAAATTGTACTTTTAAATATATTAAGAAAAAACTCCCGAGTCAACTGAGTTGACTTGCCAAGTCATGAGTTGCAGGTCAACTGAGATTTGACTGAGATTCTTGGTTTGTCAACCATGCATACACATGCCCGCAACACACACACACACATGTACACACCCACACACATGTGCACAAGCGAGCACACACACACACACACACACACACACACACACATGCAACTCAACATCTCACCCTATTTTGCAAAAATATGTGCACATGTCAAGAAATAAAAGTGAAAGAAGGTCAATGTCAAAATTTCCCAAACACCAAAACTTTCTAATCCAATAAGCCATCTACGACAAATTATAGAAAGAAAATATGAATAGAAAATTAGATGAAAAGTTAACATTATCCGTCTTTAATAAAGCATGTACATTGTACACTGATAGGTATTTGTACGAGCAGGACAGAACTCGATTGTGTCCCCTACAAAAGACACCATACATATTACAGCGAGGATGAGATGAAATGCCATCACTACAACCAGCACACAAAAATAGATAGAACTGAGAAACAGATCATATGAACCAGTTATAAAAGAGGGGAGCTGGGCACAGCTATCCAAGGGGACAATCAAATGCACAGATAACAATTGATTACACTGATAGCTAGATTATTAAAAGTTGCATTATAGTAGCCAAGGTGTGCAACGTTTGAACCCAACTAGGGATAGTTACCCAGCTTGACAATCGAAGAAGCAGGAAACATATAACAGTAATGGTAATGCCGATGATGGAGAAAAAAAGTGAAACATCAGTTAGGAAAATTAGCTGAATAGAAAACCAAATGAAGAAATTTAAGATATAAATAACCAAGCAAACCAATTAAAGGTTGACAAGAGAAATTCAGATTCCAGAACAGCTAAACAATGTGAAACCAAATAACAAGACGATAAATCAGAGGGACACTAGAAACAAAAACTTACACGCAAATGCTCAACCAAGAAAACACAATTCTTTCTAAACTAAGTGATCGGATAAACCCATCGGCAATCAGTGAAAAACAAAGAGACCACACCTCTGTTGTACAGGCGGGATGCCTTCCTTCTCTTCCACACGCTCCTTGATCCTGTCGATGGTATCGGTTGGCTCGATATCGATCTCTATTTCTTTCCCGGTAAGTGTCTTCACCTTGATCATCGTTCCACCCCTAAGCCTCAAAACCAAGTGAAGGGTGGACTCCTTCTGGATGTTGTAATCTGAAAGAGTCCTCCCATCTTCCAACTGCTTCCCTGCAAATATTAGCCTCTGCTGATCAGGGGGAATGCCTTCTTTATCCAGAAGAAAACATAACACCCATATTCTCTATTTAGACTATCACCCACAAAACCAATAGAAGAAAACAATGGAAGGAACATTGAAAAGAGGGAATAGGACCAAAAGAATCCATTGAAAAACAAAAAGAACAACAGAAAGGAACTCATTAGTTCGTCATAAACCAAATCTCCGTCTCAGAAATCAGACCGAAAAGATGAAACTCAGAAAACCAGCTGAACCACACAAAGGCCCAAACCTCAACTTCTTAATCCATGCAAAGTTTGTAATCCAAAAACCCAACACATTCCTTCAAAGGGGAGCTAAAAGATGGATTTGTGAACCCTTTTTCTGTTCTAAAAGCAAGACCACAAAAAATAAAACGAAAATTAAGAGCCAAAAACATGAGCCCTTCCATCAAGAGAGAGAGAGAATCAATAGATGGGTATGTCACTACCAATCAGCAAAACGGTAGTCCGAAATGAGAAAGAAGAAAAAGAAAAACCAAATTTCATACTCAGAGCACCGGTTTCTCCTCCTGCTCCTGACACAAATCCCTCGGAAAAGCAATACCAACAAACCAAAAGCGCCCAACAAAATGAAAAGAAGAAAAAAAAAAGGAAGAAAGGGCACGAAGAGAGAGAAAAAAAAGAGAGGGAGGCGTGATCTCCTGTGCCTCCAAAGCACCTGAATCTTGGCCTTGACGTTTTCGATGGTATCGCTACCCTCGACCTCCAAAGGGATCGTCTTCCCCGTCAGGGTCTTCACAAAGATCTGCATCTCTCTCTCTCTCTCTCAGGAAACAAGGGAACGACGTTTTTTCAATTGGTCGTCGTATTTATGTTGGAGTACTCTCTCTCTCTCCTTCGTATTTATTTGAGAAAATCCTATTTAAGGCCAACATTTTACCCCTTATTCCAGGCATGGGCCTCACATTTCTGACATTCCACATATAGCCTCTGTTTTCTTGTAAATTTCCAAACAAAGGCCTTCACGAAATCGGATTCGGAGTTGGATCCGATTTTAAAAAGCAATCCGACTAAATGCTAGTAGATTGGGCCGGGCCGGGCAGCCCGTGCCCTGCCTGGCTCAGCCCGTATATAATAATACTAATATAAGTTATATAACATAGAATACTATATATACAACATAGAATATAATGTATATTTTATATATAATATATATTATATATAATATACATTATATGCAAACCTCATTTGAAGTATGAGATAAATGTCATTAAAAATATCACAATTAATAATTGAGAAGTGTTGTTAAAGTCTTATAGATGTTAAACAGCATTTTTGAAAACCAACGTCAGCACTAGCAAAGCAATAAACTCTGTTACTATTTTCAAACATTTCAATAAACAAGTTAGAGAAATAAGGACTTTCCTGATAACAAAAGTCATTCGGATTAACTCATTTTTTAGGTGTTTGATCTGATATCCCATCATACTCATTTTTTCTTTTCTTTTTAGGTGTTTGATCTGATATCCCATCATACTCATTTTTTCTTTTGTTTTTAGGTGTTTGATCTGATACAAGGTTTGTACCTTGGCTTTAGACAACAACCATTTGCGTTAAGGAAGATATTTTTGATCTCTTTTGTGTTTTCGAGAGAGCTTTGTTGCATTTTGATCTTCATTCACGTGTGCAGTATTTTATTTATTTTTATTCACATTAGGGTACAAGATTTTACATTATTCAACATGTTTAGAATTTAGGATAGGTCGATCAAACATGAAATCGTGTTTCTATGGTTCTATTTATGTTATATTCATATTTAAAACCCTATTTTGCTTTCATAATATCCATTTTAATTCGCAGAAGCGATTTAACCTAGATTCATGTTATTAATTTTTAATTTTGTTATTAATTATTTAAAACCCTATTTAAAACCCTATTTATGTTATTAATTTTTAATTTTGGTTTGAACTATTTCATTTTAAATTATGGTTTAAAATGGATGATTGGTGTGTTGGGATGTGAATCTGTGATGTACCCTAGATTCGTGGGATGTTTTTAGTATTAAAAAAAAGTTGTATTTCGTTTTCATCTTGACAAAGGGATCTTGTCTTTGGTGTCTCTTTTGCGAACTTAGTTCTAATGGGCTATAAATGCTAGTGCTTGCGTAGAAGTTGACCTCTTAGAGCTTAGTTTGGTTGAAGCAGGACCATAGATCAGTTATAGCATCATTCACTTTCTTTAAAAAAAATCATATATTTTCGGAGGTGAATTTGAGGTCGTTACATAGTTGATATCAAAGCAGGTTTAGAAACAACATCATGATTTATAAATTCGTGATCTAGAAAATAGTCTATGCATCACCGATAACAGAAATGTAAATCTACTAATCAGAGTTCAAATAGGAAACACTGAAAAACTGAGATCTCTTGACTACTTCCAAATACGACTCCACGATGCTCCAATTATGCGTTACCTGAAAAATTTTAATGCAGAAGGGTCAGACTCCCCTGTCTGCGTAAGAAGCATTATATCTATATGTGGTGCTCAGTGTCCTGTGTACAAATATGTGCAACAACTGCAGATATAACTAGCATGGAAATTTATATCATTCTAAGAAAATGATTATGCTTTCAATTCATGATACAGTGCAAAAGAGGATTGAACTAAAGATACATTTATCCACATTAGCACAAGCTGTAGATTCTACAAGTTTTACGAAAGTCATATCAACAGTACATAATTCTTCAGGAATAAGTTTTCAGTCAACTTAAATTATTTAATGTTTATCTTACTCTCACCCTGTGGGTAAGCACAGGCATAGACATTGTAGTGAACTGAGACCATACGGTGAGATGCCTAACTCTCACGAAAACACGAACATCCATGAAGCTCATACCACCTACCCTCTCCAAGGTAGATCATAGGTCCGGTAACATACACCATCTTTCAGGTGTACCCAGAGCCTGGAGAATCCGGTAACATATACCGTCTTTCAGGTATACCCAGAGTCTCAAAGGTTTTATATTTCATTTTACATTTTCTTTATAACCAAGTGCGAGCTATCGCACTATGAGGGGTCTGGTAACATATACCTTCTTTCAGGTATACCCAGAGCCTCAGAAATCTCATATTTGATTTCTCAATTATTTTCCTGTGCGAGTCATCGCACCAAAGATGATTCTCAAAATCCCGAACCCGCCTTCGGGTTCACACACATTGTATGGACTTAATTTTTTTTTTTGTCAGGGTGCCATGAGCACCATCAAGATAGCATTTCTCGGAACATGGCTCGACTCAGAGCTCACAGTCATCATTTTTTTTTTGAAGTTATGAGCTAGGGTGTAAACAATAGCATGTGCTTGAATCCACAGAAAAGCAATTGACAAATAATTGAAGGTAATGGTTCCCTTTTTGTTCCACAACCCATAGAAGCAGAAAATCAATTAAAATAAGGCACAAGTACAATGTTAAGTTAATTATTTCAAAACAAAAAAAGCAGTAACAATGCCTGAACAATTACTTTAATAATTGTTGCATCAACCAATTCACCAAATTGGCTCATGTGTTGCCTTAAACCTTCATCATCTACCTCCCAAGAAACACCCAAGACCTGAGAAGTTTTATACAAAACAGGATAAATATATTCCCATAAGTAAATGTATAAGGAATAGGTTTCATAAATAAGCATACCACCAGCCTTGTGCTTCCTATAGACATTGTTCTCCCACTCCACTCCTTACAAATGACCTTCAACACAACGAAGTAGGGGAAAATATGCTTAATCATTCATGAACTGGCTACATTCAGAAAAATACCACAAATGAAAGCGACCAACATAGTCTATATTACAGCTTCATAATACATTAATGGCTGGCATGATTCTTAGCAGTTCGCATAAATGCATCAGCCTTAATTTCATGTTTTTGCACAATTTCATTCAGTGGAGTTGTAAAACCTGCTCCCTTGGTAAGGGACATTACTAATCTATTCGTTCAAGTCAAGCAAAAAAAGGAGAGAAAGAGAGACAGATCTTATATTAGCATAACAGCTATATCTTCAGTTGTTTAACATATCAAAATCCATATCTGAAAAGCAACAATAGACACACCAATAGTATGTTACAAACCAATCATGCACGTGCACACATGCACACACAATACACAGTATCAGTCACACTCAAGAATGTTGGGGTAGATTAAGACATCATCATGCTCTTATGCATAATGCATGCACATACACATAATTTTGCATATAAATAGAATCACATATGAATTCACCATTACAACACAAACCAAGAAATAAGTATTTCATCTTATCGTATATGAATTCACCAACAGATGAGAAATTCACAAAACAACCATAATGCAACAATATACTGTAACTAACACATATCTCCAAACACAAGTTCCATTCTTCTTCAATTCACCAACCGGAGCTCAATAGAGCCTGTCGGTGCCCACTTTCACGTTTGGGGAACTGAACTTGGGTCGGTCCAGCTGACCCGCACTCAACCTAGCCAAGCTGAGTTGAGCACGAGTTTGACCTCGATGTCACCAAAAGCCATCACCTCCTTCAGCGAGGTCATTTCGCCAACCTTGACCCTACCGCTTGTGGTCGTCACCTTCGCCACAACCTTGTTCTTCACTACCATCATCGGACTGGAAACCGAGGTTAGCATACGTGTCCTTGCTCATAGTTGGATCGTCAATAAAATACGATCAATGTCATGCTAATCGAGGAGAATTCTCGAGGGCCTTTTTGAAATTTCTTTATTTCTCGTGAGACCACATGCATTACAAGGTAGGTTTATAATAACTTTAACATATATGTGTAGTTTTAGGTTTTTTGAAATGCTTGGGGTTTTCATAATTACATAGTTTATATATATATATATATATATATATATATATATATATTCAGAAATTGTTTGTGTTGCATGCCTTTTGAGAAAATATATATTTAAGTAATATTTGTTTTTCATAAACAAGAATGTGCATATGTTAAAAAAGTATCAAAATTTTCCATATGTGAGTATTTTGAACATGTTTTCAGTAAAAGACACGTATATGTTCAGGTTTTACAAACATATTCTAACATATGTATTTTGGATTTTATGAATAGTTAAATATGAGTGTATTTCAAGATTTTATGAATAAATATATGTATATGGCTCATGTTTTTTGAATATGCATGTTTCTGAAATTATTACGTAGTTTTAAGCCTGTGTAAATGCTTATGATGAATGATAAAATGCATATCAAAGATGCTGCATAGTATCTATGATGAAAAGCATGTTATTCAATTGTTATTTTATGTGAGGCAAAACAGGGTGGTTCAACAAAGAGAGGAGGTTCTTCAGCAGGAGCGGCTGAGAGCAGTCACCAGGAGTCAGTGAAGGTGGCACTGGTGGGTGCCATCGGTGGCTGCCCAGTTGGTGGGAAGGAGAGAATCGGGTGGCAATGGTATGGTGCAAGACGAAAATCAGAAGAGAGATGGGCAGTGGTGGTGGTGGTGGTGGTGGTGCTGGGTTTACACGAGAGAGGGGAGAGTGAAGGGTGAAGGGGAGCATGAGTGAAGTTTATGATACAGGTGAGAGGGAATGTAATGGGCAGAGGGGGCATGAGTAGAGTATTTATAGGAAGAAAAAAAGGAAAAAATCCAATTAGAAAGGGGGAAAACCTTTTTGATTTGAAAAAAAGTAGGGGGAAAAAACATTTTCAAAGGCGAGTGTGGAAAGAAAAACTTGAAATTAGAATTTGGTTTTGAATTTCTTTTTAGTTTTAAGTAGGAAAACAAGTGGGCTTGGATTTGGATTTTGGTGAGACCTATTTGGATCTCATTAAATCCAAATCCAACCTACTAATATATATATATATATATATATATATATATATATATATATATATATATATATATATATATATATATATATATATAATTAAATTCATTTGGGTCATAAGTGGACTTAAATCCTATTTATTTAAATGAGATTCATTTGGGTCTTAGGTGGATCCAAACAAATTTATTATACTTTAATAGGATCCATTTGAGTCACAAATGGATCTAAAATTTTATTTACTTGATGAGATCGAATTGGGTCTCCAAGTGGATCCAAAAGTCCTTTTCTTAGTGAGATCCATTTGGGTCATCTAAATATATCCAAATCTTATTTTACTTAGTAGAATTCATTTGGGTCTCTAAATAAATCCAAGACACTTTCTACTTTAAAGAAAGATCCAATTGCGTCTCAAATGGATCTAAATTTCTTCTATGCCTGATTTAAGCCCCGATATAAATCAAAACCCTACCCAAATCTATTTCGGTTGACTGAAATCATTTGGAGATCCAATCCTAAATAACTTGAGATCGAGTGGATCTTATATGTTCATTCAAATAGTTCAAACTTGCGTTTGAGTTGGTTGATCCTCTTAGATCTATATTGAGGTCGAGATCCAAATACTTCATACAAAACCTCATAACTGCCCAATTAAATATCAAATAACTTCAATAAATGCCAAAATATTATCCATAAATAACTGCTAATTAATCAATCAATATTAGCTAAGTAATTTGCTAAAAAATGATATTTAATCAAAGTTAAATACCAAAATAATTCACAAAAAAAAATCTTTTATTTATTTAAAAATTTTGAGAAATTTATAAACTTTACATTATTGCTCAATGAATATTATTTCAATAAAGAGCAATTGGCAATCATTGATGTTAAGTCAATTTAGTTGTTTGAGCAACTGTGTAACAAAAGACTTAATGATATAGAACGATTTCAATGGCTATCAATATAGTCAAAAGATCGAGAAGTTGTTATCGACAAAAGGTTTAATAATCTTTAGCACTATCATAATTTTTTAAAGATCATGTGATAAGAAATAACTATAAAATAAAATTTATGAAAAACTGCAATAACAGAGTAACTGTAGTATGCATGAGAAATAACTTGCGGACTATGGTTCATTCCACTTGGAGGATCCATTGAACAAAGGTGCAGAAAACATCATTCTTTCAAGTGAAGATGTATCAAAGTGAGCATACATGTGGTGGATCATTGGACAACGTAGTAGTGAAAAAAATATCTTTCAAGTGGATTTCAAGTGTTATTCTTGAACACTTACACGATAACCCAAAGTTAACTCTAAAAGAAATCTTAAATGACATTAGTCGCAAGGAAAGTATGAAGGTTACGTACAAACAAGCATGACATTAATGAGAAATGACTAAGGTGATCCTATATGGTTTATTCGAAGAGTTTTTCAAGATGCTTTTTGCCTATTGTCATTATTTGATGACGACTAACCGATGATCGACAATGTACATTGAAACTGATAGACGACATAGATTTATGTACATGTTCGTATCTTTTCGTGCATGCATTGATCAGTTTTTTAAAGAAAGCCCTCCACTTCTTATGGTAGATGACACATTCCTAAAAGAAAAATACATAAATATTGTTGTCAGCCCATGGTATTCATCCTTGTGATCAAATATTTTTGGTTGCATTTACTGTTATAGATAACGAGTCGAATGAATCATGGGTGTAGTTTTTTTATGCATGTGAATGCACAATTGAGACACTAATACAATGACATACCCAAAGTTAAAGTACAATTAACAGCTATCTCAAATAAGCACACAAAGCTACACAATATGTTCTCCCATACATGGCTAAATTGTCAGGTTGAATTTTACACAAAACACTACAAAAAACTTTTAACATAAATTTTGAATATCACTAGGTCAACTTTGGTAAAGCACAACCAAAGCACTCACGAGACAAAAGTATAATTATTTTCTTAAAAAGATTCAGGAGCAAAGGGAAGATGCATACAAGTATGCAACTAAGGTCATAAAAGAAAAACATTAGGCTAACATATACTTTTCAACTAGAATGTACAAGCGCTTAACCTCTAATATAGTAAAGAGATTTAATGCGAGGATTCTCACAATACATGGCTAAATTGTCAGGTTGAATTTTACACAAAACACTACGAAAATTTTTTAACATAAATTTGGAATATCACTAGGTCAACTTTGGTAAAGCACAACCAAAGCACTCAGGAGACAAAAGTATAATTATTTTCTTAAAAAGATTCAGGAGCAAAGGGAAGATGCATACAAGTATGCAACTAAGGTCATAAAAGAAAAACATTAGGCTAACATATACTTTTCAACTAGAATGTACAAGCGTTTAACCTCTAATATAGTAAAGAGATTTAATGCGAGGATTCTCACAATACATGACAAGTCACTAAATCCTCTTATTGAAAAACTTTATCTCATGATGATGAAACTTTTTGAAAACCAAAAGAATAATACCCATAACATGTGTGGTGCCTAAAGTAAAAAAAAGTTGGACGATGGTAAGAAAGAAGCACGAAATCTATGTGTTCAAGTAGTGCATTGCCTTCATCGTCGATACAAAGCCTACAATCACTCTCACAATTGCAATGTTTATCTTAAAAAACAAACATGCTCTTGTAGAGAGTAACAGGTTAGCGAGATTTTGTGCAAACATATAATCACGTGCATTTTGTACGAAGACAAGTTATCAGAAGATTACTACGATAAGTTCTACACTATTAAATCGTATCAAGCTGCATATAATACTTATTCATTTTTTCTAATTACGGATAATATCTCACATCACTCCTCCAAACCTTATTCCAGTCTTACCACCTAAAGCGCATCCTAAAACAAGATACCTTAAGAAGAAACAAAAAACAGAACACAAAAATGTTGGGTAATACAAGTGCAATCATTTTTGATGAAATTGGCCACAACCGGCGAAAGCACAAATAACATTATATTAGAGTACAGGTGGTTTACAAAATCTGTATTTATTAGAAGTTGTTTTATGAATTCTTTCTTTGTATTTACAATCTTTTTTAATTAATTATTCCAATGTCTTATATCTTTTATGTATATAAGGAGTTCACAATGAATAATTATAAACAAAAAAAAAACATGGTAGTAGAAAGTAGTTCAAACCCCGTCACCAACCCCAAACAAGGAAGCAATTGTGTTAATTATACAACACATTGACCAGAATTATAAAGTGAAAATTGCCCAACTTCTGATAATTATTTGGTGCAATGAACTTTACACAATTTGGCTTTGAGGATACAACTGAGCTTGGCCTGCTCATGGAGTCTAATCTACAACGTGTTGTCCAACTAAACTGCCTGGCACAAATCACTTAAGATAGCACCTTTAATAAAATGAAAGGGACTCACACTAGGTTAAAAAATGATAGAGAGAGAGAGAGAGAGATGGATAACAGGAATAAAAGATAGGCTTCAGTTATTATAGACTCGATCCCAACAGCCAATAATTGAGTCAAACGGCATCTACGGCCTAAAAAGGAAATTAAATGGTCTAAACAATACTAAAAAACCTAAAAACATCTACAGAGGAGGTGACTAGTCAAACGATCAAATGAGAGGAAACAACTAGGCCAATCAATCTTGCATGAAGTACATATCCTTATGTTAAAATCGATGTGAATCTGCTGATATGAATTGAATCTCCTAATTGGAAACAGCAACACTTAAAAAGTCACTTGCTCATGCACAGATATCTTGATAAATTAGATCAGTCAATATCAAGCATGCACTAAACCTTTCAATGAATTGTCGTTTATCCGGATCTCCAGTGGAATTATTTCATCATATAAGCCCTCAAAAACTTCATCATCATGTACAAAATTTAGATGACTAAAACTAAATAAAACTAATCCAGTTATTATCATTCAATATTAAACAATAATGAAAAACACGACGGTTAAAAAGGTATACGGAATGCACACTCATGTTCTATGTTTCTTCTTCTTACTCGGAGAATTTAAATTCAAGTTTCTTTTCCCTTTGCCTGACCTTTTCATTCCACTTATAAGCTCTGTAACTTCAATAGAATTTGAAGCCGGCTCTTCCAAAATGCTGCAATACCAAGTTGACAACCACCAGAGTAAGATGAATTTATTCAGCAAAAATTCTAGTTGGCAGGCAGAGAATTGCCTTTTTTATATTTTTTGAGAGGAAACCCCAGTTCAGGTGGTGAGGCCCGGTAGAGATTGATGCTCTGCCGTATGGCCCACTCCCAAGCACATAAAATCCCTCCAGGGAGCTTGATGCTTGGGCTTAAAGCAAGGGATGCACACCCTAGGTATCACAGTTACAAATCTCATTCTCAGGTTAAAAAAGTGAGTTTTCCTCAGGAAAATCTCTGTAAGTTGAAAATTTATACATTCATTACTAATATAGAGCAATCCTAGGGTGCTCCCGGAGCACCTACTAGAAATCATATTTGTAGGTTGCATCTTCTCAATCAGATCTTATAGATGTACTTAAAACAGTGTATTTGATAGTAATCATGTTTTGGATCATGTTCAAAATAGGCTTTTTTAGTCATAAAATTTTGGTACCTTGTGAGCCATTGATTTTTGAAGATCTTAAAAAAAACTACATGTATGACATAATCACATGATCCAAACATTTTTTTCCACTAAATAAAAACTGTAGATCATATCTATAGGGTCTGATCAACGAAAAAAGCACTCAGATTTTGAAAATTTGAAGCTTCTACTAGGTGGCAGTAGGTGATCGGGGAACACCCTATCATTATTAATATAGAGTAATGCTCCGGGAACACCTACTCCCTCCTACTAGAAAGCAAAGTTGTAGATCATATCTATAGGGTCTGATCAACGAAAAAATCACTCAGATTCTGAAAATTTGAAGCTTCTATTAGGTGAGAGTAGGTGCTCTGGGAGCATCTTATATATATATATATATATATATATATATATATATATATATATATATATATAGAGAGAGAGAGAGAGAGAGAGAGAGAGAGAGAGAGAGAGAGAGAGAGATTTTGAAAATGAGGTAAGGGGCATTTACAAAAATACTATACAACATAGGTTACTTTGAGCAATGGGGTGAAAGGCATTTACAAAATACCATATAATATAAGGTAGTTTCAACAATGGGGTGAAGGAAGTTTAAATGATACGCAACATATAACACAGTTTCCCTTTAAAAAAATATGCATAAGTTGTTTAGAGTCTAATCGGTTACTTGAATAGTACCATACCAAATGTGTAGGGGAGGGAAGGCCCTCTCAGCTGCTATATAAAATGAGGGTGCCTCCCCTTCATTTAGTGAAAAGCCATTGCCATCGGTAGTCAGCATTCAATGCTGCCTGACATGCGCCATTCAATGCCAGCTCAGCTCAGCATTGAATGATTGCTGACAAAAAAAAAGTTCACACCATCAAAAGAAGCGGCATGATTTTTTTGTATATTTCAAAATCTTACAAAAAATCGTGAGGGTTTTAGCAGTATTTTTAAAATATCGCATTTTTTTCGGGTATATATCATTTTATGATTATATTGAAGCCTTTGTGAGCCAAGCAGAGAATTAATTAATTATTGGAGATTTCTAACAAAAATCCATCTATTACCTTGATTTCTTCTCAGCTTTTTTAGAAAGAGATCCCTCAACAATCCTTGCATGATACTTATGGAAAGGAGCACTCCCTTTTCTCTTTTCATCCTAGAGATATTAGAACAGTTGGTGAGAGAAGATGGCTAGTAAACACAAAAAAAAAAGAGAAACACTAGCACACCTGGAGAAAAGATTCAAGTGATGCTTCGTCATTTGGAGAAAAAGCAATCTCATCCCTTTTTTTCTGTACAAATTCTATGTTCTGCTCAACCTATATCAAAGGAAAAAGAAAAAGGTGAGAGAATTGCCAAATTAATTTGATACTTGAATGCTGAAGAGCGCAGAAGATGGCAAGTCTTTAATTACAAGAAAAGCTCATTTTCATACTCTCCCGTAATTTAAGCTTGAATGAAAAAGAAAAAAGCAGACATCATCTCTTTTCATGAATATTTGATGTCAGATTATGATATCCAGAAACTTCAAGAGCATGATATTAATACAAAAAAAAAATGTGAAGATGATATGTCCATCACAAAATCCACTACTAGTGCATCCTGCTTACAAAGTTTGCATCTGTAGAATACCATTATATACTACAATATGAAACAGTCCTAAAATATTCACTGATGTCAACTAAAAACCAAGACTATGTTTTAGTTTAATTTTCTTTTCCTTATTTCATTAATTAGTTTAACATTGGTCACAAAGAGCACAACAGAGGATGTTTCAAAAATCATCCTGCTACTTTCATTTGGACATTATTTTGGGTGTTGCATGGAATCTGGTCCAGTCTAGGAAATGTCGCAGATAGCTGAAGTGTAAGTGCATATCACAAACACCAAAAGGGATTTGTTTTAATTTTATCAGCAACAAATACTTAAAATGATTTTGGGTAAGATGCTGGGAGCTGACCCTGCAGCAGAGTGTGCATTTGGCCAGCGGAGTGGGATTGAGGAGTGATGCTAATCCCACATCTCAAGATCAAAACCAGTCATGTGCCTGTGTGCAAGCTGATGCAAGCGGTTGTAATGAAGTATGTGGAATTACAAAAGCAAAGTGCAAAAGCACATAAGTGGACAATTACAAAGAAGATAGACAAGCACAAAAGTGCATAGACAAAAGTCCACTAAAGGACAATATAAAGAGTCAATTAAAAATAAAATATTATTGAAAATGTGCTTTGAGAAGCCATGAAAAAATATAGGGGGAACACTCCCCTATTTATATACAAATACAAGAGGAAGACCATTGGGAGCTCCCTTTCATAGAGACGTTGGGGAGCTCCCTCGGTCATATTTTTTTACTGTTGGGGCCCCTATCGACTCTATAGAGCGGAGCCCAATGACAAGATAAAATAGAAATAAAAAAAGAAAATGAAGACAAAAATAAGAAAATGAAAAAATAGTTGTTTCTAATAAACAACTATAATTACATACAAAAAGACAAAAATGCCCTTATTGGGCAAACTGTTTATATATATATATATATATATATATATATATATATATATATATATATATATATATATATATATATATATATATATATATATATATATATACACACTCCCCTTCAAACTTTACGAGAAAATGATCGAAAGTTTGCTGAGAAAGAGAAATCGAGGAGCGGAAAGAGCTTTGATGAAGAAATTTGTCAACTGGTACAACAACGTAATAGTTCCTCTTAGATATTCATCACAAACATAGTGACAATCCATCTTAATATGTTTGATTCGCTCATGGGAGGTATGGTAGCTCACAATGTAGATTACACTCTTATTGTCATAACTCTTCGAAGGTGTTGAGATGATGATTTCCATATCACTGAGAAGACTTTTAAGCTACACAAGCTCCATTGTTATCATAGTCATTACCTGATATTCGGCTTCAGCTGAAGATAAAGATATTTTTTGTCGTTTCTTACACCTCCAATAGATCAACGAATCTCTTTAAAAAATACAAAAACCTATCATTTAGGTTACCACCCCAGATAATTAGATCTAAAGATGATGAAGAGGACAAAAAAAAAGCTCTTTTGAAACGGTGTTTTTAATGTATCACACAATCCTCATAATTGCTGCCATGTGCAATATGGTAGGGGCATGTTAAAACTGACTTGCTGCATGAACACATGAGTGATATTAGGTTGGGTGATAGAGAGATAAGTGAGAGATCCAATCAATTGATAATATGAAATAGAATCTTCAAGCAATACACTATCTTCAAGTCTTAATTTTGTATTTATGACTTTTGAGGTTTCCACCTTTTTATCGAAAACTTTTAACCTAGCACATATGTTAGCAGCTAATTTTATTTGAGAGAGAATATATCCTCTGAGAGAATAGGCAACCTCAATTCCTAAAAAGTATCTCAAAAATATGACCGTTGGGGCCCCAATGACAAGATGAGTGGGGCCCCTTGTGGTCTTAAAAAAGCAAAAGAAAAAAAGAAAAAGTAAAAAAGGGAGAGAAAAGGAAAAGGGGAGAGTTTACATGGGGATTTACCAAAATACCCCTATTGGGTATTTGGAGAAATAAGAAAACAAAAAAAGAAATATGTATATATATATACATATATGTATATATATACGTATGTATATATATATATATATATATATATATATTTATATACATAATTTAACAGAGACCCCCAATGCAATGCATTTAATGCATTGTACAATCAAAAAAAGAAAAATAAAAAATAAGAAAAGAGAAAAGAAAAAGAAAATAAAAGAAAAGTAAAAAGACTGAAATGCCCCTAATGGGCAGAATTACAGAAATACCCTTTATCGGGTATATATATATATATATACATGATTACATATATATATATATATATATATATATATATATATATATTAACAGCAGTACTGTTCATGAGGCTGGGTAGCTGTACAGGATTTTTTCCTGGATAGACAACCAGGTCTGGGCCAAGTCTCCAGACTGGGCCAGGTTTTCCCCGTCTAATAAAAAAGAGATGTTGGGAACTACTTCTTCATTAGTATAAAATAATGTTTATAACCATAATCCAAATGGATAGGATTAAGCCTATCACCATGATATTGATTCATTGAACAAGATTGTGTCACTTGGCGCCAAGTGGATAACTCAGTCCCGGCTGGTTGTTTTGCTAATCCAAATTGGTGGGTCTTGGATTTTCCAAGTCCATCTAACTCTAGGCACAAACCTGGAGAAGTTTGGCTACACTTCCTGCATCCTAAGATGGGTTCTGAGCTTGCTAGGTTTTGAAACACCGGCATTGGTCATCAATTTTTTTTCTTGTCTCGAACCAACAAATCTTTCATTAGAACTACCGGCTTCCAAGCTTAGACCATTCAATTTAAGGTTGTTCAGGTGGCAGCGGCATGAAGTGGACAGGGCTGGTTCCACATAATCAAATGTAGGTACAAAATCCTCATATGATCTTGAATTGTGGCAAGGGTAGATGTAGAATTGAAGCAAAGTGCCCTTGCCCCAAGTTCAGAGCCCCTTCACCTTATGCACTTGGATTGTGGTCAGGGGTAGGTGCAACCTTGTGACACAGATTCTGTCAGCCCAAGTTAGTTGTACTAAGGATTCCCTGAGCAATGTTTCACATTGTTGGTCAAAAGAAAATCAATTTACAGATAAAAAACACAACTCTGAGCATGTGCTATCGCAAAGTCAAACATGTAAGCTTATTCAAAAATATTTACCTGATCCATGAATGGCTTTACAAGACGTCTGAGGCTCTCACTGGTTGTCTTTTTGCAAAACTTTCTAAAGCTGACGAGTGGAACAAAAGCCAACTCAGGGAAAGATACATGATAACTCCATTGAAAAAAGTGCTCTGAAAGTGTTTCAACTGCAGAGCGTACACATTGCTCATGGTATGCTTTCAGTTTCAGTAGCTGTTTTGGCACCTGTCAGACAAGTAACCAACTAATAAGTAAAGCAGAGAGCCGAGACAGTGAAGATCCTGAAAACTGATGAGGTAGTCTCTCCACTTGAACCAACCTTCAACATACTTGAAAAATTAAAATCTTTTGGAGCACTATTATCAGATTTGCCACCTTCCCCAAATTCTAGAAAGCTTAGAGATAAAGAAGCCACAGGAATGAAGACGCCACTAGAATGTGAAAGCTTATTCAACAAATGGATGCATTTTAGCCTCAAAGGAAAGAAACGAGGTCCAGGCAACATATGGGCAAGTCCATTTATCATCTGAATTGCCAAGTATAGCAAACTCTGAAGATCATGTTCCTTGATGTTAGCACATACAAACTTAACCCAAAGTTCAAGGCAGTTTACATACTGCCAATCTTGTATTTTCCTTAGTCCATCCTGAAAAATATGTAAAATATTAGAAAGAAGATAGAGAAATATGGATCTCGTGTACAAACAGAATTGCAACCACAATTATGAACAGATAAGCAGAAAATTGTGGGGAATAGGCAAAACACTCACTATATTTGGGAAACAACAATATCACAGTGAATTTCTAAAGAAGGGTAAGAACCGTTCTAGGTTCAATGACTTGATTCCATAAGAACATGAATGAGAGCAGGGCAGAGGAAACTAGAGAAGTTGTCGGTTTTCCAATTAACATCAAACCATGCTGCAATAGTTCCAATAATTAACATAATATAGATCCCAGCAGTGTTGGCCGATGAAATTGTGAAATCGCCCATAGCTGATCTATATCAAATCAAATAGTGGTCTGAAACATAGTGAAACACACTTGAGAATGCAAAATAATGCTCACGCACATGGAATTCATCCTATAAAAACTTCAGACTTCTTTTAGTGGCAAATTAACAAGTGTAGCATCATTATCTTCACTGTGGTAAACTTTCTCACTTGCAACTTTCACATACATGAAATAATAATTAATTTCTGTAAGCTTGGTGTCACCCACAGCTTGCCCACAATAAACCCTTTATATATGCAATTTCTGTCATGATGAGCAGAACCACACCCTCTATAACCTTCATGACACAATACTTGGGTTTGTGCTAAAGGAAAACATCATAAAAAATACCTGAAAGAGCAATGAGGCCACGCCATGAAGGTCCAAGACCTTATGACTTGTGATTGGAGGTGATAAACTTGCATGTGAGATAAATTCATCCATACAGTAACATGTATTTCTTTTACTTCTGAGAAGCCTCCAAATAGTCATTACCCACCATTTCCAAATCTACACCAATGTCTTCTCAGTGGCACAAGAAAGTAATTGATCGTCCAATCTATGCAACATTATCCATTGGCCATGCACAACAGCACAAGAACAAAGGAACTAGCCTTTGCACACCCATAGAGGTGGTGATCATTTTTCTGAAGAGTCTCTATCTAAAGGGACTTTTTCCTTTACCTTTTAGTGAAAGAACCTAAGGGATTTAGTTTTGTTGCACTCGGGGCTCTGAACTAATAGAGCACAGAGTAACTTCAGGAAACAAGTAAAAGAACTGTTTCTAGTTGAATAAAGTGAAAGGAGACAAATTGGTAAAAAAATATAACTTTGGATCATGAACATTTCATGGTGCTGAAATAAAATGACAAAGATTTAGAAATGAGATCAATACAATATCTATATTTCACTTGGGTCCCTGCCTATACCCATATTGTGAGGCCAGCTTACTGACTGGGAAGGCTACCTACGTGCTAGTACTAGGCGATAAAAGTCATGCTCAGGAAACCTCATGTAAACATCACTTAGGTGCTTCTAAGTATGCTTGATCTTAATAAAAAAAAGTCTATAAAGACAGAGAATAGCAAGTTATGTTTGTGATTGAAACTTTTTCTTTCTTTTTTTTATTTGAATTCCTGGGTTCTGTTCAACAATCAACATCACATACAAATGTATTTACAGAGTCATGGATTTTCATATTATGTTAAATATGCCGGTTTGCTTTCCTAGGTGCATGTCACAGTGCCATCTTGTGCTCAAGTAGGTGCACAATTTTTACTAATATTAGCGTACATCTTGTAATGGTGTAAGATGTTAATCTTAACATTACAGCCACCTTGAATTTCATATTATACTATAACTGTTTTTTGCATACAATGTTAAAACATATAATTTCAGAAAATTTCTAGATCTTGAAAGCCTTTTATCAATCTTTTCATTTGGAAAATTTATTTTGTGTGTTTCTGAGCCACACAGCAAGCTGGCACGTGTGCACTGCCTAGCTCTTTGACTATAAGACATTTAAGTTAGTTCTGATATCCAAATTTCACTTTTTCTTAAAATGATAAGATGGCATCATCATCAAAGAAAGTAGATGGCTAAAAAAAGTGTTCAAACTTCACATTGGAAAAAAAATGAGTTAATCCTGGTTATTTGAAGTAGTTTTTGAAGATGTTTGCAAAGTTGATCCCACAGTCACTGAATTTGCTAATTGCAAGTCATGGGTCACAAAGCCCAAAGACACTAATTAAGCAGGGATGATCGTTCAAACTAAAAATGACTTAAACATGCCACGTTTTTTTAAATTGTTCCAGAACCCAAGGAATCGAGAGAAGCTCAAAAGTCAAAACACATATCCATCTATCTGCATCATCTGGCTTTATTAGAGAGAAGCAACTCCTAAACAATTGAAGGACTTTCTAAAGTTTCTATTGTCAATCATATAAACCCTTTGTTTGGAGTTTATGAGATATATGCTAGATCATAGGAATTGGAAATAAAATATTACTACAATTATAGAATAAGGAAACAAGGTTAGGGTTATAAAGTTAAAATTATATTCCTATGTTCTAAGACAACTATAATACACCTCAGCTATACAAGTAGATAAAGTTATAATACTACCACCTTCAGGCAAAAAATATATGAAAAATAAATTGTATGAAATCAATGGGGATTTATAATAAATATGTCACCATAAAATCCAAGTTCGTCATTTCATCAACTCTCTGATTGCTTTGAAGGACATAGATACAAGAGAAATTTCATTGTGCTGGTCAAGTAGAATAGAAACATGTTTCTAAAGATTTCCAATCTCTAATGGTGTTGGGTCAAACCAAAGTGCATCATCTGACCCAACCTCAGTCTCTTTCTTCCAGAAGGGGTGGGTATTGAGCTGGGTACATGGTGCAGGACAGACTTAGCTTGGGCCTGAAACTGATGGGCCCATGCCTAGGCAATCAGGCCAAGCCTTTGCCATGGGGTGAAGTGTAGCCTGGCCAAAATAAACATGGCACTAGGATGGTTTTGGAAGAAACAGGGTTAAAGATTTAAATAGGTCTTATGCAGATGTCGCTTAAGGATGTGAGGGTTGGATATTCAACTGGCTTAAATCCATTTAGAGGGATTCAGTATAAATTTCAATATCCAATTAGTTTCTCAGTGAGGGTATTTCTCGGAGAGATTTTCAAAAGTTGATAAATCTTGGGAATATCTTGGGAAAATCATGGGAGTTTAAAAAATTGAAAAAAATATAAATAACAACAAGAAAACCTAAGAAAATAATAAGTTTTGTATTATTTTTCTTTCAAAAATATAAAGAAACATGTTTTAAAGGTTTTAAAATATAAAAGAAACAAAAAAATAGGAAATGCAAATTTAATTTAAAAAAAAACTCAAAAATATCGTGATATTTTTTATTTGCTGATATTTTGAAAATATCACGATATATTCCCAATATTATCGGCAAGCTTGAAATTGCCGATAATATCATGATATATTCAAAATATCAGCGATATCGGTGACAATGGTGTGTATATATATATGCATGTACACGTGTGTACATATGTATATGGATATGGTGTTTCTATGGTGGTACTGAACCACCATAACTTATGGTGGTACACACTTGTTTTACACAGATCTAACCTCTAAAAGCAAAAACTAACCTTTGGATCATGTTTAGGATGTTCTATTTTCCTTTTTATGCATTAAAGTTTATTTTAATAGGATATTTTAGACCATTTTTTATCCTTATGAATTGTGAGCCTTCGTTTTTTCACCATCTTTGAAACTGTATTATAATCATAGTCACAAATATCGGTCTTGGCTATATCTCGGCTAAGGCAAAATATCAGGATATTATATATTTTTCAATCAATCCCAGGAAAATCTATGAACTTAAAAATAAAATGCGAAAAATAAAAAAAAAACTAAGAAAAACAGTTTTCTTTCCTTCTTCCCTCCTTTTTTTCCTTCCTTTCTTCTTTCTTTTCTGCACCTGATATTATCACACGATTTATATATATAACTGTGACTATGATTATGGTATATTAGACATGATAAAACCTCATAATATAGTAAATAAACTATGTTGAACATGTCTGTGGGGGGTACATCTAACATTTGCTGGTTATATTCATGCAAACAATAGTGCACATCACCATATGGCATCATGGTTCAGAACCAACACACAAATTACGCTGATAGGATCTGGCTTGCTAAAGGCTTTTCTCACCCATCTCTTCATCCAACTCCAAGTCTGATTAGGTTACATCCTATGTCACATGGGTGCAAGTGCGGGTATGGGTATGGGTACGGGTACGGGTGCAGGTACGGGTGTGGCACAATTTCAAAAATTTTGAAGACGGGGACTCGGCTATATATATTTTAAAAATATATATATAATTATATATATAACAATAAATTAATAATAAGATTGTAAATTTTACAGCAAAAATAAAAAAGTAATTCTATTGAAGTAACAACACAAACTTACCAAAATATAACACATAAAGAAACTTGTGAGTGTGATAACAACAAAACTTATCATAAATCTGCCTCATCGTCTGAATTAGAGGGAAGAACAAGATCGAGGTAGTCCATGTTGAGAGTATGCAAATCATGTTCTCCCTCTAAGTCAAAATCTTTTGGATTTACATCTCAATACTTAGATGGTTCACAACTACATCAAAATATGACTAACTTAGTATCTAACTTCAAACTTTGAATATAAATATTTAAATACGAACTTTGAATACAAAAGAAAAAAAAGTACATATACTCATCTTTGGTGTGACGAGAAATTAATCGTAGATTAGAGTGAACATAAACCAAATCCTCTGATCTTTTACTAATGAGTTTGTTTCTTTTAATGTTGTGAATTTGAACATATGTGAGTCCAATTTCTTTCACAACACGATGATGTAGCAAGTTGGGATAACAACTTCATTGCAAGACGTTGCAGATTTGGTGTATCTGATCCATATGTTGCCCACCAATTAAGGGGATCTTCTCCGTCCCTTGCTATGAGTGTTGCTAAAGAATAAAATCTTCCAGTAAAGAACTTTTCAAACTCACTATTTACAACCTTAAACATGTGAGGATCATTAAAAAGTCTTCCCAAATATATCATTTTGTTCCTTGATAGCTCAGGATCTTCATTTGGAAAAACATGACAAACACCTGTTGTCAACCATTTTTTTGCATAATATTTTGGATTGAGAGAGTGTGCCATGCAATGCAAAAGTGTATAGCTTTTATCTCATCTTCTCACTAAAACTGAATGTACATAATTATAAAATTCTGAATCATCAAGTACAACATCTTTCTTCTCATGTTTAAAAATGATACTTTGAACTTTTTCAATCTTATTGTCCCACGTTTCATAAATTCTATGAAGCATGGGTATATCTCTGTCAACTTCTCTCAACATTTCTCAAATAGGCTCTGTAAATTCAACAAAATGTGTAATTTTATCCCACCAAAAATCATCACAGATGCATTTTTTGATAGCTTGAGACTTAACATCATCTTCAGTGCGATAAAAATCTCAATCTTTATCAGACACCATCATCATCAATGCATTCTTGAGTTGCTTAATTCTTTGCATCATAACAATGAGAAGCAAAACAAGTTTCAGCAACTTTCAGTAACTTGAGATCAGAATGCCGATTAAATATAGAAAGGGCATGATGATGGTTTACAACAAAATTTCTAATATTTCGATCATGCTCTATTTCCTCAATCTATAAACACATTTCATGTGCATGTGCATTATCTTTTGATGGATTGTATATACTCTTAAGTGCCAAATTTAAACTGTGTGCTGCACAAGGAGTCCAAAAAATATGTGAATACGTATCTTCACTTGCCAAATTCATTCATGCACGATTGCAAACTGAAGCGTTGTCAGTAATGATTTGCACCACACTTTCTTCACCCACTTCTTTTATCACTTCAACAAATAATCTCTTTAAATATTCAGCATCTTTATACTCCCCAGATGCATCAAGAGTCTTCAAAAAGATTGGCTCATTAAGTGAGTAAGCATTGAAGTTTATCAGTGGACACCTTTGTATATCAGTCCACCCATCAGAAACAATAGACACTCCATGACGTTTTCATGCAAATTTTTTGGTCTCTAACAAGTCTTCAATTCTATTTTTTTCCTCTGCAAGAAAAACTGTTCTTAGTTTTTCTGAACTAGGAGGCATATAACCACTCAAATTACAATTAGTCAAAGATGTAATCATATCTTTCCAGTATGGACTTCTAGCTACATTAAAAAGAATTGAGCTTGAGTAAAAGAATCGACCAATCTTTTTATCAATTTCTGCTCTTGCCATGTTTTTGAATGATCCTTGTATTGTTTTATTGCCTTCCATCTTTCTTTTCTTCAAAAACTCGAATCGCTTCTCATCTCTGCAATTTTCTTCTTTTCAGCTTCCTCTTGTTCTTTCTTTAATTGCTTTAACAAGTCTTTATCAACCCCAGAACATTGCCTAATTCCTTGACCACGAATATGCAAAAGATGTGCTTTCACACGCGTATAAGAACCCGTGAAAACAATCGTACATAAATTACAATGAAACTGCACATTCCCACCACTACCACCACTAGCTTTTTATCCCTTTTGTCACAAGCCTCCAAAGTGGTTAAGAAACTTCTAATTCAGAGTTAAACTTGAACCAACTCTATTGACACCACTAGAACTCGCCATTATATCTGAAAAGTGAAAAGTGAATAGAAAATATGTAAATAAAGTTAATAAACACTTCAAAAAAATAGTAACAAGAGCTCCACCCCTCTAACTGTGTGCCTAATAGAAAATAACAAAGGCAGGGGTTGAGGCAGGGGGGAGAGCCCCCTATCAGAAAACAGATCTGAGGCGGGCTCCGCCCCCTGCCGAAAACCTACGACTGAGGTAGGGGGTGGAGACCCCTGCCGGAAAACAGATCTGAGGCAGGGGGCAGCCCCCTGCCGAAAAACAGATTTGAGGCAGGGGAGCCCCCTGCCAGAAAATAAACTGAGACAGGGGCCTCCACCCACTGTTGGAAAACACGAACGAGGTAGGGGGCTCCGCCCCCTGCTAAAAAATAAACTGAGGTAGGGGGCGAAGTCCCCTAACGGAAAACAGATCCGACGCAGGGTGCAGCCCCCTACCGAAAAATAGATCTGAGGCAGGGGGCGGAGCCCCCTACCAGAAAACAGATCTGACGCAAGGGGCAGCCCCCTGTCGAAAAACAAATCTGAGGCATGGGAGCCCCCTGCTGAAAAATAAACTCAAGCAGGGGCCTCCATCCCCTGCCGGAAAACACGAACGAGGCAGGGGGATCCGCCCCCTACCGGACGAAGGGGAAGAAGAACGGAAGAGGGAGGAGTGCATACCTGACAGGACCGGTGGCTGGGGTCGCCGATGGCTGGCTGCGGCTACGATCGTCAGGGTCTGGGTCGCCGGCGAGACTGAAGGGGACGAAGAGCGAGGGACGGCTGGGGGAGAGGGAAAGATCAGCGGGGAGGGGTCTGTCGTAAGCCCCTCCCCTTGCGTAGCCTCTTTAGGGTTCGGCCCCGACCCCGATAAACATTTTGGATCCGGATCAGGTCCGGATCGGACCCGACCCGAGTCCAAAATAAATTTTAAATATGGACAACAATAGGCTCGGTCAAAGTTGACTGAGTCTATAAAGTGGACGGACTTGGCCCCGATGCATTGACCGAGTCCAACACTTGTTGACCGAGTCTGCCCCATGTCTAAAGCCGCACCCGTGTCGGGGCGTGTCGACACGGGTGCATCGACCTCCTAACCGAGTCCATGTGACATCGGTTATATCCAATTATGCCTACATTGAAACCACATCCAACCCCAGTTACATCCCTAGATGTGTCTGACATCTATCCAGCTATATCTTGATCATGTGGCTTGATCAAATTGCAAATTCTGCAGTCCAATCTACAGAATTGGAAGTGTCAATGACTCTTAAGGAAATGAGAAGGTTTGTTTGTTACATACATAATGTTCATAATTTCGCAAGGTTGAGGTTCAATCGACTACACTGTACAAGTATTATAAATTGTGTTTTTGTTCTTTCAGATTTTTTTTTTCTTTTTTTGGATATTAAGTATTATTAGGAGTTTCCCATTATCAAAGAAGGCACCAAACAAGGGCCTAGCAAGTTTCACAGAGAGAGAAAGTGAAGGAGTGGGGGGAGATGGTTTACTAGATCTGAGGAATTTTCTTTATATTGTAACATCATATTTCATATATATAGGTTCTACATAAATATTTCCTCTTGAAAGGCTAAGCTTTTTGATATACTATAACCAAAAAGGGTACCAAAACATCCAATAATGCATAATATTACAATATTCAATAACCTAAAATCTTAGACTTTTTAATATATTCAATAACTGCAATATTCTACATTATGCATAGATGGACAAGCAGGAACAATTAGACACGATAACTAGCAAACTAATTTGGCTTTTAAAATTGTGATATGCATGAGCTGAAAAGCTGACCTCCGTCTTGGTTTTGAGGGCATGCTGCAAAACCTTGGAAAGGTGTTGTATAAGGATGGATGCCTTCTGGTAAGACTTAGCAATATCTAGTGAGTACAACTCCACAACAGAATCAGCAAGAAACTGGATATGTTTTATGTTTTCCGGTTCAACAAATTTGGAGTGTGCCAAAAATGTTCTGTACATGTTCGTTAGGAAGGAATCATAGCAATCTGAATTTAACTGCAGAACCATGCTTCAGATGAGTAAGAATGCTGCCAAAGAGACTCTCCCTCCTCCAGTTGCCCATAGGTGGATGGCAATCTGCAATCACCTCACATATGAGATAATAAAAATCCATTAAGTGATAAGTTATTAGACATTCATCACAAGAATGCCCTTGCAATAGCCGAGTGTAACAGCAACGGTTCAAATCAATCTCATGTATAATGATAATAAGTTAACTGTAGGGGTTCCAATCTATGTGACCTCCGGGCAGATTAAGTACACCTCTTCCCATGTGATGGACAAGCACTTTGAGACAAACAAGGAAAAAACCTTTCTCAAAATATGAATTATTATGAAATAATAGATGCAAACACCTAAAAAGGGTTTTCCATCTGCAATAAATGAATTTTGTGAAATAACCACATTTGCTCATTAAAAAATTTAGCACTGAAACCCCTTGTTCCCTACGTCTTTCCTCATAAAGAAAACTTTTCTCCCAAAGAAATACCAAATATATCCTTTCTGCTGTACCAGTAGGATAATGCAATATAGATCCTTGAAACTTCATTGCATTTAAAAGAAGTCTCACGATTTTGCCGTAGAAATGGCCTAATGTAATGAACAAAGCATAAAACTAAAAAACAAACATGTTTTTTGGAAAAACACAGACATGACAACGTCAGCACACAAATACAAGCATGCACATGGATAGCATGGGGCACATCCGTGCATGTTTACGCATACATATGCATATCTTTTGCTTCTCAATAGATTCTAGCTTGTTCAACAACAGTTACCTTGCTAAGCCTTTGTAGCAAAACCGGAAATGCAACTAAAAATATAACTGAATCTCTGAGCCGAGAAAGGACAAAGACAATTATCTGTGTATCTATAGCCTGAATCAGAAGATACAATGTACTTTTGATGTAAGACTTAACCAGTGGTTTCACTGAGGCCCATTTTGAAGTATTTTGCAAGCTCAGTACAGTGTCCTTGCAACCAGAGCTTGACATTCCCAATAATCTTCGGAATATACTGTCTGCTTCATGAAGCACAATTAACAAAACCTTGCAGAAAGTTGCTCTTGTCTAAATCTTGTATAATAGAGCATCAGAGTTATCACTTCCATAATGGCATGCAACCCAGAATCCATTTAACAGAATAGGAAGCACAGAGATGTTTTGTTGATTCATGATCTGTTGGCACCATGAATCAATGGAGAAACTTGTGAGGATTTTATGTTCACATAAACTTGAATTTTCCCGGGTTTTGTTGTTGTTGCTCTCATTTGGTTCACCTTCATCATCTGAAAGCTGTCATGTGAAGGCTAACAAAGTAAGCAACACATAAAAGTTGAGAATAAGTGAACACAAGAAAGAAAGAATCAAGAAATAGCCCAAATAATGGCATCAAACAGAATAAACAATATTTTAGAAATTTTTATATCACAGTAGTATAAAATATAAATCAATGATCAACAAGCAATAAAATAGGTAGACATGCATTATATAAATATAAAAAATATATATTATCATAGTCACAAATATCGGTCTCGGACATATCTTAGCAAGGCAATTTCTCTAGGTTTGGTTGATAAATATAAACTTGGTGCTTAAAAAAATTTTAAAAACAGTAGCAATAAGTGAGAAAAGAAACACATAATACAAAAAATAAGTAAAAAAACAAAAGAAAGAAGAAAAACATAGTTAAGATATAATAAAAAGTAAAAGGCAACTTATAATATCATGATATTATCACGATAATATCATGACATATATAAATTTATGATATTTTTAAAATATTGTGATATTTTGCCTTTAATATCGTTTTATGAATTTACAACTATATTCTCGCTTCTTATGTTAAATCACATATGTGACTTATGTATCATATGTGTATTACATTTAGTGTGGTACCCCCTCTTTGTATTTATGTGTACATTTCATTTTTTCAGGGGTACTTATGGATTTTAGCATTAGTTAGTGGTAAGCTTAGTTGTCAAAGGTGGTGCCTAGGCATAAGCCTAGGTCGGTATTTTTTTTCCGTTGACTGTTATCAACATGTATAAAAGGGGGAAAAGGGTCATTTTTCCCCTTTTTTCGCTCCACTCTCTCTCGCTCCGTTCTCTCTCCTTTCTCTCGCTAGGGCAGAGCCGAAGAAGGTCAACCATCTCCTCCCTCTACAGGTACCGCTACCTCTCTCTCTCTCTCTCTCTCTCTCTCTCTCTCTCTCTCTTAAAAGTTCTACTCTCCGTATGAACCTTATAAACAAAGGTAAGTGAAGAAAAAGAATTAAAGTATTCTAATAATGTGTTCAGTGTTTCAAGCTGTTGGTGCCACGGTTTTCTTCATCATATTTTGGGACATTATTTGGTAGCATTTTGTTTAACATTTCACATTTTTTTTAACATTTTTAAACTGTCCTTTTGAGTTCACACTTCACAGTTTGGGCTGGCTCCGTGGTGTGATTCCAATGATGTGAGTGTGATATATTTGATCAGAATATAAATCTAGAAAGATCAAATGCTCAGTGATGGCTTGCCTATAAAAAAAAAGAGTGATGAAGCAAACTGTTGGGTGTCATATTTGTACTAAATAGACATTATCGGTTTATTAGGATCACTTTATACCAAGGTTGCCAGACTAGGAAACGGAAGCGGGAAACGATACAGAAAGCGGAAGCGAGAAGCAATGAATTTTAAAATATATAGGAAGCGGGAAGCGAAGAATAAATAAAAGAAATATATGAATTGAATGAAAATCAAAATGAAACACAAATAAAAACTAAAATAAAAGTGACGAATATTAAATTTCATGTTTTTTTAGTGTAAAAATTAAATGTATAACAAAATCTAAAAATGATGACTACCAATTTAGAGAAAGCACATGGAAGTGAGTGAGAAAAGTGAGAGAAAACACATAAAAAACAAGAAAAGTTGAGTAAGAGAACATATAAAAAGAATAGATGAGGCGTGTGGAAAGCATAGGAGAAGCATGGGGGAATCGAGGTTCTCATCAAGTTTCGGAAGTGAGGAGTATCACGCTTCTGAAGCGAGTTTCCAGGAAGCGAGCTTCCCACCTATCTAAGAAGCTTCCGGTAGCTCTGCTTTATACACCAGTGTAAAGAGTATCTCCATGAAATTGGGATCAATGCTGCCATGAATAATATTTTCATCTATGTTGTGGCAGTTATGTTTTTCTCTTTTTTTCCTCTTATAAACCAAACATTTTTGCTTGTTGGCTTTTGTAAATTTCCTTTTGACTTTTAATCTAAATTACTGATTCTATGAAAGAAAACCAATCATTTTTTGAAAATCCCCTACAAATTCCCGTGCGGACAAGTTAGAAATTCTTCTAAAAAGATTTATTGTGATCCGAACAAATCTCAGCCACACTCCAATTTTTGTTACTGGCTATTTCCAATGTTGCATGTGTGGGCACAGATATACATTTGTTAGGGTATAAGTGCACAGATAAACATTTGTTTGGGTATAAGTTCACAGATCTCATCTTGGGCAGTCAATGGGCCGGATCCATGTCTGGTATCTGACTGAGCCCAAACCCAAACATCAGGATAGGCATAAAATAATGACCAGAACCCAACTCAAATTAGGTTTAACTATGTTTTTTGGGGGACATTTTAAAAAAAACACCTAAATTTTGGTTGATTATAAAAAACACATCTAAGTTTTCAATATTGTTAAAAACACACCTAAACTTTTTTATAGTTAATAAAAAACCAAGGGTTTGCTCCTGTTAAAGTTGTCATTAAATGTGTGCTGCAATTACAAAAAAAAACTTAAGGGTTTTTTTATTATGAATTCATATTTTGCTGATATGTTATTTGTTGCTTACTCCTTTTTATTTAGCAAATTTAGATGTTGCCTTTTTTTAGATTCTTATCATTTTTTAGAACAATGGAAGCGGGCTTCATCTGCAAGTGCTAGTGGGTCCACATTTTCAAATTTGGAACATATTCAGAACTTTAAGAGAAAATCAGGTGATCCAGCATGGGAGTGGGCCTATATTAAGGATAAACAAGATCTGAATTCTGTGACATACCTTAAATGTTGAACTTATAAAGGATGTATATATAAAATAAAACGGCATCTACTTGGGATTGGAAGAAAAGTGAAGGCTTATGATAAAACAATTGCAGAAATCAAGCAAGTACTTTCTAAGTACATGGAGGAATCAAAGAAGAATAGAGATGAAAAAAATAAGAGAGAGACGGTTAATATATACGAAAGAAATGAAAGTTTATTCTCAGCTTCCGATTATGGCGAAGGACGTGAATGCAGTTTCATAGATGGAGGGGAGTAGTACATTCGGCTTTAGACCAAAAGGGCTATGGATCTATACTTTCAAAGTGATTCAACAGAGAAAGGAAGGCAAGCAAACAAACAAACTATGTTTGAAAATTGCTTCAAAAAGAAAAAAAGAGAAACAGTGTACGAGTACATTAATAGGTGATTTTATGACGGTGGAATACCTTTTAATACAGCGAAGTTGCCTTCATTTTACAGTATGATTGAAGCTATAGGCCAATTTGAACCAGGGATGAAGCCTCCATCATATCACGAGTTGCGAGAACTACTTTTGAATAAAGAAATAAAGAAAATGAAGGAGTTCTTGGACCAATACAAAGTGCATTGGTCCAAATATGGATACAAAAGGGTGTACACTCATTAATTTTTTTGTTAATTGCCTTTTGGGAACAATGTTTTTGAAATCAGTTGATGCATCAAATGAAGTAAAAGATGCAAATTTGTTTTTTGCCTTGTTGAATGATATTGTTGAAGTTTGGGAGGAGAATATGGTTCAAGTTGTTATTGATAATACCTCAAACTATGTGAAAGCAGGTAAATTATTTATGGATAAGAGAAAGCATTTAGTTTGGACTCTTTGTGCTGCACATTGTATAGATATGATGTTGGAATATATAGGATAATTGAAAGAATTGAAGAACATTTCCGGAAAAGCAAGGCAATTGGTGGTATTCATTACAAACATTCTCAAGTGTTGAGTATGATGAGAGCACACGCACAAAAGGACTTACATAGGCCTGCAGTGACAAAATTTGCCATTTTTTTACTCTAGAAAGCATATATAATTGGAAAAAATGCCTAAAGTTCATATTTCTTAGAGATCATTGGGAAAAAAATAGTTTTTCAAAAACGTCAGTTGGTAAAAGATGTGAAAGCATGATTTTGAGTTCAAAATTTTAGAAGAGAGTGAGTTGTGCTCTGAAAACAATCGCCCCCTTGTTTGACATGCTTCGATTGGTTGATAGCGATGAAAAGCCTGCTATGGGTTACATCTACAAGAAAATGGATCGTGGAAAGGAAAAAATAAAAGTATAATTATAAATTAATTTTTTTGTATTCTACTAATTGTAAATTACATTTTATTTTAGCTTCTATAATGGTTACTTTCAATTCTTTTACTTAGTAGGTAAATGTGTGTGATGATAAACAAATATACGGCTGGGTTTGGGAGATAATCGATAAAAGGTGGAGCAATCAATTGCACAAACCTTTGCATGCAACAAACCTATATTTGAATCCAGCCATATATTATAAGTATAAAAATATCGAGTCCAATGAGGAGATAAAGAATGACTTATATGATTGTGCCAATCGTCTTGTTCAAAGCGAAGAGGATCGAGACACACTACTAGACCAACTCATAAGATATAGAACTGCTATTGGGCCTTTTGGAATGGAGTTAGCAAAGAGGAAGAAGAAAGTGTAAACCAGAGTTACCGGAAGTGCCTAGGTAAAAGGGGAAGCGCGCTTCCCCGAAGCGCGCTTCGGAAGCACGAAACGTCGCACTTCCGAAATGTGTGGGGAAGCATCCCCCTTTTTTGGGAAGCGCACTTCCCCCACGCTTCCCCATTTTTTCATTTTTTTTGCTTCCCCCTCGCTTCCGGTTCCCTTCCTAGGTCGCTTCCGGTTCGCTTCCTTGGTCGCTTCCGAGATGGTTCGTAATTTTCTTCTTAGTGGTCCCACGCTTCCCCGCTTCCTAAATTTTTGAAAGTGTCTTGCTTCCCGCTCCCGCTTCTCGTATCGTTTCCCGCTCCTGCTTCCTTGACTGGTAACTCTGGTGTAAACCCTAGGTAAGATGATTAAATTTCATATAACCCCTTTTGCATTATTTTTATAACTTATATACAGTTGAGAGTTATTATCGTGAGGGGTTTATTGGAAATCAGAAAAGTTATCAGTTGGTCTTGTTTATATTTTAACTTTTAATGGTCTCTTTTGTAATTTTCTTTATTGACCCTAATCACTACTTAAGGGTGATTAGGGCTAATCGTGAATGTACTTTTCTATCTTTTCTCAAACCAAGTTTCAACATGGTATCAAAGCCTCTTGTTCTTGGGAGAATCTAACGCCTAGGTTGAATTTCTTTCTTCCCTCTTTATCATAGTTTTTTTCTTTCTTCTTCTCTCCTCCTAGCCTATATCTAGTTTGTTTGATCTTCCTTCTGATCGAACCCTAGGTTCTTTCCTCAGTCTCACGACCTGAGATCTGACTAGTTCTACACAATATGCAGATCTGATTAGACACCCTAGATCATGTGTTCCTCTTTTGCTCCTTGTTGATGATGCCTCAGTAATATTGATGGATCGTGGTGCATCAGATCTACCATCATGTGGAGATTGCATGGAGCAGATCTGACATCATGATCGTGTTGCATCAGATCAACAATCATTTTGTGATTGGGTGGAGCAGATCTGAGATCGTGCAGTAATTGGATTTCGTGTAGCGTGGAGCGTTGATGTTGGATCAGATCTGAATGGTGTGGCTGACTGACTGTTGCTCGTATCAGAGTCGTGTTGATGTGGTAGGTGTTAAATTTGTAGTGCTTGTTGTCGTTGGAATCAGATTTGCTCGTATCAGAGTCGTGTTGATGTGGTAGGCGTTAAATCTGTAGTGCTTGCTGTTGTTGGAATCAGATTTAATCAGATCTGATTAATTTTTGTTGAAGTTCAGATATGAAATCAATTTTTGTCATCTAAAATTAATTTTTATAGTGGTGATTAGATTTATTATCTTGCTGGTGGCGTCTGTGATATATATATATATATATATATATATATATATATATATATATATATATATATATATATATATATATATATATTGCAAGACAAGGATTTTATTTCAGCTGGAATCTATTTCTTTACTATCAGTTTGCTCGTGATTACTTTCTGGTTATTATTATTATTTGGCTCATTAGCTAGCTACTGTCAGCAGTGAAATACCATGGCTGAAATAAAGTCCAGTGATGGTGAACAAAGGTTTGAAGTGTCTGCAGAGTACAAAGCTTTTGCTAATCCCTTCTCTTATGGGTCGTCCGTAAAGCTGGACGACAATAATTATAAAAGGTGGTCGAGGACTTTTATGATGTCTGTGTCAGGACATCGTCGAAAACATATTTTGTTAAAAAAAGAACCAATAGAGAAAACTGGGAAATATGCCACATGGTAGGAAGATAATGACATTGTTATGTCTTGGATTATGAACAGTGTTCAGCCACATATTGCAGACGACTTAATTTACTATTCTACTGCAAAGGAGATGTGGGATTCATTACGTGACATGTACTCTCAAGACAAAAATGTCAGTAGAATTTTGTAAGTTGAGCAAGAGATATTTCAGTTGCAGCAGGGTGATCAGAATCTTTCCCAATATTATGCATCAGTTAAATCAGCCTATAAAAGGCTCAACTCTGTTCGTCCTCCCTGCTGCAATAATCATAAAACCCATCAGGAGTAGACTATGGTGGCTCGTTTTCTATCAGGATTATCTCCAGATTACTCAGTAGCCAAGGTGCAAATGCTTACTAGTTCAGAGATCCCTACTCTAGCTGATGCCTACAACCGGTTAAATCGTCTTGCTGTTACCTTTCCTCCGCCTCATGGAGACTCTCAGACTTCAGCTCTTGTTGTCACTGGTGGAGGAGGGCATGGTTTACCTAGTTCTTCCAGAGGCAGAGGTCGTGGAAGAGGCAGTGGAGGTCGTAGCAGGCTTCAGTGTACATATTGTGGCAAGCAAGGGCACCTTGAGGATCGTTGTTGGGATAAGAACCCTAGAAGTCGCCCTCAGAGCTCATTATCGTTCCCCAAAGCAACAACTCCTGTTGTCTCTTCCATCACTGAACCTGTGCCTACTTCTTCAACCAATACGATTACTCTCAGTCGTGCAGAATATGATCAGCTTCTTTCTCAGAGTTTTGCATTTGTGTCTGCCTCTATTGTAGTGACTGATGTGGCATGCTCTGCAGGTACTCAGTTGGATGATGGAGGTAAGATATGGATTATTGATTCTGGCGCCTCTCAACACTTTTGTGGAGATTCACATAGTTTCTCTACACTGGTTCATACATCTTTCCCTCGTCATGTTAAATTGGCAGATGGTAGATTATCCCCAATGGTGGGGCAAGGAGATGTATTTTACCCCTACATTACGAATTCAATATGTTCTCCATGCTCCACAGTTTCCTAAGAATTTATTATCCGTAAGCCAACTTACAAAAGAACTAAATTGTCGAGTTATATTTGACCCGGGTTCTTGTGTATTTCAGGATTTGCTGTCTGGGAAGAAGATTGGTGGAGGCCATGAGGAGGGAGGTGTTTATATCTTACACAACCTGTTGGAGTAGCAACTTCGTGTGTGAAATCGAGTTCTAATTCCTACCAATGGCATCTCAGATTGGGTCATCATTCTCTTTCCAAGCTTCAAAGAGTCATTCCACAGGTCTCTCCTACAACGTCCTTTCAGTGTGAAGCATGTCAATTGGGCAAGCATCATCGTAGTTCTTTTTCTTTAAGTCAGAGTTGTATTAGTCAAAGTCCTTTTGATCTAATTCATGTTGATGTTTGGGGGCCTAGTCGGGTTCCTAATAGGTTTCAGTCCAAGTATTACCTTGTCATTGTTGATGACTACTCTAGAGTGTCTTGGGTCTTTTTAATAAAGGAGAAATCTGAAGTCTTATGTATTCTCCAATCTTTTATTCTTAAAATAAATACTCAATTTGGTTCCATTGTTAAAATTGTTCGCATTGATAATGCTCTTGAATTCAAATCTAGCACACTATTACAATTTTATCGGGATAATGGGATTCGCCCTCAATTTTCATTTGCCCATACGTCCCAGCAAAATGGGGTAGCTGAAAGAAAACACCGACACCTTTTGAAAGTAACTCGAACCCTTATGATTCAAACAAACATGCCAGCTTCTTTTTGGGGAGATGCCCTTCTTACTTCTTGTTACCTTATTAACAGAATGCCTTCTACTGCTCTTAATGACCAAATTCCTATCAGACAACTTTATCCTGATTGTTCTTTGTTCAAAGTTTCTCCTAAGGTATTTAGTTGTGTTTGTTTTGTGCAAAAACTTGGACCTACTAGGGACAAACTAGCTGCACAGGCAACTAAGTGTGTCTTCCTTGGGTATCCAAAAAACCAAAAAGGGTACAAATGTCTTGACCCCATTGCTCGTAAAGAGTATATCAGTGCGGATGTCACATTCTTTGAGACCATTCCTTACTTCTCGCCGTGCTTGTCTCGTGTGAATCCTGATATGTCCACATTATTTCCCTTACCCATTCCTCCCATTCCTTTGGAGTCAGTTCCTTTATTGCCTTCATTATGTTCTGATCCCTCTTCAACTCGGTTCCATGATCCTCCACTGGTGTATACTCGTCGTCAAGCCTCCTCTCGTGGCCCTTCATCGTCTTCTTCTCCTGCAGTCAGTGATCCTGATTATGTTGATGATTCTATTGCTTATCCTGATGATCGTAGAGCAGATCCTGAGATTAAAAATGATTTTCCCATAGCCCTGAGGAAAGGCATGCGTCAGTGTACTCTGCACCCAATTTCAAAGTTTGTGTCCACAAACAAGATTAGAAAGAGCATGCAAAACTTTCTATCTGCTTTATCTGCCATCTCCAGTCCTATCAATCATCAACAGGCTTTATTAGATCCTCAATGGAAACAAGCAATGCAAGAAAAAATGGATGCCTTGATTTCTCAAGGGACTTGGGAGCTTGTCGATCCTCCTTCTGATGCAGACATTGTTGGTTGTAAGTGGGTGTACACTATTAAATATCATTTTGATGGCACTCTGGAGAGACACAAAGCTCGTCTAGTCGCCAAAGGCTACACCCAAACATATGGGGTGGACTTCTTTGAGACTTTCTCTCCCGTAGCCAGAATGGGCACTATACGCTTAGTTACTTCTGTGGTTGTTCATCATGGGTGGAGTATGACTCGGCTTGATGTGAAGAATGCTTTTCTGTATGGGGATCTATCTGAGACGGTCTACATGCAACAACCGCCTGGCTTCGAACGACAGGGAGAGTGTGGCAAAGTGTGCAAACTAAAAAAGGCAATATATGGCCTAAAGCAAAGCCCGCGTGCATGGTTTCACAAATTGTTTGAGGTGATGTCTAAATTTGGTTTTCAGAGGTCACCATCAAATCATTCTTTGTTCATAAAGAATAGCTCTAAGGGTTTTGTGACTATGGTTGTTTATGTTGATATAATTTTAACTGGAGATAATGAGCAGGAGATTTCAAGCACCAAAGCATATCTGCCGAAATACTTTATTACAAAGGATCTGGGTCCTCTCAAGTACTTGTTGGGAATCGAAGTAGCAAGAAATAGAGAAGGTATGGTTCTTTCTCAGAGTAAATATGTGCTTGATCTTTTACAGGAGACAGGGATGCTTGGTGCAAAACCAGCCACTATTCCCATGAATCCTAAACTGTTCTTGTATGACAAGCAATCTGAGGCAGTTGATAGTAAGTCCTATAGGACTCTCATTGGTAAACTTCTCTATGTTACTGTAACTAGGCCTGACATATCATTTGTTGTTGGCAAATTGAGTCAATTCATGGATAAACCAAGAAAAGTTCATTGGGAGGCAGCTATGATGGTTCTTAAATACCTGAAGACATCTCCAGGAAAAGGTCTATTGTTTACAAAAGAGGCAAATCTTGATGTGGTTGCGTATACTAATGCTGATTATGCAGGGTCGGTTGATGATAGGAAGTCTACTACACGGTTCTGTGTTTTTGTTGGTGGCAACTTAGTTTCATGGAGAAGCAAGAAACAAGCTGTAGTAGCAAGATCAAGTGTTGAGTCAGAATATAGGGTCATGGCACAAACTGCTGTTGAAATGATTTGGATAAAATCTATGCTTACCGGACGTTCCATTCGACTATTGATCCTAAAACAATGACTAAGAGAATAAGCACTCTCCCAAATAACCATACCAACAATGATTCAGACATAGAATCACTATATAAGATGATCACAACAAAATTACTTTTCCCACAGAATAACCATATAAACATCGATCAATTGACACCATCTTCACCGAAACAATGATGTAAACCATGTTGTGAAAAGCGATGGGGCATAGAGAAGGGTTCCACTAAAATATGAAGAGAGGAGTAAAGCACAAGCCTTAAAAACACATTTTTAAAAACTTAAAAATATATATATATCTAAAAACACAAATAAATAAAAGAAATAACAATGAGAAATAAAAAAACTCAAATAAATACCGAAAGATATGAGAATAATATGTAAAAACAACATTAATGCAGCACCTTGATCTTTGTAAGTATCTAACAAATAAACTATCTATTTAAGGTTATGTCCACGAACGTGGATACAATATGGGCATGAGGCATGCATACATGGTTTTTATGAAAATTAGGACAGAACGTCTTCTCTTGAAAGCTTAATTTATAAAAACACAATACGCAACAAATTTTTATACATAAACATAATTACTATGAGATTCGATTAATCAAGGAATATAGAACTAAAGTTTAAAACCAAATAATTAAGTAAAACTCAAAGAAGAAGAGGAAGGAGAAGAAGAAGAACGAAGAGAAGAAGAAGATGGAGAACGGAAGAAGAAGAAGAGACAAAGAAGAGAGAGAGTACCTGGGTGGGGGGACAGCCTCCTCTTCCTTCTTCTTTCAGCAGAAAGACAGAGAGAGAAAGAGATTTTGGCGGGGATTCGTAGGAAAACGCGATGCTGGGGTTTAGGGTTCTTTTTATCACAGTTCACAGAGCGTTGTTCATAGGGTGCGAACCAGTGTTGTTAAAATCGGTTTCTCAAGAAAAAAACTCTTAATGAAATCGAATCGGATTGAATCCGTACTTTTCACCACTGGATGACACGTGTTATTAAAATATTTAAAATGTTAAAAATCTATTAAGAATACTAAAACAGAGTTTGAAATGATAGGTAAATCGGCCTCTTTGAATTGAATTGATTGAGAACGGATTCCATATGAATCAGGCCGAATCTGACATTGGTGCAAACGGGTAGAATTGGGCTTAGATCTTTTAGGATCCGAATCTGAATCCAAATTTAAACAGTAGATTCAAATTCAAATTCAAATTCAAATACGATGAGGTAAAGTTGAATCCAAATCCAAAATACATGTGGTGATACTAGATCCCGAAACATAGAACAAAAAGAAGTTATTTATATGCAAGACATAATCTGGTCAGATTTTGCATTGGATCAATTTGAGATCCGAATGCAAAAGTAAACTGATTGAAAATATCAGAATCCCATTATGAATGTACATTTGAATCTTACTTAAAGGATCCATATATGGAGAAAACATGTCTGACTCATATCGTATATTTAACCCTATCCGATCTTCAACCCTAAATTATTCTAATCTTTATTCAAACATACACCACTAAGATCTGATGTTATGGTGGAGATATGATTCATGTCTATACTTAGGTAAGAACTACAACTGGTTTGCATCCATAGACATGTCCAAACCCATCATGTTGGATCCCGGTTTTGGATCAAGTGTTGCTATAGGGTTGTGATCATCGCAAAATTTTTCCTCTCGTAATATTCTCTCTCTCCCTTCTCTTTTCCTTTCTAACCTCTATTTTCCTCCTTTTTGAAGGGAGAAAAATAAAAGAGAGAAAAGAAGAGAGAAGAGAAAAAGAAAGAAGTGAGAAGAGAAACTATTTTGCGCGGTCTCACTTGACCTTGATTTTTTAAAAAGATTTTAAAAGATTACTCGCCTCCGTTTTTGAAAATGTGCGGGAAAATGGATAGACGGGATTCGCTCGTCGGTACGGGGTTCGACCGTTCCTGGCGCCTTTACCAGGGGTAATCGAACCAAGGATTGAATCTATGCCTTTTGCTTTGCCTAAATATAATCTAAGAATTTATTCTAACTCTAAATGCACAAAGAATCATGCTTGTGCAATGCAAGAATGCATGCTCCTTTTGAAAGATGTTTTGAAAATTTCCCAAGTTTATGAGATGAACTTGATAAGGGAGTGAAGAAATGTTTGAATCTAACTTTAGAACTTGAGATAGATCAGAAAAGTTCCAAGTTTTCGAAGTAAATCAGAGTTTGGAAGAATAAATCTTTAATTTTGAGAAAGAATGATTTGAAGCTTTGAAAATGAAGTTTCAAAGTCGGAAAATGGATTTTGAATCTGAACTTGAATTTAGGAAAGGAAATGAATACTTGAGATGGATTTGAATTTAGATTTTGAAGTTTGAAATTTAGAATAGATCTGAGGGATCCAGATGATATTAAAAATAGAGATGAATTTAAGGAATGATCTGTAGATGGATTTGGATTTGAAATCTGGAGATGAATTGGATTTGAAAAGAAGTTGGACTTGGGAATGAAAATTGGATTTTGGATCTTGGAATGGATTCAGATCTTGAAGTCTGAGATCCAATGTAGAATCAGACTCTGGACCCTAAGATGGAATTTGGATCGGAAGTCTGAGATCCAAAAAGTGGAATTGGATCTGAGATCCAAAAGTAGAATTGGACTCTAGACCCTAAGATGGATTTTGGATCTGAAGTCTGATATCCAAGGTGAAATTGGATTCTGGATCCTAAGGAGGAATTGGATCTAAAGTCTGAGATCCTAAGGAGAAATTGGATTCTGGATCCTACGGAGGAATTGGATCTGAAGTCTGAGATCCAAGGTGGAATAGGATTCTGGATCCTAAGATGGATTTGGAGTTTAAATTCAGAAGATGAATCAAGAATCTCAAAGTTAAATTGAACTTTGATTTTGATTGGAGTATTTGAATATAAATGAATTTGGAATTTCAAAGTCAAATTGAACTTCGAAATCTGATTTTAATTTGAATATAAAATGAATTTGAAATCTCAAAGTTAAATTGAACTTTGAGATTTGAAAAATGAAATTGAATTTTAAAAATGATAAGAATTGAAGATAGATTGAGGAAGGTATTTACATCACTTGGAGTTTTTGAAAAAAAAGAATTTTGAAAATATGCTGCAATTCTATCCTAAATGATGAATGAATTTAAATTTTTGAAATTGGATTTTGAAAAGCTATTCCATTCTTTAAATGAATTAAAACAAGATTGAAGATATAATACATTCTTGACTATGGTCATTGAATGTATTATATAATAATCTGTATTTAAATTCAGGTGAAGAATAAAACACATTTGGTGCTTTTATAGAATTTAAAATGAAATTAATTCTCAATATACCCTGACTATGGCCATTGGTATATATTTTGAATTAATTTTAAGTTAAATTCTGATAAAAGAAGAAAATATTTGAGTAAATATGATGAATTTTGAAAATGGATCCAATGTGGATCCAGTGTTATTTCGGAAAAGATAAAAATACTAAATTTTGTCCACACCCTGACTATGGCCATTGATATGGATCATCAACTTAGGATTAATTTACCTCTTACGAAATGGTGCACGTGTCATTGTGAGATTTTGAGAAATAAAGGAAAAATGCATGAAGAACAAATAATTCATGATGTTTACAATGTTCATTCATTCTATCTAAAACAAGAAATGTAAATGTTTCTCATCAGCATCTAGCTATCACAACTTTAAAATTGGGATAATGAAATCTTAATTTAAAGAGGGATTTCAACAAATTTTACATATCTCCTGCAAGGGTCAGGTTAGCACAGGATAAGAGATGTAACTAGAAGGAAGTTCACCAAGTATCATACTGATATGAGGCTTTTACATATATTATGTACTAATGAAGATCATATTTGATAAGAAAAATGCATATATATAGGGTTCTAGGCTAATAAAGAGATTTGAAATATACATGCAATACCCTAAGAAAAGAGAAAGAAAAAAAATGTAACAAACTGCTAAAACTATTCATAGCAACCTGCTGGAAATTACCGCCTTTACAGGTTTACAATGATCACTAACTTAGAGACATTCATACAGAGGGACATTGTTAGTGTTGTACTAAATACTGTGAAATCACATAGAAACTGCCAACCGATTGACAATATGTAGGTAACAAAAGGGGTTGGATTGCACAACTACAGCAAGATGAGATGGGATGAATCAAAGAAAATATATATGCAATGAAATGAAGACAGAAGTTGAAAAGAAATGTGAATCACTGTTGTAAATTGAGGATGGGATCAACAACTATATATGCAATGAAATATGGGTTGTTGGTAGTAACATCAGGGTGTAGTCGAGACACCCATGGCAAGTGGTATGGAGGGAAGGACGAAGTGGAAAGGGGAACAATGCATGGCTGGTGGCAGGATTGGAACTGCATAGTGCCTTTTGAAGAAAATTCTGCAAACTGCTGTGGAGGCCCTACATGTTGTGAGGTACCAATATGATAAAGGGAATCACCATGGGGATTTGAATGGGGCTGAGTGTATATGTACAGTGAGATGATGAAGGTGTAGTATAGGGGATGCATCATTTGCTGTAGAGACTGTGATAGCTCACAGAAATGATGGGTGTGGTAGTTGAAGTAGGCATCACAGTAGGTGTGCCACAGTGGAAACACTTATGCAAGGTTCATGATGAATATGCAACGGGATACCAAGGTGTTGCTGGAGATTTAAAAATTCAATACAGTGGTTGTGCTGGAGCATATTTGATAAATAGAACATACGCTAGAACAAAAATGTTGAAACTGCTATTATGTACTTGATGAAAAAGAAATTAAGAAAGCGTTTAAAAAACAGAAAACAATCACCGTGAAGGGCAGCGATTAATGAGAGCAAGAGGCATTTTAGAATCACTACTTCATAATAAACAAAGACATGGTAAAAAATTCAAATATAAGAAACAATTAATTGTAAAACAATAATTATGACACCCTACCTAACACCGCCATTGCTAATCATGCCCTAACTTTGTTAATGATATACTGATATATACTGACTGCTAGTGTATATTTGCTGCTAATCGTAACTTTCATCGATTGCCTTAACCCTAACCCACTGCTGCAGACATCATGCCATGTTGCCTTGATACTACCAAAACCAGCATTCTGTGTTAACACAAGATACACTGACAAAGGCTAACACCTACATTATAATACATACCCATAATCTAACACACTGCCAATATACCTATCCGACAATGTTTAATGTCCAGCTTTCAAATACACTGGATACATTACATCCTATTCATACTGAAGATACAATTTGATTGCTACTCGTATTTACAAAAAAAAGAACTGTCACACCATACCATCGATATATAAGTATTTTACACAAGCCGACTACCTCACACGACGCTAACACATCCTGCTGGAACAACTTCATTAATGCTAACACTTACTAACTATATACTGATTGTCATATTCTGCACTAGCATTTGATAACCAATGCTAACTCACTGTGATCATCGCAAAAATTTTCCTCTCGTACGATTTCTCTCTCTTCCTTCTCTTTTCCTTTCTAACCTCTTATTTTCCTCCTTTTTGAAGGGAGGAAGATAAAAGACAGAAAGAAAGAGAGAAGAGAAAAGAAGAGAAAAAGGAAGAGAGGAATTCTTTTGTGGGTCTCACTTGACCTTAATTTTGAAATTTTTTGAAATAACTCGCCTCCGTTTTTGAAATATTTGCGGGAAAACTGGGAGACGGGATCCGCTCGTCGGTACGAGGTTCGACAGTTCCTGGCGCCTTTACCAGGGGTAATCGAACCAAGGGTCGAATTAATGCCTTTTGCTTTGCTAAGAAATTATCTAAGAATTTATCCTAAGTCTAATGCACAAAGAATCATGCTTGTGCAAATGCGAAGATGTATGCTCTTTTTGAAAATATTTTGAAGAATTTCCAAGTGAATCTTGATAAAGTGAAGAAATGATTCCTAACTTAGAACTTAAGATTAAAGTTCTAAGTTTTTAGAATAATCAAGAGCTTGGGAAAATAAATCTGGAATTTGGAAATTGATTTTGAAGTTTTGAGATAAAAAGAGAATGAAGAAAATTTTCAAAGTCATAAATGGACTTTGAATTTAGAAGTTTGAACTTGGATGAATATTTGGAATGGAATTGAATTCCAATTTTGAAGTTCTGAATTTAGGAAGAAATGTGGGAAATCTAAAGGAATTGAGAAATGGGATTTGCAAAAGTTGGAATTTCAAGATGAAATCCGAATCCAAGATCTAAATTCTGAATAGAGTTCAAAGTCAAATTTTGAGTTTAGGATCTGAAATGGGAACTTGACTTGAAATCTGAAATGACATGGAATTGGTTTTAAGAATTGGAACTAAAATGGAATTTGGATTTGGATTTTTTGAATGGAATTGGATTCAAGATTTGGAATCCAATAAGGTATTTAGATCTAAAATCTGAGATCCAAGATAGGGTTGGAAGATGGAGTTGGATCTGAAGTCTGAGATCCAAAGTAGAATTGGATTATGGATCCTAAGAGTTGGAGTTTGGATCTGAATCTGAGATCCAAAGTAGAATGAGGATCTGGATCTTAAATGGAATTTGGGTCTGTAATTGGAGATCCAAAAGTGGAATAAGGATCTGAATCCTAAATGGAATTTGGATCTGTAATTGGAGATCCGAAGCGGAATAAGGATCTGAATCCTAAATGGAATTTGGATCTGTGATTGGAGATCCAAAGCGGAATGGAGTTTATACTTGGAAATCTGGATCCAAGTTGAGACTAGGATTTGACTTTGGATTTGGGTTTTGAGAAGTCCAAATAGGACTTTTAAAGATGGGTCTGGGTTTTGAAAACCCAGATTTAACTTAGGAAGGTTTGGATTTTGAGATTCAGAGTCAATCTCAACTTTGATTTAAAACTTGAAGAAAAACTTGATTTTGAACCAGAAGATGAATCAAAAGCTTCAAAGTTAATTTGAACTTTGAAATTGAATTTTGAATTTGGGTTTTGAATATAAAGTGATTTTGGAGTTTCAAAGTTAAATTGGACTTTGAAGTTGAAATTTTGAATCTTAAAACGAGATAGAATTGGATTTGAATAAGATCTGATAAAGAAAAAGAAACACTTGGGATTTTGAAAAAGAAGTTTTTGAAAATATGATGCAATTCTATCCTATATGATGAATGAATTTGAATAAGTTTGAAATTTGGAATTTGAAAAGCTATTTCATTCTTTAAATGAATTAAAAATAAGATTGAAAATATAATACATCCTTGACTATGGTCATTGAATGTATTATATGATAATCTATATTAAAATTCAAAAGAAGAATAAAATACATTTTTAGTGCTTTTATAGAATTTAAAATGAAATTAACCCTTAGTATACCCTGACTATGGCCATTGGTATATATTTTGAGTTAATCCTAAGTTAAATTCTGATAAAAGAAAGAAAATATGATGAATTTTGAAAATGGATCCAGTGTTATTTTGTAAGAGATAAAAATGTTAAGTTTTGTCCACACCCTGACTATGGCCATTGATGTGGATCATCAACTTAGTATCGATTACCTCTTACGAAATGGTGCACGTGCCATTCGTGTTTTACCATTGTGAGAATTTGAGAAATAAAGGAAGAAATGCATGAACAACAAGTAATTTAATGATATTTACAATGCTCACCCATTCTACCTAAAGCAGGGAAGGTAAATTCTTATTCCAATCTAACTATTACAATGGATAAAATAAAATGTACAACTTCAAACGACAACTTTGTCCACATATTTTCTGCAAAACAATCGGGTTAGTAATGGAAAGAGAAGAAAAATCACATATATCATGTGGAAATCAAATAGTGAAAAGAGGTTTATATACCTAAGACGTATATGACAAAAGGAATGAAAAAAATGATATATGTATGTATGCATATGTATATATATATGTATACGCACATACCTGTATGTATATATATATATATATATATGTATATATGTATCACCGATGACACATATGTAATGTAGTCAGATGAGAATGATGCTGGCATCTATAGACTAGAGAGAAGTGCTATTGGTATATTGCAGTGTCATTTTACATGCATTTTGAAAAAAAGAACACAGCAGGGTAAAAGCTGTTGTTGAGAGGCCGAATTCCTATCACCCCCTTTCCCACCAGTGGCCATTGTAATGGGACTCAGTGGATTGGCAGTCATTGGCCAGGACCTTTGCATGCGCCAGATAAAGCAAACTCAACGATCTATTTTACTGTTTAAAATATGCAGAAAATGGTGTGGGGGATGGTTGCTTTTGCAACAGACTTATATGAGTGCTAATGAGATGCAAATATATTAAAAGTAATGTATGTGCAACAGATATTGTGTAGATGGAGAAGGGCACAAGCACAGTATTGAATGAAAAAGTGTGTTGCATTGTGAACCGAAAAATGATGCCTAAGTGCAGAGATGAAATACTATAAGTAATGGGTATTATCAGCATGAAAAAAAAATGGTGGAACAGACCTGATTATTTCTGGTGATGTGTAGGTGAAAACAGTGGTGAAATATGGGCAGGAAGATGTACATAGATATATTATCAAGACACGATGCCAAAATATATGCTGAAAATGAAGCTACTGTAGAAGTGCACTAAGAAAACATATGAATGATATGTCGTATATTGACTATGAATGACATGCTGTATAACCAATACTAGCAAAGACAGGGAGCTGGACATTGGGAACAGGGAAGCATACCACCATATGTTCAGATCTCCTGCAAATGACACTGTAGCGTCATAGAGATAAGTGACAGTGATGACATGATACATGGTGAAGATAAGATGTAATGCTAATTGTTGAAGTAGATATGAAGATGCCAGAAATGCAAATATGGAATATAATGGAATGTATGGAGATGTGCCGTGAACAAACGTGGTATAATAAAAAGAGTGTTGTAGAGGTGGGCTGTAGCTATTGTTGGATATGAAGAGTGAGCAGAAATGGAGTAAGTGAATATCGCTGGAAGAGGGTTGTACGTTATAGTAGGAGTTGGAAAATCACAGTAACAGCTATGAGTGTGAGGTACTGTGATAAATGAGGGTGGAAGTAGCTAATGAGGCAGTGACAAGGCTGTGCACAAATGATTGGGTTGCAGGCTTGTGAAGGCAGGTGTTTGCAGCATATGCAGGTGGTGCTGCTGTGTAAAACTGGAGTAGATGTATGTTATGCAGAGAGGAAACTTACCCAAAGAACCAGTAGTCTATAATGAAACAGTATAACCAAACCCAAAGGAATCATGATACTCCCCAACATCTAGCTATTGCATTTATGTCCGAAAATTCTAGAAAGCAACATACTTATGCAACCCTGCAGAAAAAATTCCATCCGTGCCACATGTAGGATTTTAGAAAAATACAAGCCGAAGATCTATTTTTAAACTGAGCCAAATGAGGATTTTCTCTTTTTTTTTTAGCAAGAATCTTAAACACAATTTGTCATAATGGAAAAGATGAAGTCTGCCCATACCATTACCTTCAAACTAGTTGTCCTTTCAGCGAGCTGATGGACTGTCGCATTATTTAGACCAAGATACAGTTATTAAGTTTTCAATTCCTGCAACTCAAATTTTGTGCTCCTGAGTAATAAACAGAGAATGCACTTAATGGAAGGTCATGACACCTCCTTATTCTCAAGACTTTTTCGCAATTGGCCTCCCACCAGCAAAGATCCTAATAACCATTCACTGGAAGTATTTGACGATTATCATTACATCACTGATGATTACCAAGTAGCACCCAATCAAGTGATCCACAGGAAACTATTTCATACCTAACTACACATTTACCTTTGATTTGAATGATAATATGATTAACAACAGTGTTTTAACTCTCAACATATTCTTGGTTTGCCAGGCACCACTATTAGCATTTTCACCATGAAGACCCGCCATTGGGCACAAAGGTTCCATGGTCCCATACGGGAGGTATATTTTCTAGATTTCTCTATGTACAGGGAATACAACAACTATACTGAAGGTGCTGGAGCTCAACTAAATTCCAGAAACGATGATGTCTCTATCTTTACAAGATTTTTCCTAATGCATATAAGGTAAGAAATATGATTGATTGTGAGATGAGATTGAGTTTTTGGACTTGAGACTCAAATTTATACCTCAGTGACAGGACATTACAAGGACAGACGCTAATGGGGGCTAGAGTAATACATGTGAGACATGATTAGCACACCTGAAACATGAACGATCTAGGCAAACTGGAAGTAACTGTAGTCAAGTAAAAGAAGAAAAAAAAAATGATAAACAAAGCTAATGAATGGTATTGACTAATGAAATAATGGAAATACAACTGTAGATAAGAAATCTTAATGACTGAAATAACACACGGCAGTTTACGAAAATATGCTATAAACAGGAGAAATCCATATTGCTGTATCCTCAAAAAATGCAGACTGCGTAGATGCGTGTTTGACACGAGGATTGATGCAATAGAGGATCAGAATTCGATGGACTAAAAAAAAAATGCACCGATTCCTGCCTTCCTAAGAGGATAGAATAGAGATCCCAAAAGAGCCTGTCATTTTCTCTGGATTATCATTTAGACATTACATGGCTTACCAGTGAACAGATGTTCAACATCTAGTTATGCCTTACCTGGATGTCCACTACAGACCAGAAGATTTCATAGAAAATAGATTCAGATAAAACCCAAGAGAAACATTGAGTCTTATGATATGAATCAGAGCAAAACATAATCCAGAAAAAAAAGGTAACGATGTTAAAGAAATATTGGAATCGAAAGGTTCCATTTCATATTGCACAATTGGGGGAATGGATAATGCTAAACAGCAGTCCGATTTCTCCACAAGTGCGTTAATGAGGCTAAAAAAAAGAAAGAAAAAAAGAAAAAAACAATATCAGAGTTTCGAGAGATGGAAGAAATACTTACTGAAGTGCTGTAAAGATTTTGATAAATTAAATCTTTCTTTTCTTAGCGGAAATCCTCTGATAATGAAGAGAGGTTTTACTTGTCGAGATCCTTGCGTCGTGAGCTGGATGGGGGAAATGCAAGTCAAGGAATCTGAAAGATGCCTGAAGGAAAACGGATGATGGATAGTGACGCCTGAGAGTGGGGTTGAGCGTAGAAGATGGGTTAGCCGAGAACTGGATGAAGATGGATTATAATGGACTCTTGTAGAGAAAACTCGATCGATAATGGGTAAAGAGGAGGTGCTCTTGCAGAAAGATCGATCTCCAGAGAAAAAAAAAAGTAATGCCTCTTGAAGACAGGGGCTCGCCTCTTCTTAAAGGGGGAATGGAGAATTCGAGAAGAGGAAATCCGTTAAGGATTGATGGTGGAGAAGAAAGCATGCGGTTTGGAGATGGAGGGTAGAAAGAGAAGGGGAAAACGCGCGGGAGGATTCCGTTGTAGATTTTCTCATTTTCCAATAAGAGGACTCCTTTTAAGAAATTTTCGTAAAAAAAATGGTTGAGGAAATGAGGCTTTTAGCAAGATTGTTTTACAAGGTTTGAAATCCTTTGTTTTTCTTGTAACTTTTCCCAATTTTTTTGGTTTTTCATGTTATTTTTCTATTTTTTTGTATTTTTAGAATAAAATCCTAAAGCTTTACAAGAAATCAAAGATTGAAACTAATTTTTTTGATGTTTTTGTAAAATATTTACCAAAGGAGTTTTTCTGAGAATTTTAGAAACTATTTTGAGAAAATTTCTTCAGAAATGGGTTTATGTCCAAATTTTTGAGAAATATTCGAGGTTTGCAACCTCGAATAGAGAAATATAGGGTCGAGGATCCAACAGAGTGCCAGATGAGCCGCCCGAGCCTTTCAAAGTCATTTTTTTTGGTATTTTTGTGCTTTTATTTTTGGAAATCGAACAACAGGGCTCAGATTTGGATTTAAAGTATTGAGTTCAGACCCGGAGTTGAATTTGAATATGTCAATGTGGAATTTAATCCAGAAATCTGAAGAAATAACTTGATTTTCTCAGAAAACGGGGTTAGGGGCAAAAGGGTCATTTTTACAAGACTTTGAAAATTTTGGGGTGTTCACACCCACTTGATGTTCTTCTATAGTAACCAAATTCCACCTCCAGGCTTGGAGATGACATGATAGAACTCATATGTAACCATGTCCAATGATAACTGGTTGTGAAGCGACTAGTATGTATGCAGTGGTGATGGGGGATAGGTGGCTACAGCAGGGGATGATAGGGAAGTTAATGGCAGAGGATGATAACGTAATGTTGTACCGAACTAGCAGAAATGGGAATGACTAGTGTTGGTTAAAATGTGTATTTGCAGCAGAAACTGTAATGAAATATGTACAGGGACCAATATGCCTTGGGGGCATCACATAGATGGTTTAATCATTGTAAGTCCACTGAGTACTCTAATTACTAAGTAAATTTATCATCTAAACAATGGGATCAACTGATAACAAAAGAACTAATTAAATTTCATTATGAAATAACTAAGTACTTCAACTACGAAATAGCTAACAACTAGCTAATTACTTAACTATCTAGCTAACAACTTACTTAATTAATGGTTAACAGTTTACTTAATTAACAACTAACAATATCTAATTAACTAATCAGTAAAAGTTACATTGAAACTCAATAGAAATCATAATGGAAATCAGTTTAATAATCAGTAAAAAGAAAATCCTGTTAAACTCAGAAATAACAAGCCTAGTTAATGAAACTTAGTCAGCGATGCTCAACAACAGCTAAAGAACCTACCTGACGAGCTGGTCCCTGCTTAATCTCAAATGACTGGTTGCAGGGGTTATGAAATCAACTAAACTTTCAGATGCAAGCAGTGCTGGAGCCACTTGCTATGAATCAAGTGGGCTTTGTTCTGGTCAATGATGAAGCTTGCTGGGCTCGACCATCTGAATTATGTCCAAGCTCTGCTTCACTGCGGTGTGAAGGGAGGGAATGTGGTGTTTATGCATAGGCAGCGAGCCGTTGACAGTATGATATATGATGGGCGCGGTAATCAAATTCACAAATCCTGATACATACAATTCATGAAAAGCATCAAATGTTGGGCAAGTGAATGGATACAGATGCAACGTGGGTGTGCTTATGTACAGATGATGAACAGTATAAATTGCAGGAAAGTATTCTAACAATCAAATACATGATGTGGGCTAAATGACAGGAGGATGATTATTGATAAAGTATATATCAACTTTTTGCAGTTCATAAAAGAAATAAATAAGACATTTTCTGAGTTTAAAGGAACAAAACCAGGACATTGTTACAGAAGAGCAGATGGCCAATGTTTGCTTGAGATGGAAAATACTTGCGAGAATGCAGGAATCCAATTCTCAAGGTCGAAATTGAATATGCTCCAGACTGACGCTGTACATTTTGGGATCACTCTTATTCAAGAGAACGAACTCATAGTGACCAAACCCAGTAGTTTGAAAAATTCAGATATCTTGCCCACATCTGATGGTTTAGATGATCTGTTCTAAATCTCCATCCATAGTTATTAACTAATGCTGAACCAACTTTGAGTCCATCTCAAATTGATATACCGACACTTAGGTAGAGAGTAACTTCAACAGCTTCAAGCACGGATCACCCAGCAGCCATAGTTTAGACATTCATCCAGCACAACCAAACCATGAATATCAATCGGCAAGTGAAAAGCAGAGCACTCAATAGACAAAAGAATATCACTTCCTAAAACAATGCCTTCATCAATCTTGGTTTTCTCAGAAACCCATTTTGCGAACCATCTATTATAAAATAATGTAAAATATTCAAGCCATCAACAGAAAATGTAAGCCCAGATCACAAACCAAGCTTAGAAAGGAACCAGAAGAGATCATAGGTATCGCTCAGTCTCTTAAGAAGTAGTAGATTATGCTGAAAATATGTTGTATGTGACATTGCAAGTTAATTACCTATTCCCAAACATGTGGCGAGCTGGTAGGCAGAGGAAGTTGGAAGCTCATCAGCTACGCACGATACCTTCTGCAAAGTGCCTTCCCTAATGACAACTGACTGGCCTTGATAGCAGTGGATCAATGGATTTTAGTATAGGATTCTTGGTGAGTTACTAATATCATAACTGTCAACTAGCAGGATCATTATTATCATCACCATATTCTTCTCTTCGTTTCTTTCCAAGCAGTAACACCGTCTTGACTTTGAATTAATATTGGAACAAACGAATAGCAACAGGAGATAACAAAAAAGAAATAAAACAGACCACCTAAAGAAGAGATGCAGGGGAACAATGAATGCTATCCAAACGAAAACTTATGATGATCGGATATCAACAAAGATGCCTATAACGTAACTTATGATGATCGGATGTATCCGATATATATACACGATGTGTCCAAAGATATCCAAACGAAAGGGAAATCTAGCAAAAACGATATCATGCTATATTGAACTACATAATAAGCACAGAAGAGGTAAAAAAAAAAAGGTGAACTAGTGATGTTTAAAAAGAAAGAATGGACAGGATGCCAAATACACCCATAATGAAGACATCGGCTAAACTACTCAGGTAAAATAAAAAAAAATAAAAAAAATAAAAAAAAAATAAAAAAAAAAATGCAACCATGAATGGAAGTGATCACAACGAACCCATACACCCACGCCATGTTGCAGAAATTAAAGAGGGGAATAATAAAAAAAAAGGAAGCAATAAAATGAGAAAAACAGAAAAGAAAGAGAGAGAAAAAAAAAAGAACAGAAAATGCAAACAAAAAGTCGTGAGAATAAAGCAGGAAAATCAAGTTTGGAACAGATATTTCATCGAAAAACTGAGGAAACTTGATAAACACAGAAAGAATTTATTGGAATAAACATTCCATTGATTGTAGCAAATGGAGGATTCGACCCTGCTGTATGCAGGACGATCCTGTCATTAGTTCTCTTATAAGAAAATGGAAAAAAAGAAATGAAGAAGAACAACGGAAATCAAGACGAAGGAACACTGAAAATAAAGGGGAAACTATGTTTTTTTTTTTAAAAAAGGTGGAAAAGAGAGAAAAATGGTTACTTACCTGTAATGGGTTATGAGATTGAACGATTGTTTTTTAGCCGTCGTTTCACAGAAATCATGTATTCGAAGAAGAGGAGGGGATGTCTTTTGATCAATGCTTGCTATACGATGGATTTTCAGTCGATCAAAGGGAAAAACACAGGGAAAAAGAGGAAACAGGGGAAAGAGGAGGAAGGAAAGGAGCGGGGAAAACTTCATGGGAGAAGCGTCGAGGATTTAACATGGAGGGGTGAAGTGCGGATGGGTTGAGGAGAGACCCGCGTGATCTTTTTTAAAGGGGAAGATTCGAGAGGGTGGTCGGTTAGAGATCGACGGGAGAGGTAGGAGAAGGCGGGTGGTTCCGCGATGGGTGGTTCGGAGGGGTGCGATGGGGAAGAGGGTTTCAGTGGATGGCTCGTGAAGGGAAGCCGAGAGGGGAAAAGAGAAAGAAAAGGGTTTGGAAGAGGGTTTTCCAGAGAGGTTTTGTGAAGGCTGAGAGAGAGAGCGACCCTATCAAAAGAAAAAAAACCGAATTAGGGTTTTTATTTTCAAGCATGTCTTTCTACTTTATAAAATTTCCAAAACGAGGTTCTTTTTATAAGATTTTTTTCAAAAAAAAAGATAGACTTAAATAAAAGATGATTTTCAAAAGGTGGTTCTAAAAGCTTATTATTATATATATATTTTTTGTATTTTCTTTGTGTTTTTCTGATTTTTGTATTTTTGACAAAAAGACTTTAAAACTAGGGAAAATGAGAGATTAAAGACTATTTTTGGATTTTTTTTTTTTTAAATATTTAAAAAAGAGGGGTTTTCTGAGAATTTTAACGTTGTTCTTTTGAAAATCCTTCAGAAAATGGGTTAGAAATGAAAGATTGGGTCTGGTTTCCAACAAATCTGAGAAATGAATGGAAATTTTATCAAAAATTTGACCTGATTATTTAAAAGATGGACCCAGGGGCAAAGAAGGAATTTTTGGATTTTTGGAAAATTTGGGGTGTTCACAGATGCCCCTCTTTGCTGCTAAGCCGGTTGCGAGCCGAGCTTAGCGGCAAAGAAGACACGCCAAATTTTCTTAAAAAAAAAAAAATGCCCCAGTCAAAAGGTCTGAACTGGGTGTGAAAGAATCGGTTTTTTAAAAGATTTATTTTTCAGGTTTTGTATCTTACTCTGAAAGGGTTTTTGGGAAGAGAACGAAATCCTCGAGAATGAAAATAATCTGGATAGAAGAAAATAAAGAAATCGTGATGGGATTCTTGGGATGAATATCCTAAAATGATAAAAGGAGAAATTTTGAAGAAGTCTCAAGGTTGAGACGAAGATAAGAATTTTTGAAAAGAACACAGGCTTAGCCCTTAACTTGGATGGGACATTTTTGAAAACTAACCTCGTGGGACGAGGTTCAAGTATAATTCTTTATTTGAATGGATATACAAAGTATGGATTCCTTGATGGGGAAAACCATGATGGGACTGGGAGAAATACCTCACTTAGAATGAGACAACTCTCTTTGAAAAATAAAAAGAATGCTGGGTTGTATCAAAATAGATATTGAGCATTTATTTCATTTTTTTGATAACTAGAAAATTTTGCCAACAAGATGAAATTGCAATTGATTCAAAAATGCTTGAAAGTGTGCACGTATGTGCGAAAGATATTCCCTCTTTTACCTAGAGTATTCCCTCCAAAATGAGGTTAACTCCTTGGATTCTAGAGTTTAGATTCAAATTTTAAAGTTGTTGAGTTTCTTCAAGGAAGTTATCCATTTCCTTGACATGAATAGAGAAGAAATACTCTTAACTTCATAAAGGCCAGCAGTGAAAAGACATTGATGAAAGGATTTCGCATAAAAAAGGATGATGCCTGGCAATTTTGGCAGTTTGATATCCTGAGGCTTTTTCCATAATGATCTTTTGGCACTTTTTTTGGGACATTGAGCTTTCTTGGGTTTCTACATCATCCTTCATTTGGATGTTTCCTGACTTTTCTTTTTTTCTTCGGGGAAGGGTACGTCACAAACTCCGTCATCTTGGAGATGCTTCGATCCTTTTTTTTCTCGGGAATTATACTGGGTCATTTGTTAAAAATGACAGCAGCAATCAAATATCTTTTAGGGTTTGTCGGGAGGTTCATCACACTCGCCTTTATCTTGACGGTGATCTAAACTTTTCCTAGTAGGATCCGTCACAAACTCCGTCATCTTGGAGATGTTTCCAATCTTCTTTGGCCCCGGGGATCTACTCGCTTAATTCACCTTCATCTTGACGACAATTGAGAGATCCCTTTTGCGGATATTTGATTGAAGCTTTGAATGAATGAAATGAGGAGATATGGATTGAGTGGGTTCTTTTTAACGCTCAGGATATTTCCACTGCCTGATTGCCAGAAAGTCGACTTAAAACATGCGTCATAGCTATGATCAATATCGATTTGTTTCTAGCTTTTCAACATCATTGAATATTTCTTTTGATAATCATACCAAGGATCTTTCTTGCATCCTCTTGGTTGACCAACAGAGAGAAGATTTGAATTTTCACTCCTTTTCGCAAAAAGCTTCACCCTTTTGAAAAAGAATACTAGAGGTAATCTGAGGTGATTCTTTTTGTGCAGTAAAATATTGGAATCAAGACATATTTTAGCAGATTGGTAAAGTTTTCGAGAATCTTTATGAAATAATCACTCAATATAGATTTTGATAGGACCTCGGGCTGAACATCTTTCATTTTGGCAATCTTGATCAGTAAAACTGGGTTTTACGAGACCAATCTTAAAGAATGAGGTTTAAGTAAAGAATCTTGTAAAAGAACTTGGTAAAGGAATTTTTGGTAAAAGGACTTTGGTAAAGGACCAGTGTTAAACTGGAATTTGAGAAGGATTTTGATAAGGGAAGATTTTGGTAAAAGACTTTGGTAAAGGATTTTGATAAAAGACTTTGGTAAAGGACCAGTGCTAAACTGGAATTTTGAAGGACCAATATACACATTGGAATTTTTGAAGGACTGATTGAGATTTTGAAGGACCAATTTATGAAAATTGGAATTTTGAAGGACCAATGTAAACATTGGAATTTTGGGAGGACCAATTTGTGAAAATTGGAATTTCGGAAGGACAAATGTAAACATTGGGATTTTGAATGACCAATTGGGATTTTGAAGGACCAATTCATAGAATTGGGATTTGGAAGGACCAATGAAAAACATTGGAATTTAATGAAGGACCAATTTGGGATTTTGAAGGACCAATTCGTGGAACTGGAATTTGAAAGGACCAATGTAAACATTGGAATTTGATGAAGGACCAAATGAGATTTTGAAGGACCGATTCATGGAATTGGAATTTGGAAGGACCGATGAAAACATTGGAATTTGATGAAGGACCAATTGGAATTCGAAGGACCAGCGTGAAACTGGAATTTTGAAGGACCAATTTGTGAAAATTGGTATTTTGGAAGGACCAATGTAAACATTGGAAATTTGAAGGACCAATTTGGGGTTTTGAAGGACCAATTCGTAGAATTGGAATTTGGAAGGACCAATGAAAAACATTGGAATTCGATGAAGGACTAATTGGAATTTGAAGGACCAATTCATAGAATTGGAATTTGGAAGGACCAATGTAAACATTGGTATTTGATGAAGGACCAATTGGAATTTGGAAGGACCAATGTAAACATTGGTATTTGATGAAGGACCAATTGGAATTTGAAGGACCGGCGTAAAACTGGAATTTTGGAAGGACCAATGTAAACATTGGAATTTTGAAGGACCAGTAAAAACTGGGATCTTGAAGGACCAATTTATGAAATTGGAATTTGGAAGGATTTTTTATGAAGGACCAGTGCTAGACTGGATTTGGAAGGACTAATGTGAGAATTGGGTTGTACGAAGGATTTTGTAATGAAGGACCAGTGCTTAGACTGGATTTGGAAGGACCATTATAGAAGGTTGCGCTGCTTCTATGAATGGTTTCAGGATTATCCCTTATCCTGAATGGGAATGAAGGGATTTTAAAGAGAATAAAACTCAATTTTGGATATTCAAGAAGATGGAATATATAAAAAGGGAGGACCCGAGCCGGAACCTAGATTTTCAAGGTAAAAGATAAAAGAGAAAATTGAGTTTTGAAAACTTAAATTTCTAAAGAACCAATTGTTTTTCAATGCGAGGATTGGATTCAAAAGGAAGTCGAAGTCGGAACTCGGAACTTCAAACGAAATTAATAGACGAAAAACCCGAGCTGGAACTCAGTTTTCTAAAGAAATGATTGATTTTCAATGCGAGGATTGGATTCAAAAGGAAGCCCGAGTCGGAACTCGAAACTTCAGACAAAAAATAATAGAAGAAAAACCCGAGTTGAAACTCGGTTTTCTAAAGAAATGATTGATTTTCCAATGCGAGGATTGGATTCAAAAGGAAGTCCGAGTCGGAACTCGAAACTTCGGACGAAAAATAATAGAAGAAAAACCCGAGTTGAAACTCGGTTTTCTAAAGAAATGATTGATTTTCCAATGCGAGGATTGGATTCAAAAGAAAGCCCGAGTAGGAACTCGGAACTTCGAACGAAAAATAATAGAAGAAAAACCCGAGTTGAAACTCGGTTTTCTAAAGAAATGATTGATTTTCCAATGCAAGGATTGGATTCAAAAGGAAGCCTGAGTCGGAACTTGGAACTTCAAACGAAAAATAATAGAAGAAAAACCCGAGTTGAAACTCAGTTTTCTAAAGAAATGATTGATTTTCCAATGCGAGGATTGGATTCAAAAGGAAGCCCGAGTCGGAACTCGGAACTTCGAGCGAAAGAATAAAAGAAGACCTGAGTCGAAACCCGAATCTTTAAAAGGAAAAGATAAAAGATAAAAGAAAACAATTGGTTCAATCAGAACCAAAGGGAAGCCCGAGTCGGAACTCGAAACTTCAAATGAAAAGATGAAAGGAAGACTCGAGTCGGAACCCGAAAAGATAAAAAGAAAATTAAAAGATGATTCAGGTTTATCCCTTAACCTGAAAGGGAAAGAAGGAATAAAATTGACAAATTCAACAAAATTTGATAAAAGGTTGATAAAGAATTAAAAGAATTGATAACAAATGAAAAAGAATCAATAAAATTGGTAAAGAATCAGAAATAAAGACAAAGATTGACAAAGATCTAAAAGAATGGTGAAGCTTGATAGAAAAATTAAAGATACTTGAAAGAAGATGAAGGACTTCAGGATTATCCCTGATCCTGAAGGAAGAAGGACCTCGCGGGACGAGGTTCAGGTTTACCCCTTAACCTGAGCGGGAAATTGAATAAAATTTATAAAAATGGGGAAGAATTTAAAGGAATTTATTTTGAACAAGAATTCTCACAGGTAGCATTGGTGCTCCTATGAGAGGTCTCAGGATTATCCCTTATCCTGAATGGGAAAAGAAGGAAAAAAAAAGGAATACCTCATGGGAAAGATGCATCAGGTTTATCCCTTAACCTGAAAGGGTAATTTTTGAAAATAAGAATTTGACGAGAAAATTTTAACAAAATCAATGAAGGATCAATAAAATTGACAAAATTAATAAAAAATTGATAAGACTGATAAAATCGCCAAACAAATAATAAAAAGAAAGAGTTGATTGAGAAAAAAAGAATTTTGTTTGACCCTGCCTGCATGTGGGATCTTTTAAGAAGTAGGAGAAGAATACGAGGAAATCATCTTTGAAAAGATGATTAACTGCGAGAGCTAATCTTTGAAAGGGGATCGTTCATGAGAGATCATCATGAGGGTTTAATTTTTTTGAAGCAATGATTTGAAAATCAATTTTTAGAAAATATGACCAACGCGAGGGTTGATCTTTGAATGTAATGATTCGAAACCAATTTTTAGAAAATATGATCAACACGAGGGTTGATCTCTAAATGCAATGTTTCGAACCAATCTTTGAAGATAAAACCAACACAAGGGTTGACCTTTGAATGATTTGAAACCTATTTTGGAAGATAAGACCAACATAAGGGTTGATCTTTGGATATAAATGTTTCGGAATTAATCTTGGGAGATAAAACCAAAACAAGGGTTGACATTTTAATGCGATGGTTCGAAAACTTATTTTTTTGAAAACACGATCAACTCGAGGGTTGATTTTTCAATGCAACGGTTCGAAAACCTATTTTTGTTAATATGATCAACACGAGGGTTGATTTTTCAATACAACGGTTCGAAAACCTATTTTTGTTAATATGATCAACACGAGGGTTGATTTTGACAAAGGTTGGACCAAAGAGTATTTGAACTCTTTGGTCATCATAATGAAGACTTTCAAAATTTCATGATTTTTGGAAAAAAAACCCTCATAGGTAATATCATTTCTCTCATGAATGATGTCAGGATTTTGCCCTGCATTATGAAAAAGAACATGAATTTAATGACAAGAGAATATTTTGAAGTGTAAATGTAATTTTTAACAAAAGATGCCCCAATATGACAAAGGTATGAAGGAAATTGACATTTCATTTATAAGTAACTACTGAAAACAAGAACTTGACTATTTACAAGCATGTGACCAAAAAGATCGCAAAAGACTAGGGTTGACTTGCCCCTACAAGACGACGGGAAAAAGCAAAAGGAAAAAAGCAAGAAAAGTTTTGATATCATCAGTTCTTTGAGTGATCTGGGAAAGGCTTTGTTAGGACGGCGGGCTACTCTTCTTCTTCGTCCTCTATCAGAAGATTTTTATCAATGCAATCCTGGATGATGTTCTTTAGGACGAAGCAGTGCTCGGTGTCATGCCCCACTGCCCGGTGGAACTTGCAGAACTTGTCCTTCCATTTTCCCAGGGAGACCAGAGGACCAACAACTCTCGAGAGTTTAATCATATCTTTGCTCAGCATATACTCCAAAACTTGTTCGAGGGACTGTTCCAGAGCAGTGAATTGGCGATCATAACCCCAACCTTCACGTTTTATCTTTTCCTTCTGCTTGGCGGGAACTAGCTTGTCATTCTGCTTGAAGGGTTCCTTTTGCTGACCCATCTGCTTGGTCTTGTTATCTTTGCCGCCACTGCCCCTAGAGTTAGCTGAAAATGTATAATTCACCTTCTTTTTGAGGTCTTGGCCGCCCTTGACGAGAGTGATGCCCTCATAATTCCCATTGTCCATCCCCATCTCGAGCCACTCAGCTCGTTCGATAAGCTCTATGAATGATTTAGAGGGGTTAGTGGAAATGAGGCTTCTAAGAGGCTGAGAAAAATTGTTCAGGATAACTTGAAGTGCGTGCTCCTTTGAAATGGGGGTTCTCATCTTGTTGCAGGTATCTCTCCACCTCCGAATGAAGTCTACAGCTTTTTCCTTATCTCCTTGTTTTAGGTTATACAGGTGATTGAGGGTCGGAAGTGCCTCAGTGTTGAACATGAATCTTTCCACGAACAGATTAACAACTTTGTCAAAATTTTGCAGCTCGACGGGGTTGATGTGCTCTGCATACCATTTCGCGGCTATGCCTTCTAAGCTGCGAGGAAAGCACAAGAAGAGGGCTTGATTGTCTTCACTGAATCTGGCACATTCGGCGAAGAATATCGCGAGATGGGCTTTTGGATTGCCGGACCCATCAAACTTAATAAATTTTCGGGGGAGATCTTCCAAGCTGCTGTCCCCATCTAAACCAAGGTAGAAGTCCTGTCTGGTATATACCCTCTTTCCCTTATCTCGGATCTGTAGGTCTTTGACCATCTTTGTCAATATTTGAACTGAGTCTTCCGCTGTGACTCCATCTTTAGGCTTGTTGATTGATTCAGGTTCCTCTGCCACCTTCTTGACTTGTCGCAGGTGTTTTGGAACAAATACAAACTGTTCTTCCTCGGAATCCTCCTCTCCTGACTCCGTACCTTCAGAGGTGGTGTCTTGTTGAACCTTTTTCTTGCTGATCCTGACATGCTTCTTCACTGGCTTCCTTTTGACCTTGGTTTTAGAGGATGTTTTCTTTGAATTTGCCCCAGCTTGCTCGGACATCATTTTTGCCATCATCTTTTGAAAGATTTTATACATTGCTGGGTTGACATCATCCTCATCTGAATCATGTTTTCGGGACAACTTGGGAGAGTTCATCTCTTCCACTTCGCTGTTATCGTGCTGCTGAGCTGCCCTTCTCCTTGCTCTCGTTTGAACCATGATTGGAATGTTGGTATTTTCTCTGGAGAATAAATGAAGGTTTCAGATCAAAGAAATTTTGAAAGGAAAAGAGATAATGAAAGAGAATTTTTAAAGAGATCTCTCGATAAAAAGGATTTTATATGGAGAAGATGGAATATACGAGGAAGAGTATTTTTGAAGATGACAAGACCTTGAAATATTTTTTAAAAATTGCAGGCAGGATCAAAAGAATTTAAATAAATCAGAGGAAGAATAATACGCCTGAACTTTTGAAAGATAGGGGAAAGAATTTAAAAGAATGTCCAGGGTTTAATAAATTTATGAGAGAATAAAGAAATAAGAAATATACCATCCTGGATTTTGAGAAAATAAAAGAATTTTTATGAAATAAATATCCAGGGTTTTGAAAGATAAGAATTTTCAAGATAATATCTACAAAAGAATCAATTTATACAAGCAATGATGCACAGAATAGCACTCCCTAGAAGCTGACTCTAAATGCAAATTTTGAAAAAGGCTCGTAGGACCTTAATCCTAACTCTAAGGATTTAGATCATCTGATTACAATCAAGATACGCCGATATACCCAAGCCGAAGCTCGAATCACGTGGCATAAGAATTATTTCTCCGGTTCTAAGGTAATGGCTTCCCAACATCCTTGAGCACCTACCGATATACCTCGGACTATGGCCCTTAGGTACGTGGTAGGGGGGCACGAACCCAAATAAGTGGTCCAGTTGTGAGGCTCTCTCCCGAACTATGGTTCAGTGAGACAGCCCAGCAACGTGAAGACTGGGACAATATAGGTAAGGAGGTTTTCAAAATATGTTGAACATGCAAGAAATCAGATGGCTCTAATGCAAGTCCTAAAGAGATAGATTAAAATGAAAAGAAGCATAAACTTGCATACATTGTTTTTGCATTCAATCCTTAAAATCGAGGAGAGTTGTATTTAAGACCTAAGTCTAATGTGAGCATGAAATAATCTCCTCAATATAGTCCTACCAAACCATACCTAAATCCTATATGCAATGATGTCAGCTTAGGATAAAATCTAGGCTCCAAAGGTTTGCATGGAAATATAACTGACATATATAGAATAAAGACTTAGATAATGTCAAAGCAAAAGAAAATGCATTAAATTCGACCGGACGAAGATGGGTCCCATCACAGTCGCCAAAACTGTGATCATCGCAAAATTTTTCCTCTCGTAATATTCTCTCTCTCCCTTCTCTTTTCCTTTCTAACCTCTATTTTCCTCCTTTTTGAAGGGAGAAAAATAAAAGAGAGAAAAGAAAAAGAAATAAGTGAGAAGAGGAACTATTTTGCGCGGTCTCACTTGACCTTAATTTTTGAAAAAGATTTTAAAAGATTACTCGCCTCCGTTTTTGAAAATGTGCGGGAAAATGGAGAGACGGGATTCGCTCGTCGGTACGAGGTTCGACCGTTACTGGCGCCTTTACCAGGGGTAATCGAACCAAGGATCGAATCTATGCCTTTTGCTTTGCCTAAATATAATCTAAGAATTTATTCTAACTCTAAATGCACAAAGAATCATGCTTGTGCAATGCAAGAATGTATGCTCATTTTGAAAGATGTTTTGAAAATTTCCCAAGTTTATGAGATGAACTTGATAAGGGAGTGAAGAAATGTTTGAATCTAACTTTAGAACTTGAGATAGATCAGAGAAGTTCCAAGTTTTCGAAGTAAATTAGAGTTTGGAAGAATAAATCTTTAATTTTGAGAAAGAATGATTTGAAGCTTTGAAAATGAAGTTTCAAAGTCGGAAAATGGATTTTGAATTTGAACTTGAATTTAGGAAAGGAAATGAATACTTGAGATGGATTTGAATTTAGATTTTGAAGTTTGAAATTTAGAATAGATCTGAGGGATCAAGATAATATTAAAAATAGAGATGAATTTAAGGAATGATCTGTAGATGGATTTGGATTTGAAATCTGGAGATGAATTGGATTTGAAAAGAAGTTGGACTTGGGAATGAAAATTGGATTTTGAATCTTGGAATGGATTCAGATCTTGAAGTCTGAGATCCAATGTAGAATCGGACTCTTGACCCTAAGATGGAATTTGGATCGGAAGTCTGAGATCCAAAAAGTGGAATTGGATCTAAGATCCAAAAGTAGAATTAGACTCTGGACCCTAAGATGGATTTTGGATCTGAAGTCTGATATCCAAGGTGAAATTGGATTCTGGATCCTAAGGAGGAATTGGATCTGAAGTCTGAGATCCTAAGGAGGAATTAGATTCTGGATCCTACGGAGGAATTGGATCTGAAGTCTGAGATCCAAGGTGGAATTGGATTCTGGATCCTAAGATGGATTTGGAGTTTAAATTCAGAAGATGAATCAAGAATCTCAAAGTTAAATTGAACTTTGATTTTGATTGGAGTATTTAAATATAAATGAATTTGGAATTTCAAAGTCAAATTGAACTTCGAAATCTGATTTTAATTTGAATATAAAATGAATTTGAAATCTCAAAGTTAAATTGAACTTTGAGATTTGAAAAATGAAATTGAATTTTAAAAATGATAAGAATTGAAGATAGATTGAGGAAGGTATTTACATCACTTGGAGTTTTTGAAAAAAAAGAATTTTGAAAATATGATGCAATTCTATCCTAAATGATGAATGAATTTAAATTTTTGAAATTGGATTTTGAAAAGCTATTCCATTCTTTAAATGAATTAAAACAAGATTGAAGATATAATACATTCTTGACTATGGTCATTGAATGTATTATATAATAATCTGTATTTAAATTCAGGTGAAGAATAAAACACATTTGGTGCTTTTATAGAATTTAAAATGAAATTAATTCTCAATATACCCTGACTATGGCCATTGGTATATATTTTGAATAAATTTTAAGTTAAATTCTGATAAAAGAAGAAAATATTTGAGTAAATATGATGAATTTTGAAAACGGATCCAATGTGGATCCAGTGTTATTTCGTAAAAGATAAAAATACTAAATTTTGTCCACACCCTGACTATGGCCATTGATATGGATCATCAACTTAGGATTAATTTACCTCTTACGAAATGGTGCACGTGCCATTGTGAGATTTTGAGAAATAAAGGAAAAATGCATGAAGAACAAATAATTCATGATGTTTACAATGTTCATTCATTCTATCTAAAACAAGAAATGTAAATGTTTCTCATCAGCATCTAACTATCACAACTTTAAAATTCGGATAATGAAATCTTAATTTAAAGAGGGATTTCAACAAATTTTACATATCTCCTGCAAGAGTCAGGTTAGCACAGGATAAGAGATGTAACTAGAAGGAAGTTCACCAAGTATCATACTGATATGAGGCTTTTACATATATTATGTACTAATGAAGATCATATTTGATAAGAAAAATGCATATATATAGGGTTCTACGCTAATAAAGAGATTTGAAATATACATGCAATACCCTAAGAAAAGAGAAAGAAAAAAAATGTAACAAACTGCTAAAACTATTCATAGCAACCTGCTGGAAATTACCGCCTTTACAGGTTTACAATGATCACTAACTTAGAGACATTCATACAGAGGGACATTGTTAGTGTTGTACTAAATACTGTGAAATCACATAGAAACTACCAACCGATTGACAATATGTAGGTAACAAAAGGGGTTGGATTGCACAACTACAGCAAGATGAGATGGGATGAATCAAAGAAAATATATATGCAATGAAATGAAGACAGAAGTTGAAAAGAAATGTGAATCACTGTTGTAAATTGAGGATAGGATCAACAACTATATATGCAATGAAATATGGGTTGTTGGTAGTAACATCAGGGTGTAGTCGAGACACCCATGGCAGGTGGTATGGAGGGAAGGACGAAGTGGAAAGGGGAACAATGCATGGCTGTGTAAACACCCCAAATTTTCACCCTCATCCAGTGTTTGTCCATTTTATATGTAATTGCATATCACTGCATACATTTTGCATATCATTTCATCGCATTGCATAGCACTGCATGTCATCCCATCTCATTTTCGAGATCCAACACTCCTGTTTTTAAAATATTCAATCCAGATTCGGATTTTTAAAACTTTTCTTTCAAAAACAATTTTAAAACCTGGGTTTTTAATCAACATTTTGTCATTTTCCAACCCCCGGGACCTTATATTTTGAAATACTTTCTTAGAAAACAATCTGGATTCATTTCAAACTCAATTTCAATTGATTTTAATTCTCAGATGAGGCCCATTTAGGTGGTGTCGCTTATGGATTCCTTCACTTATCAAAAATCTTAGAGTCCTAATTGGATCAGGACTCTTTTTCCAGAGTCTTAGTCGGATCAAAACTCTACTTTTCACTACCTTTTTACCTGTCTTTGAAGAAAACCTTTTAAAATCTTCTGTTTTGGCCAAAATCTCAGAGTCCTAGTTGGATCAGGACTCTTCTTCAAGAGTCCAGTCGGATCAGGACTCTTCTTCAGAGTTTCAATTGGATTGGGACTCTAATCTTTTACAGCTATTTTTATCTATTTCAATCAAATCTTTCAAAATCTTTCAAAAAGAGTCAGAAACTCAGAGTTTTAGTCAAAACAGGACTCTGTTCAGAGAGTCCTAGTTGGATCAGGACTCTGATCCTGATTTCAATTTTGAGAGAATCTTTCAGAAATCTTTCAATCTACCAAAACTATTACACTTTTATCAAAGAATTTCAAAATTCTGAGGTTTTATCTCAAAGTCCTGATCAAATTAGGACACTACCCCAGAGTCCTGATCGAAGCAGGACTCTGTCCAAAATTGGTTTTCATACTTCATTTTCACTGATTTTCAAAAGCTTTGCTTTAATTTCATCATTTGCTTATCAGAAAGCCAAAATTCTTAGAGTTCTGATTGAATCAGGACTCTTTCTCAGAGTCCTAATCAGATCAGGACTCTGAACCAAAACTTCAATTTCATCTTGTTTTTAACTGTTTTTTAAAATCCTCCCATTTGTTTTCTCAGAAAATCCAAAAATCTGAGAGTCCTAGTTCAATCAAGACTCTGTCCTCAGAGTCTCAGTTGAATCAGAACTCTGTCTTATTTCAATATTTGTTATTGTTTTCACTGCTTTCACAAGTTCTTTCATTTGTTTTTCAGAAAAATACCAAAAAAATCTAGAGTTTCAGTCCGATCAGGACTCTGTTTCGGAGTCCTAGTCCAGTCAGGAGTCTGTTTTGAAGTTTGTTTTTATTTCATTTTCATTTATTTCCATTTGTTTTCGAAAGTTAGGTCATTTTGTAGAGTCCAGTTAATTCAGGACTCTATTTCAGAGTTCTGATTGAGTTAGGAGTCTAACCCTGACAGTATTTTCTGACTTATTTCATCATTTTCGATTAAATCTTTTCAAAAACTCCTTCATTTGGATTTTAAAAACCAAAATCAAAGAGTCCTATAAATCCAGGACTTTAGCCCAGAGTTCCAGTTTGCTTAGAACTCTATTTTCAAAACTTTGAATTTCAACTGTTGATTTTAACCTTTTTTTTTAAAGCCATTTTTAGTATTTATTTCAAGTTTTTCAAAACTTCGATGTGGGGCCCATCTCGTTGGTGCCGTATCTAGAGGAGTTCTGACTCAGTCAAGACTCTATGCCATTTCAAAACTTTTGATTTCAAGACTACTTTTGAATCTCTTTTGAAAATCCTCTCATTTTCAAGTTTTAAGATAGTTTTTGAAAATTCAAGAGGGGCCCACTCGGGGTGGCGCCACATTTGAAGAAGTCAAGGTTAGACTAGGGTCAGTCATTGTCCTAGTTAGGTTAGGGGTTTAGAGGAGTCAAAAGCAATTTTAAAAATCAATTTTATTTAACTTTTAAACCATTGGTTTTTAAAGGTTTTAAATTCAGGTTTTAAAAACCAAATGTGGGTCCATACTAGGTGGTGCCACATTTGGAATTTCTAGGGTTTAATTAGGTGTTAATTAGGTTTAGTTAGAGTTCATTTAGGGTTAGGAAACCACAAAAAATCGTTGCCTTTAGTGTATTTTTTAGAAAGAGTCCTAAAAAATGAAAAACCTCTTAATTAACCCTAATTAAGTAACTTTTTGAAAAACTATAAAAAGAGACCTAAGGGGGGCTCCTTTTCTCTCAAATTTTCGTGGCCTCTCTCTCCTCTCCAGCACCTTCACCTTCCTCCATTGCAGCTGCAGCCTCAAGGTGAGTTTATTTAGTATTATTTTATTATTATTTTATTAGTTTTTATTATTTTTCAATAGATTTCACCATGGAAACTCTTGTGTTCATGGATTTAACCTTGGATTTCATCCAAAAACCCCAAAATCGACCCAAGAAGATGATCTAACTCAGTTTGAGGGTGATTTCAAGGATTCTAATCCATTAGAATCGATGAGAGGTACGTTTTTCATATTCTTAACCGACGAAACGTGAGATTTACCCGTTAAATGGGTTAAATCCATGATTTCAAAGGTGAAAGCAAATTCCAGCCATTGATTCCCTGTATTTTATTTATTTATTTGTTTATCCATGTTTATTACACGTTTTTCAGCATATAAATAATTTTTATTTACTGTTTATGGTTTATTTTATTGTTTTTCATTAGTTAATGCATGATTTCTTAAGTTTCTTACATTTCTGTGTGTTTTTTAGTTTAGAACAGTAAAAAGCATGCTGTTTTGGATTAAAATATTAGTTGTTTATTTCTGAATTTTTTATATGTGATGCATGCATATGTGATTGATCTACTGTAAAAAAATCAGAGTTTTTGGACTTCGGGAACCCTGTCAGAAAAATCAGACATCAAATCAAGTTTTTAAATCTTTAAAATCGAAGTTAAAATCAAGAGGGTAACTTGCTGTGATGATATTTTTCTCATCTTATATCCGATTTTAGATCTGTAAAGTGCCATGGATTCATATTGATTAGGTCTAGCTACTGTGAAATTTTCAGAAGTTTTGATTACTGTTTAGTATTTTTCCTCTGTCAGAAACTCTGATTTTCAATTTAAAACTCGTTAGGGTTTACCAAAACCCTAATCAGACTGGTGTTGTTTATAAATCCCAAACTACAGATCCGATTCATGATCTGTAAAAAGTGAGTATTGTTATTTTTCTGTCAACTATTCAATGTTAAAATCTTAGATATTTTTAATGAGTATTACTATTTATCCCGGAATTTTCAATTGAAAGTATCAGTTTGGACCAAGGTTAAAATCAATATATTCAAGTCCGGATTGTCGGATGGGTATCTCCCTGGTTTTAAAGGCTTTTTCAGATCTGTAAAATGGAAAATTTCTGTTTTCTTGTCTATTTGTTCTCTATAAAATTTCATAGATTTCCATGGAGGTTTGACCCCTAGTTCGGATCTTGGACTGAGACTGGTTGGTGAACTAGGTTAAAAATAACATATTTTTAGGGTTTGATGCTATTTTCGGATTAAATTAATGCCAAAAAATTATTTTTATAATTCCAATCCAATATTAGGGTTATAATAAGTGCAGGTACCAAATTTGATGAATTTTGGAATCTGATTGATGGCTGAATTAAGCAAGTTGCAAAACAGGGTCCCTAAAAGATCCAAAAACACTGCAAAAATCACATAATTTGTGATATTCTTGGATTTTCGTGCATAAGCATATATTTTTAGGGTTTAATCATATTCATAATCATATTAGGATGCTTTAGGTTTAATTTGATGCTCATTTGATTCCATTTAGTGCATAAAACCTAAATTTTTACCAAAATTTATTTTAGAAAACCCTGATTTCAAGGCCATAGTCTTGCTATCAGGGGTAATTTGGTCATTTGACCTAAATTTCGAAATCCCTAACCTTAGTTTTCATGTGTTTAAGTATGTCATATCATATTTTAGCCTAGTTTATTTGCATTTGAATTTTAAAACTTGCATTTTACCAAATATCTTTCTGAAAACCCTGATTTCAAGGCCATAGTCTTGTTATTAGGGGTATTTTGGTCATTTTGACCCCAATTTCGAAATTTCATATCTTATCTTCCTTATTTATTCAATTTTATTTCATATTTTATCATTTTGATTTAAGGGAATCATGGAAAAGGCTTATATCTAGCAAAATCCAGTAATTTCTAGATATTACTGGATAAATCTAGAAAAGCCAACATATTTTCACTAACAAGTTTTCTAGTTTTGCAGGTACATTGAAGATTTTAATTTCATGTAATTAAATTTCAATAGTGATGTAAATTAAATGTAAACTTTGGAATAAGAATTTAAATTCCTGCTTAGCTTAGGCAACATTGCATATAGTTTATTTTTTTAAATAATGTTAATGTGTGATGGATGATGATTCATGCATATTCAAACTCACTATGGTCTACACGAATGGCACATACACTAGCTTTTATGAAGTTTATAAACTTGGTGGAATTCGTATTTATGGCCATAGTCAGAATATGAAGGATATCTAGATTTATGATCTTCACATTAGCCACATTCAGCCTACACTCTTAGGCTAACTTCAAAATGCACTGCATTTCTCAAAAATACAAAAAGATTTTCCCAATTCCTCAAAATCATATTCATTCATTTCATGAATTTTCCAATTCCAATTCCAATTCCAATTCAAATTCCAAGTCAAAGGAATCAAATTCTTCAAAATTTCCTAAGTCTTATTCAAAATTGATTTTCTCAAAATATGGATTTGCCAATGATATTTCAAGTATTTCCCAAGTTCCAAATTCGATTTTCTAAGTTAGATTTTCAATTTCAAAGTTTGAATTCAAAGAAATCGAGTTTTTTCAAAGTTATTTCACATTTCTCAAAATCGATTTTCACAAAATCCTTATATTTCTTCAGAAATCGATTTTCACTTTCTCAAATACAGCATCTCAAAAATAATTCACAATTTTCAAAGAGTTTATTTTCCAAGAATCTTCCAAATATTTTCCAATCTTTGAAGCAAACATCATGTTTTCAAAATGTGCATTTTCAGAAATACATAGCACATGCCTGATTCTATGTGCATTTAGAAATTAAAGTATGATTTAGACAAGTTGAATAGAGCAGAGCAGTAGATTGATCCTTGGTTCGATTACCCCTGTTAAAGGTGGCAGGAACGGTTGAACCTCGTACCGACAGGCGAGTCCCATTCTTCAGAATTTTCCCGCATTTTAAAAACGGAGGCGAGTTATTTTCAAAATCTTTTTCAAAGGTCAGTTTGACTCGCAAAAAGTTAAAAATTTTGCGATGATAACAGGTTTGGCGACCGTGATGGGACATGTCTTTGCCTGATCAATCTAATGCTCTACTTAGTTCAAATTGTCAAAATCAATTTCTATGGAATGTCAGCTTTGCTTTATGATATCATGTGAACCTAGGAGCCTAGACTTGAACCCAGCTGACATGGAATGCATATAGACTAGTTATGGTTTGGTAGGACCATATTGAGGAGAATTATTCATGCTCACATAGACTTAGGTCTAATACAACACTCCTCAATTTAGGAATTGTATGAAAACAATGCTTGCTTCTTCAAATATTTCAAAATCTCTATCTCTTTAGGACTTAGAGCCTTCTGATTTGATTGCATGTGCTCATATTTCAAAAACCACCCCCACCTATATTGTCCCGGTCTTCACGTTGCTGGGCTCTCTTCCAGAACCATAGTTCGGGACAGAGCCTCACAACTGGGCCACTTATTTGGGTGAAAACCCCCCTGCCACGTACCAAGGGCCATAATCCAACGTATATCGGCAGGTGCTCAAGGATGTTGGAAAACTTGAACCTAGAACCGGAGAAATTGATTTTATGCCACGTACATCGAGCCTTGGCTTGAGTATATAGGCATAACTGAATTGGATACAGTTGATTTGAACCTTAGAGTTAGGATTAAGGTCCTACAGCTATTTCAAAATTTGTACATCTAGAGTCAGCTTTTAGGGAATGTTGTATGTGCATACTTGTTTATGCAGAATGTGATTGAATGTGTTATTTCCTTTTTATTTTCCATATTTGACCCAATTTTCTAAAATACTGGACGATTTTCTCAAAATTCCCCAATCTATGTCCATGTATTGTCCATGTTTTAAACCTTGGACGATTTTTCAAATACTTTATTTTCCATTTTTCATCAAACCCTGGATGATTTTCCAAATTTTCCTTGATTTCCTTCAAAACTCCAGGTGATTTTCCATCCTCACTTTCTTCTGGATCTCGAATTTCTGCTTCATTTTATCCTGCCTGCAATTCTCTTTCAAAATTCCTGTATTTTCCCAAGTCTTATTCTAATTTTCCATGATTTCCAGTCCGATGGCATCCAGTCAGCTTGATTCAGTCTTCCCTGAGGGTCACATCTCCTACGAGGTGCGACAAAGTCTTCCTGAACATCGAGTCCTCAACACCGGATCCTTCTTTCCCCAGTGGTACTATTTATGGTTCAAGAATTTCTCTCGTATGTTTCCGGACCACTTGGACGATTGTGGGTTAGAACTGGCGTCCGCAGTGGGAAAGCAGACAGTCAACGGCAACTTGATCCATGCACTAGCAAAACGGTGGAATCCGAGCACTTCTACCTTCTGGTTCCCGTGGGGAGAAATGACGTTGCTGATGGATGAATTTTAAGAAATCATGGGATTGCCCGAGCCAGCCGGTCAGCCTGGAGATCCATTGGAGAAACAGTTTTTGATTAATGTCAAGGGTCTGGACCCTAAAGATGCTTTAGCTCGCATGACAGGGCGCAAGTCTTGGCCTTTGATTGAAGAAGATGGAAATGAATATGTGGACCTACTCAAAATCTACAGACAGCATGAGATATTCGTAGAAGTCAGCTCGTTGTCCAGGACAACTCGAGAGAGAATTCAACACGCGATGGTTCTGTGCACGGTGGGATTAGCTTTCTTTCCCGATGGACGGAATTACATGGATATCAGAATAGTTCAGCTTATGAGGAGATGGGGAAGTTGACAGACCAGCCACCTCTCAATAGCCATGGCCGCACTCGCCTTTCTATACCGAGGGTTGACCCGTTTCACACTCGGAGAGTCGATCCTAGTCGAAGGATGCACCTATGCCTTGCAGTCTTGGTTCCTCCGGCATGTGCCAGTCCGAGCCAGTTCATTCAGATATAATGGAAAAAAGCTTTTGCCAATTGCGCGATACCGGTTCTTGATCGACAACCTTTAGGAGGAAGAAGTCGTATGGGACCACTTTGATCGTCAGGAATCACCTCCTAGATACACTTATGCATACGACAAGCGGTTCAGGCTACTTAGTCCATTCTTCTGCGCATACTACCATCCAGAGCGGTGTGTCAGGCAGTTCTCTTAGAGACAAAAACATATAGAGATTCGTCCACTATCGGGGGTCTTGCCAGAGTTCGATCTCACATCAGATCAATGGTCCGGAGCATACCATTCTGCCAGACATGGCTGAGATTCCTTTGTCAATCTTACTATTTTTCCTGGTCCTCGTGTGTCTTCTGATTATCCGGAGTGGTGGAAAATTGTCTGTCCCCCTCCCTTCTCTCAAGTGTATTATTGATAAAATCATGTTTTTCCCCTCAATAAAATTCATTTATTTTACATTTCACTTTGGTTTGACGACCTCGCCTAGGTAACAAGGCATATTTCCAGTTGTTTATTTTGCAAAGAATAGCAGCGCAATTGTCGTAAACTCCAGCGACGACTCAATCCCTAGTAATGGGATATTATTTCAATTGTCTACCAAAATTCTCAACAAATATTCTTCTCCAACCAAATTTCCTTCAAAAGCCTAACCATCAGTTCTACCTTGCAGAGAGCATCAACAACATCTAAAAGAATACTCGTGATACTCGATGGTTCATACAAGGTCCGAAAAGAAAACTTCATTAGTTGAAGGCGTTGCATACTCAGTCACTTCAGAAGAGGAAATGGACTCACCCCGATCAGTCAGAAGCCAGGGTCAGCAAGCAGAGGATGATGTTGACCCTCAGATATATGCTATGTTCAAAGAGGTGATGACCAAAATGTTGGCAGAACAAGCTGAAGCTAGTACAGAAAAGATCCAGGTGAAGCAGAGGGCAAAAGGCCGGTCAGCCAAGAAAGTTTTAAAACTATCCAAGAAACATATCCAACACGAGGATACATCTGATGAATCAGAATCAGTAGTTGGCACTGATGAAGAGTATGAAGTCTGGCAAGCACTTCAAAGATCCTCTCATAGACAAGGGACAACCTATAAATTGAAAGATCAAGCAATGGATGATCCAGTTCAAATACAGCTGAAGGAAATGGCCAAGATGATTAAAGATTTGCAAGCTCATGACAAGGGAAAGAAGGTCTTCAGGAACAAAGATTTCCATGATGGCATCACCTCCGTCAGGAATAATCAAGATTCAGAAAAGAAGACAAAACTCACCTTCTTCGTTGATGCCAATCGCAGTGATTGCAAAAATAACAAAGGCAATCATACAAGTTAGAAAGAGAAATCTTTAAAGCAGAGTGAAAAATTGAGTCAACAGAAAGAGAAGAAAAAACATGACGGTTGGGGTTACGATCGGGAATTCACTCCTCTAGATCAGCCCCTCGAAGAGGTCCTTGAATACATGCTGAGCAAAGGAATGGTTAAGCTTCCAAGAATTGCTAATCCTCTGGTCGCCCTAGGGAAATAGAAAGACCGCTTCTGCAAATTCCACCAAACAACGGGGCACGATATTGAACATTGTTTCGTCTTTAAGAATATCGTCCAAGATTATATCGACAAGAATTTCTTTGTTAAGGATGAGAAAGAATACCAGTCGACTGTCTTTGCCAAGTCTCAACAGAAATCAAGCACTCGGCAAGAGGTACAACATGATGATCGAAATCAGGACCGCAAGATAGCCCCTTTGGATCAAATATTTGAAAGTTTTTTGGAATACATGCTCGCGAAAGATACAGTAAGATCTCTGAAGGCTCACTTCACTCTTTCTGCCAATGATAGCAAAAGCAACAAGAAAAATCATGATCACTATTCAGAGGGATCTAAGGGCCAAAAAGGAAAGTTCTCCAACAATGATAGGCCTCTTCAATCTAGTCCTCAGCATAAACAAAAAGATCAAGAAAAGCCAAAGCGCAAGGATTGGAGTACGGATCGAAAGTTCACCCCTCTGGACCAGACACTAGAGAGTGTTCTGGAATACATGATCGCGAAAGATATGATCAGCTGATCCCGCAACAATCATGGGCAGATTCAAAAAAAAAATTTGCAAATTTCATCGGGCAGTGGGACATGACACTGAGAATTATTTTATCCTGAAGAATATCATTCAAGATTGCATCAACAAGAATATCCTTATTGAAGATGAGAAAAATACCAGTCGACCATCCTGAGCAAGTTTTCTAAAAATTGACAATGTCGAGACTATGTCACTTTCATCATTTTGTCATTTTGAAGGGACAATGTAGTCCCAGTTCTTCTATCAATTTGTTATGCATTAATAAATTTGTCAATCTTTCTTATGGCCTGGTGTCATCTTTCATATTCCTCATTTGCAAATGTTTAAATGTCTTCTTATAAGGGGTAACATTTTTCAAAGTGCCTCTCTGATCAACCAAGAAGCTCATCGTCAGTTTTTACCTCATTATCCTCAGAGAATTCTCATCAAATATCAACTACTTATCCTTTCATCCAAACTCTCACTCCCCAGTTATACTGGGGCATTATTTTGAAAATTGGCTTCAAAACTTTCTGTATGCAGGCAGGATCAAATAAATCTCTCATTTTGTATGTATGTGCACCCATTTACATTCATTTGCATTTGCATGCATTCATTCGCATTCATCTGCATTCATCTACTTCAATTTGCATTGAACTTCCCATTCAGGATAAGGGATAGATCCTGAGACCCCGGCAAGTCGTCCAAGTCATCGTCAATTGATGACCCTTCAAAACCCAGTGCTCGTACTGGTAATCTTTTAAAACCCAGTGCTCGTACTGGTAATCTTTTAAAACCCAGTGCTCGTACTGGTAATCTTTTAAAACCCAGCGCTCGTACTGGTAATCTTTTAAAACCCAGTGCTCGTACTGGTAATCTTTTAAAACCCAGTGCTCGTACTGATAACCTTTTAAAACCCAGTGCTCGTACTGGTAACCTTTTAAAACCTAGTGCTTGTACTGGTAACCTTTTAAAACCCAGTCTTCGTACTGGTAATCTTCCAAAATCCAGTGCTCGTACTGGTACTCTTCCAAAATCTGATGCTCGTACTAGTTGAACTAGTCCCAAATGTCATCTTTATACTTATCAACTTTTCTTTCCTTTAAATGTCTTGAATTAGTCTAGAAGATTCGAGTTCTGATTCGAATCTTCTTCCAAATCCAATTCAGAATTGGTCTAGAAAATCCAAGTTCCGACTTAAATTTTCTTACAAATACAATTCGTATAATTTTCTTTCCTCTAGATTCTAGAATTGGTCTAGAAGAGTCGAGTTCCGATTCGAATCTTCTTCCAAATCCAATTCAGAATTGGTCTAGAAAAATTAAAGTTCCGACTTGAATTTTCTTACAAATCCAATTCGTATAATTTTCTTTCCTCTAGATTCTAGAATTGGTCTAGAAGAGTCGAGTTCCGATTCGAATCTTCTTCCAAATCCAATTCAGAATTGGTCTAGAAAATCAAAGTTCCGACTTGAATTTTCTTTCAAATCCAATTCGCCTAGCTTTCCTTTACAAGTTTGAACTTCTACTCAAACTATCCTGCGAGTTGGTCTAGAAGATCCGAGTTCCGACTCGAATTGTCTTTCAAAATCCAATTCATCTAGTTTTCCTTGAAGAATTGAATTTTGATTCGAATCTTCCCTCAAAACCCAGTTTAACACCTGGTCCATCCAAAGCTCACAAGTTGGAATCATTCCTTCTTAAGCTATGATCCTTAGGTTGAATTCCTATGGAATTGATAGTTCGTAGGTCGAACCCCTACGGGACCAATGCCGTTCTTAATAGAACCAATGTCGTTCTTAGGCTGAATCCCTATAGAACCTATGTCATTCTCAGTAAACCAATTCACAATTTCGACCTTCGGGTCAATCAATTTCCAATTATCAATTTCCAAATTTCCAATTTCCAATTTCCAATTTCCAATTTCCAATTTCAAATATCAAATTTCAAAATTCCAATTTCCAAAATTTCACCCTTTTGGTCATCCAATACCAATTTCAATCATTTTCTCCTGCGAGAGACCCTTTTTATAGGAAGAGTTCAAGGGAGCTCGCTCTTTTCGCATGCTATCCAATTCGTTCACTTAGCCCCTTTTCAGGGAGAGTTTGAAGGGACTCGTGTCTTTGTGAACCGTTTGCAAAACAAAATTCCAGATTTCACACAAGGAACCCTTTTTATAGGGAGAGACTCGACGGAGACTTGCTTTCCTTGTGGCCCCATAATTTCAGACTAGGCCATTTCATCATGAAGGACCCTCTTTTCAGGGAGAGTGTGATGAACTCGTTCCTTCATGACCAATTCACTAAACCTCACCAATTTCGGCCCCCTTTCTATAAGAGAAGCCTAATGTTAGGAAGTTTTGACGAAAGCTTAATTTCTCTTCGAAAGTTCGTTTTGCAAGCACCTCCTCTTCAGGGAAGAGAGGAGTAATTCCCAATTCTAATTTCTGAATCTTCTCCTTTGGGGAAAGGAGAAGAGAATTTTTGTCATGGATGTATTGCGTTGTGCTTCAAATGCTCGCTTTCACAAAAGAATTTTAAGAAAATTTTGTCAATTTGTCATTAAATATTTGTTGATTTCAAAAATCTTTATTGCACAAAATTATTACCTCAGAATACCCTCAGTATTACTTCCGAAAGGACAAAGCTTTCATGAAAAAGGATTCAAAGTTCAAAATCTTTCTATTGGCCAACCAAAAGGATGAAGAATAAATCCGCGATATGGCCAGTAAAGAAAACTCAATGTTGTTGCAAAGCCATAAGTGATTGATATTGATCGCAGTCAATGGCACATTTTTAAAGACCTTTCTGGAAAAATAAAGCAGTCGAAATATCCTGGGTGATACAGAAAAATCCACTCAATCACCTAAGCTGCAATTAAATATCTGCAAAAGGGATCTCTCAATTGTCGTCAAGATGAAGGCGAATTAAGCGAGTCGACCCCCGGGGCCAAAGAAGATTTGGATCATCTCCAAGATGACGAAGTTTGTGACGGATCCTTCCAGGGAAAGTTCAGATCACCGTCGAGATGAAGGCGAGTGTGATGAGCCTACCGACAAACCCTAAAAGGTATTTAATTTCTGCTATCATCAAGAGATTTCCTACCAAAGAGCCAATAACTATCAAGATAATCCCTGAGAGAAAAGAAGGATCAGAACATCTCTGAGATGAACGAGTTTGTGACGTACCCTTTCAAAAAAAAAAAGCGAGAGACAAGTCAGGACATCTCCAAAATGAAGGATGATGTAATTCCCGAAAAATCCAAGAGAGCTCCAATCTGCTAAAAAGAGAGTGCAGAAAGATCATCATGAGAAAAGAATCCCAGGATATCAGACTGCCAAATCTATCAAGAATTTTCTTTAATTTTGTGAAATTTTTTTATCAATATTCTTTCATCAATAGCTCTTGTAATATCAAGAATATTTTCTTTCCCGTCCATATCAAGGAAATTGATAGCTTCCTTGAAAGAAAGCCAATCGCAAGCAATTTGAATTCGAATCTTGATTCTACGGAGTTAAGCTCAGTCGGAGGTAATACTTCAGGTAGAAAAGAGGGAATACTTTCAAAACAATGTGCATCACTTTCAATTATTTTGAATCAACAATAATTTTCCACATTTTGACAATATTTTCTAGCTATCCTGGCGTGAGGCGAGAGCTTGAGGTTCATCCTTGGCGCATCCTGACATCAGTTATTATCCCTTTTAGGACTTGATTACGGGAGTTTTCAAGATTCCTTCCCTTCTTTGGTATAATCTGAGCGCACGGGCTCTCAGATTCGCACACTTCCCTGTGTCCCCACTGTCCCACCATAGACAGTCCAATTTCGGCTTGAGGTTAAGCCACCAATTCCAGCAATAGGCAATTTCAAAAGTTAATTAGTCTCAGCAATGAGGCGCACAAAATCAATCCCTTTTCAAACTTTAGGGACCCCATTTTCCTTCCTTTTGCAAAACCCCTATCGGATTCATTGTGCGGAAATTCGAAGGTTCCATCACAGTCTCTTCTTTCGAGGATTCTGTTCATTTTCTGCCCAATCAGGTTAAGGGTATAAACCTGGGCCTCCTTTGATGAGGTATTTCATTTTCTGCCCAATCAGGTTAAGGGTATAAACCTGAGCCTCCTTTGATGAGGTATTCCATTTTCCGCCCAATCAGGTTAAGAGTATAAACCTGAGCCTCCTTTGATGAGGTATTCCATTTTCTGCCCGATCAGGTTAAGGGTATAAACCTGAGCCTCCTTTGATGAGGTATTCCATTTTCCGCCCAATCAGGTCAAGGGTACAAACCTGAACCTCCTTTAATGAGGTATTCCATTTTCAACCCGGTCAGGTTAAGGGTTAAGCCTGAGCTTCGTTCCATACGAGGTATTTCCCGTCCCATCCAGGTTAAGGGCAAAACCTGAATCTTACTTCCTTTTGAAGTAAAATTTTCTCCTTATTCTCCATTTCATATCTACCATCATCATTTGAATTAATTCTTTCATACCCAGTCAGACTTATCTAACTGGGGCATTTTTATGGTTCAAATTTGGTATGTTTTCTTTGCCACTAAGCTCGGCTTTCAACCGGCTTAGTAGCAAAGAGGGGCATCTGTAAACACCCCAAATTTTCACCCTCATCCAGTGTTTGTCCATTTCATATGTAATTGCATATCACTGCATACATTTTGCATATCATTTCATCGCATTGCATAGCACTGCATGTCATCCCATCTCATTTTCGAGATCCAACACTCCTGTTTTTAAAATATTCAATCCAGATTCGGGTTTTTAAAACTTTTCTTTCAAAAACAATTTTAAAACCTGGGTTTTTAATCAACATTTTGTCATTTTCCAACCCCCGGGACCTTATATTTTGAAATACTTTCTTAGAAAACAATCTGGATTCATTTCAAACTCAATTTCAATTGATTTTAATTCTCAGATGAGGCCTATTTAGGTGGTGTCGCTTCTGGATTCCTTCACTTATCAAAAATCTTAGAGTCCTAATTGGATCAGGACTCTTTTCCAGAGTCTTAGTCGGATCAAAACTCTACTTTTCACTACCTTTTTACCTGTCTTTGAAGAAAACCTTTTAAAATCTTCTGTTTTGGCCAAAATCTCAGAGTCCTGGTTGGATCAGGACTCTTCTTCAAGAGTCCAGTCGGATCAGGACTCTTCTTCAGAGTTTCAATTGGATTGGGACTCTAATCTTTTACAGCTATTTTTATCTATTTCAATCAAATCTTTCAAAATCTTTCAAAAAGAGTCAGAAACTCAGAGTTTTAGTCAAAACAGGACTCTGTTCAGAGAGTCCTAGTTGGATCAGGACTCTGATCCTGATTTCAATTTTGAGAGAATCTTTCAGAAATCTTTCAATCTACCAAAACTATTACACTTTTATCAAAGAATTTCAAAATTCTGAGGTTTTATCTCAAAGTCCTGATCAAATTAGGACACTACCCCAGAGTCCTGATCGAAGCAGGACTCTGTCCAAAATTGGTTTTCATAATTCATTTTCACTGATTTTCAAAAGCTTTGCTTTAATTTCATCATTTGCTTATCAGAAAGCCAAAATTCTTAGAGTTCTGATTGAATCAGGACTCTTTCTCAGAGTCCTAATCAGATCAGGACTCTGAACCAAAACTTCAATTTCATCTTGTTTTTAACTGTTTTTTAAAATCCTCCCATTTGTTTTCTCAGAAAATCCAAAAATCTGAGAGTCCTAGTTCAATCAAGACTCTGTCCTCAGAGTCTCAGTTGAATCAGAACTCTGTCTTATTTCAATATTTGTTATTGTTTTCACTGCTTTCACAAGTTCTTTCATTTGTTTTTCAGAAAAATACCAAAAAAATCTAGAGTTTCAGTCCGATCAGGACTCTGTTTCGGAGTCCTAGTCCAGTCAGGAGTCTGTTTTGAAGTTTGTTTTTATTTCATTTTCATTTATTTCCATTTGTTTTCGAAAGTTAGGTCATTTTGTAGAGTCCAGTTAATTCAAGACTCTATTTCAGAGTTCTGATTGAGTTAGGAGTCTAACCCTGACAGTATTTTCTGACTTATTTCATCATTTTCGATTAAATCTTTTCAAAAACTCCTTCATTTGGCTTTTAAAAACCAAAATCAAAGAGTCCTATAAATCCAGGACTCTAGCCCAGAGTTCCAGTTTGCTTAGAACTCTATTTTCAAAACTTTGAATTTCAACTGTTGATTTTAACCTTTTTTTTTAAAGCCATTTTTAGTATTTATTTCAAGTTTTTCAAAACTTCGATGTGGGGCCCACCTTGTTGGTGCCGTATCTAGAGGAGTTCTGACTCAGTCAAGACTCTATGTCATTTCAAAACTTTTGATTTCAAGACTACTTTTGAATCTCTTTTGAAAATCCTCTCATTTTCAAGTTTTAAGATAGTTTTTGAAAATTCAAGAGGGGCCCACTCGGGGTGGCGCCACATTTGAAGAAGTCAAGGTTAGACTAGGGTTAGTCATTGTCCTAGTTAGGTTAGGGGTTTAGAGGAGTCAAAAGCAATTTTAAAAATCAATTTTATTTAACTTTTAAACCATTGGTTTTTAAAGGTTTTAAATTCAGGTTTTAAAAACCAAATGTGGGTCCATACTAGGTGGTGCCACATTTGGACTTTCTAGGGTTTAATTAGGTGTTAATTAGGTTTAGTTAGAGTTCATTTAGGGTTAGGAAACCACAAAAAATCATTGCCTTTAGTGGATTTATTAGAAAGAGTCCTAAAAAATGAAAAACCTCTTAATTAACCCTAATTAATTAACTTTTTGAAAAACTATAAAAAGGGACCTAAGGGGGGGCAAAAGGGGGGCTCCTTTTCTCTCAAATTTTCATGGCCTCTCTCTCCTCTCCAGCACCTTCACCTTCCTCCATTGCAGCTGCAGCCTCTAGGTGAGTTTATTTAATATTATTTTATTATTATTTTATTAGTTTTTATTATTTTTCAATAGATTTCACCATGGAAACTCTTGTGTTCATGGATTTAACCATGGATTTCATCCAAGAACCCCAAAATCGACCCAAGAAGATGATCTAACTCAGTTTGAGGGTGATTTCAAGGATTTTAATCCATTAGAATCGATGAGAGGTACGTTTTTCATATTCTTAACCGACAAAACGTGAGATTTACCCGTTAAATGGGTTAAATCCATGATTTCAAAGGTGAAAGCAAATTCCAGCCATTGATTCCCTGTATTTTATTTATTTATTTGTTTATCCATGTTTATTACATGTTTTCCAGCATATAAATAATTTTTATTTACTGTTTATGGTTTATTTTATTGTTTTTCATTAGTTAATGCATGATTTCTTAAGTTTCTTACATTTCTGTGTGTTTTTTAGTTTAGAACAGTAAAAAGCATGCTGTTTCTGATTGAAATATTCGTTGTTTATTTCTGAATTTTTTATATGTGATGCATGCATATGTGATTGATCTACGGTAAAAAAATCAAAGTTTTTGGACTTCGGGAACCCTGTTAGAAAAATCAGACATCAAATCGGGTTTTTAAATCTTTAAAATCGAAGTTAAAATCAAGAGGGTAACTTGCTGTGATGATATTTTTCTCATCTTATATCCGATTTTAGATCTGTAAAGTGCCATGGATTCATATTGATTAGATATAGCTACTGTGAAATTTTCAGAATTTTTGATTACTGTTTAGTATTTTTCCTCTGTCAGAAACTCTGATTTTCAATTTAAAACTCGTTAGGGTTTACCAAAACCCTAATCAGACTTGTATTGTTTATAAATCCCAAACTACAGATCCGATTCATGATCTATAAAACGTGAGTATTGTTATTTTTTTGTCAACTATTCAATGTTAAAAGCGTAGATATGTTTAATGAGTATTACTATTTATCCCGGAATTTTCAATTGAAAGTATCAGTTTGGACCAAGGTTAAAATCAATATATTCAAGTCCGGATTGTCGGATGGGTATCTCCCTGGTTTTAAAGGCTTTTTCAGATCTGTAAAATGGAAAATTTCTGTTTTCTTGTCTATTTGTTCTCTGTAAAATTTCATAGATTTCCATGGAGGTTTGACCCCTAGTTCGGATCTTGGACTGAGACTGGTTGGTGAACTAGGTTAAAAATAACATATTTTTAGGGTTTGATGCTATTTTCGGATTAAATTAATGCCAAAAAATTATTTTTATAATTCCAATCCAATATTAGGGTTATAATAAGTGCAGGTACCAAATTTGATGAATTTTGGAATCTGATTGATGGCTGAATTAAGCAAGTTGCAAAACAGGGTCCCTGAAAGATGCAAAAACACTGCAAAAATCACATAATTTGTGATATTCTTGGATTTTCGTTCATAAGCATATATTTTTAGGGTTTAATCATATTCATAATCATATTAGGATGCTTCAGGTTTAATTTGATGCTCATTTGATTCCATTTAGTGCATAAAACCTAAATTTTTACCAAAATTTATTTTAGAAAACCCTGATTTCAAGGCCATAGTCTTGCTATCAGGGGTAATTTGGTCATTTGACCTAAATTTCGAAATCCCTAACCTTAGTTTTCATGTGTTTAAGTATGTCATATCATATTTTAGCCTAGTTTATTTGCATTTGAATTTTAAAACTTGCATTTTACCAAATATCTTTCTAAAAACCCTGATTTCAAGGCCATAGTCTTGCTATTAGGGGTATTTTGGTCATTTTGACCCCAATTTCGAAATTTCATATCTTATCTTCCTTATTTATTCAATTTTATTTCATATTTTATCATTTTGATTTAAGGAAATCATGAAAAAGGCTTATATCTAGCAAAATCCAGTAATTTCTAGATATTACTGGATAAATCTAGAAAAACCAACATATTTTCACTAACAAGTTTTCTAGTTTTGCAGGTACATTGAAGATTTTAATTTCATGTATTTAAATTTCAATAGTGATGTAAATTAAATGTAATCTTTGGAATAAGAATTTAAATTCCTGCTTAGCTTAGGCAACATTGCATATAGTTTATTTTTTTAAATAATGTTAATGTGTGATGGATGATGATTCATGCATATTCAAACTCACTATGGTCTACACGAATGGCACATACACTAGCTTTTATGAAGTTTATAAACTTGGTGGAATTCGTATTTATGGCCATAGTCAGAATATGAAGGATATCTAGATTTATGATCTTCACATTAGCCACATTCAGCCTACACTCTTAGGCTAACTTCAAAATGCACTGCATTTCTCAAAAATACAAAAAGATTTTCCCAATTCCTCAAAATCATATTCATTCATTTCATGAATTTTCCAATTCCAATTCCAATTCAAATTCCAAGTCAAAGGAATCAAATTCTTCAAAATTTCCTAAGTCTTATTCAAAATTGATTTTCTCAAAATATGGATTTGCCAATGATATTTCAAGTATTTCCCAAGTTCCAAATTCGATTTTCTAAGTTAGATTTTCAATTTCAAAGTTTGAATTCAAAGAAATCGAGTTTTTTCAAAGTTATTTCACATTTCTCAAAATCGATTTTCACAAAATCCTTATATTTCTTCAGAAATCGATTTTCACTTTCTCAAATACAGCATCTCAAAAATAATTCACAATTTTCAAAGAGTTTATTTTCCAAGAATCTTCCAAATATTTTCCAATCTTTGAAGCAAACATCATGTTTTCAAAATGTGCATTTTCAGAAATACATAGCACATGCCTGATTCTATGTGCATTTAGAAATTAAAGTATGATTTAGACAAGTTGAATAGAGCAGAGCAGTAGATTGATCCTTGGTTCGATTACCCCTATTAAAGGTGGCAGGAACGGTTGAACCTCGTACCGACATGCGAGTCCCATTCTTCAGAATTTTCCCGCATTTTAAAAACGGAGGCGAGTTATTTTCAAAATCTTTTTCAAAGGTCAGTTTGACTCGCAAAAAGTTAAAAATTTTGCGATGATAACAGGCTGGTGGCAGGATTGGAACTGCATAGTGCCTTTTGTAGAAAATTCTGCAAACTGCTGTGGAGGCCCTACATGTTGTGAGGTGCCAATATGATAAAGGGAATCACCATGGGGATTTGAATGGGGCTGAGTGTATATGTACAGTGAGATGATGAAGGTGTAGTATAGGGGATGCATCATTTGTTGTAGAGACTGTGATAGCTCACAGAAATGATGGGTGTGGTAGTTGAAGTAGGCATCACAGCAGGTGTGCCACAGTGGAAACACTTATGCAAGGTTCATGATGAATATGCAACGGGATACCAAGGTGTTGCTGGAGATTTAAAAATTCAATACAGTGGCAGGTGGCTGTGCTGGAGCATATTTGATAAATAGAACATACGCTAGAACAAAAATGTTGAAACTGCTATTATGTACTTGATGAAAAAGAAATTAAGAAAGCGTTTAAAAAACAGAAAACAATCACTGTGAAGGGCAGCGATTAATGAGAGCAAGAGGCATTTTAGAATCACTACTTCATAATAAACAAAGACATGGTAAAAAATTCAAATGTAAGAAACAATTAATTGTAAAACAATAATTATGACACCCTACCTAACACCGCCATTTCTAATCATGCCCTAACTTTGTTAATGATATACTGATATATACTGACTGCTAGTGTATATTTGCTGCTAATCGTAACTTTCATCGATTGCCTTAACCCTAACCCACTGCTGCAGACATCATGCCATGTTGCCTTGATACTACCAAAACCAGCATTCTGTGTTAACACAAGATACACTGACAAAGGCTAACACCTACATTATAATACATACCCATAATCTAACACACTGCCAATATACCTATTCGACAATGTTTAATGTCCAGCTTTCAAATACAATGGATACATTACATCCTATTCATACTGAAGATACAATTTGATTGCTACTCGTATTTACAAAAAAAAGAACTGTCACCATACCATCGATATATAAGTATTTTACACAAGCCGACTCTACCTCACACGACGCTAACACATCCTGCTGGAACAACTTCATTAATGCTAACACTTACTAACTATATACTGATTGTCATATTCTGCACTAGCATTTGATAACCAATGCTAACCCACTTGATGTTCTTCTATAGTAACCAAATTCCACCTCCAGGCTTGGAGATGACATGATAGAACTCATATGTAACCATGTCCAATGATAACTGGTTGTGAAGCGACTAGTATGTATGCAGTGGTGATGGGGGATAGGTGGCTACAGCAGGGGATGATAGGGAAGTTAATGGCAGAGGATGATAACGTAATGTTGTACCGAACTAGCAGAAATGGGAATGACTAGTGTTGGTTAAAATGTGTATTTGCAGCAGAAACTGTAATGAAATATGTACAGGGACCAATATGCCTTGGGGGCATCACATAGATGGTTTAATGATTGTAAGTCCACCTAGTACTCTAATTACTAAGTAAATTTATCATCTAAACAATGGGATCAACTGATAACAAAAGAACTAATTAAATTTCATTATGAAATAACTAAGTACTTCAACTACGAAATAGCTAACAACCAGCTAATTACTTAACTATCTAGCTAACAACTTAATTAATGGTTAACAGTTTACTTAATTAACAACTAACAATATCTAATTAACTAATCAGTAAAAGTTACATTGAAACTCAATAGAAATCATAATGCAAATCAGTTTAATAATCAGTAAAAAGAAAATCCTGTTAAACTCAGAAATAACAACAAGCCTAGTTAATGAAACTTAGTCAGCGATGCTCAACAACAGCTAAAGAACCTACCTGACGAGCTGGTCCCTGCTTAATCTCAAATGACTGGTTGCAGGGGTTGTGAAATCAACTAAACTTTCAGATGCAAGCAGTGCTGGAGCCACTTGCTATGAATCAAGTGGGATTTGTTCTGGTCAATGATGAAGCTTGCTGGGCTCGACCATCTGAATTATGTCCAAGCTCTGCTTCACTGCGGTGTGAAGGGAGGGAAGGTGGTGTTTATGCATAGGCAGCGAGCCGTTGACAGTATGATATGTGATGGGCGCGGTAATCAAATTCACAAATCCTGATACATACAATTCATGAAAAGCATCAAATGTTGGGCAAGTGAATGGATACAGATGCAACGTGGGTGTGCTTATGTACAGATGATGAACAGTATAAATTGCAGGAAAGTATTCTAACAATCAAATACATGATGTGGGCTAAATGACAGGAGGATGATTATTGATAAAGTATATATCAACTTTTTGCAGTTCATAAAAGAAATAAATAAGACATTTTCTGAGTTTAAAGGAACGAAACCAGGACACTGTTACAGAAGAGCAAATGGCCAATGTTTGCTTGAGATGGAAAATACTCGCGAGAATGCAGGAATCCAATTCTCAAGGTCGAAATTGAATATGCTCCAGACTGACGCTATACATTTTGGGATCACTCTTATTCAAGAGAACGAACTCATAGTGACCAAACCCAGTAGTTTGAAAAATTCAGATATCTTGCCCACATCTGATGGTTTAGATGATCCGTTCTAAATCTCCATCCATATTTATTAACCAATGCTGAACCAACTTTGAGTCCATCTCAAATTGATATACCGACACTTAGGTAGAGAGTAACTTCAACAGCTTCAAGCACGGATCACCCAGCAGCCATAGTTTAGACATTCATCCAGCACAACCAAACCATGAATATCAATCGACAAGTGAAAAGCAGAGCACTCAATAGACAGAAGAATATCACTTCCTAAAACAATGCCTTCATCAATCTTGGTTTTCTCAGAAACCCATTTTGCGAACCATCTATTATAAAATAATGTAAAATATTCAAGCCATCAACAGAAAATGTAAGCCCCAGATCACAAACCAAGCTTAGAAAGGAACCAGAAGAGATCATATGTATCACTCAGTCTCTTAAGAAGTAGTAGATTATGCTGAAAATATGTTGTATGTGACATTGCAAGTTAATTACCTATTCCCAAACATGTGGCGAGCTGGTAGGCAGAGGAAGTTGGAAGCTCATCATCTACGCACGATACCTTCTGCAAAGTGCCTTCCCTAATGACAACTGACTGGCCTTGATAGCAGTGGATCAATGGATTTTAGTATAGGACTCTTGGTGAGTTACTAATATCATAACTGTCAACTAGCAGGATCATTATTATCATCACCATATTCTTCTCTTCGTTTCTTTCCAAGCAGTAACAACATCTTCACTTTGAATTAATATTGGAACAAACGAATAGCAACAGGAGATAACAAAAAAGAAATAAAACAGACCACCTAAAGAAGAGATGCAGGGGAACAATGAATGCTATCCAAACAAAAACTTATGATGATCGGATATCAACAAAGATGCCTATAACGTAACTTATGATGATCGGATGTATCCGATATATATACACGATGTGTCCAAAGATATCCAAATGAAAGGGAAATCTAGCAAAAAAAAAAGGTGAACTAATGATGTTTAAAAAGAAAGAATGGACAGGATGCCAAATACACCCATAATGAAGACATCGGCTAAACTACTCAGCTAAAAAAAAAAAAAAAAAAATGCAACCATGAATGGAAGTGATCAGAACGAACCCATACACCCACGCCATGTTACAGAAATTAAAGAGGGGAATAATAAAAAAAAGGAAGCAATAAAATGAGAAAAACAGAAAAGAAAGAGAAAAAAAAAAAGAACAGAAAATGCAAACAGAAAGTCGTGAGAATAAAACAGGAAAATCAAGTTTGGAACAGATATTTCATCGAAAAACTGAGGAAACTTGATAAACACAGAAAGAATTTATTGGAATAAACATTCCATTGATTGTAGCAAATGGAGGATTCGACCCTGCTGTATGCAGGACGATCTTGTCATTAGTGCTCTTATAAGAAAATGGAAAAAACGAAATGAAGAAGAACAATGGAAATCAAGATGAAGGAACACCGAAAATAAAGGGGAAACGATGTTTTTTAAAGAAAAAGGTGGAAAAGAGAGAAAAATGGTTACTTACCTGTAATGGGTTATGAGATTGAACGATTGTTTTTTAGCTGTCATTTCACAGAAATCAGGTAATCGAAGAAGAGGAGGTGATGTCTTTTGATCAATGCTTGCTAGACGATGGATTTTCAGTCGATCAAAGGGAAAAACACAGGGAAAAAGAGGAAACAGGGGAAAGAGGAGGAAGGAAAGGAGCGGGGAAAACTTCAAGGGAGAAGCGTCGAGGATTTAACATGGAGGGGTGAAGCGCGGATGGGTTGAGGAGAGACCCGCGTGATCTTTTTTAAAGGGGAAAAGGGGAAGATTCGAGAGGGTGGTCGGTTAGAGATCGACAGGAGAGGTAGGAGAAGGCGGGTGGTTCCGCGATGGGTGGTTCGGAGGGGTGCGATGGGGAAGAGGGTTTCAGTGGATGGCTCGTGAAGGGAAGCCGAGAGGGGAAAAGAGAAAGAAAAGGGTTTGGAAGAGGGTTTTTCCAGAGAGGTTTTGTGAAGGCTGAGAGAAAGCGACCCTATCAAAAGAAAAAAACCGAATTAGGGTTTTTATTTTCAAGCATGTCTTTCTACTTTATGAAATTTCCAAAACGAGGTTCTTTTTATAAGATTTTTTTCAAAAAAAAAAGATAGACTTAAATAAAAGATGATTTTCAAAAGGTGGTTCTAAAAGCTTATTATTATATATATATTTTTTGTATTTTCTTTGTGTTTTTCTGATTTTTGTATTTTTGACAAAAAGACTTTAAAACTAGGGAAAATGAGAGATTAAAGACTATTTTTGGAATTTTTTTTTTTTAATATTTACAAAAGAGGGGTTTTCTGAGAATTTTAACGTTGTTCTTTTGAAAATTCTTCAGAAAATGGGTTAGAAATGAAAGATTGGGTCTGGTTTCCAACAAATCTGAGAAATGAATGGAAATTTTATCAAAAATTTGACCTGATTATTTAAAAGATGGACCCAGGGGCAAAGAAGGAATTTTTGGATTTTTGGAAAATTTGGGGTGTTCACAATGGTCTTATTATAAAACATGATTATATAGCTTTATGAGTTTCATTTAACCAAAAATTGGTTATGTAGGGGGGATTACTGGAATTTATGGGGGCACTATCTCTAATTAGTGGTGAATTAAATTTAATCTTATGAAACACCTATAAATGAAGACCATGGTTATGGCAGCTCATATGATAGAGCATTTTGTGCTCAGTAAGAGGATTGTGGAGAGCCCCACGGTTAGAGATTGACTTAAATAGCTCAATTGAGAGAACATGTGTCACTACAAGAAAATATGTTATTAGCGACGGAATTATTTCATCGCTAGTTAGCGACGGTTTACCGAGCGAAACACATCCGTCGCTATAATCGCTGAAATTTACGAAAATAGTGATGAACTATATCCCGTCGCAAAATCCGTCGCTAATTAGAGGTGGATTTTGCGACAGAATACTTGGTCGTAACGGACGCAGCGTTTGGCGACGGTGTTTGCGACAGACAATTTACCGTCGCGACGGACTTGGCGACGGAATATATTCCGTCGCCATTTACTTGTTTTTGATTTACGGCGGCTTAGCGACGGAATTTCTCCGTCGCTAATCCGTCTCTAAGTGTCGCATAACCCTATCCCAGCCCTCTTTTCCTTTTCTTCTTTTGCTGTTGTCGCTCCCGCCAGCCGTTCGTCGTTCCTGGTTTGTCGTCCCCCGCGAGACGTCGTTTGTCGATCGTCGTTTGTTGATCGCTGCCGCCCGAAGATAGGTTCGCCAGCCGTCTCCACCGTTCGTCGTTTCCGGCAGTGCGTTTAACCCCCTGCCTTTCCGGCAGGGGGTTAACCCCATGCCGGAACAGGCAGAGGGTTAACCCCTTGCGTTTCCGGCAGGGGGTCGACCCCCCCTGCCTTTCCGACAGGTCGACCCCGGCAGGGGGTTAACCCCATGCCGGAACAGGCAGGGGGTTAACCCCTTGCGTTTCCGGCAGGGGGTCGACTCCACATGCCGGAAAGGCAGGGGTTAAACCCCTGCGTTTCCGGCATGGGGTGTAACGCCCCAAAATCGTGGACTTGAAACCTTTTACGAAAAAGGTTGAAAGCTTTGAAATCAATCATTTATCAGAGTTTAAAACAGAAGTTCAGCGGAAGATCAGGTTCAAAAAACAAGTCCCTAGACCTTGGGCGCATTACAACCAAAAGCAGATTTACCCTTACAAACCGATTTGCAATTCAAATATATATTTTATTGAAATGAAAAGAAGAACCACATTTTTGGTAATACAGTTTTAGAAATCCAGAGTTCTAATAAAAAGAGATGCTTTCAAAGAAACCTTATACCACAGCTATCAAAAGAGTCCCCAGGAGCGCAATGATGATGCATGAAATGCACATCATGTAAACAAGTTTTTCATGCATTTTGTATCAAGTTTAAAGGTTCTAAACCCATATTTAGATGTGTTTTGATAGTAAGGGGCTATGGTTCGAATTTCAGAAAAATTGGAGTTAAAATGAGAGAGTTATGGCTATTTCAGTGTTTGGGCACGGATTTCGAGGTGGATCGGATCCATATCCGACCCATTTAGGTTAATTGGACCTTGGATCAACTCTTAGGAATCCCAAAACCCAACCCACACGCCTATCCATATCCATTTCCAAAAGTTTTTCTAAAAACCCCCCAGAAAGTGGCGCCTAGCAAATTTTATTTTTTTAACCTTCTTTCTGAAAAATGTCAAAACTATAAATAGTTTTTTTTAAAGAACCCTAGGCGTCTTTGGCTGTGTTTGGACGCCCCTTGCAGTGAATCTACTCCAGCAACTCCTTCCTCTCCATCTTTCCCAACGTTTTGGCCATTGAAGACCGATCTATGCTTGATTTTCAAGCATATTTTTGATCCCTCTTTTGTTCCTTTCCATTTCTTTCTTGTTCCTTGCTGTAGTTTCACCATTTTGCTGTATTTTTGCAGGTGTAGCAGAGGTGGAGACCATTAACCTTGTGCGGGAGTGCGAAACACACCACCAAGGTGAGCCGGCCCTACCTCCATCCGGCTTTCTACATCCTCCGATCGAGAATCGGATCACATTCCATCGTCGGTGGATCTCCAACGTGTAGCAGCTGCAAAGGCGTAGTTTTTTTTGGTGAAGTCCAGCATCCTCGAACTGTTTAGGACGTCCTACTCCAGCCACGGTCCGCTCTTCTTCATCCCCCCGGTCGTCGGATCTTCCAAAAGGTAGGTCTTCTTCTTCCTTCTCTTCTAGCTAAAACCGAAAGTGAGTGTTGCTTTTCTTTTATTATTTTCGGTGTGTTTCTTGTTTTTATTTTTGGTTCATCCTTAGAATAGCATTCGTGCATAGACCAGCACGTTAGATATAGGTTTTGTTTTATTGTTTTCATGTTTGATTAGCGATTCTCATTGTTTTTCAAGACAAACGTGTAAATCGGCTAGAGTTTTCCTAGCCGATTTGAGTTTTTGTTTCAACGTGTCTCATTGTGGAGTTTTTACAGAAAATCCAATAAAAATTTTCCAATTTGAGTCATTTTAATCGTTGGTTGTGTGTTATGATTTTGTGTTCAATTAAAAACAAAATCCAAAAATCGGCTAGACTTGTTCTAGCAGATTTTTGATTTTTACAAAAATATTTTTCTTTTTTTTGATTTTTTTGTTGTTCAGCATGTGTATTGTGTTGTTTTGCTGAAAGTCCCATTAGAAAAGTGAATTTTAGTTCATTTTATTTGTGGGTTGTGCTTGTGTCTTGTTTTGATTTTAGTTTTTGAAAGAAAAAAAAAAAATCGGCTAGAGATATTCTATCCGATCTTTGTATTTTTGTTAAATGTATGTGTTGATGTTGGTAAACCGTGTAGTTGCTGTGTGTTTTGGGTGTTAACAGCAGTAGATAGTCGTGTTAGGTCATTTCATTCGTTTAGGCTAGTTCTAAATAATCGTTTTTAGTATTTTTTGTTTTTGTGTTTTGAGTCTATTGAAGAAAATTACAAAAAAAAAATCAAGTTTTCTTTTCTTCATGTTTTTAATTCCAGCATAGTACTATTTTTGTTAGCATTTGTGTAATTAGGAGTCCTTTTTATTATTTTCTAATTGAGTTTTATCAAAATAGTGGTTATTTAGTTTTATTGCTTTTTGTTAATTTATATTTATATTTTTTTAATTTTTGTGTGGGTCTTCTTCTTCTCCAAGGTGGGGCGGCAGCCATTAGAGCTCAATTCGAGCTCTAGGCTGTTTTTGGTATTTCTTAATTGCAATTAGGTATCTTTAATTAGGTTGTCTAGGTTCAATGTATTAGGGTTTTATCTCATAGCCGTTTTTAGGGGTCATTCAAGTAGGTTTTGGTAATTAGGGCAGCATTTAAGTTTAGAAAGTCGTGTTTTTCAATTAGTCCTTTTCATTACCTAGGTGAGTCTTAAATTCTTTGGTTATAAAGTCTTAAATTAGGGGTGTCGAATTTTAGGAAGGAGGTCAATTAATGTATTGAAGTTGGGAAAAGCTTTTGGAAAGAGGAAATTCTTCAAAAATCGTGTGAGGTATTTAAAGAAGATTTGAATTTTTGAATGGGCATTAAAGAAGGAGTTACTCCTTAACTTTGGAAAGTGTTTTTGGAATTAAACAAAAATTCCAATCTAGGTTCCACGATTTCCATAGAGCATTAAAGGCAATTCAATTCTATCTTGAAAAGCAAAACTTGGGGATTTCTAGATTGGACTTTTTGTTTTCCAAAGAGGCCTTTAAAAGCAAGTAAGGAAAGTAACTCCCTCATTAAGTGGGACGGTTTTTGAGAATCCAATTTATTTCAAAGTTTGAGCAATTACCATTATTACTTTATTTTCCCAACCTTCTCCATTAAAATCGTGAACTGTGGATTAATTGTAGGTTAATTAAGAGGTTGCTACTTTAATCGACCCAAGTTAAGTGAGGCAAACCCTAGTCTAAACCCACTTGAGTCTAGTCAAGACCACACCTAGGTCGAGTCAACCTTAGTCCACCTATTAAAACCTACCCTAACCGAGTTAACCTAGTTGACTTAGTTAGGTGTGCCTTGTGTCCAAGTCAACTTGAACCCTAGCCCAAGTCAAACCCCTAATTTAAACCTAGACCGAGTCTAAGACCTAGACCTAGCCCTAGTCAAACTTTTGTCCAATCCTATCTAAGCCCTACCTAACACCACTCGAGCCTAGTCCAACCTAACCCAAGCTTGGTCAACCAAGACCAAGACCTAACTCAAGTCAAACCCTAGTCTACATCCCTTTGAGTCTAGTCAAGTCAACCTAGCCTAGCCTAAGTCAAAGTCAAGACAAACCCGAGGTCGATTCAACCTTAACCCAGTCAACCCAACCTAAGTTTAGGTCAACCGAGCCCACCTAAACCAAGCCAATCTTAGTTGACTAAGTCAACCCCAAAACCAAACCCAACTAGTCCGGCCAAACCTAGCCGAGTCCACACTAGTCCGAGTCGAGTCAAACATAGCTCGAGCCTACCCAAGTCAAAACCAAGCTTCGTTGAGTCAACCGAGTGAATCCCAATCCTAACCTTTGTTCTTTAGTGCATTAATTTCATTTGGTATTAGTTATTTTGATTTTTTTATACTAATTAGTTTATTTAGCTAATTTAGTTTTAGTGTAGAAGTGGGTGTGATTTGTGTATTGTGTGTCGTTGAATGTTATAGTTATTTAGTGTTTAACATAGTAATTAGAATCACCCTTCATTGAGTAGTATAGTTGCATTCGCATCATTAGTTAAACATAGCTAGTCATAATTTGCTTATCGTATTTCTTTCATCATATATTTAGCATAGTTGTAATAATCATCTGCATATACACTGTTATACAGTGTCATTTAAATTGCATTAGGTTTGATTTGTCTTTTAGAGTGTTAAAATAGATTCATAAAGTGAATAGTGCACTCAAATAAAAACCAGATTTTTGCCCTGTCGCACCAGCATTGTTTTCTGTGCAGAAATTCTGTGTTTTCCAAACAATTTTCTTCTATTCACTTTATTGACGTGTTATTTGACTGCAGAGCAAATTTCAGCTCATTCAGAGTTGATTTGGTCTGATTTTTAAGCGTTTTGCGAAAACCGCTTTTTCTGGATTTCAAATTACAGGACTTTCGATATCCTGATTTTTCCCAGATTTGAAACGCTTATATCTGGAGTTCCGGATACTGTTTTTCAATTCTGTAAAAACTGTCAGTTTGTTTAATCTGTTAGTTGCAGAACAGAACAAATTTCGGGAAAATTGGACCTCGTTTGCCCTGTCAAACAGTGATTTTCCGATAACCTGTCAGAATGCTATTTTACACTAGTTAGGGGCAGTTTCGTAATTTTCTTAATTTCGGCATTTTAGACCTGTTTTCAGTAATTTCTGCATTTTAGAAGTTGCATAAGCATCATACAGCATTAGTAGAAGTAATTTGATCAATTTTAGAATTAGTTTAGTATTTTATTTAATTTTTGTTTGATAAGTAGCATTTATTTTATTATTTTCGTAAAATTAGAATTAGTTTGAGTTACTGCTTGCATTATTAGAATAGAATACTAACTTTATATTTTTCTGCATCTTTAGGTTGAAAAGCATATTTAGTTTCCAGGGTTATTTTTCAAGTGCGAAGAACGAATAGTGGGCGAAAAGACGAAAATACCCTTGATGTGGAGCTGAAGATTTAATTGCTTTTTCATTTTCCTTTTATTGATTAATTGTAGTTGTATTAACTTTATAGTTGTAAACTGATATTGTTAATTAATAAATCAAATTTTCTAGAAATACCTTAATTAATTTCTGTTCCCTGAGGATTCGACCCGTACTTACCACTTTGTGGAAAGTCGGTTTTTATATTTTTGGTTGACGATTTTCCAAAGTTTTATTGAAAATAATTGTTTTAAAAAGATCATTTCAAAATTATCAACCAAATTTTGGCGCCGTTGCCGGGGAACGGCGAATTAATTACTTTATTTCTTAGAGTTTGATTTATTAATTTGTTTTAGTTAGTTAATTAGTTGTTTTATTTTTAGTTAGTAGGATTAGTAAGTGAATATAGGATTAACATAGTTAGTAAATATAGGATTCACGTTCTGTTCTTTCTAGGATTCACTTGAAATTCATTCTGCAAGGAGCGATTAGACATATGGGTTTTAGAAAAACTTAGTTTGTGATTTCCTGTATTTATCTTTTCAGTACTTTAGAGTAGTCTAATTTGTTATTTCATTTACTTAGTTAGATCATTCTGACATAATTAGTTTAGCATATGTGTTTAGTAATTGTCTATTTTGTGTTATTTATATTTTAGTACCTGTGTTAGTTTATTTTATTTTTTTTTAGAGTTAGGTCGTTCGCTTACATCTGGTCTTAGTACCAGTGTATGCAGGGGCAACGAGGTCTAGGAACCCCATTACACCCATTTGTTGACAACCCAGAGAGAATTTTACATTCTCATCGAAGTTCGGCAACAATGGCTGACATGGATCCTCCACCTCCACCCCCAGTTCATTCACGTCCTCTGCGGGAATACTTCATTCCCACAGACTATGTTCAGGCATCCTGCATTCGGAGACCCGATGTAGGAGCGCCACATTATGAGATTAAGGCCAGCATTATTCAGATGCTTCCATCCTTTTATGGCCTTAGTCATGAGGATCCCTACCGACATTTAGATGAATTCCTCGAAATCTGTTCTACTGTTAAGATACAGAATTTTGATGATGATGCTTTAAGGTTGACTCTATTCCCCTTTTCATTGAAGGACAAAGCGAAGTATTGGCTAAAATCCTTAGATTCTATAGAAATAGAGTCATGGGATCAATTGCAACAGGAGTTTCTTCGGAAATATTTTCCCATTGGTTGTACGAACCAATATCGTAGAGCCATCACTAGCTTTTCAGAGCTAGATGGTGAGCGCTTTCATGAGACCTGGGAGAGAATGAAGGATCTCCTCAGGAAATGTCCGCATCATCAGGTGCCGAAATGGCAACTGGTGCAGAGCTTCTACGATGGATTGTCTGACAAGAATCGTCAGATGATCGACTCTTCATGTGGAGGGACATTCATGCTGAAGAGCGAGGACGAAGCATGGAGGCTATTTGATACATTGGCCGAGAATTCACTCCACCATGCTTCGAGCTCTCATTCGGATAGAGCCACACCCAACATTTAGAAGAAAGCTGGTGTTCTTGAGATTGGTCCATCTACTGCACTACAGTGCAAGGTAGACATGATTGCTCAGAAGCTGGACCAGCTTCTCTCAGGACCATCCAGTACACAGCAGGTGTGTACTCTTTGTGCCAATCTGGCACACGAGATCACTGAGTGCCCTTCAGCAGCTCAGTACCCTGAATTTGTTCAAGAACAAGTTCAGTCAGCTCAGGGTTACGTCAGACCACCGAATAACCCATTTTCATCGACATATAATCCGAGTTGGCGTAACCATCCCAATTTTTCATGGAAGAATCCACAGTCTTCCACGCAGATGCCTACATCCTCTCAGCCAGTTCGGCAACCATCTTTTACTCAGTCATTTCAAAGGCCGAACTATTCTCAGTCTTCTTCTTCTTCAGTCACTCCCTCGATTCAGCAGGAGTCTGCCCCGCAGACATCTTTTGAGGAGAGACTTCTCCAGGCATTCCAAGAGGTGAAAACCTCTAATCAGAACGCCTTTGAGAAGTGTAGCCAGATTTTGAGCTCGCATACGTAGTCCATTGCAAAGTTAGAATCACAAATGGGACAATTAGCTGAGGCTATTAGTAGGAGACCCGAGGGTACATTGCCGAGTCAGGCTGTCATGAACCCGAAGGGCAAGGATCAGATTACTAGAGGCCTGTTTCATACTGATACACAGCAGCAGGTCAAATCGGTTATGGCCCTCAAGAGTGGACGTGAGTATCACGTCGAGAGCAGAGAGCGAGAGAGTAGAGAGAGGATAGAGGAGCCAGAGACCATTGTTTCACCTACGTCGGCTCAACCATCATTATCATCCCCAACTCCATCATCATCTTCATCAGCTTCTTCATCATCATCATCATCATCTTCATCCTCAGAGAAGAAGAAGGATAGGAGTGAGCCTTCTCACAAAGAGGAGGAGCCAGCAGAGTATATTCCCCCACCACCCTATCCCAAAGCATTAGAGTCTCCTGGATATAGAGGGAAGCAAGGTGTGAAGATCCAGGACATGCTTGACATCTTCAAGCATGTGCAGATCAACCTACCTTTGCTCGATGCGATTCAGCAGGTGCCGGCATATGCCAAATTCCTGAAGGAACTATGTACGCAGAAGCGTAAATCTAGAGAGAGAGTTCCTAACAGGGTCCATCTGATTGAGCAGGTGAGTTCAGTACTTCAGCATCAGACACCACCAAAGCTCAAGGACCCTGGAGCCCCTATCATTGCTTGTACTATAGGGAACATCCGGATAGAACGCGCATTGCTCGATCTTGGAGCAAGCATGAACATTCTGCCCGGGTATTTCTTTGATTCTTTCGGGCTAGGAGAGATGAGATCGACTCCGATTACACTTCAACTGGCAGATCGCTCTGTCAAGGTACCGCGAGGTGTCTTGGAGGACGTGCTAGTTAAGGTGGATGACTTTTATTTTCCAGTCGATTTCATTATTCTTGATATGGAAGGAGTAGATAGTCAGCACCAGACTCCGATTATTTTAGGTAGACCATTCTTGGCGACTGCCAATGCGTGCATCAATTGTAGGACCGGAGCCATGGATCTCTCATTCGGCAATAGGAAGGTAAAGCTGAATATTTTCAATGCCGCGATGAGACCAGCGGGAGACGTGGACTGCTTTCATGTAGACATTGCACATGAGTTAGTGGAGGAGCAGCCCGAGTTGTACATTACTGAGGATTCTTTAGATCTGTACCATATAGAGAAGAATAGCAGTGTAGATAGTGTAGATGTGTCTAGAGTGTCGTCAGAGAGACCACCTTGGAGAGATGTCAGGGAGCCTCTTCCACCACTTGCGGAGACCCCCGCCAAATCTTCGATCGAGTCACCTCCGAAACTTGAGTTGAAACCCTTACCGGATTCACTCAAGTATGCTTATCTCGGAGATGATGAGACTCTGCCGGTGATCATCTCGTCCCTGCTCACTGAGGAGCAGGAACAGAGATTGCTGACTATTCTTCGAGAGCACAAGGCAGCGATTGGCTGGGGAGTTGCTGATCTGAAGGGGATTGATCCTTCATTCTGTATGCATAGAATCCATTGTGATGAGGAAGTCAAGCCATTTAGGGATATGCAGAGAAGGCTAAATCCCAACATGAAGGAAGTGGTAAAGAAAGAGGTAGTGAAGTGGTTGGATGCCGGAATCATTTACCCTATTTTTGATAGCCAGTGGGTCAGTCCGATTCAGGTTGTGCCGAAGAAGTCAGGACTCACTGTTGTTGAGAACGAGAAGGGTGAGAGAATTCCGATGAGGACCACTACAGGATGGCGAGTCTGCATCGATTATAGGAAGCTGAATGTGGCAACTAGGAAAGATCATTTCTCATTGCCATTCATTGATCAGATCTTAGAGAGACTCGCAGGGCAGAGCTACTACTGCTTTCTAGATGGATATTCAGGATACAATCAGGTAGCTGTCCATCCTTACGACCAGGAGAAGACCACGTTTACATGTCCTTATGGCACCTTCGCGTTTAGACGTATGCCGTTTGGGCTCTACAATGCCCCGACTACTTTTCAGAGGTGTATGCTTGCTATCTTCTCGGACATGATTGATGATGTAATGGAAGTTTTTATGGACGACTTTTCTGTGTATGGCTCTTCTTTTGAAGATTGCCTCCAAAAACTTGCTTGAGTACTGAGTAGGTGTGTGGAGACCAATCTCGTTCTTAGTTGGGAAAAGAGCCATTTTATGGTCCAGGAGGGGATTGTGCTAGGACACATTGTGTCCAAGCGTGGTATTGAGGTTGACAGAGCGAAGGTGGAATCCATTGCCCGTTTGACTCCACCCACCTCTGTGAGGCAGATTCGATCATTTTTAGGGCATGCGGGATTTTACAGGCGGTTCATAAAAGATTTCAGCAAAATCTCTCGACCGCTTTGCACTTTATTGGAGAAAGATCAGCCCTTTGTTTTCGGTGAGGATTGTATGAAGGCCTTTGAGATTCTCAAAGAGGCCTTGATTACTGCACCTATTTTGAGACCTCCAGATTGGACTCTCCCATTTGAGATTATGTGCGATGCATCTGATTACGCTATGGGGGCTATTTTAGGACAACGCGTTGATAGCAAGCCCTATGTGATCTACTATGCGAGTAGAACTCAGTCTGATGCCCAGATGAATTATACTACGACAGAGAAGGAACTACTTGCAGTAGTTTTCGCATTGGACAAATTTAGGCCCTATTTACTCGGTTCGAAGGTGGTTGTCTATTCTGACCATTCTGCATTGAAATATTTATTGAATAAGAAAGACACCAAACCGAGATTGATTCGTTGGGTTCTAATACTACAAGAGTTTGATCTCGAGATTCGAGATAAGAAGGGAAGCGAGAATGTAGTAGCAGACCATCTTTCCAGACTGATCGTAGAGACCATGCAGGATCAGAGGCCGATCAGTGATTCTTTCCCCAACGAGCAGATCATGTCAGTCAGTACACCGCAGTTACCCTGGTTTGCAGATATTGTGAACTATTTGGTTTCGAGGCAAATACCTGAGCATTGGAACAAGAATGAGCGTGAGAGATTCCTATCTCAGGTGAGGCACTATTATTGGGATGAACCAGAGTTGTTCAAATACTGTGCAGACCAGATCATTAGGAGATGTGTTCCGGAGGAAGAATACCAGTCCATTCTGAATTTTTCCCATTCATTAGCCTGTGGAGGGCATTTTAGTAGTAGGAAGACGGCTGCAAAGGTTTTGCAGTCAGGATTTTATTGGCCCACACTCCACAGGGATGCTCATGAGTTTTGTAGGCGATGCCAGCAGATTGGGAACATGTCCAAGAGGGACATGATGCCCTTGCTTCCGATTTTGATAGTCGAGATTTTTGATGTTTGGGGCATTGATTTCATGGGACCATTTCCGCCCTCATTCGGAAATTCATACATTCTGGTGGCGGTTGATTATGTGTCCAAGTGGGTCGAGGCTGTGGCAACCAAGACCAATGATCACAGAGTAGTCCTTAAGTTCATTAAGCACAACATTTTCAGTCATTTTGGGGTGCCACGTGCGATGATTAGCGATGGTGGCAAGCATTTTAGGAATGTACAGATAGCTTCTCTTCTGAGAAGATATTCTGTAAATCATAGATTCACCATGCCGTACCATCCGGAGACTAGTGGACAGGTTGAAGTGTCCAATAGGGAGATTAAGCGAATTTTAGAAGAGACAGTTCGTCTGGACTGCAAGGATTGGTCCCAGCGCTTAGATGATGCACTTTGGGCATATAGAACTGCATTCAAGACTCCCATTGGCATGTCTCCGTATCGCCTTGTATTCGGGAAAGCGTGCCATCTTCCTGTCGAGCTAGAGCATAGAGCATACTGAGCTATCAAGAAATTGAATTTTGACCTCACCCAAGCTGGCAAAGAGAGAGCACTGCAGCTCTCAGAATTAGAGGAACTCAGGAATGATGCATATGAGAATGCCAAATTATACAAAGCTCGCACAAAAGCATTTCATGATAAGCATATTGTCAGAAAAGTGTTTGAGCCTGATCAGAAAGTGTGGCTATACAATTCTCGTTTACATTTATTCCCAGGGAAGTTAAGATCGAGATGGACAGGTCCGTACATTGTGAAAGAAGTATTTCCACATGGAGCAGTGACATTATTCGATCCTATGACCCAAGGTACATTTAAGGTGAATGGGCAAAGATTGAAGCCCTTTATTTCAGATGTCCTGCAGGATGGTGAGTGTGAGATAGTGCATCTCACGAAGGCATGAAGGATTCGACCAGAGGGATGTATCATATATACATTAATTTGTTTTTCATTTCAGTGTTTTTCTTTATTCAGTATTTCATTTCATATATGCTAACTTGTGTTTTGATGTATGCAGGATGAATTTAACATTTAATGTATCAGTTACCAGGTACAGAAAAGAGCTTTCAAAGAATTCAAAGATCAGATGAAATTCAACTTCAGAAGCTCAGAGCAAAGCAGGTTGTATCTATCCTTTCTCCCATATTTTTGTTAGTGTCTTTTAGTGTGCATGTGTATTACAATTTTACTTATTTTGTATGCCACTAGGGACAGAGTCATTCAAGCATGGGGGGGTGGTTTAGATGCATGCACACAAAAATTTTGAAATTTTTTTGTATGACTGGTAATCAAAGTAGGCATTTGAGAACAAAGTGTAGCATATATGATTGTTTTTGGCATAATCTAACAGTTTATAAATTTTTAAGCCCCATAAAAATTTTATTTTCTGAACTGAGTCAATTAGAGTAGTTGTTTATGAGATAATTCAAAGAAAAGATAGTGTTTGATTGTTAGAAAATTTTGAATCACTTTAGTATAAGTATGCACAGTATGTTTTGTGAAAGAAATAAGCAATGGAAAGATGTGTTCGAAAAATGAGTTTAAAAGAATAGAGCTACGTTTAGTTGTTGATGTCTTCGTGAATCCTAGTAGTGGAACTCAGACACGAGATGAAGTGTTTGAGTATCTTAACGAAAAGGATAACAAAGGAGATCATTTTCTTGTCTAAGTCGATATCTGTGGCCTTTGTAGTTCGAGTAAGTAGAATCTGAAGGGTGTTTTACACCTGGTGCCCCAAAGCCAGCTTGTTTGGGAGCCACCGGTTCGAAAGCTTGTTACACGGACTGCATAGAAAGCCTAAGAGATAGAGACATTGCACAGGACGAGAGGAAGACTATACGTAAACTATTAGAATAGAAGGTCTAGTGACTCGAGCAATTAAGTCCGAGGGATACTCTGTATCTAGTGCCCTAAGGTCGACCGACTTGGGAGTCACTGACCCAAAGCTCGCTACACGGGTCACGAAAACTGACTATTCGAAATAGTGCTCAGATGAGAAGATTGCGCAAAAAATCAAAAGTTGAAAAAGAGGGAAAATGAAAGAAAAAGAATGTGCTGAATGAAAAAATTTTCATTGCTTAGGCATATATGTGCATTACTGTGCTGAGAAGAAGAGGAAGAAGGCCCTCTCTCTCTCTCTCTCTGCCGAAAGGAAGGAGGAGGAAGGAGGGTCCATTCGGTACGCACCCCTCTCTCTCCTTCGTCTCTTCTTCTTCTTCTTCTTTTCTTCTCCTCCTCCTTCTTATTCTTCCTATGCTGATCTTCTTCTCCTTCCTTCTGCAGATATTCTTCTCCTCAGGTTAAAAAAACAAGGGAGGCCCGATTGCTTAGGTCTCTCTCTTTTCTTCTTCCGTTCTTCTCCTTCTTCCTCTGCCCAACTTCTTCTTCTTTTGTTTTTCTTCCCCTTCTTATTGTTCTTCTGATATTCTTTTTCTTCTTCCCTCCTACTTCCTTTTCTTCTTCTCCCCCTTCTTTCCTCCTCGTTTTTCTTCTTCCCTTCCTCTGTTCTTCTTGAACAATCGGGCCTGTTAATCAGAAAATTACTTTGTTCTTGTTAATTAATTAATTAATTATATATTGATTTAGTAATTCATTGATTTGTTGCTTTTTTATTAGCTGCATGCTATTTGTATTATATAATTGTGTTTGCTAAGTATAACTATGTGTGGTGTATAGCATTATGTTGTCCTTTATACAAATATGTAGAGTGGTTCTTGCTAGTTATTGTGATTTTTGGTCTTGTTCCTTGGTTAAATAATCATATCTTCTTTGTTGGATCAGTTAAATTATTGTATTGTAGTCATTTCTTTGAATTAGTTTTATAATTTAGTTTAGATTGTCCACTTAATATCTAATTATATATTAATAGTACATAAATGATGCTTTATTTTGTTTTTTTATTTGGTCAAATTTTTAATATTTTTTGTGAATCTTACACCACTAGCTTTTTATCCCTTTTGTCACAAGCCTCCAAAGTGGTTGAGAAACTTCTAATTCAGAGTTAAACTTGAACCAACTCTATTGACACCACTAGAAATCGCCATTATATCTGAAAAGTGAAAAGTGAATAGAAAATATGTAAATAAAGTTAATAAACACTTCAAAAAAATAGTAACAAGAGCTCCACCCCTCTAACTGTGTGCCTGATAGAAAATAACAAAGGCAGGGATTGAGGCAGGGGGGAGAGCCCCCTATCAGAAAACAGATCTGAGGCGGGCTCCGCCCCCTACCAAAAACCTGCGACTGAGGTAGGGGGTGGAGCCCCCTACCGGAAAACAAATATGAGGCAGGGGGCAGCCCCCTGCCGAAAAACAGATTTGAGGCAAGGGAGCCCCCTGCCGGAAAATAAACTGAGACAGGGGCCTCCACCCCCTGTTGGAAAACACAAACGAGGTAGGGGGCTCCGCCCCCTGCCAAAAAATAAACTGAGGCAGGGGGCGAAGTCCCCTAACGGAAAACAGATCCAACGCAGGGGGCAGCCCCCTGCCGGAAAATAGATCTGAGGCAGGGGGCGGAGCCCCCTACCGGAAAACAGATCTGACGGAGGGGGCAGCCCCCTGTCGAGAAACAAATATGAGGCACGGGAGCTCCCTGCTAAAAAATAAACTCAAGCAGGGGCCTCCATCCCCTGCCGTAAAACACGAACGAGGCAGGGGGATCCGCCCCCTACCGGACGAAGGGGAAGAAGAACGGAAGAGGGAGGAGTGCATACCTGAGAGAACCGGTGGCTGGGGTCGTCGATGGCTGGCTGCGGCTACGATCGTCAGGGTCTGGGTCGCCGGCGAGACTAAAGGGGACGAAGAGCGAGGGACGGCTGGGGGAGAGGGAAAGATCAGCGGGGAGGGGTCTGTCGTAAGCCCCTCCCCTTGCGTAGCCTCTTTAGGGTTCGGCCCCGACCCCGATAAACATTTTGGATCCGGATCGGACCCGACCTGAGTCCAAAATAAATTTTAAATATGGACAACAATAGGCTCGGTCAAAGTTGACCGAGTCTATAAAGTGGACGGACTCAGCCCCAATGGGTTGACCGAGTCCAACACTTGTTGACCTAGTCTGCCCCGTGTCTGAAGCCGCACTCGTGTCGGGGCGTGTCGACACGGGTGCATCGACCTCCTAACCGAGTCCATGTGACATCGGTTATATCCAATTATGCCTACATTGAAACCACATCCAACCCAGTTACATCCCTAGATGTGTCTGACATCTATCCAGCTATATCTTGATCATGTGGCTTGATCAAATTGCAAATTCTGTAGTCCAATCTACAGAAATGGAAGTGTCAATGACTCATAAGGAAATGAGAAGGTTTGTTTGTTACATACATAATGTTCATAATTTCGCAAGGTTGAGGTTCAATCGACTACACTGTACAAGTATTAAATATTGTGCTTTTGTTCTTTCAGAATTTTTTTTTTCTTTTTTTGGATATTAAGTATTATTAGGAGTTTCCCATTATCAAAGAAGGCACCAAACAAGGGCCTAGCAAGTTTCACAGAGAGAGAAAGTGAAGGAGTGGGGGGAGATGGTTTACTAGATCTGAGGAATTTTCTTTATATTGTAACATCATATTTCATATATATAGGTTCTAGATAAATATTTCCTCTTGAAAGGCTAAGTTTTTGATATACTATAACCAAAAAGGGTACCAAAACATCCAATAATGCATAATATTACAATATTCAATAACCTAAAATCTTAGACTTTTTAATATATTCAATAACTGCAATATTCTACATTATGCATAGATGGACAAGCAAGAACAATTAGACACGATAACTAGCAAACTAATTTGGCTTTTAAAATTATGATATGCATGAGCTGAAAAACTGACCTCCGTCTTGGTTTTGAGGGCATGCTGCAAAACCTTGGAAAGGTGCTGTATAAGGATGGATGCCTTCTGGTAAGACTTAGCAATATCTAGTGAGTACAACTCCACAACAGAATCAGCAAGAAACTGGATATGTTTTATGTTTTCCGGTTCAACAAATTTGGAGTGTGCCAAAAATGTTCTGTACATGTTCGTTAGGAAGGAATCATAGCAATCTGAATTTAACTGCAGAACCATGCTTCAGATGAGTAAGAATGCTGCCAAAGAGACTCTCCCTCCTCCAGTTGCCCATAGGTGGATGGCAATCTGCAATCACCTCACATATGAGATAATAAAAATCCATTAAGTGATAAGTTATTAGACATTCATCACAAGAATGCCCTTGCAATAGCCGAGTGTAACAGCAACGGTTCAAATCAATCTCATGTATAATGATAATAAGTTAACTATAGGGGTTCCAATCTATGTGACCTCTGGGCAGATTAAGTACACCTCTTCCCATGTGATGGACAAGCACTTTGAGACAAACAAGGAAAAAACCTTTCTCAAAATATGAATTATTATGAAATAATAGATGCAAACACCTAAAAAGGGTTTTCCATCTGCAATAAATGAATTTTGTGAAATAACCACATTTGCTCATTAAAAAATTTAGCACTGAAACCCCTTGTTCCCTACGTCTTTCCTCATAAAGAAAACTTTTCTCCCAAAGAAATACCAAATATATCCTTTCTGCTGTACCAGCAGGATCATGCAATATAGATCCTGGAAACTTCATTGCATTTAAAAGAAGTCTCACGATTTTGCCGTAGAAATGGCCTAATGTAATGAACAAAGCATAAAACTAAAAAACAAACATGTTTTTTGGAAAAACACAGACATGACAACGTTAGCACACAAATACAAGCATGCACATGGATAGCATGGGGCACATCCGTGCATGTTTACGCATACATATGCATATCTTTTGCTTCTCAATAGATTCTAGCTTGTTCAACAACAGTTACCTTGCTAAGCCTTTGTAGCAAAACCGGAAATGCAACTAAAAATATAACTGAATCTCTGAGCCGAGAAAGGACGAAGACAATTATCTGTGTATCTGTAGCCTGAGTCAGAAGATACAATGTACTTTTGATGTAAGACTTAACCAGTGGTTTCACTGAGGCCCATTTTGAAGTATTTTGCAAGCTCAGTACAGTGTCCTTGCAACCAGAGCTTGACATTCCCAATAATCTTCGGAATATATTGTCTGCTTCATGAAGCACAATTAACAAAACCTTGCAGAAAGCTGCTCTTGTCTGAATCTTGTATAATAGAGCATCAGAGTTATCACTTCCATAATGGCATGCAACCCAGAATCCATTTAACAGATTAGGAAGCACAGAGATGTTTTGTTGATTCATGATCTGTTGGAACCATGAATCAATGGAGAAACTTGTGAGGATTTTATGTTCACATAAACTTGAATTTTCCCCGGTTTTGTTGCTGCTGCTCTCATTTGGTTCACCTTCATCATCTGAAAGCTGTCATGTGAAGGCTAACAAAGTAAGCAACACATAAAAGTTGAGAATAAGTGAACACAGGAAAGAAAGAATCAAGAAATAGCCCAAATAATGGCATCAAACAGAATAAACAATATTTTAGAAATTTTTATATCACAGTAGTATAAAATATAAATCAATGATCAACAAGCAATAAAATAGGTAGACATGCATTATATAAATATAAAAAATATATATTATCATAGTCACAAATATCGGTCTCGGACATATCTTAGCAAGGCAATTTCTCTAGGTTTGGTTGATAAATATAAACTTGGTGCTTAAAAAAATTTTAAAAACAGTAGCAATAAGTGAGAAAAGCAACACATAATACAAAAAATAAGTAAAAAAACAAAAGAAAGAAGAAAAACATAGTTAAGATATAATAAAAAGTAAAAGGCAACTTATAATATCATGATATTATCATGATAATATCATGACATATATAAATTTATGATATTTTTAAAATATTGTGATATTTTGCCTTTAATATCGTTTTATGAATTTACAGTTATATTCTCGCTTCTTATGTTAAATCACATATGAGACTTATGTATCATATGTGTATTACATTTAGTGTGGGACCCCCTCTTTGTATTTATGTGTACATTTCATTTTTTCAGGGGTACTTATGGATTTTAGCATTAGTTAGTGGTAAGCTTAGTTGTCAAAGGTGGTGCCTAGGCATAAGCCTAGGTCGGTATTTTTTTTCCGTTGACTGTTATCAACATGTATAAAAGGGGGAAAAGGGTCATTTTTCTCCTTTTTCGCTCCACTCTCTCTCGCTCCGTTCTCTCTCCTTTCTCTCGCTAGGGCAAAGCCGAAGAAGGTCAACCTTTTCCTCCCTTTACAGGTACCGCTACCTCTCTCTCTCTCTCTCTCTTAAAAGTTGTACTCTCCATATGAACCTTATAAACAAAGGTAAGTGAAGAAAAAGAATTAAAGTATTCTAGTAATGTGTTCAGTGTTTCAAGCTGTTGGTGCCACGGTTTTCTTCATCATATTTTGGGACATTATTTGGTAGCATTTTGTTTAACATTTCACATTTTTTTTAACATTTTTAAATTGTCCTTTTGAGTTCACACTTCACAGTTTGGGCTGGCTCCGTGATGTGATTCCAATGATGTGAGTGTGATATATTTGATCAGAATATAAATCTAGAAAGATCAAATGCTCAGTGATGGCTTGCCTATAAAAAAAAAGAGTGATGAAGCAAACTGTTGGGTGTCATATTTGTACTAAATAGACCTTATCGGTTTATTAGGATCACTTTATACCAAGGTTGCCAGACTAGGAAACGGAAGCGGGAAACGATACAGAAAGCAGAAGCGAGAAGCAATGAATTTTAAAATATATAGGAAGCGGGAAGCGAAGAATAAATAAAAGAAATATATGAATTGAATGAAAATCAAAATGAAACACAAATAAAAACTAAAATAAAAGTGACGAATATTAAATTTCATGTTTTTTTAGTGTAAGAATTAAATGTATAACAAAATCTAAAAATGATGACTACCAATTTAGAGAAAGCACATGGAAGTGAGTGAGAAAAGTGAGAGAAAACACATAAAAAACAAGAAAAGTTGAGTAAGAGAACATATAAGAAGAATAGATGAGGCGTGTGGAAAGCATAGGAGAAGCATGGGGGAATCGAGGTTCTCATCAAGTTTCGGAAGCGAGGAGTATCACGCTTCTGAAGCGAGTTTCCAGGAAGCGAGCTTCCCACCTATCTAAGAAGCTTCCGGTAGCTCTGCTTTATACACCAGTGTAAAGAGTATCTCCATGAAATTCGGATCAATGCTGCCATGAATAATATTTTCATCTATGTTGTGGCAGTTATGTTTTTCTCTTTTTTTTCCTCTTATAAACCAAACATTTTCGCTTGATGGCTTTTGTAAATTTCCTTTTGACTTTTTCTCTAAATTACTGATTCTATGAAAGAAAAACAATCATTTTTTGAAAATTCCCTACAAATTCCCGTGCGGACAAGTTAGAAATTCTTCTAAAAAGATTTACTGTGATTCGAACAAATCTCAGCCACACTCCAATTTTTGTTACCGGCTATTTCCAATGTTGCATGTGTGGGCACATATATACATTTGTTAGGGTATAAGTGCACAGATAAACATTTGTTTGGGTATAAGTTCACAGATCTCATCTTGGGCAGTCAATGGGCCGGATCCATGTCTGGTATCTGACTGAGCCCAAACCCAAACATCAGGATAGGCATAAAATAATGACCAGAACCCAACTCAAATTAGGTTTAACTGTGTTTTTTGGGGGACATTTTAAAAAAAACACCTAAATTTTGGTTGATTATAAAAAACACATCTAAGTTTTCAATATTGTTAAAAACACACCTAAACTTTTTTATAGTTAATAAAAAACCTAGGGTTTGCTCATGTTAAAGTTGTCATTAAATGTGTGCTGCAATTACAAAAAAAAACTTAAGGGTTTTTTTATTATGAATTCATATTTTGCTGATATGTTATTTGTTGCTTACTCCTTTTTATTTAGCAAATTTAGATGTTGCCTTTTTTTAGATTCTTATCATTTTTTAGAACAATAGAAGGGGGCTTCATCTGCAAGTGCTAGTGGGTCCACATTTTCAAATTTGGAACATATTCTGAACTTTAAGAGAAAATCAGGTGATCCAGCATGGGAGTGGGCCTATATTAAGGATAAACAAGATCTGAATTCTGTGATATTGTAATATCAAAAAAAAAAAAAAATTGGTTTGGGCCGGATCCGGACCCGACCCGGGCCACCGCCCCTCGCTGTCATTAAAAGACAGCGAGGCAGGCGGGAGGAGGGTTACGAAACCCCCCTCACCGCCACTTGCTCTCTGTCTCTCCGTTTCCCTCTCTCGCTCGTCCACGGTCACCGACGCCGGCGACCCCCGACAGCCGCCGCCACCGACATTGGCGACCCCCCTTCCTTCCGGCGAGATCCTCTTCGGCGAGCTTCCTCCGAAAACCCCCTGGTACGCCATCACTTTCTCTTTCTCCCTCTTTTCCCTCTCCGTCTCTTCTCTCTCTCTCCCTCACTTCTCTGTGTGCCCACGGGAGGGGTCAAACCCCCTCCCTGTGCCCCCTTTTTTATAGGGGAGGGGCCCGACACCCCTCCCTGCTCTCTGTTATGGTAGGGGAGAGGGCTGAGCCCCCCTCCTTGCTTCCGTTACGGTAGGGGAGGGGCCGAGTCCCTCCTCCCTGTTCTTGGCTATGGCAGGGGAGGGGCCGAGCCCCTCCTCCCTGTCCCTTTTAGTTGCGCCAGCAGGGGCCATTGGCCCCTGCCTTTCCGTGTGCCAGTAGGGGCCGATGGGCCCCTGCCTTCCTTCTTGCGAGCCAGCAAGGGCTTATGGTCCCTGCCTTTCTTGTTGCCAGCAGGGGCCGATGGGCCCCTGCCTCTCTTTTTGCTAGCCAGCAGGGGCTTATGGCCCCTACTTTTCTGTTTGCCAGCAGGGGCCATCGGCCCTTGCCTTGTTGCCAGCAGGGGCCGATGGGCCCTTGTCTTTCTTTTGCCAGCCAGCAGGGGCTTATGGCCCCTGCTTTTCTGTTTGCCAGCAGGGGCCATCGGCCCCTGCCTTTTTTTTGTTGCCAGCTGGGGCCGATGGGCCCCTGTCTTTCTTTTTTGCCAGCAGGGGCCATCGGCCCCTGCCTTTCTTCTTTTTGCCAGCAGGGGGCCATCGGCCCCTGACTTTCTTTTTTGCCAGCAGGGGCCGATGGCCCCCTGCCCTTTGTGCGCGAGCCTATACCCTTGGCCGACAGGCCCGGGAAATCTTTGGAAGCTACATCGTGATGGGGACAGATCATTACAATTGTTGGTCTCCAACGAGGAATTCCTAGTAGCGTGAGTCATCTGCTCGCATGGGCTACATCCCTCTTTTGGCAGCTAGAGTCTTTTGATCCTGCCCCATCTTCTTTTCGAGTCAATTGAGACGGTTGGCCTCAACCTTATGTATCGGCAAAGTCGAGTCTTTGCCTTGCTTTTGCTTTTGTCAGAGTTTGCTTGTTAATATCGCATATTTGCAGCTACGACAGATCCCAATCGCGCTCCGCGACCCGAGCCGTCAATCGTGTATGTCCGCAGACGTCAGCAAGCTCGTAACCCTCCAAGGTAGGGGAAAAATTGCACAGAAGACTTGGATAATTGAATTAAGTTCAATTGAACTAAAAGCGACCATTGAATGAATATATATATATATATATATATATATACAAATATATATATATATATATATATATATATATATATATATATATATTTATACGAGTATCCACTTCACTCAAGGATGCGGTTTCGCAATCCTTGCCCTTTACCTTGTCGTCGCGCTCTGCGCCTAGGCTCTTGCTTTTGCATTTGTGTTGGTATTGCCTTGCTATTGCAGATGACGTGCAGGTTCTTACTCTTTGCGGATGCCTTAAGGGCATCCTCGTGGAGGATGCAAGAAGCATTTACCACTCTCCCTTATGCGACAAGAGTTTAGTCGGGAGCGAGCGAACTTCTTAGCGGGTGTTCTGTTGAGAAACCCGTATCCCGTCTATCGAAGCCGGTATCGAGTCATGCGAGACATGTAGATACCCCGATAGCGGATGTGATTCGAGATAATCACATGCATCATGTTGGCACAAGGTACTGCAGTTTCAAAAGATAGAGTAAAGTTGATAAACTTTACATCTTTGTGAAACACTCCTGTTGAGGCTTCTATTGAGGAGCTATACCCCCTTTATCCTAGAGTACTTGTAGTCGTGCATGACACGTCTAGTACTGCGATGATCGGATGAGACGGTCGTGCGACCTCGAACAACGCTAAATGCAAACTGTTGTAATCACATAAATGGCCTCACATTCGCCTTCACAGGCAAGATGCTCGAGTGGTTTAAAGACCACAACATAGAATAGGTCGTTAGTTAAGCAACCCCTAACGCACCCGTTCGCTTCTGGTTGCTTGTCAAGGGAGAGGACAGATCGGTACAAAAACTCCAATGGACAGGTTGTTAACAACCACCCCACGGGCAATGATCCGGCCTCCCCAGTCATTGGAGTTAGGGGAAAGGGGCTACAATAGTTGGCTCAACACTTCTGTAGAAGTTGGATGCATCCGTGGCACTGCTTTTCAGCCTCTGGGGAATCCTCTCTCGGCTAAAGCCGTCCCCTTTGGAGCGGACTCAACTAGCTATTCGGGTTATTGAAAATACATAGAATAATAGACGCCCGAACTAGTCTCAGTTGTTTCTATGTTTTGCCTGCACGTACTCGCAGGCCAGTAATATCGGAACATAAAGTCTGTTCACATTGGTTGCTGAGCCGTGAGACTCGCCTGCACTACCGACTCGCTTGCACCACCGACTCGCTTGCACTACTGATTCCTTGCACTACTGATTCGTTGCACTACTGATTCGCTGCACTACTGATTCGTTGCACTACTGATTCGCTGCACTACTGATTCGTTGCACTACTGATTCACTTGCACTACTTATTCACTTGCACTACTTATTCGCTTGCACTACTTACGTGTTTGCACTAGTTATCTGCATGCATTGCTTACCTGTTTAACTGCATATTTGCTTTAAACTGCGTAATCTACTGAATTAAATTGCATAATTCAGTTCCTTGTAGTCTCTCATGTGCACCTACTAGTTTTTCGCGAAACTAACCCATTCTATGGGTACAGGTGATGATTAGGTACACCACAGGCGATGGCGCGATGGCAAGATGGCTCCAAGACGTTCTTCTTCCTGCTCTTAGCTCGCGTCCTGTTGTTTGGGGTTTTGTAACGGATTTTCCTTGGAATATCCGAATTTTGTACTATTTGGAGAACTTCTTAAATGAAAGTGGCTTTTCCAAGTGTTTGCAAGTAGCATGTGTTGTGCGTTTTGGTTCTTTTAGCTAACGCGCTCAAAGTTGTCAGCTTGCCTTTTTGAAATTAATAAAAGTATAGTCTTCCGTTGATTTCGTAAACCATCTCTGAGATGAAGAGATTCCTTTTTAGTCACTTGTCTGTTTTTTTTTTGAAAGGTTTGCAAACTTGAAATTTTGGGGTGTTACAACTTGGTATCAGAGCTAAGGGAAGCAAGGATTCTTGACCATTGAGCATCTGCATCGCGCTGTGAGTATACTTTTCCTCTTGCTTAGTAGGTGCACAAGGCATTGTTAAGTTAAGTGGCTTGACATGTTTTGTGTATGTACCAGCATTGCTGGGGTTACATAAACTACTCATGTTAAACATGAATAGTACTTATGTTTTTGCTTGTTTTGAGCTTCCTAAAATTTCTAATTATGGGTATTCCTTGTTTACTCCAAGGATGGCAAGGAACTCGAACGAAGGGTCTGCTGACGAATGGTCAGATCAGCGGGGATTCGTGATGGATTCCCTAGGTTCCCTGGCAGCGGCTTTGCGAGACCAAATTCGTTCCCAAAGGGAACCAGCGCCCGTTCCTGAGCCGATCCTGCATACCGCAGTGACGTATGAGAAATTTCTGAAGCTTGATCCCCCGACCTTCATCGGCAAGCCCGACCCAGACATGGCCGATAGCTGGGTGAAGGAGGTGGAACGAGTGTTCGAGGTCTTGTCAGTGACCGATGACAAGAAGACGCTATTCGGGACCTTCAGGCTGAAGGGGAATGCCCGCAGTTGGTGGGACATGACGCAGGGTGTGCAGTTTTTGGGGATTTCGCCCATTCCTTGGGAAGCTTTCAGAAAGGCTTTCTTGGAGAACTATTTCTCGCCTCACGCAAGGGAGAAGAAGAAGGTGGAGTTCTTGGAGCTCTGCCAGGGCAATTCGAGTTTGACGGATTACATCGCCAAATTCCAGAGTTTGGAACCCTACTGCCCTAACCTGTTCGCGGATGATCGCGAGCGAGCAGGAAAGTTTGTTCGGGGGCTGAAGGAGGGACTCATGCATCGGGTCCTAACGAGCATGCCCTCGACCTTCTCTGTGGCAGTTGCTGCCGCCACCGTTCTGAGTGAAGCATGGGAGCGTACTAAGAGTGCTCAGGGCAGGAGGCCACCCGCTACGGGTGGTGAGCCGAAGACACCTTCCGGCGACCCAGGCAAACGACCGCTCCTTCCTGTAAAGAGCGAAGGAGGAAGGAAACGATATCCTCCTTCGAAGCGTCAGCGGCCACAGGACAACCCTCCAGCCAGGCAACAGGCTGGCAGCGTATGCCCCAGATGCCAACGATCTCACTTTGGGCAGGCGTGCCCGCTCGACACAGGCGGATGCCTGTATTGTGGCAAGATGGGCCACTACGTCCGTGATTGCCACAAAAAGGCGGCTGATGATTCCAGGCAGACCAGCGGAGCACCTTTGCTCCCTCGGCCACCACTGCCGCAACAGCAGTATCAGTCGCCACCATCACAGACGAGCGGTCAAAGGAGGGCGCCGGGACGCGTCTACTCAGCCAAGGCTGAGCAGTTGACCAAGGGCGACCTAGTGCAAGGTACCCTTTTTATCGCTAACCAAGCGGCTTTTGTGCTTTTTGATTGTGGTGCCACACACTCTTTTATTTCGGTAAATTTTGCCGAGTGTTTGCACATACCTGTAAAACCCTTGCATAATACACTTGAAGTGTATAACCCGATTGGGAAAAATACCATTTGTGCGGCCTACGTACCAGAGTTGGACATAGTCTTAGCAGATCGGCATTTACCGGCTTGTGCTATCCTGCTAGTGATGACAGAATTTGACGTCATCCTAGGCATGGATTGGCTGCACAAGTATCATGCTAAGATTTTTTGCCGAGATAGCAGGATTGTTTTATCTCCACCAGGAATGCCCAAGATGGAATTCAAGATCGTGAAACCCGTTCGGGCGAGCAAGTTGATTTCGTCGTTGAAGGCGCAGAGCTACCTGAGGAAGGGATGCACTGCCTTTTTGGTCAGTGTCATCTAGTCCGGGCCGACGCGAGTCCCGATGGGAGACTTGGAGATTGTTCAAGATTTTCCAGACGTCTTCCCGGAGGAACTGTCAGGCCTTCCTTCACCTCGCGAGGTGCAGTTCAACATCGAGTTGCTGCCGGGTACTGCGCCAATTTCTAAGGCTCCATATCGGATGGCGCCAGCCGAGCTCGCAGAGCTCAAGAAGCAGTTGCAGGAGTTGATGGATCAGGGATTCATTCACCCCAGTGTCTCGCCCTGGGGAGCTCTCGTCTTGTTCGTGAAAAAGAAGGATGGATCATTGCGGTTGTGCATCGATTATCGGATGCTTAACCAGGCGACAATAAAGAATAAGTACACGTTGCCACGTATCGAGGATCTGTTCGATCAGTTGCAGAGGGACAGGATCTTCTCAAAGATCGACCTTAGATCTGGGTACCATTAACTCAGAATTAAGGGAGATGATATCTCCAAGACGGCCTTCCGGACCAGGTATGGGCATTACGAATTTACGGTCATGCCCTTTGGACTCACTAACGCTCCTGCATTGTTCATGGATCTCATGAATAGGGTGTTCAAACCCTTTTTGGACACCTTCGTGATCGTGTTCATCGACGACATCTTGGTGTATTCAGATAGCTGGGAGCAACATCGTGAGCACTTGAGAGTTATTCTCGAAACCTTGCGAAAGGAGCGGTTGTTCACTAAGTACTCTAAGTGCGAGTTTTGGCTCGAGGAGATCATGTTTTTGAGACATATCATCTCCAAGGAAGGTGTGTCCGTGGATCCAGCGAAAGTCGAGGCTGTACTCAGTTGGCAGCAACCGAGGAATGTTCGTGACATTCAGAGTTTTCTTGGATTAGCTGGGTATTACCGAAGATTTATCCAGGACTTTTCTAAGATCTCTCTACCCTTGACGCAACTCCTGAAGAAAGAATCTAAGTTCGTGTGAGACGACATGTGTGAGAGCAGTTTTCAGATGTTGAAGGAACGTCTTACGACTGCTCCTATTTTGGCCTTACCTTCGGGTTAAGGCGGCTTCGTGATTTACACAGACGCTTCCGGGACAGGTTTGGGTTGCGTCTTAATGCAGAACGATAGAGTGATCGCCTATGCATCGCGCTAACTTAAAATACATGAGAAGAATTACCCGACTCATGACTTGGAGTTAGCAGCGGTGGTCTTCGCATTGAAGATATGGCGGCACTATTTGTATGGGGAGCGGTTCGAGGCTTTTACAGATCATAAGAGCCTAAAATATTTGTTCTCGCAGAAGGAGCTGAATATGAGGCAGCGACGTTGGCTGGAATTCCTCAAGGATTACGACTTTACCTTGTCCTACCACCCAGGAAAAGCGAACGTTGTGGCCGACGCTCTGAGCCGCAAGTCTCCCAGCGTTTCCGTAAACTTGTTATTTGCGGGGTGGAAGCTGATCGAGGATCTGATATCGTGGGAACCGTTTGTGGTCACTCCAGTTTCGATCAATCTTTCCAGCATGGTAGCTCAGCCTGAGCTATTGTCAAAGATCCTTGTCAGTCAGAAGATCGATGCACAGTACGAAAAGCTGAAGGCTCTAGCGCAGCGGGCCGATACCCCCTTTCGACTGAGTGACGAAGGAGGTGTATGGCGTAAGGATCGTCTCTGGGTGCCAGAAGATCCTTTTTTGAGAGATGAGATTCTCGCTGAGGCCCACAAGTCCAAGTACACGATCCACCCAGGCGGCACAAAGATATTCAAAGATTTGCAGCGCAGATATTGGTGGAATGGAATGAAGCGGGACGTAGCCGAGTACGTTTTGAAGTGCTTGACTTGCCAACAGGTTAAGATCGAGCACCAATGACCAGGCGGAGTGATGCAGCAAATGGAGATTCCACAATGGAAGTGGGAGGACATCATGATGGACTTCATCGTCGGTTTGCCGAGGACGCGGAGGAAACATGATGCGATTTGGGTGATCGTGGATCGACTCACCAAATCGGCGCATTTCCTCCCTATACGGCTCAGTCAGTCACTGGACAGTTTGGCAGACCTCTATGTCAGGGAGATTGTGAGATTACACGGTATTCCTGTGTCAATCATCTCCGATCGTGACCCGAGGTTCACCTCCAGGTTTCGGGGGCAGCTGCAGTTGGCCCTGGGCACAAAGCTAAAATTCAGCACCGCCTTCCACCCTCAGACTGATGGACAATCTGAACGCACGATTCAGACTTTGGAGGATATGCTGCGAGCGTGCATGTTAGACTGGAGGGGAGAATGGGACTCTCATACTGGGTTGGCAGAATTCGCGTACAATAATAGTTACCATGCCAGTATCGGTATGGCCCCTTACGAAGCCTTGTACGGGAAGCCTTGTAGATCACCCGTTTACTGGGATGAGGTTGGTGAACGAATGCTAGATTCACCTATAGTGTTACAGCACTATACTCAGCAAGTGCAGATGATCAGGGAACGTCTGCGTACCGCGCAAAGTCGGCAGAAGTGTTACGCCGATCGTCGACGTAGAGAGCTCGTGTTCTCAACAGGAGATATGGTTTTTGTTAAGGTATCTCCTACCAAGAGCGTCTTCCGGTTCGGAAAAAAGGGAAAGCTGAGTCCGCGATTCGTCGGACCTTTTGAGATCCTGGAACGGATCGGCGAAGCGGCTTACCGCGTTGCGCTGCCTCCTCAGTACGCTCAGATTCACAACGTCTTTCACGTATCCATGCTGAGAAGATATGTTCACGACCCATTGCACATCATTCATTATGATGATGTGGATATCCAAAAGGACTTGACGTTCGAGGAAAGACCAGTGGCAATCGTTGATCGTCGAGACCAAGTGCTCAGGTCGAAGATGATTTCTCTTGTAAAAGTACGTTGGCAACATCATGGAATTAGTGAATGTACATGGGAGCTTGAGTCAGATATCAGGGATAAATACCCTGACTTGTATTTTGACCAATTTATGCTATAGAAATTTCGCGGACGAAATTATTTTAAGGAGGGTAGGATGTAATATCAAAAAAAAAAAAAAAAAAATTTGGTTTGGGACGGACCCGACCCGAGCCACAGCCCCTCGCTGTCATTAAAAGACAGCGAGGCAGGCGGGAGGAGGGATACGAAACCCCCCTCACCGCCACTTGCTCTCTGTCTCTCCGTTTCCCTCTCTCGCTCGTCCACGGTCACCGACGCCGGCGACCCCCGACAGCCGCCACCACCGACATCGGTGACCCCCCTTCCTTCCGGCGAGCTCCTCTTCGGCAAGCTTCCTCCGAAAACCCCCTGGTACGCCATCGCTTCCTTTTTCTCCCTCTTTTCCCTCTCCGTCTCTTCTCTATCTCTCGCTCACTTCTCTGTGTGCCCACAGGAGGGGTCAAACCCCCTCCCTGTGCCCCCTTTTTTGCAGGGGAGGGGCCTGACACCCCTCCCTGCTCTCCGTTATGGTAGGGGAGAGGGCTGAGCCCCCCTCCTTGCTTCCGTTAAGGTAGGGGAGGGGCCGAGCCCCTCCTCCCTATTCTTGGCTATGGCAGGGGAGGGGTCGAGCCCCTCCTCCCTGTCCCTTTTAGTTGCGCCAGTAGGGGCCATTGGCCCTTGCCTTTCCGTGTGCCAGCAGGGGCCGATGGGCCCCTGCCTTCCTTTTTGTGAGCCAGCAGGGGCTTATGGCCCCTGCCTTGTTGCCAGCAGGGGCCGATGGGCCCCTGCCTCTCTTTTTGCTAGCCAGCAGCGGCTTATGGCCCCTGCTTTTCTGTTTGCCAGCAGGGGGCATCGGCCCCTGCCTTCTTGCCAGCAAGGGCCGATGGGCCCCTGTCTTTCTTTTGCCAGCAGGGGCCATTGGCCCCTGCCTTTCTTTTGTTGCCAGCTGGGGCCGATGGGCCCCTGTCTTTCTTTTTTGCCAGCAGGGGCCATCGGCCCCTGCCTTTCTTCTTTTTGCCAGCAGGGGGCCATCGGCCCCTGACTTTCTTTTTTGCCAGCAGGGGCCGATGGCCCCCTGCCCTTTGTGCGCGAGCCTATACCCTTGGCCGACAGGCCTGGGAAATCTTTGGAAGCTACATCGTGATGGGGACAGATCATTACAATTGTTGGTCTCCAACGAGGAATTCCTAGTAGCGTGAGTCATCTGCTCGCATGGGCTACATCCCTCTTTTGGCAGCTAGAGTCTTTTGATCCTGCCCCATCTTCTTTTCGAGTCAATTGGGACGGTTGGCCCCAACCTTATGTATCGGCAAAGTCGAGTCTTTGCCTTGCTTTTGCTTTTGTCAGAGTTTGCTTGTTAATATCGCATATTTGCAGCTACGACAGATCCCAATCGCGCTCCGCGACCCGAGCCGTCAATCGTGTACGTCCGCAGACGTCAGCAAGCTCGTAACCCTCCAAGGTAGGGGAAAAATTGCACAGAAGACTTGGATAATTGAATTAAGTTCAATTGAACTAAAAGCGACCATTGAATGAATATATAAATATATATATATATATATATATATATATATATTTATACGAGTATCCACTTCACTCAAGGATGCGGTTTCGCAATCCTTGCCCTTTACCTTGTCGTCGCGCTCTGCGCCTAGGCTCTTGCTTTTGCATTTGTGTTGGTATTGCCTTGCTATTGCAGATGACGTGCAGGTTCTTACTCTTTGCGGATGCCTTAAGGGCATCCTCGTGGAGGATGCAAGAAGCATTTACCACTCTCCCTCTTGCGACAAGAGTTTAGTCGGGAGCGAGCGAACTTCTTAGCGGGTGTTCTGTTGAGAAACCCGTATCCCGTCTATCGAAGCCGGTATCGAGTCATGCGAGACATGTAGATACCCCGATAGCGGATGTGATTCGAGATAATCACATGCATCATGTTGGCACAAGGTACTGCAGTTTCAAAAGATAGAGTAAAGTTGATAAACTTTACATCTTTGTGAAACACTCCTGTTGAGGCTTCTATTGAGGAGCTATACCCCCTTTATCCTAGAGTACTTGTAGTCGTGCACGACACATCTAGTACTGCGATGATCGGATGAGACGGTCGTGCGACCTCGAACAACGCTAAATGCAAACTGTTGTAATCACATAAATGGCCTCACATTCGCCTTCACAGGCAAGATGCTCGAGTGGTTTAAAGACCACAGCATAGAATGGGTCGTTAGTTAAGCAACCCCTAACGCACCCGTTCGCTTCTGGTTGTCTGTCAAGGGAGAGGACAGATCGGTACAAAAACTCCAATGGACAGGTTGTTAACAACCACCCCACGGGCAATGATCCGGCCTCCCCAGTCATTGGAGTTAGGGGAAAGGGGCTACAATAGTTGGCTCAACACTTCTGCAGAAGTTGGATGCATCCGTGGCACTGCTTTTCAGCCTCTGGGGAATCCTCTCTCGGCTAAAGCCGTCCCCTTTGGAGCGGACTCAACTAGCTATTCGGGTTATTGAAAATACATAGAATAATAGACGCCCGGACTAGTCTCAGTTGTTTCTATGTTTTGCCTGCACGTACTCGCAGGCCAGTAATATCGGAACATAAAGTCTGTTCATATTGGTTGCTGAGCCGTGAGACTCGCCTGCACTACCGACTCGCTTGCACCACCGACTCGCTTGCACTACTGATTCGTTGCACTACTGATTCGCTGCACTACTGATTCGTTGCACTAATGATTCGCTGCACTACTGATTCGTTGCACTACTGATTCGTTGCACTACTGATTCACTTGCACTACTTATTCACTTGCACTACTTACGCATTTGCACTAGTTATCTGCATGCATTGCTTACCTGTTTAACTGCATATTTGCTTTAAACTGCGTAATCTACTGAATTAAATTGCATAATTCAGTTCCTTGTAGTCTCTCATGTGCACCTACTAGTTTTTCGCGAAACTAACCCATTCTATGGGTAAAGGTGATGATTAGGTACACCACAGGCGATGGCGCGATGGCAAGGTGGCTCCAAGACGTTCTTCTTCCTGCTCTTACCTCGCGTCCTGTTGTTTGGGGTTTTGTAACGGATTTTCCTTGGAATATCCGAATTTTGTACTATTTGGAGAACTTCTTAAATGAAAGTGGCTTTTCCAAGTGTTTGCAAGTAGCATGTGTTGTGCGTTTTGGTTCTTTTAGTTAACGCGCTCAAAGTTGTCAGCTTGCCTTTTTGAAATTAATAAAAGTATAGTCTTCCGCTGATTTCGTAAACCATCTCTGAGATAAAGAGATTCCTTTTTAGTCTCTTGTCTGTTTTTTTTTTGAAAGGTTTGCAAGCTTGAAATTTTGGGGTGTTACAGACATACCTTAAATGTTGAACTTATAAAGGATGTATATATAAAATAAAACGGCATCTACTTGGGATTGGAAGAAAAGTGAAGGCTTATGATAAAACAATTGCAGAAATCAAGCAAGTACTTTCTAAGTACATGGAGGAATCAAAGAAGAATAGAGATGAAAAAAATAAGAGAGAGACGGTTAATATATATGAAAGAAATGAAAGTTTATTCTCAGCTTCCGATTAAGGCGAAGGACGTGAATGCAGTTTTATAGATGGAGGGGAGTAGTACATTTGGCTTTAGACCAAAAGGGCTATGGATCTATACTTTCAAAGTGATTCAACAGAGAAAGGAAGGCAAGCAAACAAACAAACTATGTTTGAAAATTGCTTCAAAAAGAAAAAAAGAGAAACAGTGTACGAGTACATTAATAGGTGATTTTATGACGGTGGAATACCTTTTAATACAGCGAAGTTGCCTTTATTTTACAGTATGATTGAAGCTATAGGCCAATTTGAACCAGTGATGAAGTCTCCATCATATCACGAGTTGCGAGAACTACTTTTGAATAAAGAAATAAAGAAAATGAAGGAGTTCTTGGACCAATACAAAGTGCATTGGTCCAAACATGGATACAAAAGGGTGTACACTCATTAATTTTTTTGTTAATTGCCTTTTGGGAACAATGTTTTTGAAATCAGTTGATGCATCAAATGAAGTAAAAGATGCAAATTTGCTTTTTGCATTGTTGAATGATATTGTTGAAGTTTGAGAGGAGAATATGGTTCAAGTTGTTATTGATAATACCTCAAACTATGTGAAAGCAGGTAAATTATTTATGGATAAGAGAAAGCATTTAGTTTGGACTCTTTGTGCTGCACATTGTATAAATATTGTAACGCCCCGGATTTTCAAAACAAAGCTAAGTTAAAATTTTCATGAATTTCTTTTTTTTTCTTTGCAGCGGAACTTTAAAAAGCTTTTAGCAGCGGAATCAGACGATAATGAGTCGTCAGTTTTAGAAAACTCCGAGCACATTGCAGGTATGTGGCCAAGCAACTCATTGACCACCAAAGTGTTCCATTTTATCGAAAACCACATGTTTATTACAACATCACTGCTTGGGAAGCAGTATAGGTTCAATAAAAGGAAGCAGTACAACTCTGTCTAGAGAAACCCTGGAACTCGATGCCGCCTTGCTCCGCATATCGCCATGCAGGTACAACACCTGAAATCCCCATTAAACGAGGTCAGAACCACTGATGGTCTGGTAAGCATGCATCATACATCCATTCAACTCAAGTATAAATAATGACCACTCAGGGTCGCAATGCGTAATAACGACGCTCAAGCCTCCAAGACTTAGCGTATATCGCAAGAGCCTCCTCAGGGCTGTGAGTTGAACATCCGCTCGAGTCCTCATGACTTAGAGCAAGCCTTTTCAGAGCTGTGATTTGAATAGCCGCTTAAGTCTCCACGACTTAGCCATGACCTCTTCCGGGTCTCAAAGTGATGTCTAGCTCAAGTCTTCATACTTGGCACATCCGTATCCCACGCATCTAAGGACAGCTCCTCGAGCTTCGCTTAGTCGTGCGGATACAACACGGGACTTTGCCCAGTCGGTCCAGTCGTATACCGAACATGACACCTTCACAAAGGTTATGCAGGACTGACTCAACACGTCATCCACTCATACATTCAAAGCATCGCTGTACCTAAGCTAATGCATTGTTTCATAATTAACCGCTCCCGCCTTTGGTACGCAGGTAGAGCTATTGTCCGGGCATCAACGCGACGTTCTGGGGGTTGATTATTCTATGTATTTTAGATACCCCAGAGGCCTGTTGACCCTATCCATAGTAGGGCAGTGTGTTTCAACTGGGAGAACCCTACTAGGCCCATATTCGGATGCATCCTCTACTTGCAGTAGTTGGGTTCAATCCTTAGATCTTAAGGATAACCACGACCCCAAAACCCATGAGTGACTGAGGCCATCGTGGACTCTATCAGGTCCAAAGTAAAATACGTGTCACTCAAGGCTGTACCATCACTGTCATTCCACAGTGAACATAATTCCTGAAGGGGTCTGCCAATCTTATAATTACTTGGACAGAATCTGCATGCCATTTAGGCAGCCCGTGCTTTTAGCACTACGGGAGTATGTACCCGACCCCATTCAGTCCGCCCCAACACAGTCATTACTGAGGGGGTACCCCTAACACGATTTTCAACCGCGGGGTATGTGCGACCTTAAGTCTTATTCATATGCATGCAGAACACCGCTCTTTGGCACTTCGGCCACCACGAGCATCACACCTCTTTGGGTGGAAACAACACACTCTGGCTCTTCGACCCTTACGAGTCTGGTTGTGTAACCGTTCTCAATGAGCATGCATATGACTCGATCTAAATAGATCGGCTACTCGGCGTATTTTTACACAACGAGTCCAAACCTAGTCAAGGCGCAACCTCTACTCTGGCTCGACAGCCCTTACGAGCAAGGTGCCCTTGCAGGCACAGGGATATGAGCTGATCTGGCATCGTTCCATCAATGGACATCATTATGCCGTTCCATTGGTTCTGGCAGCTCTTCTGCCAACCATTTCGACAGCACCTCCCCTGCTCTACCGGCAGTGGTGCGACGAACCCTTCTACGTTTGTAGAAGGCAATCCATGAACCGGGTAGCACTCTGCTATATGTCAGAGTATCCTGCTACGTTCCTTTTGAGCTATTCTTAGCTTCTTCAGAAATTTCAGCAGCACTTCCTCTTTTTTACGGAGAAAGCGTGCGTTTCTTTTATCCATTTCAGCGGCATCTCCCCTCTTTGGTAGGAAATCGCCACGCTTAATTCAGAAAATGGATGCGCACCGTTGTGCGTACTTTGCATCCATCAAGGTTGCAGGAACCCTGGGCCATAGCCAGGCCATACGTAATTGACTTAGTCTTTACGTAAAGAGCATTTTGCCAAAAACCGAAGCCTTTCCAATAGGGGCTTCATTCGTCAAGCAGAATCTTGAACGAGGAGCGGTTAGGGAATCGCTTTGGCGATTTGGAGTTGACCTCCATTTGAACGCTCATTTATGCGCTATATATGTAGTATAAGCAAAAGCCTGTGCTTTATACAGCGGCGGCGTAAAGGAAATGCATATACTATTGTTCAGAGTGTGAAACTGAACGAAATATTCTACATATATAACAAAGCAGGAGCCTTGGTGTCATTCAACACGACGGCGTAAGTAAATACGTTGCATAATCGGAAGTGCATTAATCGGAAATTGCAGAAAGCAGGGAGCCTTGGCATCATACGACGCGATGGCAAAGGTAAATTACATAGCCTGTGCGATATAAGACGCGTCGGCAGAATCAGCAGATATACACCTAGATCCGTATCCAACGATAGTTACGAGGCGAGCGGGTGAACACTGAAGTGTTCTGAAGGGCTCAACCAAGAACTAGGGCGAGATACCATTTTAAAAACGCATATACTGCGTGTTTGAACATAGATATATCTGACGATAGTTACGAGACGAGCGGGTGAACACCGAAGTGTCCAAAAAGGGCTCAATCAAGAACTAAAGCAAGATACTACTTCAGAAAGTATATGCTATATACAAACAATCAAATACTTGAGAGAGATGGATCAACGAAGCGAACTTACTCCAAATCGTAGAAGAAACGGCTCCGGGTTGCTTCTTTGGCTTCGAGCCTTCCTTCAAGAGGTCAGACTAAGTCAGATGAAGCTGACTTAGTTGAGAAAGAGGTATAGTAGGTCAAGCTACTCAACCCAAGTGGTCTGAACCAAACAGGGTTCGGTCCAAGTCAACTGGGTTCAGCAGGTTCGAACTTAGCTCAAGTAGGCTAAGTCTGGGTTCAGAAATCCAAACCGGAATCTGGACGAAAAAGGACTTTGACTTTGACTTTAAACCAAACTAGGTTTAAGTCAAGTCAACTGGGTTTGAACTAGGTCAAGTAGGTTCAGACCTAGGTCAGGTGGGTTAGGACCAGGTCAGGCTGGCTAAGACCAGGTCAAGTGGGCTAGGCTAGGTCAAGTGGGCTCAAGCCTACTGGGGGAGGTTTCAGAAAGCAGGAGAGAGAAAGAGGAGGCAAAAGGAGGGGGGGTCGATTTTTTTAAAGGGGGAGGGCCCCTATTTATAGGTTTTTAAAAGGCATATTCCATGGAATATGCTTTTTAAAAAGGAATATGCTTTGGCATATTCTTTGGAATATGCTTGGAATATTCCTTGGAATATTCCTTGGAATATTCTGGGAATATTCCAGATATTTTTTGAGAAAAGATTCTCGTGGGTCCCACCAAGATTCTCGTGGGTCCCGCAAAAATATCGACTTTTCGGTATTTTTTTTCCGAAAAATTCTGAGTACGCCATTATCTTCGTATTGACGTAACTAAGAAAGTTGGCTCGTAGGAATCCTTTGATTTCGTTCAGGTAGGAAGTTATGGCTTCTAGAGTGTTTGAGCATATATTCGTGAATCAACGAATATCCTAAGTATAAATGGCTTGCAGGAATTGATCCGTTTCGCATTATGAGAAAAAATGCTATTTTTACCCGTGAATGCCTCATGAATTTTATTCAGATATTTTCTGAAAATTTGCGGGTCTTACAGATATGATGTTGGAATATATAGGATAATTGAAAGAGTTGAAGAACATTTCCGGAAAAGCAAGGCAATTGGTGGTATTCATTACAAACATTCTCAAGTGTTGAGTATGATGAGAGCACACACACAAAAGGACTTACATAGGCCTGCAGTGACAAAATTTGCCATTTTTTTACTCTAGAAAGCATATATAATTGAAAAATATGCCTAAAGTTCATATTTCTTAGAGATGATTGGCAAAAAAATAGTTTTTCAAAAACGTCAGTTGGTAAAAGATGTGAAAGCATGATTTTGAGTTCAAAATTTTAGAAGAGAGTGAGTTGTGCTCTGAAAACAATGGCCCCCTTGTTTGACATGCTTCGATTGGTTGATAGCGATGAAAAGCCTGCTATGGGTTACATCTACAAGAAAATGGATCGTGGAAAGGAAAAAATAAAAGTATAATTATAAATTAATTTTTTTGTATTCTACTAATTGTAAATTACATTTTATCTTAGCTTCTATAATGGTTACTTTCAATTCTTTTACTTAGTAGGTAAATGTGTGTGATGATAAACAAATATACGGCTGGGTTTGGGAGATAATCGATAAAAGGTGGAGCAATCAATTGCACAAACCTTTGCATGCAACAAACCTATATTTGAATCCAGCCATATATTATAAGTATAAAAATATCGAGTCCAATGAGGAGATAAAGAATGACTTATATGATTGTGCCAATCGTCTTGTTCACAACGAAGAGGATCGAGACACACTACTAGACCAACTCATAAGATATAGAACTGCTATTGGGCCTTTTGGAATGGAGTTAGCAAAGAGGAAGAAGAAAGTGTAAACCAGAGTTACCGGAAGCGCCTAGGTAAAAGGGGAAGCGCGCTTCGGAAGCACGAAACGTCGCACTTCCGAAATGTGTGGGGAAGCATCCCCCTTTTTTGGGAAGCGCGCTTCCCCCTCGCTTCCCCCACGCTTCCCCATTTTTTCACTTTTTTTGCTTCCCCCTCGCTTCTGGTTCACTTCCTAGGTCGCTTCTGGTTCGCTTCCTTGGTCGCTTCCGAGACGGTTCGTAATTTTCTTCTTAGTGGTCCCACGCTTCCCCGCTTCCTAAATTTTTGAAAGTGTCTCGCTTCCCGTTCCCGCTCCCGCTTCTCATATCGTTTCCCGCTCCCGCTTCCTTGATTGGTAACTCTGGTGTAAACCCTAGGTAAGATGATTAAATTTCATATAACCCCTTTTGCATTATTTTTATAACTTATATACAGTTGAGAGTTATTATCATGAGGGGTTTATTGGAAATCAGAAAAGTTATCAGTTGGTCTTGTTTATATTTTAACTTTTAATGGTCTCTTTTGTAATTTTCTTTATTGACCCTAATCACTACTTAAGGGTGATTAGGGCTAATCGTGAAGGTACTTTTCTATCTTTTCTCAAACCAAGTTTCAACATGGTATCAAAGCCTCTCGTTCTTGGGAGAATCTAACGCCTAGGCTGAATTTCTTTCTTCCCTCTTTATCATAGTTTTTTTCTTTCTTCTTCTCTCCTCCTAGCCTATATCTAGTTTATTCGATCTTCCTTCTGATCGAACCCTAGGTTCTTTCCTCAGTCTCACGACCTGGGATCTGACTAGTTCTACACAATATGCAGATCTGATCAGACACTCTAGATCGTGTGTTCCTCTTTTGCTCCTTGTTGATGACGCCTCAGTAACATTGATGGATCGTGGTGCATCAGATCTACCATCATGTGGAGATTGCGTGGAGCAGATCTGACATCATGATCGTGTTGCATTAGATCAGCAATCATTTTGTGATTGGGTGGAGCAGATCTGAGATCGTGCAGTAATTGGATGTCGTGTAGCGTTGATGTTGGATCAGATCTGAATGGTGTGGCTGACTGACTGTTGCTCGTATCAGAGTCGTGTTGATGTGGTAGGTGTTAAATCTGTAGTGCTTGCTGTCGTTGGAATCAGATTTGCTCGTATCAGAGTCGTGTTGATGTGGTAGGCGTTACATCTGTAGTGCTTGCTGTTGTTGGAATCAGATTTAATCAGATCTGATTAATTTTTGTTGAAGTTCATATGTGAAATCAATTTTTGTCATCTAAAATTAATTTTTATAGTGGTGATCAGATTTATTATCTTGCTGGTGGCGTCTGTGATATATATATATATTGCAAGACAAGGATTTTATTTCAGCTGGAATCTATTTCTTTACTATCAGTTTGCTCATGATTACTTTCTGGTTATTATTATTATCCGGCTCATTCGCTAGCTACTGTCAGCAGTGAAATACCATGGCAGAAATAAAGTCAAGTGATGGTGAACAAAGGTTTGAAGTGTCTACAGAGTACAAAGCTTTTGCTAATCCCTTCTCTTATGGGTCGTCCGTAAAGCTGGATGACAATAATTATAAAAGGTGGTCGAGGACTTTTATGATGTCTGTGTCAGGACATCGTCGAAAACATATTTTGTTAAAAAAGGAACCAACAGAGAAAACTGGGAAATATGCCACATGGTAGGAAGATAATGACATTGTTATGTCTTGGATTATGAACAGTGTTCAGCCACATATTGCAGACGGCTTAATTTACTATTCTACTGCAAAGGAGATGTGGGATTCATTACGTGACACGTACTCTCAAGACAAAAATGTCAGTAGAATTTTGTAAGTTGAGCAAGAGATATTTCAGTTGCAGCAGGGTGATCAGAATCTTTCCCAATATTATGCATCAGTTAAATCAACCTATAAAAGGCTCAACTCTGTTCGTCCTCCCTGCTGCACTAATCATAAAACCCATCAGGAGTAGACTATGGTGGCTCGTTTTCTATCAGGATTATCTCCAGATTACTCAGTAGCCAAGGTGCAAATGCTTACTAGCTCAGAGATCCCTACTCTAGCTGTTGCCTACAACCGGTTAAGTCGTCTTGCTGTTACCCTTCCTCCGCCTCATGGAGACTCTCAGACTTCAGCTCTTGTTGTCATAGGTGGAGGAGGGCATGGTTTACCTAGTTCTTCCAGAGGCAGAGGTCGTGGAAGAGGCAGTGGAGGTCGTAGCAGGCTTCAGTGTACATATTGTGGCAAGCAAGGGCACCTTGAGGATCGTTGTTGGGATAAGAACCCTAGAAGTCGCCCTCAGAGCTCATTATCGTTCCCCAAAGCAACAACTCCGGTTGTCTCTTCCATCACTAAACCTGTGCCTACTTCTTCAACCAATACGATTACTCTCAGTCGTGCAGAATATGATCAGCTTCTTTCTCAGAGTTTTGCATTTGTGTCTGCCTTTATTGTAGTGACTGATGTGGCATGCTCTGCGGGTACTCAGTTGGATGATGGAGGTAAGATATGGATTATTGATTCTGGCGCCTCTCAACACTTTTGTGAAGATTCACATAGTTTCTCTACACTGGTTCATACATCTTTCCCTCGTCATGTTAAATTGGCAGATGGTATATTATCCCCAATGGTGGGGCAAGGAGATGTGCATTTTACCCCTACATTACGGATTCAATATGTTCTCCATGCTCCACAGTTTCCTAAGAATTTATTATCCGTAAGCCAGCTTACAAAAGAACTAAATTGTCGAGTTATATTTGACCCGGGTTCTTGTGTATTTCAGGATTTGCTGTCTGGGAAGAAGATTGGTGGAGGCCATGAGGAGGGAGGTGTTTATATCTTACACAACCTGTTGGAGTAGCAACTTCGTGTGTGGAATCGAGTTCTACTTCCTACCAATGGCATCTCAGATTGGGTCATCATTCTCTTTCCAAGCTTCAAAGAGTCATTCCACAGGTCTCTCCTACAGCGTCCTTTCAGTGTGAAGCATGTTAGTTGGGCAAGCATCATCGTAGTTCTTTTTCTTTAAGTCAGAGTTGTACTAGTCAAAGTCCTTTTGATCTAATTCATGTTGATGTTTGGGGGCCTAGTCGGGTTCCTAATAGGTTTCAGTCCAAGTATTACCTTGTCATTGTTGATGACTACTCTAGAGTGTCTTGGGTCTTTTTAATAAAGGAGAGATCTGAAGTCTTGTGTATTCTCCAATCTTTTATTTTTGAAATAAATACTCAATTTGGTTCCATTGTTAAAATTGTTCGCATTGATAATGCTCTTGAATTCAAATCTAGCAAACTATTACAATTTTATCGGGATAATGGGATTTGCCCTCAATTTTCATGTGCCCATACGTCCCAGCAAAATGGGGTAGCTGAAAGAAAACACCGACACCTTTTGAAAGTAACTCGAACCCTTATGATTCAAACAAACATGCCAGCTTCTTTTTAGGGAGATGCCCTTCTTACTTCTTGTTACCTTATTAACAGAATGCCTTCTACTGCTCTTAATGACCAAATTCCTATCAGACAACTTTATCCTGATTGTTCTTTGTTCAAAGTTTCTCCTAAGGTATTTAGTTGTGTTGGTTTTGTGCAAAAACTTGGACCTACTAGGGACAAACTAGTTGCACAGGCAACTAAGTGTGTCTTCCTTGGGTATCCAAAAAACCCAAAAGGGTACAAATGTCTTGACCCCATTGCTCGTAAAGAGTATATCAGTGCGGATGTCACATTCTTTGAGACCATTCCTTACTTCTCGCCGTGCGCATCTCGTGTGAATCCTGATATGTCCACATCATTTCCCTTACCCATTCATCCCATTCCTTTGGAGTCAGTTCCTTTATTGCCTTCATTATGTTCTGATCCCTCTTCAACTCGGCTCCATGATCCTCCACTGGTGTATACTCGTCGTCAAGCCTCCTCTTGTGGCCCTTCATTGTCTTCTTCTCCTGCAGTCAGTGATCCTGATTATGTTGATGATTCTATTGCTTATCCTGATGATCGTAGAGCAGATCCTGAGATTAAAAATGATTTGCCCATGGCCCTGAGGAAAGGCATGCGTCAGTGTACTCTGCACCCAATTTCAAAGTTTGTGTCCACAGACAAGACTGGAAAGAGCATGCAAAACTTTCTATCTGCTTTATCTGCCATCTCCAGTCCTATCAATCATCAACAGGCTTTATTAGATCCTCAATGGAAACAAGCAATGCAAGAAAAAATGGACGCCTTGATTTCTCAAGGGACTTGGGAGCTTGTCGATCCTCCTTCTGATGCAGACATTGTTGGTTGTAAGTGGGTGTACACTATTAAATATCATTTTGATGGCACTCTGGAGAGACACAAAGCTCGTCTAGTCGCCAAAGGCTACACCCAAACATATGGGGTGGACTTCTTTGAGACTTTCTCTCCCGTAGCCAGAATGGGCACTATACGCTTAGTTACTTCTGTGGTTGTTCATCATGGGTGGAGTATGACTCGGCTTGATGTGAAGAATGCTTTTCTGTATGGGGATCTATCTGAGACGGTCTACATGCAACAACCGCCTGGCTTCGAATGACAGGGAGAGTGTGGCAAAGTGTGCAAACTAAAAAAGGCAATATATGGCCTAAAGCAAAGCCCGCGTGCATGGTTTCACAAATTGTTTGAGGTGATGTCTAAATTTGGTTTTCAGAGGTCACCATCAAATCATTCTTTGTTCATAAAGAATAGCTCTAAGGGTTTTGTGACTATAGTTGTTTATGTTGATATAATTTTAACTGGAGATAATGAGCAGGAGATTTCAAGCACCAAGGCATATCTGCAGAAATACTTTATTACAAAGGATCTGGGTCCTCTCAAGTACTTGTTGGGAATCGAAGTAGCAAGAAATAGAGAAGGTATGGTTCTTTCTCAGAGTAAATATGTGCTTGATCTTTTACAGGAGACAGGGATGCTTGGTGCAAAACCAGCCACTATTCCCATGAATCCTAAATTGTTCTTGTATGACGAGCAATCTGAGGCAGTTGATAGTAAGTCCTATAGGACTCTCATTGGTAAACTTCTCTATGTTACTGTAACTAGGCCTGACATATCATTTGTTGTTGGCAAATTGAGTCAATTCATGGATAAACCAAGAAAAGTTCATTGGGAGGCAGCTATGATGGTTCTTAAATACCTGAAGACATCTCCAGGAAAAGGTCTATTGTTTACAAAAGAGGCAAATCTTGATGTGGTTGCGTATACTAATGCTGATTATGCAGGGTCGGTTGATGATAGGAAGTCTACTACAGGGTTCTGTGTTTTTGTTGGTGGCAACTTAGTTTCATGGAGAAGCAAGAAACAAGCTGTAGTAGCAAGATCAAGTGTTGAGTCAGAATATAGGGTCATGGCACAAACTGCTGCTGAAATGATTTGGATAAAATCTATGCTTACCGGATTGAGCATAAAGGTTTCTCTGCCTATTAAGATGATGTGTTTCATGAGAGGACTAAGCATATTGAGATAGATTGTCATTATATTCGGGATATGGTTCAAGTGGGAAATATATCAACTTTTCATGTTTCTTCAGAAGATCAAGTAGCAGATGTTTTTACCAAACCCCTTCCTATCACAGAATTCTCAAAGTGTTGTAACAAGCTGAGCATGATTGATATCTATGCTCCAGCTTGAGGGGGAGTGTTGAGAGTTATTATCGTGAGGGGTTTATTGGGTGGTCTTGTTTATATTTTAACTTTCAATGGTCTCTAGTGTAATTTTCTTTATTGACCCTAATCACTACTTAAGGGTGATTAGGGCTAATCGTGAAGGTACTTTTCTATCTTTTCTCAAAACAAGTTTCAACATATACTTTAATTATATGTAATTTGATTTTTTTATAGTAGATTGGTGGATTTCTTTTGCCATTGGTTGAATCCAGCTCCAGACCTTTGTTGTTCAAGTCTTAGGTCTCGCATGCATTACATTCAGTTGTGAACGTGATTGAAGTACTTTTGAAGCAGTAAAATATTATTTACTACTAATTACTAAATAATATTTGTCAGTTTGTATATATTTTAACTTTATATATATTTTTATAGATTCATACAAAGAAAAGAAACTGACTTTTGCACAAAAAGTTGAATGGTTTGTTTTTGTGCAATATAATCATAAATTGAAACGAAGGTATGAGGAGAGAATGAAAAAAAGGAGATCTCGACCCCATTGTCTTAAGAGAAGTCAATGTTAATCTTTGAAAATGACACATCACTTACATGAGATCTTGTTGATAAGGCATCCAGAGCGTTAAGGCATAGGGTGGGGGTAAAAATACGTGTAACTAATGTCCTAAGAAAGAAAATGTTTGACAAAGGAAAGAAGGTGGTGAGGGTGGAAGAAGAAGAGGAATAAGCTAACTCTGCAAATAAAACTGAAGAAGAAGAGCAATATATCAATGAAGATGATGATAGACTTTCAAGTTCATCTAAGGATTAAATTTAAGTTGTTATTATAAACTTATTGTTTTTTTTTTTACTATTTTATACTTAAATACAGTTAAAGTTAATTATGTTATGTGTGTAGATTTGTTAAATGTCTGTATGCTTATATTTTTATTTGGTGATTAATTGGTTATGTTTTAATTTTTTGCATTGGTTATCAGTTGCATGGTTTATTTATTCCATTGTTCTTTGTTTCATTTTTTAACATGGTTATCAGTTATATTATTTTACATCTTTGTAGTGATTAGATTTATTAATTCGTGTTCTAGTAAGTCGATGGAGGGTAGAGGTCTTGGAGGATGCCTCTCAAGGAAACCTGCATTGAAATATTGTACACTATTGACTTAGAGATGCCAAAGAAATAGTGAAGTGTAATTTTTGTGATTTTATAATGCATGAAGGATTGTATAGATTTAAATATCATGTTGTGGGACATATTAACTCCACTGTGAAATTATGTAAACATAGCATTCCTTCTGATATTTGTGTTGAGCTTCTTACTAGTCTTAAAAAAGATGATGAGAGAAAGGCGCAAGTACCTGCAACATTTGTGGGACAGAAATTGTATGAAGATGATCTGCCATCATCATCTCAAGCCACTAAAAGATGCAATAAATGAAGGAAATCGTTGAAATGAAGTTTGATACTGAAGAATGAAGATGACTTTTATATATAGACATATGTTTCAGAATTCTATGTTTAGTTAAATGTATTGTGTTGTTAAATATTTTGTGTTGGACAATATATTGAGCAGGTTATTTAATATAATTATCTTATAGTGTTTGACGACATATTTTGTTTTGTCTATTGCTTATTGTTGATTGATTTTATGTTGTATACATATTTGTTATTAATTTTAGTAGTTTGTTTACATATTTGTATATATTTTTTTTGTTTTTTTATTTGGGGTACTGCCTAGGCTTTTTAGGGGCTCACCGCCTAGGCTCCGCCTAGCGCCTATGACAACTAAGAACAAAACCACCTAAATTCACTGCAAAGTTATCAAAAAATGATAAGAAGAACGTTAAAATTGGGTGATCTAATCAATGGATTGGTCCAACCAGACACTTGCCACTTTATACTAATCTGACTCAACTTGACTCTAAAATTGATTTCCACTGGTATGGATAATCTATGGAATCAATCAGGATTGGTTAGTTGGACCCAATCTGGCCTGATTTGAGCACACCAATCTGGAATAGACACACACCAGAAAAAAAAACAAAAGAAAAAGGGTGAAGGAAAAAAGAACAGAGAAGAGTAGGTTTGATAACATGACTACCGACATGACATACAACCTAAGAAGACAACCATTTATGGCATCAGAATTTTTTAATATCAATAGGAGTCCTACCAATGATAAAATGATAATAGAATGTCGAAAGCCAGTACAATGATGGCCAAGTGGAAACTGGAAAGTGATGGACGTCTTACTTTTTCTTCATTGCTTGCAGCTTGAAGCTCCAAACTATGCTTTTCCAGAAACTCACCAAAATTTGGGTCCTGGTGAAACAATGAAGCAAACATAACCTTATTAATATTTCAAGCATCCAGAAATAATGCCGTACTGAAAGAAGTATGAAGAGTTGTCTATATCACAAAAGATACACTTGTTTTCTTTTTATGAGCAAACACAAAAGCAAAAATAAAAAACAAAAAGCACTTCTATTGCTTTAAATATGCTCTTCATACTTAAGAATACAACATTTCAAGGGTCATAACATGAAAATCTTTCTGAGCATTAGCCAGGGCAGTAAACTGGAAATATTCAGTTGAGATCTAGGTCTTAGTGAATCTGACCTATCCGGATCTAGCTTAATCAAATTTAGAGTTGGATGGAAAAGGCAATATTGAACCTGTACTCGGTTAGCTAATCAGATATATTTTATAAGGAATTGGGTTGGATTACCCTTGGATCCAGATTCAAATGAAAATCTGAAAACTGCATCCGAATCTGATTATTAATCAGATTCATTTGCTATACCGATTCAACTAATCAGATTTGTACTTTTCAGATACCTGACTCAAACGTGATCGATTGACATCCCTAGCATTAGTTCATTTTGGGTAAAACTAAGTGCATTACAATGATGAATGTGAGCCATCAATTTTTTTGTCTTCAAAATAGGAGAGAATTTTTTTAAAACAAACCCTACATGTTTATATTAGTTAGACATACCATCATGTTGAGCTTCATATCTATGGTCATTTCAAGGTCTTAATTAAGTACAAGGTCGTTCTTACCTTTTTCTTCAGCCGATCTAACTTACTTTTCTGCTTCACGAGTTCCACCTGAATTGTCTTGTTCTGCTCAGATAGAGCAGTATGGTAGCTTTCATCTACAACAACAACAATTATATTGAAAAATATCCTCTTGCGATTTTACTAAAACAAAAATTTAGGATATTTCAAACACCAAATTTCACTGTTGTAATTATGTTCCAACCTGAATTATCATCACTTCCATCTTTAACAAGATAAGAACCATTCAAATCCTGAAACCAATATCAGAATTCAGAACTCTTTCATAAATAAATAAGGAATTAGAAAAAGATGAGGTCGGATTTTTAGAAGAGCATGACATTACCTCAGAAAGAAGACCATCACTTTCCGAATCTGAATCCATAACTGAATCATTGTCAACATCATTACCAAAAGTATCTGCAAAAATGTCGTCGAGCGCCTGATTTACAATACCTTCAGGATATCTGACAACAATGATGAGCATAACTATATATGAACATAAACACTTGCATTTCAAGTTAAATCGTTAATTAATTGCCTCACCTTAAGACAACTATACAAAATGGAACAAATGTATGCGCACAGATAATTCCATAATACATTGAAAGATATTACGCCCATAATCTAGCTAGAATCTCAGTAAAAAAATTTCGCTACTTTCTGGAAACTGAAAAAGCATCACTACCTCCTGAATAATCATGTCATATAAACTTGCAATATATGACTCAAACTATTTGGAAAACTCAATTGCATTTAACAATTAACCAATGGAAACAATGAAGCTCCTGAATAACATACTTGAATGAGGAAAGAACTTAGTAAATTGTGAAATGCTTGACAATTAATCAGTGGGCGAAAGTGAAATTGTGTGATGCTCTCCAAAGTCGAGCATCGGTATCTTTACGATCAAGAATAATACCCACTCCACTAGAATCAACACAAAATTTCAACTGATACACTAGAAATTATTCTAAAAAGAATATCGGCATCGATTATGTCATTTAATCAACACCTAGGAAGAAGAAAATGGTTTGAATTACTCATACAAGTAGGAATTATGTTAACAATGACCTCCTAAGGCTCCTAAGAAGCGCACCCCCACAATCATTTTATCATTGAATATAATAGACCTTGTGAAATTTTTTAAAAAGGGAAGATAAGGGCAAATTGGCAACACACATTAGTCTTGTACTAGATTCTCTATGCTGATCCTAGTATGCTCTAAAATGCATAATAGCAGCATAGCACTAAATATTTACTCTTACAAGAACATCTCTTCTGGAAACATTGAGCTGTAATAGAGACTCGCAAATTTTTGTGTATGCATGTGTGCACATGTACGTGTGTGGGTTTTAACAAGAATATATGTTGACATCAATCCGATTGCAACAGTCCCTAACAAGGCCCAAGCAATCATTTTTCTCAAGTAATAAAGAAAATAAGCACAAAAAACAGCATATAGGAATTAAGTGCATAGGATTAATTTAAGACCTCAAAAATAAAAAACAATGTCATCCTACTCTGTGTTGTCTAACTAGGGATTGGCTCTGGGAGGATTAGGCGAACACAAGTAGGGTAGGCAGTACCAGTTGACTAGGTAACCACATATCACTTTTGACAACATAGTTTGCAACTAAACAAAAGTTAGCAACTATCAATGGTGATTACAAGTATGTAAGGATAAAACTCAAGTAATGCAGCTGTTTTTTATAAAAACATAAAATTGAATTTTGCAGTAAAAGAAAACTAAGGCAATGGAAGAAGGTATAAGCACAGTCACAAATATCATGATATTTTAAAAAAATATTATGATATCTTTTCATCAGTTCTAACATTTAAAATATCACGATATTTTTCAAAATGTTGTGATAATTTAAAATTAAAATATCATAATTTATGTTTCATAAATGATTTTAAAAAACTTTGGCTGATAATCCTATTTTATCATTCACATCTCTCTCAATCTTTTTCTCCTAACTAATTAATGGCAATAAATACTGAATGTAACTTAATCCTAAGCAAGAAAGTATTTATTTCGGCCTCTGGACTCTCCCATCTTTCATTTCTTTTTCATTTTTAAAACAATGGATGAGACATATTTATTGCTTTTGGCATTTGAGTAATTTTTTTACATATTTTTAACTTCAGTTTATAAATTTTTAAAAAATTATTCATTTTGCCAAGATTTTTTCAATAAAAGTGTGGGAGAACACAGATTATCAATATATGCCATTTACCATTTAATGACAGATTTTATTTTGAAAATATAAACAGAAGGTAATAAATTAATATACCCAAGTTACACAATAGCACAGAGAAAACACAAGAATACAACCGCTACACGACAAAAATGAACAAGAAGCCACATACAACAGAAGCAAAAGAATAAATGTTATAAAAGTTTTAGTTTGTCTCCTTTCAAAGAGGAGCTTAAGACAATTTTCAAATGTATATAAAATGAGGCTAATTGGATGCTATTCACAACAAACAGAAAAAGCAGCCATGATCTAGGTGGGGGATTCCTTGTAAATCAACTGAAAAAAAAAAAGCACCTACCTATATATATATATATATATATATATATATATATATATATATATATATATATATATATATATATATATATATATATATATATATATATATATATATATATATATATACAAAGAGAAGGATACATATTCTTCGTAAAATAATTGTATTGTCCTTGTAAAAATGACACATTTTTCAAAATGTCCCCTAATTTGCTTAAATCCCCTCACATCCAAAATCTTTTTCCCAGTTTTTTTAATAATATTTTTGTCCTTTTGTAAATATAGTACATTGCAAATCATGTGCGAGAATGTCACAAAAAATGTGTGAACTTTCTTTAAGTAAATATTTCTTATGTATATCTACAAATCCAGTACGACTTTCGCATATACTTTTAAGAGGATTAAGAAGAAAATAAGGAGTGGAAGTGTTTAGACCAAGGTTGTTAAATGCGATGAGGCGAAGCGAGGCGTTGAGCCTGCGCTTCACCTCTGAGGCGTACGCCTCAGGTACTGAGGCGTACGCCTCTCACAACATAAGAATGACTGAATTTGTTATAACTTTTCTCCCAAATTTATTTCTAAGCGTACATTGTTAAATGATAATGCCGATTGAATTTAATGTGTATTCGACTGCATTAGAACGACCTTTGTTTAATGCTCAGTCAGTTTTTTTTTTTATATTAGCTTTAAGCGCATCACAGCAACGCCTCAGTACCTTGAGCATGCGCCTCGCCTCTGAGGCGTACGCCTCTCACAACACTGGTTTAGACCCATTCCTGATGTTGTCCCCATCCCCGTCTCAAAATAACTTTATTCCTATTTTAAGAGCATTAAGAAGAAAATAAGGAGAGGAAATGTTTAAGATTAGGAACATATGTATATATATGAAGATTTTATAATATATAAAGATATATTAATAATTTCATTAATGGGGATCGGTGATGGGGCGGGGAAAAGAGTAAGTCCATCCAGCCTTCATCTCTATACAAGTTTTGATTTTCACCTTCATCCCCGGTTCATTCCTCGTTTTATGTCCATCTCCAGTCCAAACGGGGCAGGTTCAGTCGAATCCCATTTTTCCCCGTTCCACTGCCATCCCTAATTGTGTAGGCCTAGGTGGGGGATAATTAGGATACATGTGTGGTTGTGGGTAGGTTTGGTGTTCAAGAGGTTGATTTTGGGTTTGGGTGAGGTTCGGTTCATGGGTCGGATTTAAGTTTGGGTGGCAATGATATCGGGCTTGGAACCGGATCACAATCGAAAGAGGATATTGGATCGTCAAATTGGATTGGTATATGTCAGATATTGGATTGAGCTTTGAGGGTAAAAGGCCTAGTTAAGACCTGATCCATATCCAAAATTATATTGGGTCTGCTGGTCTGAATTGGAACTAGAGCTCCATCCGAGACCAATTAGGTCTAGTTTTGGCTTGCATCTAATTATTTAGACTAAAATCAAGGTTTTGGGTCTAATCTGGAGGTATAATACCTTGGACTGGACTTACACTACCCGAAAGTAGGGCGTCTGGGGTCAAACTCGATGAAAACTGGCTATGATCTGAGGCCCAAATACCCGAAACCAAGTCCTGGGTGTTGAAATCCGTTATTGCCGTGACCCGGTTATGAGAACCGGTTCCTACGATGAACTGGGTACCCTCCCACGAAACCCTATTCACATCAGGAACCCGTGTGAGGGGTTCCTATGAGCAGTCGGGCGCCGCTTGGGGGGCGGTGGCCCAGGGCCGTCTGTCGGTGGTTGCCCCCTGTCAGCCTACCCTATCCGGCGGCAACCCACCGAACAATGGCAATTTGACAATGGGGTGCCCCAGCACGATGGCTGCTGAGTCCATGGAGGGTCGAACGGTGAGTTGCAACCCACCGTCGAGCCCATCAGCCAGGGCGACGGGTACTTGTCAGTTCTCATCCACCGACAAGGAAGAGCTGAGTGTGTCGGGGCTGGTCCTCCAAGCGGTGATAAAGGTGGCAAAAAAGGGAGGGTGTGGAGTCGCCGTGAAGGGAGGAGCCAGAAAAGAAGGAGAGGGATGAGGCCCGCCTCTGTCATCGTTTTGTACCAAAGAGGAAGATTTGGCAGTCTCTCGAGCGTTTTCGCTGCTCATTAGTGGGATGTTACCAAGGGTCAAAACCTTTGTTTCATGGGTGTCTTCCCACGAATCACGTATAATCATCGCATGAACGCCTCAAACATAGTGTTTTTCTCCTAATTTGATTGAATTGTTCATCCCAGCATGGCAAGACTTTTGCTGATCTCCACCATAGTCGCTTTCAAGGATATTAGTTTCGTTGGCCAATCTGTTACTTTATCCTTTGCTTCAACCATGATTTCTGTCATTTTCTTTTCTTGAACACCTCATGACATTGTCACAAGATACCAACTGATGTAAATCAAGAGTGCTTGATTTTACCATAAAACTAGGTTACACTATTTATATGCACTGAAATTGAAAAAAGCAAAGAAAACTAAAAATTACATAAAACTCAAGAAAATAGCCATTTTTAATCATTCTAACTCCCCTTAATCCCTCTCTCATAAGAAGTATTTATAAAAAACTAAAACCCCAACTCTACCATGAATTTTGGATAAGATTTGAAAGCAAACCCAAAACATAAATTCAAATCTTAAATACTAACTACGGATCCAATTGAATCCTGGATCTCAATCTCATCACTTTTTCTTCTTTTTTGTTGGACTTGGATCTGATTCTGGATCCACAACTTCATCAGCCCCCAGCAAGATTGTTGTCATGGGGGCAGTAGGGACCAGCGGGTCTGCAAGGCTGTCAAGGCCATCGCTGAACAATGGCAGCCCCGCCTCAAGAATCAATGGTTGGTTTGGCATCGAAAGGAAGCCGTTGTTGGTGCCAGTTCGTCTAGCCAAGAAAGCTCACCGATCGTCGAGTTGGTTCCCCTCCAGCAGTGGCAGGGGGAGGTGATTCCTCGTTCGCTGTGCTCATGCATTAAAGGCCAGGTGCAAAACAATTGGAGAATGGAAGAAGTATTTTTTTTAAATGGAAGGGGGGAAATCATGAGGGTGTGGGAACGGGAGGCATTCTTTTTTAAAATGGAAGGTAGATATGGTTTGGGGGCCGTTATTGCATTACTCATGGTAGTAGGTGGACATTGTTTGTATTTCGGAAACAAAGATGGAAATGTTTGAAGTCAGTTTCCTTGCACAAATTTGGCGAGGTTGTTCTTTTGATTTTATTTCCTCGATTGGCATATCAGGGGATATTTTGGTGGTTTGAAGGGAAGGTATTAGTGGTATGGTTATGGACAAAGGCCTATTTTCGATCATGGTGTATTTTGAACAGCTAAATTCAAGCATTTTTTTAATGCTCACATTAGTATATGCTTGTGAACACCCCAAAATTTTCAAAAAGACCTTTTTGCCCCTAATTCCATCTTCTGAGAAGGTCGAAGTGATTTCAAAACTAAATTTCAGTCTTTCTTCAGATTTTTGGATCGAATTCCACATTGATATATTCAAAATCAATTCCGGATCCGAATCCAGTACTTTAAATCCATATTTTCTCAAAATTCGGATCCAAACTCATTTTTGAAGAAATTTTCTCAAAATGGCTTGTAAATTCTCAGAAAAATTCCCTTTTGTAAATCTTTTTGCAAAAACACAAAAAAATAATTAGTTTTAACCTTTGTTTTCTCACAAACTTTAGGATTTTATTCTAAAAATACAAAAAAATTGAAAAAAAAAAAACCAAAGACCAAAAAAAAAAAAATTGGGAAAAATTACAAGAAAGCGAAGGATTCTTAAGCCTTTTTCCAAAAAAAACTCATTTCCCAACCATTTTTGCAAAAATTTCTTAAAAGGAGTCCTCTTATTGGAAAATGAGAAATTCTACAACGGAATCCTCCTGCGCCTTCTTCCCCTCCTCTTTCCACCCTCCATCTTCAAACCGCATGCTCTCTTTTCCACCATCAATCCTTAACAGATTTCACCCTCTCGAGCCTTCCATTCTTCCTTTAAGAAGAGGCCTCCAGACTTCGTAGAGGGATCCGATCTTGATCTCTCCATAGCGCATCTGTTTACCTTTTCCCGTTTACGCTCCCCTTTTCTTCACTTGAGTTCTGAAGAAGGCTTGCAGTTGAAATCTCATTCGAACTACTTTCAAGCTCCAGAATATCTATAGAGCCACGATCAATTAATCCCTCAGCAAAGCAGTAAGAGCTACTCCTCCCTTCTTTGCTTTTTGTTTCCCCTTTTTTTTTATTTATTTTTTTTTCTCTCTCTTTCTTCTTTTCTCCTTTCTTTTCTGTGGATTTCCTTAGTTTTCATCATTCGGCATTTCGTTAAAAGCACTCTGGGTGGTAATTGATTTGCTGATAGCAAAACCAATCCACATATATGTGCGATATTCAATGGAACAGACATGTTCCGACATTCCTTTTTTTTTTTCTTTCTTTCATTTTGTTGCTGGTTTTTTTTTTTTTTTCTCTTTGCTTTGAACATCGGCTGCATGATTAGATTCAAGCAGTTATTTATCATTTCCCGGAATCAGTAATATATTTTCAGTTTCCTTTAACTATTGCTGGCATCTGTTCTTTAATCATCATTTTCTATGTTCTGTTTATAACATTATAATCATGTTGGTTTTGATTTTCATTATGTATCTTTGATTTTCGCAATTAAATTCCTGCATCTAATCTTCCATTCCATTTCCTTCCAGCGTATCATAGGTCATCCCCATTTTCTGGTTTTATGCATCCAATTCATTTTGATTTTGTTTATCTGTTGGCCTATGTTTCCGGTTATGTTTTTTTTTTCTTTTCTCTTTCATCTTAGTTGTCTGGAGGGATAACCATTTATATCCATTTTGATTTACCATGATTGGTCGATATTCATCTCTTATCGACTGCCTGTTAATTCCATTTCCCTTTTAGTCTGTGCTCCTTGCTTTTTTTTTTTTCCCTTAAATTCCACATAGATACTTCTGTACATTGCATCAAAGCATGGATGTGCTTAGACGTGTTGATCCCTATGCGTTAAGCTTGGATTCTAAGGGAAGAACATGACTACCGGCTAAGGACCTTCAGAAGGCTTTCAAGGATTCGAGATTCGTCCATCTTGACACAGACAACTGCCGCTGGGATCAAGTGCATCCTCTGCACCATCCAGTATCGATAATTCATCTCAAACAGGGGATTCTATTTTATTTGTTGCAATTCTCTCAATGCACTATGATCGTTTTGTTTACCTGATTTTTTTTTTCTTTTTCACAGTTTTATATTCTTCTCCTTGACTTCGGGTATGATCGTTGGCTTTGAGGATCATCTAGGACTATCATCCGATTCAGTATTTCTCTTGTATTTGCCTCAGCTTTCTAATTCTATTTTGATAATTGATTGACGTTTTAACTTTTAATTCTTATTTTGTTCTCTGGTTATTTGCCGTGATTAATTTCCTGTTTTTCCCCTTTGATCTATCTCCTAGCATTTGATTTTCTAGTTTTAATAAACATCAGATGACATTCGTTTACTGCATTTAGTTTGTATCTTCCCTATTCACGTTCTCCAGTTTCTGATATATGCTTTCATGTGGTGGTGTCCTGTATCATCATATTAAACAAGAATCTACATACCCATTAGGTGAGGTAAGAGTCAGCATCACCTTATGTGATAAGCTTGAATTAGAGTATTTGAGATGGTTGCTGCGATCTGACTGTCAAGATTAACAAAATCCATTATAGTCTTTGGTCTTACTATCCCTTTTGAATGTTACGTCAGTTTTTCAGCATAGAAGCATTCAAATCATCCATAAACACCCCAGCAACACCATTATTAACTTGACAAGCTCTCCTAGAGACATCTCCACTGGTTGGGATAAAGCTCCTCAAAATCTGTAGAATGAACTTAGAGATCGTTATGGAAAAGTAGATTGGCTATATTATATTTATCCTCCTGTAAAATTCTAATATCCTGTTGTGCTGAATTCAAATGAGATTCACATTGGGTTCGGTTCTTTCACTCTGATTTAGTATAAAAAAAAAAAAAATAGTATAACTACTGAAGGTGTAACCTTATATGTCTTGTGCCACATAGAATTTCCCTTCGATGGCCAACTCACGTTTTCAAGGGTATTGGCTCAAGGTATTATAGTTATGGTTTTTAGTAAGATGGTCAACAAAGTCTTTCTCCAAGGTTCATAAATTGTTGGATGGTGTTCGGTAGGTCGATGCTGAAAGTGATAAAACATCATTTCCACTAACATTTTGTAAAAAGAAAAAGATGCTATCAGTTGATGTGAAGGCAACATCCTTCATTGTTGTGTGTTCATATTTTGCTTCCCTTCCCACACTATGGTGCTGTACACATTCCTTTTTTTAGTCTGGCGCAGAAGTTACATTACCTGTCATGGTAAAATTTTGGGCAACTTGGCTTGCGGGTTGCTGATAATAAAGGGTATCTATAAGCAACAGAAGGATCTCCAGAGAAGAGTGCAGCCAGACTCATCTGCTTATTTGTCGCTTGTAGTAGATGCCATTCTCAATAGTGAATACGTTGGGATTGGTTGCTTAGCATATTATATCTCTTATTTACTTGCACTACACCTATTGCACTCATCTGTGTATAATTCCAGCACATACCACTCTGCACTATCCACCTGCAACAGCACAAGCTCCACTCCATGAGTCACTGATCCATTTGCTAACGGGTGATTGCAAAGATTACCACCTGCTGGGATGCTTATTCTAGCTACCACATGTCCACCCATCAACAACAGTAAAATCCCTATTTGCTAGATGTATCTTCCAGCATGTGTACCTACAGTAGGTATGTTTATTGAGTCCATCACATAAACTCCACTAAAGGTGCTGTTACACTTGCCAACAACCATCTTCTACCCTGTATATAGCTGATGTACATCAATTACCCGCCCCTCGGATTTGCAGCAACACTTTGCTGCAAGATACATACACAGCCACCTGTTGGAATCAAGCATATACTGTGGTACCACCACCTCACAGTATTCTTCCCCCACTGCCTTTAGATACTGCTACAGCCCTCACTTCACTCTTTGCCCCATAATCAGCTCTCACTACACTTCATTTCAATACCTTCACTCCATATACATCTGCCACTCACCTACTTTATATCAATATTATATATATATATATATATATATATATATATATATATATATATATATATAACACATTTGGTTATCCTTCCATACTTTAGATCATCCATGTCGTTTCATTAGGAGTTAAGCACAAGGTAGGTATATGAGTGTCCCATCGCTTAAATCCATGTGATATATGCCATTTCTCTTTTATTTTCCATACTAACCAAGTGTTTTGCAGGGAATATGTGGAAAATATCATTATTTAGAGTTGTAAATTCAATTTCGTGTATTGTAATAGCTAGATATTAACGAGAACTTTACATTTTTTGTTTTAGATAGAATGAATGAGCATTGTAAATATCATGAATTACTTGTTCTTCATGCATTTTTCCTTTATTTCTCAAAATCTCACATTGGTGAAACACGAATGGCACGTACATCATTTCATAAAAGGTAAGTTAATTCTAAGTTGATGATTTATACCAACGGCCATAGTCGGGGTGTAAACAAGACTTAGTATTCTTATCTTTTATGAAATAACACTGGATCCACACTGGATCCTCTTTCAAAAAATCATCATATTCTTCAAATATTTTACCTTTTATCAGAGTTTAACTTAGAATTAATTCAATATATATACCAATGGCCATAGTCAGGGTATATTGAGAGTTAATTCCATTCTAAACTCTATAAAAGCACAAAAATGTGTTTCATTCTTCACTAGAATTTTAATATAGATTACTATATAATACATTCAATAACCATAGTCAAGGATGTATTATATTTTCAATCTTATTTTAATTCATTTAAAGAATGAAATAGCTTTTCAAAGTCCAATCTCAAATTTATTCAAATTCATTCATCATGTAGGGTAAATTTGCATCATATTTTTCAAAATTATTTCAAAAACCCAAGTGATTTTGAACATCTTTTCTATTTTCCAAACCTATCTCAAATTTCAAAGTCCAATTTGACTTTGAAATTTCAAAATTATTTCATATTCAAACTTCAAATTTCCAAACTCAAAATTCAAAACTCAATATCAAAGTTCAATTCAACTTTGAAGTTTCTAAAGTCATCTTCTGATTCTAAACCCAGTTTTTTTTTTTTTCTTCGAAGTTTTAAATCAAAGTTGAGATTGACTTTGAATCTCAAACCTTCTCAAGTTCAAATCTGGATCTTCAAAACCCCAGATCATCTTTAAAAGTCCTATTTTTGACTTCTCAAAACTCAAATCCAAAATCAAATCCTAGTCTCAAACTTGGATCCAGATTTCCAAGTATAAACTCCATTCTACTTTGGATCTCCAATTACAGATCCAAAATCCATTTAGGATCCAGATCCTCATTCCATTGGATCTCAGATTCAAATCCAAAATCCAACTCTTAGGATCCAGAATCCAATTCTACCATCGGATCTCAGATTCAGATCCAAATCCATTCTAGGATCCAGAACCCAATTCTATTTTGGATCTCAAACTTCAGATCCAATTCCATCTTAGGATCCAGAGTCCAACCCTATCCCGGATCTCAGATTTCAGATCCAAATACCTTCTTGGATTCCACATCTTGAATCTAATTCCATTCAAAATTCCAAGTCCAAATTCCACTTTGAATTCCAATTCTCAAAGCCAGTCTCATTTTTTTCATTCAAACCAAAGTTCCTATTTCAGATCTTAAATCCAAAAATCAACTCAAAACTCTATTCAGAATCCAGAATTTGGATTCGGATTTCATCTTGAAATTCCAACTGTTCCAAGTCCCATTCCTCAATTCCTTTAGATCCCCCACATTTCCTTCTAACTTCAAAAACTTCAAAGTTAGAATTCAATTCCATTCCAAAGTTCAAACTTCCAAATTCAAAGTCCATTTATGACTTTGAAATTTTCTTTCCTTCAGTTTTAAGATCATTTCTCTCAAAGATCCAAATTCATTTTCCTAAGCTCTGATTATTCTAAAAACTTAGAACTTCAAATCTTAAGTTCTAAGTTAGAAAACATTTCTTCACTTTATCTGATTCACTTGGAAATTCTTCAAAATATTTTCAAAAAGAGCATACATCTTTGCATTTGCACAAGCATGATTCATTGTGCATTTTAGACTTAGGATAAATACTTAGATAAATTCATTGCAAAGCAAAAAGGCATAAAATTCGACCCTTGGTTCGATTACCCCTGGTAAAGGCGCCAGGAACGGTCGAACCTCGTACCGACGAGCGGATCCCGTCTCCCAGTTTTCCCGCAAATATTTCAAAACGGAGGCGAGTTATTTCAAATATTTTCAAAATTAAGGTCAAGTGAGACCCGCAAAAGAGTTCCTCTTCTCTTCTCTTCTCTTCTTTCTTTTCTCTTCTCTCTTTCTTTCCGTTCTTTTATCTTTTCTCCCTTCAAAAAGGAGGAAAATAAGAGGTTGGAAGGGAAAAGAGAAGGAAGAGAGAGAATATTACGAGAGGAAAAATTTTGCGATGATCACAATGCTCCAACTATATTTGCTTTAAAAAGAGCTTTTCAGGATGAGCTTAACTTGTTAGGGTAAAAGAGTTTTGGCAAATTGGTGCATAACTAAAAAATTTAATTTTCTACGTACCTATGAATCCAACCGAGAACAAAGATATACTAGCAATATGCGACAGTTTGTTGATTTTGTTGAGTTGGATATGGTGGATTTACAGATCTCGGGTGACTTTATTGTTAGGAAAGTTTTAAAATATTAATGATTACTACCAAAAGAGTTTTGAAAAAGTTAAGTCCCATATCTAAGAGAGAAAAGTTTTTCAAGATGTTTAAATAGAGAGCTTGTTATCTATTCTTTACTTTGGTAAGCCTTGATTCTTTAGGTGGATTGCGGACGTTGTTGCGTATCGTGCAGCAACGGACGCGCCGTTCGCTCACACGCGCGTGCGCAAGGGCGCTTGAGGCGCAATGTGACACTTTGCACTTTGCACGCTCACAGCGGTGCGAGGTGCTTATGAGGTGAAAATATCCGTTTTGTTTTTCGGTTTGAGTTATCTGGCCGTTTGAAAAGCTTTAAGTTGCATGCATATCGAGTTAATGTTGCATTGTGACTGTTGGGCGGTTTTGGAGGCCTTTGATTGACAGTCAAAGTTGGGTGACCGTTCAGGTCTTTTTCGTCCTATTTTCAAACCGTCAGATTTATGGCCATTAATCTCATTTATCGCAAAACGTTTTGGCCTCTCTAAAAGTCTATAATATCTTTTATTTCGTCTTTTGAATATACAAGAATTTTACGACTCTCAAAAAAAAAAAAAAAAACTTCTTCTTCCTTCTTCTCGATTTGGCTTGCAGAGTACAAGTGTGGTAGAGATCATCTGTCCTTGCGAAGCAGTGACTCTCTGGAGGTTCAAGCCTAGTTGTATCCTGGGAACTCAGTCGCATCAAATCCCTTTTCGCATCTTCGGTCTTCCCGGAGTGGGGCGATTGAAGTTCTAAAGATAGCGATCTTAAGAACGTGCCTCTAGGCTTGAGATCTCTTTTCTGAAATCCATTTTCACAAGGTTGGTGTAACAATTTTAGAACTTCATTATGGCCTCTGGTTCGACATCCAACTCCATCAATCTGCTTAGCCGTGACCTCAAAAAACTCGATCGATTTGATGGGTCAAACTTCAAGCGGTGGCAATCAAAGGTCTATTTCTTGCTATCCGAGCTGTATATTGACTATGTTCTCAAAAAGCCCTGTCCCACTGTCGCTGCTGGAGAAGTTGAGACAGAAGAACAGAAGAAAGAGCGAGAGAAGTGGTTTACTGACAACTACCGATGCAAAGGGCATATCCTGAACACTTTAGCCGATTCTCTCTTTGACTTGTATTCACCATTGGAGTCGGCTGGAGAGTTGTGGAATGCTCTCCGAGATCAAGTACAATGCAGAAGATGCTGGTAACAAAAGGTTTATCGTAGATCAGTATGTTAATTTTTCTATTGTTGATGATAAGCCTATACTTGCTCAAATTCATGAGATGCAAATACTGGCCTATAAGATCAAAGGAGAAGGTATGTATCTTGATGATGACTTCCAAGTTGCTGTCATCATTGGGAAGCTGCCGAATTCCTGGAAAGAATATAAGAATCACCTAAAACATAAAAATGAGAAAATTACTTTAGATGGCCTTCTTAAGGACATCCGAATTGAAGAAGAGACTCGTCTTCGTGACAAAAAGAATTTGAGTCCTAAAGAAGGTTATCCTAAAGTGAATTTTGTTAGTAACAAGGGTGGCAAAATCATGAAAACCCAGAAAATCAAATAGAATTTTGTGAAAGGGAAAAAGCCAACTAATAAAAAGAAAATTAGTTGTTATGTTTGTGGCAAGTTTGGCCATTTTGCTAGAGAATGCAGAGAACGGAAGAGGACTGGTCCTAAGCCAAATGAGTCAGAGGAGAGGCTTGTTGCTGTAATCTCTGAAACCTTTATGGTGGCTATAAATAAAGACTGGTACCTGGATACTGGAAGCACTGTTCATGTGGCAAACGACAGGAACTTGTTCAAGTCGTATGAAGTAGTGGGGGAAGGATGCAATCTCTTTATGGGAAACTCTTCCTCAACTAAAGTGCTGGGAAAAGGGAGTGTGGAAATTAAGTTCACCTCCGGGAAAGTCCTAACACTTGAGAATGTCCACTATGCTCCAGAAGTTCAAAAAAATTTAATCTCTGCAGATCTCCTGTCACGAAATGGTTTTAAGATTGTTATTGAGTCTGGGATTGTAACTATGACCAAAGGAAAAATCTTTGTAGGAAAAGGGTTTGCCACTGGTGGTATGTTCAAGATGAGCATAAATGAAGCTACTACTTCTGTTTATATGGTTGACTCCTATTTTCTTTGGCATTCACGATTAGGACATATAAATTCTCGTTGCATTCATAATATGAATAACTTTGGTCTTCTTCCGTGTCATGTGAGAATAGAACATAAACATAAGTGTGAGACATGCATTCAAACTAAGCTAACTAGACTCCCGTTTCCTAGTGTAGAAAAGAATTATAAATTGCTTGAATTAGTGCATTCTGATGTGTGTACGATGGATAATGTTTTGAGTCGTGGTGGCAATAGGTACTTTATTACCTTTATAGATGATTACTCAAAATTTTGTTATGTTTATTTGCTGAAACATAAATCTGAAGCATTTTCCAAATTTCTTCTTTATCTAGCTGAAGTACAAAATAGGTTTAAAACAAATATTGTACATTTAAGAACAGATAGAGGAGGTGAATACTTAGGTGGAGAATTTGATAAATTCTGTGAAGATAATGGTATTATCCATCAAACGTCAGCTCCTAGAACTCCTGAACAAAATGGAGTAGCAGAAAGGAAAAACAGAACACTTGTAGAAATGATGAATGCTATGCTGCTTAATACGGGTTTGCATTCCAACTTATGGGGAGAGGCTATACTTTCTGCTTGTTATATTCTTAATCGAGTTCCTTATTCCAAATCTGATAAATCACCTTATGAATTGTGTTTTGGTAAGAAACCTAATCTTAGTTATTTTCGTGTTTGGGGTTGTTTAGCATATGTTAAAATTCCAGAAAATAAAAGGAAGAAGGTTGGACCTAAAGCATTTAAATGTGCATTTGTTGGGTATGCTAAACATAGTAAAGCATATAGATTTTTGGATATTATTAATGATGTTATTGTAGAATCTAGAGATGCATCTTTCATAGAACATAAAAATGCATTTGATTCTCTTCTTGATGGCAGCCGGATTATAGTAGATGAACTTCCTGTAAATGACATGATTGAATATTCTAATGATTGTGTTGATGAACCAGAAACTGAAGTTAGACTCAGTAAACACATTAGAAAACCAACTAATTTTGGTTCTGACTTTTATACATTTCTAATTGAGAATGATCCTGTGTCTTTTCAAGAGGCTATGTCTTCTCAAGATGCTGCCTTTTGGAGAGAAGCTATTAATGATGAAATAGAATCAATTATGTCTAATAATGTATGGAAATTAGTGGATTTACCTGTTGGTTGCAAAACTATTGGCTGCAAATGGATTTTCAAAAAGAAATTAAAAGTTGATGGTACAATCGATAAATTTAAAGCACGTTTGGTTGCAAAAGGTTTTAAACAAAAAGAAGGTATTGATTATTTTGATACTTTTGCTCCTATAACCAGAATATCTACTATTAGAATTCTGATTGTCATGGCTGCCATATATAAGCTTCAAATTCATCAAATGGACGTGAAAACGGCCTTTTTGAATGGAGAATTAGATGAAGAGATATATATGGAGCAACCTGAAGGTTTTGTAGTGCTAGGGCAAGAGCGCAAAGTTTGCAAACTTGAGAAATCCTTATATGGATTAAAGCAAGCCCCTAAGCAATGGCATGAAAAATTTGATAGTTTTCTGGTGCATAATGGTTTTAAAATTCATGATGCGGATAAATGTGTCTACAGTAAAGTAGATAGTAGCTCAATTATTATTATTTGTTTATATGTTGATGATATGCTTATTTTGGGTAACAATAGTGAATGCATAAATCAAACAAAAAGATTTTTATCTTCCTTGTTTTGTATGAAAGACTTGGGTGTTGCAGATGTTATTTTAGGAATCAAAATTATAAGAAATAAAAATGACATTGTATTATGTCAATCACATTATATTGAGAAAATTCTTACAAAGTATGGATATCTTAATAGTTCACCAGCATGCACCCCATATGATCCAAATATGAAATTGACTCCTAATGATGGTGCTAGTGTTAAACAATTAAAATATGCCAGTGTTATAGGTAGCCTTATGTATGCAATGAACTGCACAAGGCCTGACATTGCCTATGCAATGAGTAAAGTGTGTAGATACACTAATAATCCTGGTCATCAACACTGGAATGCAGTGAACAGGATTCTTAGATATCTAAAGCATACTTTAGACTATGGAATTCACTATACCGAGTTTCCTGCTGTTATTGAAGGGTATAGTGATGCAAGTTGGAATACTGACTTTGAAGATTCCAAGTCTACGAGTGGTTGGGTTTTTACCCTTGGAGGAGGAGCAGTTGCATGGGGGTCTAAGAAACAGACTTGTATAACTCATTCTACAATAGAATCTGAGTTTATTGCTTTGGCATCTGCTTGTAGAGAAGCTGAATGACTTAAAAATATGCTAGTGGATATTCCACTAGGTGAGAAGCCTATACCTGCTATTTCAATGTTCTGTGATAGCCAATCAGCTATATGTAAAGCAGGTAATATGAAATACAATGGGAAGTCTAGACATATTAGTCTAAGACACAGTTTTATAAAACAAATGATTGATGACAATATTATTTCATTGAAATATGTGAAGTCATGTCAAAACTTGGCAGACCCATTTACGAAAGGCCTTTCGAGAGATGTCATCAATAAAACTTTGAGGGGAATGGGAATTAAGCCAATTAAGTCATCACCTAAGGATACCCAACCTAGAGCGCTGGAGATCCCACATGTATAGGTTCAATGGGAAACGAATTGGTGAATGACAGATATTGAGCATATTTATGTAGGCCCATTATTGATGTGTGCTCATGAGCTGTAACTAATATGGGGGTTGAGCTAATAGCTCTTAATGAGTTTGTAGGCCTTAAGGCTAAGGTGTGTGTTACAGTACACCTAGACAAACTCACCTATATGAGTGTAGAAATGTGAGCTGTTTCTTATGAGAATTGGCAATTCTCTACAGCACTCATGAATCCAGGAAAGAACAAGGCTCTAAATGTGCCAATATGAAATCCACACAATCGTACTTTTGGAAACCTATGTATGATTGAAAACTCCGTTAACAATATAAGGAGCTAAGTTCAAGGTAAGTCCATTTAGCACCTTGGTTAATTTAGGTTTTCTTTCAAATAGTGGGGGTTCAAGTCATGCAGACACTCTCACTAATGCATAAGTTTCTATGCAAGCCAAATATATTTTAAAACTAGTGGGGGATTGTTAGGAAAGTTTTAAAATATTAATGATTACTACCAAAAGAGTTTTGAAAAAGTTTAGTCCCATATCTAAGAGAGAAAAGTTTTTCAAGAGGTTTAAATATAGAGCTTGTTATCTATTCTTTACTTTGGTAAGCCTTGATTCTTTAGGTGGATTGCGGACGTTGCTGCGCATCGTGCAGCAACGGACGCGCCGTTCGCGCACACGTGCGTGCGCAAGGGCGCTTGAGGCGCAATGTGGCACTTTGCACTTTGCACGCTCGCAGCGGTGCGAGGTGCTTATGAGGTGAAAATATCCGTTTTGTTTTTCGGTTTGAGTTATCTGGCCGTTTGAAAAGCTTTAAGTTGCATGCATATCGAGTTAATGTTGCATTGTGACTGTTGGGCGGTTTTGGAGGCCTTTGATTGACAGTCAAAGGTGGGTGACCGTTCAGGTCTTTTTCGTCCTATTTTCAAACCGTCAGATTTATGGCCATTAATCTCATTTATCGCAAAACGTTTTGGCCTCTCTAAAAGTCTATAAATATCTTCTATTTCGTCTTTTGAATATACAAGAATTTTACGACTCTCAAAAAAAAAAAAAATCTTCTTCTTCCTTCTTCTCGATTTGGCTTGCAGAGTACAAGTGTGGTAGAGATCATCTGTCCTTGTGAAGCAGTGACTCTCTGGAGGTTCAAGCCTAGTTGTATCCTGGGAACTCAGTCGCATCAAACCCCTTTTCGCATCTTCGGTCTTCCCGGAATGGGGCGATTGAAGTTCTAAAGATAGCGATCTTAAGAACGTGCCTCTAGGCTTGAGATCTCTTTTCTGAAATCCATTTTCACAAGGTTGGTGTAACATTTATACCTAGTCAGTCAGGAGAAGAGACCCTTGCATGCAGAAATTTGAAAGGTTCATTGTGAGTAGGGGTGGTGGGAGCGACTCCGTGATGGACGAGCCACCATGGGGCGGCGCCTATATCCATTTCGGATCACATGTCAATAATGCTCGAATGGGAGGTAAGATGGATGAGCAATCGAAGGTTCAAGTTTGAACTATGGTAGTTGAGGGACCCAAAGCTGGTTGAAAGCATAGAAGGATGGTGAGCCCACCCGCAGGTAGCCGCTTAGGCTGTTCTTATATTCACAAAAAAATAAACCACATAAGAACTCGATTAATTGAGTGATCCAAAGGAGAAGGGGTTGTGAGATTCAAGCAGATAGAGGAACTGTGTTTAATGCAGAGGGAGATGGCAGCATGGCGGGGTGATGCACATGAGGTGGAGGGATTAAATGACAGGAAAAAGCTATTGATCGATGATATATCAGAATGAAGAGCAAGGCAGGAGATTAAATGGAAGCAAAGATCCAAAGTACATTAGATGTGTTGTGGCGATAAAAACACTAAGTTCTTTCGCTTCCTCTAGAAGAAATAACTTCACTTGGCCTTGTCAATTTGAGGGCATCTTTATGAGAATGATGAAATCTAAAGGGAGGCAACAAAATACGTTAGTGACTTTTTTTTACCTCCAATATGGGTGAGGACTCTCTTGACATAAGTGAGACCCCCATGGGTTGTTTTGATTCGAGGGTGCAAGACTTCGTGAACAGGGGTTTATTGGTAGATGAAGTCACGCAAACAAAATGAAAACTCCTCAACAACAAGGCCCCGTAGGTGGACGGATTCCTTGTTGAATTTTTTAAGGTGGCTTGGCCAGCATGCCAGAGAGACTTTATGGCAGTGTTTAACGATCTTTATAGAAACTCTTGTTTGCCAGGGAGATGGGGGTGAATCCCTCTTGGTCCTCTTTCCTAAATAACCTAGGAGATTGAGATTAAAAAGTTCAGACCAATTTCACTCTTAGGCACCCTGTTCAAAATTATAACCAGGGAGATAGCAAATTTTATGCAAATGTCCTCCCAAATATGCAAATTTTATCCCAAAATATGCAAACGGCGTTCTTTTATTTTACGATTTTCTCCCAAATATGTACTTTTGAAGCGGCACTAAAGGCAAAAGCTTTGCTAAAGGCTTTAGTGATACTTTTGAAGTGTTGCCAAAAGCCCATCGTGCTTTTGGAGTGTCAGTTTTTTTCAACAAACTCTTTTTACTATAAATCACATAAGAGCACAAGCAGGAAGACATTTGGACATTCACATGTGAAGGTCAGAACATTCACAAATGTGAAAGCATAAGGACATTCGCAAATGTGTAAGAGAAAATTCACATATTTGGATATTTGAGAGGGAAGTTCACATATCAAAGGAAATTCACGTGTGAAGGGTGAAAAAGTCCTTTTACAACCGAAAAGTTGTGATTTTTGACATGGGCAGATTTTTCCCTATGCGCTGCAATCTAACAGTAGATGCAATTAATTGAATATCTCCATGTCCCATGTGATTAAATTTGTAAATCCAATACCTTTTTATTTTACAGCATTCTACACTTTTTCCACATGCATCTAATTGACATACTTGTACTTGATTTGGTACTCATAGATATACTTGGTTATCAAAACAACCACTAAAAATGACATGATATGTGACTTCTAATTTCTCATGTTAATCATATTTCTTCTTTTTACATTTTCATAACTTTTTGAATATTTTAAATATATAGTTTTATTTCATGAAAAATTGTACTTTTAAATATATTAAGAAAAAACTCCCGAGTCAGCTGAGTTGACTTGCCAAGTCATGAGTTGCAGGTCAACTGAGATTTGACTGAGATTCTTGGTTTGTCAACCATGCATACACATGCCCGCAACACACACACACACATTTACACACCCACACACATGTGCACAAGCGAGCACACACACACACACACAACATGCAACTCAACATCTCACCCTATTTTGCAAAAATATGTGCACATGTCAAGAAATAAAAGTGAAAGAAGGTCAATGTCAAAATTTCCCAAACACCAAAACTTTCTAATCCAATAAGCCATCTACGACAAATTATAGAAAGAAAATATGAATAGAAAATTAGATGAAAAGTTAACATTATCCGTCTTTAATAAAGCATGTACACTGTACACTGATAGGTATTTGTACGAGCAGGACAGAACTCGATTGTGTCCCCTACAAAAGACACCATACATATTACAGCAAGGATGAGATGAAATGCCATCACTACAACCAGCACACAAAAATAGATAGAACTGAGAAACAGATCATATGAACCAGTTATAAAAGAGGGGAGCTGGGCACAGCTATCCAAGGGGATAATCAAATGCACAGATAACAACTGATTACACTGATAGCTAGATTATTAAAAGTTGCATTATAGTAGCCAAGGTGTGCAACGTTTGAACCCAACTAGGGATAGTTACCCAGCTTGACAATCGAAGAAGCAGGAAACATATAACAGTAACGGTAATGCCGATGATGGAGAAAAAAAGTGAAACATCAGTTAGGAAAATTAGCTGAATAGAAAACCAAATGAAGAAATTTAAGATATAAATAACCAAGCAAACCAATTAAAGGTTGACAAGAGAAATTCAAATTCCAGAACAGCTAAACAATGTGAAACCAAATAACAAGACGATAAATCAGAGGGACACTAGAAACAAAAACTTACACGCAAATGCTCAACCAAGAAAACACAATTCTTTCTAAACTAAGTGATCGGATAAACCCATCGGCAATCAGTGAAAAACACAGAGACCACACCTCTGTTGTACAGGCGGGATGCCTTCCTTCTCTTCCACACGCTCCTTGATCCTGTCGATGGTATCGGTTGGCTCGATATCGATCTCTATTTCTTTCCCGGTAAGTGTCTTCACCTTGATCATCGTTCCACCCCTAAGCCTCAAAACCAAGTGAAGGGTGGACTCCTTCTGGATGTTGTAATCTGAAAGAGTCCTCCCATCTTCCAACTGCTTCCCTGCAAATATTAGCCTCTGCTGATCAGGGGGAATGCCTTCTTTATCCAGAAGAAAACATAACACCCATATTCTCTATTTAGACTATCACCCACAAAACCAATAGAAGAAAACAATGGAAGGAACATTGAAAAGAGGGAATAGGACCAAAAGAATCCATTAAAAAACAAAAAGAACAACAGAAAGGAACTCATTAGTTCGTCATAAACCAAATCTCCGTCTCAGAAATCAGACCGAAAAGATGAAACTCAGAAAACCAGCCGAACCACACAAAGGCCCAAACCTCAACTTCTTAATCCATGCAAAGTTTGTAATCCAAAAACCCAACACATTCCTTCAAAGGGGAGCTAAAAGATGGATTTGTGAACCCTTTTTCTGTTCTAAAAGCAAGACCACAAAAAATAAAACGAAAATTAAGAGCCAAAAACATGAGCCCTTCCATCAAGAGAGAGAGAGAGAATCAATAGATGGGTATGTCACTACCAATCAGCAAAACGGTAGTCCGAAATGAGAAAGAAGAAAAAGAAAAACCAAATTTCATACTCAGAGCACCGGTTTCTCCTCCTGCTCCTGACACAAATCCCTCGGAAAAGCAATACCAACAAACCAAAAGCGCCCAACAAAATGAAAAGAAGAAAAAAAAAGGAAGAAAGGGCACGAAGAGAGAGAAAAAAAAGAGAGGGAGGCGTGATCTCCTGTGCCTCCAAAGCACCTGAATCTTGGCCTTGACGTTTTCGATGGTATCGCTACCCTCGACCTCCAAAGTGATCGTCTTCCCCGTCAGGGTCTTCACAAAGATCTGCATCTCTCTCTCTCTCTCAGGAAACAAGGGAACGACGTTTTTTTCAATTGGTCGTCGTATTTATGTTGGAGTACTCTCTCTCTCTCCTTCGTATTTATTTGAGAAAATCCCATTTAAGGCCAACATTTTACCCCTTATTCCAGGCATGGGCCTCACATTTCTGACATTCCACATATAGCCTCTGTTTTCTTGTAAAATTCCAAACAAAGGCCTTCACGAAATCAGATTCGGAGTTGGATCCGATTTTAAAAAGCAATCCGACTAAATGCTAGTAGATTGGGCCGGGCTGGGCAGCCCGTGCCCTGCCTGCAGCCTGGCTCAGCCCGTATATAATAATACTAATATAAGTTATATAACATAGAATACTATATATACAACATAGAATATAATGTATATTTTATATATAATATATATTATATATAATATACATTATATGCAAACCTCATTTGAAGTATGAGATAAATGTCATTAAAAATATCACAATTAATAATTGAGAAGTGTTGTTAAAGTCTTATAGATGTTAAACAGCATTTTTGAAAACCAACGTCAACACTAGCAAAGCAATAAACTCTGTTACTATTTTCAAACATTTCAATAAACAAGTTAGAGAAATAAGGACTTTCCTGATAACAAAAGTCATTCGGATTAACTCATTTTTTAGGTGTTTGATCTGATATCCCATCATACTCATTTTTTCTTTTGTTTTTAGGTGTTTGATCTGATACAAGGTTTGTACCTTGGCTTTAGACAACAACCATTTGCGTTAAGGAAGATATTTTTGATCTCTTTTGTGTTTTCGAGAGAGCTTTGTTGCATTTTGATCTTCATTCACGTGTGCAGTATTTTATTTATTTTTATTCACATTAGGGTACAAGATTTTACATTATTCAACATGTTTAGAATTTAGGATAGGTCGATCAAACATGAAATCGTGTTTCTATGGTTTGATTTATGTTATATTCATATTTAAAACCCTATTTTGCTTTCATAATATCCATTTTAATTCGCAGAAGCGATTTAACCTATTTTCTAATGAAAAATGATGTAGATTCGTATTTAAATTCATGTTATAAGTTAGATTTTATATTTGTAACATGCTGGATATGTTTATGCCTGGAGTTAATATGATTTTGATGGATTATAAAGTTGTTTGGATGTTTTTATAAACTCAAAATCCTTTTTCAAAAATCAATTTTGAGAAAAATATATTATCTTAAGTAAAAATGTTGGTTATTGTGTTTAATTCATGATATGCATGATACTTCTGTGTTACATATATGTAACATGCTTACATATATTTATGTATAAATATGATATGTTTTTGATGAGTCAAAATCATTGGTTGCATATTCTTAGTGTTCTGGATGAAAACATAAAGTTCTTGATGTGTTTCTTAAAAACTGCATGTTGTTATGTATTTTTATTTCGATTTGTTGTAAAGAAAAATATAGTTTTCAAGTCGATGAACCCATAAATTATGAATTTAGAAATGTTTCTGACATACAGAAGCAATTCAAAAAAAAATTGAGCTCAATGAGTTTCGGGTTTAGAGATATGACCTCCGCAAGTCGACACAAAATTTATGTCCCGATAGAAAATCTTTGTAGGCTGCATATTTTTGTAAAAATTATACCTCCCAAATTATTCTAGATTTATGGTTGATATTTTTATATGTGTTAGCTTATATATGGTAGAACACACGATAAAAATCATGTAGGCAGATTATTTACAGTTTAAGAATTAAAAATCTTAAAATTTTGGTCCAGAATCTGTAATTTCTAAAAAATAGTTTGCTAAATAATATAAATAGTCTGTATTACAAAATTTTTAATTATTTAAAAAAAAAATTAAGTCTGGGTTTTTGGGAACATCTGTTAGACATATCAAGCCAACCATAGTAAAAAATTTAGAATTTATTTCGTTATGTGTGATGAATGACTAACTTTTCTTTGAAAAGATCAAAGCGGACTAGACTGTTCAGTGAACAAAAAATAATCGATGTTTCTAAAAAATTTATTTCTTGACTCTGAATGGGTTTAGATCAGGGTTTCTTTTTGTAGATAGCTAATGTGTATATGAATGTACATTAAAAATCTTAGATCCAGAATCACTTTATATGATTTATGTTTGAGCTTCTAAGAACATGTAAGATTCTGTTTTTACAGTTTTGCATGTAAATTGTTTTTGTCAGTTTGCATGTGATGTGTTGAATTACATGCATGTATTGGTTCCAGATTTGAACCAGGTTTATTATATGCAATATGATAATAATGTATAGCCTAATGTGATGTTATATATGCTTATGATGATTATGTATAATATGTTATTATGGTATGTGGCTTGTGAACATGATATGTCGCATAATGCAAAATGCTTACTTGAATGTATGAGACGGTTCGAAAGGTGAATGAGATTGTATTGTGACTTATGATTAAGCTACACATGGGCCTATTGAGGCCGTGTGTGAGTAAAATATTATTGTAATAATCATGTGAATGCATTATTTATATTGTCTTATGATGCATATGATTAATTATACTTATTGACATATAATGATACACTGTTATGACTGAGTAGGGTGGTAGCCCAATCAGATGATGCATGATGAGGTGCATGTTATGGATATACAGATCCATTATGTTTTTGTGGAAAGAGTGTATGATAATTTAAAGAGGTATAAGAGACCTTAACAATATACCAATAATATGATTCTTTGATTGTCCTCTGATGATGGTGGGATCCTTGGATGACGGTCATGAGGGACCATGAGGATACTGAACAACATTTGCATTGTTTGTCCCAAGAACCCGATATGGAGGTTCATGTTCCTAGCCATGATTGTAGAAAATTTTCCACCATTTTGTCGAGGATCGTGAGATTGGCTCAACTGTAGCATATTGGTATATTAAGAAAAACGGTGTTGGAGGATGTGTAGGCCTTGTCGTCACGACATTGGGTGATGATGCTCGAAGTCGATCAAGAAACATATATGAGATCCTAGTACATAATAAAATATAATTGTGTATGATTAAGATATAGTTGGGATCTACCTTGGACCTCAGAATTTTACCCATGCTAGTATCCGCGAAGTGGTTAGGAGAATAACTTAAATTGGTTTGTATTAAACATATACATGCATTCAAAAGAAACATTCTATGCAGAGATAAAAGTTTTTCATGCAATTTGCATTGGTTCATGTATTGTATATGCATAATATATGCATCGATTTTTGTATCATGTGATATTGCAAGTATGCTTGAATTTATTTATGTTGCAAGCATATCTGAATCGTTATGTGCACATAAATATTTTCTAAACTTGATGTTTAGTGGATTTATACTTTATTCTTTACTATTGGATAATATAATATTTTGTATGAGAACTGTGAGTTCTCAAACTTAATCGAGTAGGTGATGATGCGACTAGTTTTGCTAGAGATGGCAAAATTTATTATGGTTGCTGGATTCTATATGTTATGGGATTGATTTAAACTTTATGAACTTAAAGTTAAAGTTTATTAATTTTTAATTTTGGTTTGAACTATTTCATTTTAAATTATGGTTTAAAATGGATGATTGGTGTGTTGGGATGTGAATCTGTGATGTACCCTAGATTCGTGGGATGTTTTTAGTATTAAAAAAAAAGTTGTATTTTGTTTTCATCTTGACAAAGGGATCTTGTCTTTGGTGTCTCTTTTGCGAACTTAGTTCTAATGGGCTATAAATGCTAGTGCTTGCGTAGAAGTTGACCTCTTAGAGCTTAGTTTGGTTGAAGCAGGACCATAGATCAGTTATAGCATCATTCACTTTCTTTAAAAAAAATCATATATTTTCGGAGGTGAATTTGAGGTCGTTACATAGTTGATATCAAAGCAGGTTTAGAAACAACATCATGATTTATAAATTCATGATCTAGAAAATAGTCTATGCATCACCGATAACAGAAATGTAAATCTACTAATCAGAGTTCAAATAGGAAACACTGAAAAACTGAGATCTCTTGACTACTTCCAAATACGACTCCACGATGCTCCAATTATGCGTTACCTGAAAAATTTTAATGCAGAAGGGTCAGACTCCCCTGTCTGTGTAAGAAGCATTATATCTATATGTGGTGCTCAGTGTCCTGTGTACAAATATGTGCAACAACTGCAGATATAACTAGCATGGAAATTTATATCATTCTAAAAAAATGATTATGCTTTCAATTCATGATACAGTGCAAAAGAGGATTAAACTAAAGATACATTTATCCACATTAGCACAAGTTGTAGATTCTACAAGTTTTACGAAAGTCATATCAACAGTACATAATTCTTCAGGAATAAGTTTTCAGTCAACTTAAATTATTTAATGTTTATCTTACTCTCACCCTGTGGGTAAGCACAGGCATAGACATTGTAGTGAACTGAGACCATACGGTGAGATGCCTAACTCTCACGAAAACACGAACATCCATGAAGCTCATACCACCTACCCTCTCCAAGGTAGATCATGGGTCCGGTAACATACACCATCTTTCAGGTGTACCCAGAGCATGGAGAATCCGGTAACATATACCGTCTTTCAGGTATACCCAGATTCTCAAAGGTTTTATATTTCATTTTACATTTTTTTTATAACCAAGTGCGAGCTATCGCACTACGAGGGGCCTGGTAACATATATCTTCTTTCAGGTATACCCAGAGCCTCAGAAATCTCATATTTGATTTCTCAATTATTTTCCTGTGCGAGTCATCGCACCAAAGATGATTCTCAAAATCCCGAACCCGCCTTGGGGTTCACACACATTGTATGGACTTAATTTTTTTTTTGTCAGGGTGCCATGAGCACCATCAAGATAGCATTTCTCAGAATATGGCTCGACTCGGAGCTCACAGTCATCATTTTTTTTTTTGAAGTTATGAGCTAGGGTGTAAACAATAGCGTGTGCTTGAATCCACAGAAAAGCAATTGACAAATAATTGAAGGTAATGGTGCCCTTTTTGTTCCACAACCCATAGAAGCAGAAAATCAATTAAAATAAGGCACAACAAGTACAATGTTAAGTTAATTATTTCAAAACAAACAAAGCAGTAACAGTGCCTGAACAATTACTTTAATAATTGTTGCATCAACCAATTCACCAAATTGGCTCATGTGTTGCCTTAAACCTTCATCATCTACCTCCCAAGGAACACCCAAGACCTGAGAAGTTTTATACAAAACAGGATAAATATATTCCCATAAGTAAATGTATAAGGAGTAGGTTTCATAAATAAGCATACCACCAGCCTTGTGCTTCCTGTAGACATTGTTCTCCCACTCCACTCCTTACAAATGACCTTCAACACAACGAAGTAGGGGAAAATATGCTTAATCATTCATGAACTGGCTACATTCAGAAAAATACCACAAATGAAAGCGACCAACATAGTCTATATTACAGCTTCATAATACATTAATGGCTGGCATGATTCTTAGCAGTTCGCATAAATGCATCAGCCTTAATTTCATGTTTTTGCACAATTTCATTAGGTGGAGTTGTAAAACCTGCTCCCTTGGTAAGGGACATTACTAATCTCTTCGTTCAAGTCAAGCGAAAAAAGGAGAGAAAGAGAGACAGATCTTATATTAGCATAACAGCTATATCTTCAGTTGTTTAACATATCAAAATCCATATCTGAAAAGCAACAGCAGACACACCAATAGTATGTTACAAACCAATCATGCACATGCACACATGCACACACAATACACAGTATCAGTCACACTCAAGAATGTTGGGGTAGATTAAGACATCATCATGCTCTTATGCATAATGCATGCACATACACATAATTTTGCATATAAATAGAATCACATATGAATTCACCATTACAACACAAACCAAGAAATAAGTGTTTCATCTTATCGTATATGAATTCACCAACAGATGAGAAATTCACAAAACAACCATAATGCAGCAATATACTGTAACTAACACATATCTCCAAACACAAGTTCCATTCTTCTTCAATTCACCAACCGGAGCTCAACAGAGCCTATCGGTGCCCACTTTCACGTTTGGGGAACTGAACTTGGGTCGGTCCAGCTGACCCGCACTCAACCTAGCCAAGCTGAGTTGAGCACGAGTTTGACCTCAATGTCACCAAAAGCCATCACCTCCTTCAGCGAGGTCATTTCGCCAACCTTGACCCTACCGCTTGTGGTCGTCACCTTTGCCACAACCTTGTTCTTCACTACCATCATCGAACTGGAAACCGAGGTTAGCATACGTGTCCTCGCTCATAGTTGGATCGTCAATAAAATACGATCAATGTCATGCTAATCGAGGAGAATTCTCGAGGGCCTTTTTGAAATTTCTTTATTTCTCGTGAGACTACATGCATTACAAGGTAGGTTTATAATAACTTTAACATATATGTGTAGTTTTAGGTTTTTTGAAATGCTTGGGGTTTTCATAATTACATAGTTTATATATATATATATATATATATATATATATATATATATATATATATATATATATATATATATATATATATATATATATATATATATATATATTCAAAAATTGTTTGTGTTGCATGCCTTTTGAGAAAATATATATTTAAGTAATATTTGTTTTTCATAAACAAGAATGTGCATATGTTAAAAAAGTATCGAAATTTTCCATATGTGAGTATTTTGAACATGTTTTCAATAAAAGACACGTATATGTTCAGGTTTTACAAACATATTCTAACATATGTATTTTGGATTTTATGAATAGTTAAATACGAGTGTATTTCAAGATTTTATGAATAAATATATGTATATGGCTCATGTTTTTTGAATATGCATGTTTCTGAAATTATTACGTAGTTTTAAGCCTGTGTAAATGCTTATGATGAATGATAAAATGCATATCAAAGATGCTGCATAGTATCTATGATGAAAAGCATGTTATTCAATTGTTATTTTATGTGAGGCAAAACAGGGTGGTTCAACAAAGAGAGGAGGTTGTTCAGCAGGAGCGGCTGAGAGCAGTCACCAGGAGTCAGTGAAAGTGGCACTGGTGGGTGCCATCGGTGGCTGCCCAGTTGGTGGGAAGGAGAGAATCGGGTGGCAATGGTATGGTGCAAGACGAAAATCAGGAGAGAGATGGGCAGTGGTGGTGGTGGTGGTGGTGGACTGGTGCTGGTGGTGCTGGGTTTACACGAGAGAGGGGAGAGTGAAGGGTGAAGGGGAGCATGAGTGAAGTTTATGATACAGGTGAGAGGGAATGTAATGGGCAGAGGGGGCATGAGTAGAGTATTTATAGGAAGAAAAAAAGGAAAAAATCCAATTAGAAAGGGGGAAAACCTTTTTGATTTGAAAAAAAGTAGGGGGAAAAAACATTTTCAAAGGCGAGTGTGGAAAGAAAAACTTGAAATTAGAATTTGGTTTTGAATTTCTTTTTAGTTTTAAGTAGGAAAACAAGTGGGCTTGGATTTGGATTTTGGTGAGACCTATTTGGATCTCATTAAATCCAAATCCAACCTACTAATATATATATATATATATATATATATATATATATATATATATATATAATTAAATTCATTTGGGTCATAAGTGGACTTAAATCCTATTTATTTAAATGAGATTCATTTGGGTCTTAGGTGGATCCAAACAAATTTATTATACTTTAATAGGATCCATTTGAGTCACAAATGGATCTAAAATTTTATTTACTTGATGAGATTGAATTGGGTCTCCAAGTGGATCCAAAAGTCCTTTTCTTAGTGAGATCCATTTGGGTCATCTAAATATATCCAAATCTTATTTTACTTAGTAGAATTCATTTGGGTCTCTAAATAAATCCAAGACACTTTCTACTTTAAAGAAAGATCCAATTGCGTCTCAAATGGATCTAAATTTCTTCTATGCCTGATTTAAGCCCCGATATAAATCAAAACCCTACCCAAATCTATTTCGGTTGACTGAAATCATTTGGAGATCCAATCCTAAATAACTTGAGATCGAGTGGATCTTATATGTTCATTCAAATAGTTCAAACTTGCGTTTGAGTTGGTTGATCCTCTTAGATCTATATTGAGGTCGAGATCCAAATACTTCATACAAAACCTCATAACTGCCCAATTAAATATCAAATAACTTCAATAAATGCCAAAATATTATCCATAAATAACTTCTAATTAATCAATCAATATTAGCTAAGTAATTTGCTAAAAAATGATATTTAATCAAAGTTAAATACCAAAATAATTCACAAAAAAAAAATCTTTTATTTATTTAAAAATTTTGAGAAATTTATAAACTTTACATTTTGCTCAATGAATATTATTTCAATAAAGAGCAATTGGCAATCATTGATGTTAAGTCAATTTAGTTGTTTGAGCAACTGTGTAACAAAAGACTTAATGATATAGAACGATTTCAATGGCTATCAATATAGTCAAAAGATCGAGAAGTTGTTATCGACAAAAGGTTTAATAATCTTTAGCACTATCATAATTTTTTAAAGATCATGTGATAAGAAATAACTATAAAATAAAATTTATGAAAAACTGCAATAACAGAGTAACTGTAGTATGCATGAGAAATAACTTGCGGACTATGGTTCATTCCACTTGGAGGATCCATTGAACAAAGGTGCAGAAAACATAATTCTTTCAAGTGAAGAAGTATCAAAGTGAGCATACATGTGGTGGATCATTGGACAACGTAGTAGTGAAAAAAATATCTTTCAAGTGGATTTCAAGTGTTATTCTTGAACACTTACATGATAACCCAAAGTTAACTCTAAAAGAAATCTTAAATGACATTAGTCGCAAGGAAAGTATGAAGGTTACGTACAAACAAGCATGACATTAATGAGAAATGACTAAGGTGATCCTATATGGTTTATTCGAAGAGTTTTTCAAGATTCTTTTTGCCTATTGTCATTATTTGATGACGACTAACCGATGATCGACAATGTGCATTGAAACTGATAGACGACATAGATTTATGTACATGTTCGTATCTTTTCGTGCATGCATTGATCAGTTTTTTAAAGAAAGCCCTCCACTTCTTATGGTAGATGACACATTCCTAAAAGAAAAATACATAAATATTGTTGTCAACCCATGGTATTGATCCTTGTGATCAAATATTTTCGGTTGCATTTACTGTTATAGATAACGAGTCGAATGAATCATGGGTGTAGTTTTTTTATGCATGTGAATGCACAATTGAGACACTAATACAATGACATACCCAAAGTTAAAGTACAATTAACAGCTATCTCAAATAAGCACACAAAGCTACACAATATGTTCTCCCATACATGGCTAAATTGTCAGGTTGAATTTTACACAAAACACTACGAAAAACTTTTAACATAAATTTGGAATATCACTAGGTCAACTTTGGTAAAGCACAACCAAAGCACTCACGAGACAAAAGTATAATTATTTTCTTAAAAAGATTCAGGAGCAAAGGGAAGATGCATACAAGTATGCAACTAAGGTCATAAAAGAAAAACATTAGGCTAACATATACTTTTCAACTAGAATGTACAAGCGCTTAACCTCTAATATAGTAAAGAGATTTAATGCGAGGATTCTCACAATACATGGCTAAATTGTCAGGTTGGATTTTACACAAAACACTACGAAAAACTTTTAACATAAATTTGGAATATCACTAGGTCAACTTTGGTAAAGCACAACCAAAGCACTCACGAGACAAAAGTATAATTATTTTCTTAAAAAGATTTAGGAGCAAAGGGAAGATGCATACAAGTATGCAACTAAGGTCATAAAAGAAAAACATTAGGCTAACATATACTTTTCAACTAGAATGTACAAGCGCTTAACCTCTAATATAGTAAAGAGATTTAATGCGAGGATTCTCACAATACATGACAAGTCACTAAATCCTCTTATTGAAAAACTTTATCTCATGATGATGAAACTTTTTGAAAACCAAAAGAATAATACCCATAACATGTGTGGTGCCTAAAGTAAAAAAAAGTTGGACGATGGTAAGAAAGAAGCACGAAATCTATGTGTTCAAGTAGTGCATTGCCTTCATCGTCGATACAAAGCCTACAATCACTCTCACAATTGCAATGTTTATCTTAAAAAACAAGCATGCTCTTGTAGAGAGTAACAGGTTAGCGAGATTTTGTGCAAACATATAATCACGTGCATTTTGTACGAAGACAAGTTATCAGAAGATTACTACGATAAGTTCTACACTATTAAATCGTATCATGCTGCATATAATACTTATTCATTTTTTCTAATGACGAATAATATCTCACATCACTCCTCCAAACCTTATTCTAGTCTTACCACCTAAAGCGCATCCTAAAACAAGATACCTTAAGAAGAAACAAAAAACAGAACACAAAAATGTTGGGTAATACAAGTGCAATCATTTTTGATGAAATTGGCCACAACCGGCGAAAGCACAAATAACATTATATTAGAGTACAGATGGTTTGCAAAATCTGTATTTATTAGAAGTTGTTTTATGAATTCTTTCTTTGTATTTACAATCTTTTTTAATTAATTATTCCAATGTCTTATATCTTTTATGTATATAAGGAGTTCACAATGAATAATTATAAACCAAAAAAAAACATGGTAGTAGAAAGCAGTTCAAACCCCATCACCAACCCCAAACAAGGAAGCAATTGTGTTAATTATACAACACATTGACCAGAATTATAAAGTGCAAATTGCCCAACTTCTGATAATTATTTGGTGCAATGAACTTTACACAATTTGGCTTTGAGGATACAACTGAGCTTGGCCTGCTCATGGAGTCTAATCTACAACGTGTTGTCCAACTAAACTGCCTGGCACAAATCACTTAAGATAGCACCTTTAATAAAATGAAAGGGACTCACACTAGGTTAAAAAATGATAGAGAGAGAGAGAGAGATGGATAACAGGAATAAAAGATAGGCTTCAGTTATTATAGACTCGATCCCAACAGCCAATAATTGAGTCAAACGGCATCTACAGCCTAAAAAGGAAATTAAATGGTCTAAACAATACTAAAAAACCTAAAAACATCTACAGAGGAGGTGACTAGTCAAACGATCAAATGAGAGGAAACAACTAGGCCAATCAATCTTGCATGAAGTACATATCCTTATGTTAAAATCGATGTGAATCTGCTGATATGAATTGAATCTCCTAATTGGAAACAGCAACACTTAAAAAGTCACTTGCTCATGCACAAATATCTTGATAAATTAGATCAGTCAATATCAAGCATGCACTAAACCTTTCAATGAATTGCCGTTTATCCGGATCTCCAGTGGAATTATTTCATCATATAAGCCCTAAAAAACTTCGTCAGCATGTACAGAATTTAGATGACTAAAACTAAATAAAACTAATCCAGTTATTATCATTCAATATTAAACAATAATGAAAAACACGACGGTTAAAAAGGTATACGGAATGCACACTCATGTTCTATGTTTCTTCTTCTTACTCGGAGAATTTAAATTCAAGTTTCTTTTCCCTTTGCCTGACCTTTTCATTCCACTTACAAGCTCTGTAACTTCAATAGAATTTGAAGCCGGCTCTTCCAAAATGCTGCAATACCAAGTTGACAACCACCAGAGTAAGATGAATTTATTCAGCAAAAATTCTAGTTGGCAGGCAGAGAATTGCCTTTTTTATATTTTTTGAGAGGAAACCCCAGTTCAGGTGGTGGGGCCCGGTAGAGATTGATGGTCTGCCGTATGGCCCACTCCCAAGCACATAAAATCCCTCCAGGGAGCTTGATGCTTGGGCTTAAAGCAAGGGATGCACACCCTGGGTATCACAGTTACAAATCTCATTCTCAGGTTAAAAAAGTGAGTTTTCCTCAGGAAAATCTCTGTAAGTTGAAAATTTATACATTCATTACTAATATAGAGCAATCCTAGGGTGCTCCCGGAGCACCTACTAGAAATCATATTTGTAGGTTGCATCTTCTCAATCAGATCTTATAGATGTACTTAAAACAGTGTATTTGATAGTAATCATGTTTTGGATCATGTTCAAAATAGGCTTTTTTAGTCATAAAATTTTGGTACCTTGTGAGCCATTGATTTTTGAAGATCTTAAAAAAAAACTACATGTATGACATAATCACATGATCCAAACATTTTTTTCCACTAAATAAAAACTGTAGATCATATCTATAGGGTCTGATCAACGAAAAAAGCACTCAGATTTTGAAAATTTGAAGCTTCTACTAGGTGGCAGTAGGTGATCGGGGAACACCCTATCATTATTAATATAGAGTAATGCTCCGGGAACACCTACTCCCTCCTACTAGAAAGCAAAGTTATAGATCATATCTATAGGGTCTGATCAACGAAAAAATCACTCAGATTCTGAAAATTTGAAGCTTCTATTAGGTGAGAGTAGGTGATCTGGGAGCACCTTATATATATATAAATATATATATATATATATATATATAGAGAGAGAGAGAGAGATTTTGAAAATGAGGTAAGGGGCGTTTACAAAAATACTATACAACATAGGTTACTTTGAGCAATGGGGTGAAAGGCATTTACAAAATACCATATAATATAAGGTAGTTTCAGCAATGGGGTGAAGGAAGTTTAAATGATACGCAACATATAACACAGTTTCCCTTTAAAAAAATATGCATAAGTTGTTTAGAGTCTAATCGGCTACTTGAATAGTACCATACCAAATGTGTAGGGGAGGGAAGGCCCTCTCAGCTGCTATATAAAACGAGGGTGCCTCCCCTTCATTTAGTGAAAAGCCATTGCCATCGGTAGTCAGCATTCAATGCTGCCTGACATGCGCCATTCAATGCCAGCTCAGCTCAGCATTGAATGATTGCTGACAAAAAAAAAGTTCACACCATCAAAAGAAGCGGCATGATTTTTTTGTATATTTCAAAATCTTACAAAAAATCGTGAGGGTTTTGGCAGTATTTTTAAAATATCGCATTTTTTTCGGGTATATATCGTTTTGTGATTATATTGAAGCCTTTGTGAGCCAAGCAGAGAATTAATTAATTATTGAAGATTTCTAACAAAAATCCATCTATTACCTTGATTTCTTCTCAGCTTTTTTAGAAAGAGATCCCTCAACAATCCTTGCATGATACTTATGGAAAGGAGCACTCCCTTTTCTCTTTTCATCCTAGAGATATTAGAACAGTTGGTGAGAGAAGATGGCTAGTAAACACAAAAAAAAAGAGAAACACTAGCACACCTGGAGAAAAGATTCAAGTGATGCTTGGTCATTTGAAGAAAAAGCAATCTCATCCCTTTTTTTCTGTACAAATTCTATGTTCTGCTCAACCTATATCATAGGAAAAAGAAAAAGGTGAGAGAATTGCCAAATTAATTTGATACTTGAATGCTGAAGAGCGCAGAAGATGGCAAGTCTTTAATTACAAGAAAAGCTCATTTTCATACTCTCCCGTAATTTAAGCTTGAATGAAAAAGAAAAAAGCAGACATCATCTCTTTTCATGAATATTTGATGTCAGATTATGATATCCAGAAACTTCAAGAGCATGATATTAATAAAAAAAAAAAATGTGAAGTTGATATGTCCATCACGAAATCCACTACTAGTGCATCCTGCTTACAAAGTTTGCATCTGTAGAATACCATTATATACTACAATATGAAACAGTCCTAAAATATTCACTGATGTCAACTAAAAACCAAGACTATGTTTTAGTTTAATTTTCTTTTCCTTATTTCATTAATTAGTTTAACATTGGTCACAAAGAGCACAACAGAGGATGTTTCAAAAATCATCCTGCTACTTTCATTTGGACATTATTTTGGGTGTTGCATGGAATCTGGTCCAGTCTAGGAAATGTCGCAGATAGCTGAAGTGTAAGTGCATATCACAAACACCAAAAGGGATTTGTTTTAATTTTATCAGCAACAAATACTTAAAATGATTTTGGGTAAGATGCTGGGAGCTGGCCCTGCAGCAGAGTGTGCATTTGGCCAGCGGAGTGGGATTGAGGAGTGATGCTAATCCCACATCTCAAGATCAAAACCAGTCATGTGCCTGTGTGCAAGCTGATGCAAGCGGTTGTAATGAAGTATGTGGAATTACAAAAGCAAAGTGCAAAAGCACATAAGTGGACAATTACAAAGAAGATAGACAAGCACAAAAGTGCATAGACAAAAGTCCACTAAAGGACAATACAAAGAGTCAATTAAAAATAAAATATTAAATAAAATGTGCTTTGGGAAGCCATGAAAAAATATAGGGGGAACACTCCCCTATTTATATACAAATACAAGAGGGAGACCATTGGGAGCTCCCTTTCATAGAGACGTTGGGGAGCTCCCTCGGTCATATTTTTTTACTGTTGGGGCACCTATCGACTCTATAGAGTGGGGCCCAATGACATGATAAAATAGAAATAAAAAAAGAAAATGAAGACAAAAATAAGAAAATGAAAAAATAGTTGTTTCTAATAAACAACTATAATTACATACAAAAAGACAAAAATGCCCTTATTGGGCAAACTGTTTATATATATATATATATATAGATATATATATATATATATATATATATATATATATATATATATATATATATATATATATATATATATATATACACTCCCCTTCAAACTTTACAAGAAAATGATCGAAAGTTTGCTGAGAAAGAGAAATCGAGGAGCGGAAAGAGCTTTGATGAAGAAATTTGTCAACTGGTACGACAACGTAATAGTTCCTCTTAGATATTCATCACAAACATAGTGACAATCCATCTTAATATGTTTGATTCGCTCATGGAAGGTATGGTAGCTCGCAATGTAGATTATACTCTTATTGTCATAACTCTTCGAAGGTGTTGAGATGATGATTTCCATATCACTGAGAAGACTTTTAAGCTACACAAGCTCCATTGTTGTCATAGTCATTACCTGATATTCGGCTTCAGCTGAAGATAAGGATATTTTTTGTCGTTTCTTACACCTTCAATAGATCAACGAATCTCTTTAAAAAATACAAAAACCTATCATTTAGGTTACCACCCCGGATAATTAGATCTAAAGATGATGAAGAGGACAAAAAAAAAGCTCTTTTGAAACGGTGTTTTTAATGTATCACACAATCCTCATAATTGCTGCCATGTGCAATGTGGTAGGGGCATGTTAAAACTGACTTGCTGCATGAACACATGAGTGATATTAGGTTGGGTGATAGAGAGATAAGTGAGAGATCCAATCAATTGATAATATGAAATATAATCTTCAAGCAATACACTATCTTCAAGTCTTAATTTTGTATTTATGACTTTTGAGGTTTCCACCTTTTTATCGAAAACTTTTGACCTAGCACATATGTTAGCAGCTAATTTTATTTGAGAGAGAATATATCCTCTGAGAGAATAGGCAACCTCAATTCCTAAAAAGTATCTCAAAAATATGACCGTTGGGGCCCCAACGACAAGATGAGTGGGGCCCCTTGTGGTCTTAAAAAAGCAAAAGAAAAAAAGAAAAAGTAAAAAAGGGAGAGAAAAGGAAAAGGGGAGAGTTTACATGGGGATTTACCAAAATACCCCTATTGGGTATTTGGAGAAATAAGAAAACAAAAAAAGAAATATGTATATATATATACATATATGTATATATATACGTATGTATATATATATATATATATATATATATATATATATATATATATATATATATATACATAATTTAACAGAGACCCCCAATGCAATGCATTTAATGCATTTTACAATCAAAAAAAGAAAAATAAAAAATAAGAAAAGAGAAAAGAAAAAGGAAATAAAAGAAAAGTAAAAAGACTGAAATGCCCCTAATGGGCAGAATTACAGAAATACCCTTTATCGGGATATATATATATATATATATATCTATATATATATATATATATATACATGATTACATATATATATATATATTAACAGCAGTACTGTTCATGAGGCAGGGTAGCTGTACAGGATTTTTTCCTGGATAGACAACCAGGTCTGGGCCAAGTCTCCATACTGGGCCAGGTTTTCCCCGTCTAATAAAAAAGAGATGTTGGGAACTGCTTCTTCATTAGTAAAAAATAATGTTTATAACCATAATCCAAATGGATAGGATTAAGCCTATCACCATGATATTGATTCATTGAACAAGATTGTGTCACTTGGCGCCAAGTGGATAACTCAGTCCCGGCTGGTTGTTTTGTTAATCCAAATTGGTGGGTCTTGGATTTTCCAAGTCCATCTAACTCTAGGCACAAACCTGGAGAAGTTTGGCTATACTTCCTGCATCCTAAGATGGGTTCTGAGCTTGTTAGGTTTTGAAACACCGGCATTGGTCATCAATTTTTTTTCTTGTCTCGAACCAACAAATCTTTCATTAGAACTACAGGCTTCCAAGCTTAGACCATTCAATTTAAGGCTATTCAGGTGGCAGCGGCATGAAGTGGACAGGGCTGGTTCCACATAATCAAATGTAGGTACAAAATCCTCATATGATCTTGAATTGTGGCAAGGGTAGATGTAGAATTGAAGCAAAGTGCCCTTGCCCCAAGTTCAGAGCCCCTTCACCTTATGCACTTGGATTGTGGTCAGGGGTAGGTGCAACCTTGTGACACAGATTCTGTCAGCCCAAGTTAGTTGTACTAAGGATTCCCTGAGCAATGTTTCACATTGTTGGTCAAAAGAAAATCAATTTACAGATAAAAAACACAACTCTAAGCACGTGCTATCGCAAAGTCAAACATGTAAGCTTATTCAAAAATATTTACCTGATCCATGAATGGCTTTACAAGACGTCTGAGGCTCTCACTGGTTGTCTTTTTGCAAAACTTTCTAAAGCTGACGAGTGGAACAAAAGCCAACTCAGGGAAAGATACATGATAACTCCATTGAAAAAAGTGCTCTGAAAGTGTTTCAACTGCAGAGCGTACACATTGCTCATGGTATGCTTCCAGTTTCAGTAGCTGTTTTGGCACCTGTCAGACAAGTAACCAACTAATAAGTAAAGCAGAGAGCCGAGACAGTGAAGATCCTGAAAACTGATGAGGTAGTCTCTCCACTTGAACCAACCTTCAACATACTTGAAAAATTAAAATCTTTTGGAGCACTATTATCAGATTTGCCACCGTCCCCAAATTCTAGAAAGCTTAGAGATAAAGAAGCCACAGGAATGAAGACGCCACTAGAATGTGAAAGCTTATTCAACAAATGGATGCATTTTAGCCTCAAAGGAAAGAAACGAGGTCCAGGCAACATATGGGCAAGTCCATTTATCATCTGAATTGCCAAGTATAGCAAACTCTGAAGATCATGTTCCTTGATGTTAGCACATACAAACTTAACCCAAAGTTCAAGGCAGTTTACATACTGCCAATCTTGTATTTTCCTTAGTCCATCCTGAAAAATATGTAAAATATTAGAAAGAAGATAGAGAAATATGGATCTCGTGTACAAGTAGAATTGCAACCACAATTATGAACAGATAAGCAGAAAATTGTGGGGAATAGGCAAAACACTCACTATATTTGGGAAACAACAATATCACAGTGAATTTCTCAAGAAGGGTAAGAACCGTTCTAGGTTCAATGACTTGATTCCATAAGAACATGAATGAGAGCAGGGCAGAGGAAACTAGAGAAGTTGTCGGTTTTCCAATTAACATCAAACCATGCTGCAACAGTTCCAATAATTAACATAATATAGATCCCATCAGTGTTGGCCGATGAAATTGTGAAATCGCCCATAGCTGATCTATATCAAATTAGATAGTGGTCTGAAACATAGTGAAACACACTTGAGAATGCAAAATAATACTCACGCACATGGAATTCATCCTATAAAAACTTCAGACTTCTTTTAGTGGCAAATTAACAAGTGTAGCATCATTATCTTCACTGTGGTAAACTTTCTCACTTGCAACTTTCACATACATGAAATAATAATTAATTTCTGTAAGCTTGGTGTCACCCACAGTTTGCCCACAATAAACCCTTTATATATGCAATTTCTGTCATGATGAGCAGAACCACACCCTCTATAACCTTCATGACACAATACTTGGGTTTGTGCTAATGGAAAACATCATAAAAAATACATGAAAGAGCAATGAGGCCACGCCATGAAGGTCCAAGACCTTATGACTTGTGATTGGAGGTGATAAACTTGCATGTGAGATAAATCCATCCATACAGTAACATGTATTTCTTTTACTTCTGAGAATCCTCCAAATAGTCATTACCCACCATTTCCAAATCTACACCAATGTCTTCTCAGTGGCACAAGAAAGTAATTGATCGTCCAATCTATGCAACATTATCCATTGGCCATGCACAACAGCACAAGAACAAAGGAACTAGCCTTTGCACACCCAAAGAGGTGGTGATCATTTTTCTGAAGAGTCTCTATCTAAAGGGACTTTTTCCTTTACCTTTTAGTGAAAGAACCTAAGGGATTTAGTTTTGTTGCACTCAGGGCTCTGAACTAATAGAGCACAGAGTAACTTCAGGAAACAAGTAAAAGAACTGTTTCTAGTTGAATAAAGTGAAAGGAGACAAATTGGTAAAAAAATATAACTTTAGATCATGAACATTTCATGGTGCTGAAATAAAATGACAAAGATTTAGAAATGAGATCAATACAATATCTATATTTCACATGGGTCCCTGCCTATACCCATATTGTGAGGCCAGCTTACTGACTGGGAAGGCTACCTACGTGCTAGTACTAGGCGATAAAAGTCATGCTCAGGAAACCTCATGTAAACATCACTTAGGTGCTTCTAAGTATGCTTGATCTTAATAAAAAAAAGTCTATAAAGACAGAGAATAGCAAGTTATGTTTGTGATTGAAACTTTTTCTTTCTTTTTTTTATTTGAATTCCTGGGTTCTGTTCAACAATCAACATCACATACAAATGTATTTACAGAGTCATGGATTTTCATATTATGTTAAATATGCCGGTTTGCTTTCCTGGGTGCATGTCACAGTGCCATCTTGTGCTCAAGTAGGTGCACAATTTTTACTAATATTAGCGTACATCTTGTAATGGTGTAAGATGTTAATCTTAACATTACAGCCACCTTGAATTTCATATTATACTATAACTGTTTTTTGCATACAATGTTAAAACATATAATTTCAGAAAATTTCTAGATCTTGAAAGCCTTTTATCAATCTTTTCATTTTGAAAATTTATTTTGTGTGTTTCTGAGCCACACAGCAAGCTGGCACGTGTGCACTGCCTAGCTCTTTGACTATAACACATTTAAGCTAGTTCTGATATCCAAATTTCACTTTTTCTTAAAATGATAAGATGGCATCATGATCAAAGAAAGTAGATGGCTAAAAAAAGTGTTCAAACTTCACATTGAAAAAAAATGAGTTAATCCTGGTTATTTGAAGTAGTTTTTGAAGATGTTTGCAAAGTTGATCCCACAGAATTTGCTAATTGCAAGTCATGGGTCACAAAGCCCAAAGACACTAATTAAGCAGGGATGGTCGTTCAAACTAAAAATGACTTAAACATGCCACATTTATTTAAATTGTTCCAGAACCCAAGGAATCGAGAGAAGCTCAAAAGTCAAAACACATATCCATCTATCCGCATCATCTGGCTTTATTAGCGAGAAGCAACTCCTAAACAATTGAAGGACTTTCTAAAGTTTCTATTGTCAATCATATAAACCCTTTGTTTGGAGTTTATGAGATATATGCTAGATCATAGGAACTGGAAATAAAATATTACTACAATTATAGAATAAGGAAACAAGGTTAGGGTTATAAAGTTAAAATTATATTCCTATGTTCTAAGACAACTATAATACACCTCAGCTATACAAGTAGATAAAGTTATAATACTACCACCTTCAGGAAAAAAATATATGAAAAATAAATTGTATGAAATCAATGGGGATTTATAATAAATATGTCACCATAAAATCCAAGTTCGCCATTTCATCAACTCTCTGATTGCTTTGAAGGACATAGATACAAGAGAAATTTCATTGTGCTGGTCAAGTAGAATAGAAACATGTTTCTAAAGATTTCCAATCTCTAATGGTGTTGGGTCAAACCAAAGTGCATCATCTGACCCAACCTCAGTCTCTTTCTTCCAGAAGGGGTGGGTATTGAGCTGGGTACATGGTGCAGGGCAGACTTAGCTTGGGCCTGAAACTGATGGGCCCATGCCTAGGCAATCAGGCCAAGCCTTTGCCATGGGGTGAAGTGTAGCCTGGCCAAAATAAACATGGCACTAGGATGGTTTTGGAAGAAACAGGGCTAAAGATTTAAATAGGTCTTATGCAGATGTCGCTTAAGGATGTGAGGGTTGGATATTCAACTGGCTTAAATCCATTTAGAGGGATTCAGTATAAATTTCAATATCCAATTAGCTAATCAGAACAAACTATCTTTCAGTTTTTTATATCCTAATCCAAATCCAACATAATATCTGGCTTAAAATGTGTGTGTATCATAGTCACCTGTATCGTTAAAGGTAATTTCTCAGCGAGGGTATTTCTCGGAGAGAGTTTCAAAAGTTGATAAATCTTGGGAATATCTTGGGAAAATCATGGGAGTTTAAAAAATTGAAAAAAATATAAATAACAACAAAAAAACCTAAGAAAATAATAAGTTTTGTATTATTTTTCTTTCAAAAATATAAAGAAACATGTTTTAAAGGTTTTAAAATATAAAAGAAACAAAAAAATAGGAAATGCAAATTTAATTTAAAAAAAAACTCAAAAATATCGTGATATTTTTTATTTGCTGATATTTTGAAAATATCACGATATATTCCCAATATTATCGGCAAGCTTGAAATTGCCGATAATATCACGATATATTCAAAATATCAGCGATATCGGTGACAATGGTGTGTATATATATATGCATGTACACGTGTGTACATATGTATATGGATATGGTGTTTCTATGGTGGTACTGAACCACCATAACTTATGGTGGTACACACTTGTTTTACACAGATCTAACCTCTAAAAGCAAAAACTAACCTTTGGATCATGTTTAGGATGTTCTATTTTCCATTTTATGCATTAAAGTTTATTTTAATAGGATATTTTAGACCATTTTTTATCCTTATGAATTGTGAGCCTTCGTTTTTTCACCATCTTTGAAACTGTATTATAATCATAGTCACAAATATCGGTCTTGGCTATATCTCGGCTAAGGCAAAATAGCAGGATATTATATATTTTTCAATCAATCCCAGGAAAATCTATGAACTTAAAAATAAAATGCAAAAAATAAAAAAAAAACTAGGAAAAACAGTTTTCTTTCCTTCTTCCCTCCTTTTTTTCCTTCCTTTCTTCTTTCTTTTCTGCACCTGATATTATCACACGATATATATATATATATATATATATATATATATATAACTGTGACTATGATTATGGTATATTAGACATGATAAAACCTCATAATATAGTAAATAAACTATGTTGAACATGTCTGTGGGGGGTACATCTAACATTTGCTGGTTACATTCATGCAAACAATAGTGCACATCACCATATGGCATCATGGTTCAGAACCAATACACACAAATTACGCTGATAGGATCTGGCTTGCTAAAGGCTTTTCTCACCCATCTCTTCATCCAACTCCAAGTCTGATTAGGTTACATCCTATGTCACATGGGTGCAGGTGCGGGTACGAGTATGGGTACGGGTACGGGTGCAGGTACGGGTGCGACACAATTTCAAAAATTTTGAAGACGGGGACTCGGCTATATATATTTTAAAAATATATATATAATTATATATATAACATTAAATTAATAATAAGATTGTAAATTTTATAGCAAAAATAAAAAAGTAATTCTATTGAAGTAACAACACAAACTTACCAAAATATAACACATAAAGAAGCCTGTGAGTGTGATAACAACAAAACTTATCATAAATCTGCCTCATCGTCTGAATTAGAGGGAAGAACAAGATCAAGGTAGTCCATGTTGAGAGTATGCAAATCATGTTCTCCCTCCAAGTCAAAATCTTTTGGATTTACATCTCAATACTTAGATGGTTCACAACTACATCAAAATATGACTAACTTAGTATCTAACTTCAAACTTTGAATATAAATATTTAAATACGAACTTTGAATACAAAAGAAAAAAAAGTACATATACTCATCTTTGGTGTGACGAGAAATTAATCGTAGATTAGAGTGAACATAAACCAAATCCTCTGCTCTTTTACTAATGAGTTTGTTTCTTTTAATGTTGTGAATTTGAACATATGTGAGTCCAATTTCTTTCACAACATGATGATGTAGCAAGTTGGGATAACAACTTCATTGCAAGATGTTGCAGATTTGGTGTATCTGATCCATATGTTGCCCACCAATTAAGGGGATCTTCTCCGTCCCTTGCTATGAGTGTTGCTAAAGAATCAAATCTTCCAGTAAAGAACTTTTCAAACTCACTATTTACAACCTTAAACATGTGAGGATCATTAAAAAGTCTTCCCAAATATATCATTTTGTTCCTTGATATCTCAGGATCTTCATTTGGAAAAACACGACCAACACTTGTTGTCAACCATTTTTTTGCATAATATTTTGGATTGAGAGAGTGTGCCATGCAATGCAAAAGTGTATTACTTTTATCTCATCTTCTCATTAAAACTGAATGTACATAATTGTAAAATTTTGAATCATCAAGTACAACATCTTTCTTCTCATGTTTAAAAATGATACTTTGAACTTTTTCAATCTTATTGTCCCACGTTTCATAAATTCTATGAAGCATGGGTATATCTCTGTCAACTTTTCTCAACATTTCTCAAATAGGCTCTGTAAATTCAACAAAATGTGTAATTTTATTCCACCAAAAATCATCACAGATGCATTTTTTGATAGCTTGAGACTTAACATCATTTTCAGTGCGATAAAAATCTCAATCTTTATCAGCCACCATCATCATCAATGCATTCTTGAGTTGCTTAATTCTTTGCATCATAACAATGAGAAGCAAAACGAGTTTCAGCAACTTTCAGTAACTTGAGATCAGAATGCCGATTAAATATAGAAAGGGCATGATGATGGTTTACAACAAAATTTCTAATATTTTGATCATGCTCTATTTCCTCAATCTATAAACACATTTTATGTGCATGTGCATTATCTTTTGATGGATTGTATATACTCTTAAGTGCCAAATTTAAACTGTGTGCTGCACAAGGAGTCCAAAAAATATGTGAATACGTATCTTCACTTGCCAAATTCATTCATGCACGATTGCAAACTGAAGCGTTGTCAGTAATGATTTGCACCACACTTTCTTCACCCACTTCTTTTATCACTTCAACAAATAATCTCTTTAAATATTCAGCATCTTTATACTCCCCAGATGCATCAAGAGTCTTCAAAAAGATTGGCTCATTAAGTGAGTAAGCATTGAAGTTTATCAGTGGACGCCTTTGTATATCAGTCCACCCATCAGAAACAATAGACACTCCATGACGTTTTCATGCAAATTTTTTGGTCTCTAACAAGTCTTCAATTCTATTTTTTTCCTCTGCAAGAAAAACCGTTCTTAGTTTTTCTGAACTAGGAGGCATATAACCACTCAAATTACAATTAGTCAAAGATGTAATCATATCTTTCCAGTATGGACTTCTAGCTACATTAAAAAGAATTGAGCTTGAGTAAAAGAATCGACCAATCTTTTTATCAATTTCTGCTCTTGCCATGTTTTTGAACGATCCTTGTATTGTTTTATTGCCTTCCATCTTTCTTTTCTTCAAAAACTCGAATCGCTTCTCATCTCTGCAATTTTCTTCTTTTCAGCTTCCTCTTGTTCTTTCTTTAATTGCTTTAACAAGTCTTTATCAACCCCAGAACATTGCCTAATTCCTTGACCACGAATATGCAAAAGATGTGCTTTCACACGCGTATAAGAACCCGTGAAAACAATCGTACATAAATTACAATGAAACTGCACATTCCCACCACTACCACCACTAGCTTTTTATCCCTTTTGTCACAAGCCTCCAAAGTGGTTAAGAAACTTCTAATTCAGAGTTAAACTTGAACCAACTCTATTGACACCACTAGAACTCGCCATTATATCTGAAAAGTGAAAAGTGAATAGAAAATATGTAAATAAAGTTAATAAACACTTCAAAAAAATAGTAACAAGAGCTCCACCCCTCTAACTGTGTGCCTGATAGAAAATAACAAAGGCAGGGGTTGAGGCAGGGGGGAGAGCCCCCTATCAGAAAACAGATCTGAGGCGGGCTCCGCCCCCTGCCGAAAACCTACGACTGTGGTAGGGGGTGGAGACCCCTGCCGGAAAACAGATCTAAGGCAGGGGGCAGCCCCTTGGCGAAAAACAGATTTGAGGCAGGGAAGCCCCCTGCCGGAAAATAAACTGAGACAGGGGCCTCCACCCCCTGTTGGAAAACACGAACGAGGTAGGGGGCTCCGCCCCTGCCAAAAAATAAACTGAGGCAGGGGGCGAAGTCCCCTAACAGAAAACAGATCCGACGCAGGGGGCAGCCCCCTGCCGGAAAATAGATCTGAGGCAGAGGGCGGAGCCCCCTACCGGAAAACAGATCTGACGCAGGGGGCAGCCCCCTGTCGAAAAACAAATCTGAGGCACGGGAGCCCCCTGCTGAAAAATAAACTCAAGCAGGGGCCGCCATCCCCTGCCGGAAAACACGAACGAGGCAGGGGGATCCGCCCCCTACCGGACGAAGGGGAAGAAGAACGGAAGAGGGAGGAGTGCATACCTGAGAGGACCGGTGGCTGGGGTCGCCGATGGCTGGCTGCGGCTACGATCGTCAAGGTCTGGGTCGCCGGCGAGACTGAAGGGGACGATGAGCGAGGGACGGCTGGGGGAGAGGGAAAGATCAGCGGGGAGGGGTCTGTCGTAAGCCCCTCCCCTTGCGTAGCCTCTTTAGGGTTCGTCCGTGACCCCGATAAACATTTTGGATCCGGATCGGGTCCGGATCGGACCCGACCCGAGTCCAAAATAAATTTTAAATATGGACAACAATAGGCTCGGTCAAAGTTGACCAAGTCTATAAAGTGGACGGACTCGGCCCCGATGCATTGACCGAGTCCAACACTTGTTGACCGAGTCTGCCCCGTGTCTGAAGCCGCACCCGTGTCGGGGCGTGTCAACACGGGTGCATCGACCTCCTAACCGAGTCCATGTGACATCGGTTATATCCAATTATGCCTACATTGAAACCACATCCAACCGAGTTACATCCCTAGATGTGTCTGACATCTATCCAGCTATATCTTGATCATGTGGCTTGATCAAATTGCAAATTCTGCAGTCCAATCTACAGAATTGGAAGTGTCAATGACTCTTAAGAAAATGAGAAGGTTTGTTTGTTACATACATAATGTTCATAATTTCGCAAGGTTGAGGTTCAATCGACTACACTGTACAAGTATTATAAATTGTGCTTTTGTTCTTTCTGAATTTTTTTTTTCTTTTTTTGGATATTAAGTATTATTAGGAGTTTCCCATTATCAAAGAAGGCACCAAACAAGGGCCTAGCAAGTTTCACAGAGAGAGAAAGTGAAGGAGTGGGGGGAGATGGTTTACTAGATCTGAGGAATTTTCTTTATATTGTAACATCATATTTCATATATATAGGTTCTACATAAATATTTCCTCTTGAAAGGCTAAGCTTTTTGATATACTATAACCAAAAAGGGTACCAAAACATCCAATAATGCATAAACAACAACAACAACAACAACAACAACAACTACACCTTCATCCCAAAACCATTGGGGTCAGCGATATGAACCAAAAAAGAAATTCATTTGGGGTCTTCCACATGAATCCTTTTCCTCCAATCATTTCTATCCAATGCCATGTCCTCGGTGAGGTTCAAAGCATTCATATCTTTTCCTATCATCTCCATCCAAGTCTTCCTAGGCCTACCCCGACCTCTTTTAACTAATATATTTTCCCATTTCTCCAACCTTCTAACTGGAGCATCATTAGGCCTTCGCCGAATATGTCCAAACCACCGTAAACGATTCTCTCGCATCTTATTTTCAATGGGTGCAACACCTACCTTCTTATGTATCTCCTCGTTCCGAATCTTATCTTTTATTGTATTTCCACTCATCCATCTAAGCATCCGCATCTCAGCTACACTCATTTTTTGAATATGATGTCTCTTGGCAGCCCAACATTCTGAACCATATAGTAAAGCGGGTCTAATAGTCGTCCTATAAAACTTTCCCTTCAACCGCAATGGCATTCTACGATCGCACAGCACTCCAGTTGCACTTTTCCATTTCATCCACCCAACCTTTATCCTATGATTTACATCCCCACAGATCCTTGATGTAACCCAACCGTTATCGGAAAATTGGTTGTCACCCCTCCACAAGTGCGGACATTGGTTACTACTCCTTCATACATATCTTTAATTATACTAATGTACTTGAGAGAAACACCTTTCTTCATCATTGTCCACCAAAGAACGTCCCTAGGTACTCTATCGTATGCCTTTTCTAAATCAATAAAAACCATATGCAAATCTTTGTTCCTCTCTCTATATCTTTCAATAAGTTGTCTAAGAAGATGTATAGCTTCCATAGTTGATCTTCCAGGCATAAAACCAAACTGATTCTCCGATATCATGACAACCTTCCTCAACCTAGACTCAATCACCCTCTCCCAAAGTTTCATAGTATGACTCATGAGTTTTATACCACGATAGTTTGTGCAATCTTGTATATCACCCTTATTCTTATATAAAGGCACCAAAGTACTCTTCCTCCACTCATTAGGCATCTTATTTGTTCGCCAAATCAAGTTAAAAAGATTTGTCAACCATTCTAAACCTTTCTCTCCCTTATTCCAATAATGCATAATATTACAATATTCAATAACCTAAAATCTTAGACTTTTTAATATATTCAATAACTGCAATATTCTACATTATGCATAGATGGACAAGCAGGAACAATTAGACACGATAACTAGCAAACTAATTTGGCTTTTAAAATTGTGATATGCATGAGCTGAAAAACTGACCTCCGTCTTGGTTTTGAGGGCATCATGCAAAACCTTGGAAAGGTGTTGTATAAGGATGGATGCCTTCTGGTAAGACTTAGCAATATCTAGTGAGTACAACTCCACAACAGAATCAGCAAGAAACTAGATATGTTTTATGTTTTCCGGTTCAACAAATTTGGAGTGTGCCAAAAATGTTTTGTACATGTTCGTTAGGAAGGAATCATAGCAATCTGAATTTAACTGCAGAACCATGCTTCGGATGAGTAAGAATGCTGCCAAAGAGACTCTCCCTCCTCCAGTTGCCCATAGGTGGATGGGAATCTGCAATCACCTCACATATGAGATAATAAAAATCCATTAAGTGATAAGTTATTAGACATTCATCACAAGAATGCCCTTGCAATAGCCGAGTGTAACAGCAACGGTTCAAATCAATCTCATGTATAATGATAATAAGTTAACTATAGGGGTTCCAATCTATGTGACCTCCGGGCAGATTAAGTACACCTCTTCCCATGTGATGGACAAGCACTTTGAGACAAACAAGGAAAAAACCTTTCTCAAAATATGAATTATTATGAAATAATAGATGCAAACACCTAAAAAGGGTTTTCCATCTGCAATAAATGAATTTTGTGAAATAACCACATTTGCTCATTAAAAAATTTAGCACTGAAACCCCTTGTTCCCTACGTCTTTCCTCATAAAGAAAACTTTTCTCCCAAAGAAATACCAAATATATCCTTTCTGCTATACCAGCAGGATCATGCAATATAGATCCTGGAAACTTCATTGCATTTAAAAGAAGTCTCACGATTTTGCCGTAGAAATGGCCTAATGTAATGAACAAAGCATAAAACTAAAAAACAAACATGTTTTTTGGAAAAACACAGACATGTCAATGTCAGCACACAAATACAAGCATGCACATGGATAGCATGGGGCACATCCGTGCATGTTTATGCATACATATGCATATCTTTTGCTTCTCAATAGATTCTAGCTTGTTCAACAACAGTTACCTTGCTAAGCCTTTGTAGCAAAACCGGAAATGCAACTAAAAATATAACTGAATCTCTGAGCCGAGAAAGGACGAAGACAATTATCTGTGTATCTGTAGCCTGAGTCAGAAGATACAATGTACTTTTGATGTAAGACTTAACCAGTGGTTTCACTGAGGCCCATTTTGAAGTATTTTGCAAGCTCAGTACAGTGTCCTTGCAACCAGAGCTTGACATTCCCAATAATCTTCGGAATATACTGTCTGCTTCATGAAGCACAATTAACAAAACCTTGCAGAAAGCTGCTCTTGTCTGAATCTTGTATAATAGAGCATCAGAGTTATCACTTCCATAATGGCATGCAACCCAGAATCCATTTAACAGATTAGGAAGCACAGAGATGTTTTGTTGATTCATGATCTGTTGGCACCATGAATCAATGGAGAAACTTGTGAGGATTTTATGTTCACATAAACTTGAATTTTCCCAGGTTTTGTTGTTGCTGCTCTCATTTGGTTCACCTTCATCATCTGAAAGCTGTCATGTGAAGGCTAACAAAGTAAGCAACACATAAAAGTTGAGAATAAGTGAACACAGGAAAGAAAGAATCAAGAAATAGCCCAAATAATGGCATCAAACAGAATAAACAATATTTTAGAAATTTTTATATCACAGTAGTATAAAATATAAATCAATGATCAACAAGCAATAAAATAGGTAGACATGCATTATATAAATATAAAAAATATATATTATCATAGTCACAAATATCGGTCTCGGACATATCTTAGCAAGGCAATTTCTCTAGGTTTGGTTGATAAATATAAACTTGGTGCTTAAAAAATTTTTAAAAACAGTAGCAATAACTGAGAAAAGCAACACATAATACAAAAAATAAGTAAAAAAACAAAAGAAAGAAGAAAAACATAGTTAAGATATAATAAAAAGTAAAAGGCAACTTATAATATCATGATATTATCACGATAATATCATGACATATATAAATTTATGATATTTTTAAAATATTGTGATATTTTGCCTTTAATATCGTTTTATGAATTTACAGCTATATTCTCGCTTCTTATGTTAAATCACATATGAGACTTATGTATCATATGTGTATTACATTTAGTGTGGTACCCCCTCTTTGTATTTATGTGTACATTTTATTTTTTCAGGGGTACTTATGGATTTTAGCATTAGTTAGTGGTAAGCTTAGTTGTCAAAGGTGGTGCCTAGGCATAAGCCTAGGTCGGTATTTTTTTTCCGTTGACTGTTATCAACATGTATAAAAGGGGGAAAAGGGTCATTTTTCCCCTTTTTTCGCTCCACTCTCTCTCGCTCCGTTCTCTCTCCTTTCTCTCGCTAGGGCAGAGCCGAAGAAGGTCAACCTTCTCCTCCCTCTACAGGTACCGCTACCTCTCTCTCTCTCTCTCTCTTAAAAGTTCTACTCTCCATATGAACCTTATAAACAAAGGTAAGTGAAGAAAAAGAATTAAAGTATTCTAATAATGTGTTCAGTGTTTCAAGCTGTTGGTGCCACGGTTTTCTTCATCATATTTTGGGACATTATTTGGTAGCATTTTGTTTAACATTTCACATTTTTTTTAACATTTTTAAATTGTCCTTTTGAGTTCACACTTCACAGTTTGGGCTGGCTCCGTGGTGTGATTCCAATGATGTGAGTGTGATATATTTGATCAGAATATAAATCTAGAAAGATCAAATCCTCAGTGATGGCTTGCCTATAAAAAAAAGAGTGATGAAGCAAACTGTTGGGTGTCATATTTGTACTAAATAGACATTATCGGTTTATTAGGATCACGTTATACCAAGGTTGCCAGACTAGGAAACGGAAGCGGGAAACGATAAAGAAAGCGGAAGCGAGAAGCAATGCATTTTAAAATATATAGGAAGCGGGAAGCGAAGAATAAATAAAAGAAATATATGAATTGAATGAAAATCAAAATGAAACACAAATAAAAACTGAAATAAAAGTGACGAATATTAAATTTCATGTTTTTTTAGTGTAAGACTTAAATGTATAACAAAATCTAAAAATGATGACTACCAATTTAGAGAAAGCACATGGAAGTGAGAGAGAAAAGTGAGAGAAAACACATAAAAAACAAGAAAAGTTGAGTAAGAGAACATATAAGAAGAATAGATGAGGCGTGTGGAAAGCATAGGAGAAGCATGGGGGAATCGAGGTTCTCATCAAGTTTCGGAAGCGAGGAGTATCACGCTTCTGAAGCGAGTTTCCAGGAAGCGAGCTTCCCACCTATCTAAGAAGCTTCCGGTAGCTCTGCTTTATACACCAGTGTAAAGAGTATCTCCATGAAATTGGGATCAATGCTGCCATGAATAATATTTTCATCTATGTTGTGGCAGTTATGTTTTTCTCTTTTTTTCCTCTTATAAACCAAACATTTTCGCTTGTTGGCTTTTGTAAATTTCCTTTTGACTTTTTCTCTAAATTACTGATTCTATGAAAGAAAACCAATCATTTTTTGAAAATCCCCTACAAATTCCCGTGCGGACAAGTTAGAAATTCTTCTAAAAATATTTACTGTGATCCAAACAAATCTCAGCCACACTCCAATTTTTGTTACTGGCTATTTCCAATGTTGCATGTGTGGGCACAGATATACATTTGTTAGGGTATAAGTGCACAGATAAACATTTGTTTGGGTATAAGTTCACAGATCTCATCTTGGGCAGTCAATGGGCCGAATCCATGTCTGGTATCTGACTGAGCCCAAACCCAAACATCAGGATAGGCATAAAATAATGACCAGAACCCAACTCAAATTAGGTTTAACTATGTTTTTTGTGGGACATTTTAAAAAAAACACCTAAATTTTGGTTGATTATAAAAAACACATCTAAGTTTTCAATATTGTTAAAAACACACCTAAACTTTTTTATAGTTAATAAAAAACCTAGGGTTTGCTCCTGTTAAAGTTGTCTTTAAATGTGTGCTGCAATTACAAAAAAAAACTTAAGGGTTTTTTTATTATGAATTCATATTTTGCTGATATGTTATTTGTTGCTTACTCCTTTTTATTTAGCAAATTTAGATGTTGCCTTTTTTTAGATTCTTATCATTTTTTAGAACAATGGAAGGGGGCTTCATCTGCAAGTGCTAGTGGGTCCACATTTTCAAATTTGGAACATATTCAGAACTTTAACAGAAAATCAGATGATTCAGCATGGGAGTGGGCCTATATTAAGGATAAACAAGATCTGAATTCTGTGACATACCTTAAATGTTGAACTTATAAAGGATGTATATATAAAATAAAATGGCATCTACTTGGGATTGGAAGAAAAGTGAAGGCTTATGATAAAACAATTGCAGAAATCAAGCAAGTACTTTCTAAGTACATGGAGGAATCAAAGAAGAATAGAAATGAAAAAAATAAGAGAGAGACAGTTAATATATACGAAAGAAATGAAAGTTTATTCTCAGCTTCCGATTATGGCGAAGGACGTGAATGCAGTTTCATAGATGGAGGGGAGTAGTACATTCGGCTTTAGACCAAAAGGGCTATGGATCTATACTTTCAAAGTGATTCAACAGAGAAAGGAAGGCAAGCAAACAAACAAACTATGTTTGAAAATTGCTTCAAAAAGGAAAAAAGAGAAACAGTGTACAAGTACATTAATAGGTGATTTTTTGACGGTGGAATACCTTTTAATACAGCGAAGTTGCCTTCATTTTACAGTATGATTGAAGCTATAGGCCAATTTGAACCAGGGATGAAGCCTCCATCATATCACGAGTTGCGAGAACTACTTTTGAATAAAGAAATGAAGAAAATGAAGGAGTTCTTGGACCAATACAAAGTGCATTGGTCCAAACATGGATACAAAAGGGTGTACACTCATTAATTTTTTTGTTAATTGCCTTTTGGGAACAATGTTTTTGAAATCAGTTGATGCATCAAATGAAGTAAAAGATGCAAATTTGCTTTTTGCATTGTTGAATGATATTGTTGAAGTTTGGGAGGAGAATATGGTTCAAGTTGTTATTGATAATACCTCAAACTATGTGAAAGCAGGTAAATTATTTATGGATAAGAGAAAGCATTTAGTTTGGACTCTTTGTCTGCACATTGTATAGATATGATGTTGGAATATATAGGATAATTGAAAGAGTTGAAGAACATTTCCGGAAAAGCAAGGCAATTGGTGGTATTCATTACAAACATTCTCAAGTGTTGAGTATGATGAGAGCACACACACAAAAGGACTTACATAGGCCTGCAGTGACAAAATTTGCCATTTTTTTACTCTAGAAAGCATATATAATTGGAAAAAATGCCTAAAGTTCATATTTCTTAGAGATGATTGGGAAAAAAATAGTTTTTCAAAAACATCAGTTGGTAAAAGATGTGAAAGCATGATTTTGAGTTCAAAATTTTAGAAGAGAGTGAGTTGTGCTTTGAAAACAATCACCCCCTTGTTTGACATGCTTCGATTGGTTGATAGCGATGAAAAGCCTGCTATGAGTTACATCTACAAGAAAATGGATCGTGGAAAGGAAAAAATAAAAGTATAATTATAAATTAATTTTTTTGTATTCTACTAATTGTAAATTACATTTTATTTTAGCTTCTATAATGGTTACTTTCAATTCTTTTACTTAGTAGGTAAATGTGTGTGATGATAAACAAATATACGACTGGGTTTGGGAGATAATCGATAAAAGGTGGAGCAATCAATTGCACAAACCTTTGCATGCAACAAACCTATATTTGAATCCAGCCATATATTATAAGTATAAAAATATCGAGTCCAATGAGGAGATAAAGAATGACTTATATGATTGTGCCAATCGTCTTGTTCAAAGCGAAGAGGATCGAGACACACTACTAGACCAACTCATAAGATATAGAACTGCTATTGGGCCTTTTGAAATGGAGTTAGCAAAGAGGAAGAAGAAAGTGTAAACCAGAGTTACCGGAAGCGCCTAGGTAAAAGGGGAAGCGCGCTTCCCCGAAGCGCGCTTCGGAAGCACGAAACGTCGCACTTCCGAAATGTGTGGGGAAGCATCCCCCTTTTTTGGGAAGTGCGCTTCCCCCTCGCTTCCCCCACGCTTCCCCATTTTTTCATTTTTTTTGCTTCCCCCTCGCTTCCGGTTCGCTTCCTAGGTCGCTTCCGGTTCGCTTCCTTGGTCGCTTCCGAGACGGTTCGTAATTTTCTTCTTAGTGGTCCCACGCTTCCCCGCTTCCTAAATTTTTGAAAGTGTCTCGCTTCCCGCTCTCGCTTCTCGTATCGTTTCCCGCTCCCGCTTCCTTGACTGGTAACTCTGGTGTAAACCCTAGGTAAGATGATTAAATTTCATATAACCCCTTTTGCATTATTTTTATAACTTATATACAGTTGAGAGTTATTATCGTGAGGGGTTTATTGGAAATCAGAAAAGTTATCAGTTGGTCTTGTTTATATTTTAACTTTTAATGGTCTCTTTTGTAATTTTCTTTATTGACCCTAATCACTACTTAAGGGTGATTCGGGCTAATCGTGAAGGTACTTTTCTATCTTTTCTCAAACCAAGTTTCAACATGGTATCAAAGCCTCTCGTTCTTGGGAGAATCTAACGCCTAGGTTGAATTTCTTTCTTCCCTCTTTATCATAGTTTTTTTCTTTCTTCTTCTCTCCTCCTAGCCTATATCTAGTTTGTTCGATCTTCCTTCAGATCGAACCCTAGGTTATTTCCTCAGTCTCACGACCTGGGATCTGACTAGTTCTACACAATATGCAGATCTGATCAGACACCCTAGATCGTGTGTTCCTCTTTTGCTCCTTGTTGATGACGCCTCAGTAATATTGATGGATCATGGTGCATCAGATCTACCATCATGTGGATATTGCGTGGAGCAGATCTAACATCATGATCGTGTTGCATCAGATCAGCAATCATTTTGTGATTGGGTGGAGCAGATCTGAGATCGTGCAGTAATTGGATGTCGTGTAGCGTGGAGCGCTGATGTTGGATCAGATCTGAATGGTGTGGTTGACTGACTGTTGCTCGTATGAGAGTCGTGTTGATGTGGTAGGTGTTAAATCTGTAGTGCTTGCTGTCGTTGGAATCAGATTTGCTCGTATCAGAGTCGTGTTGATATGGTAGGCGTTAAATCTGTAGTGCTTGCTGTTGTTGGAATCAGATTTAATCAGATCTGATTAATTTTTGTTGAAGTTCAGATGTGAAATCAATTTTTGTCATCTAAAATTAATTTTTATAGTGGTGATCAGATTTAGTATCTTGCTGGTGGCGTCTGTGATATATATATATATATATTGCAAGACAAGGATTTTATTTCAGCTGGAATCTATTTCTTTACTATCAGTTTGCTCGTGATTACTTTCTGGTTATTTTTATTATCCGGCTCATTAGCTAGCTACTGTCAGCAGTGAAATACCATGGCTGAAATAAAGTCCAGTGATGGTGAACAAAGGTTTGAAGTGTCTGCAGAGTACAAAGCTTTTGCTAATCCCTTCTCTTATGGGTCGTCCGTAAAGCTGGACGACAATAATTATAAAAGGTGGTCGAGGACTTTTATGATGTCTGTGTCAGGACATCGTCGAAAACATATTTTGTTAAAAAAGGAACCAACAGAGAAAACTGGGAAATATGCCACATGGTAGGAAGATAATGACATTGTTATGTCTTGGATTATGAACAGTGTTCAGCCACATATTGCAGACGGCTTAATTTACTATTCTACTGCAAAGGAGATGTGGGATTCATTACGTGACACGTACTCTCAAGAAAAAAATGTCAGTAGAATTTTGTAAGTTAGGCAAGAGATATTTCAGTTGCAGCAGGGTGATCAGAATCTTTCCCAATATTATGCATCAGTTAAATCAGCCTATAAAAGGCTCAACTCTGTTCGTCCTCCCTGCTGCACTAATCATAAAACCCATCAGGAGTAGACTATGGTGGCTCGTTTTCTATCAGGATTATCTCCAGATTACTCAGTAGCCAAGGTGCAAATGCTTACTAGCTCAGAGATCCCTACTCTAGCTGATGCCTACAACCGGTTAAGTCGTCTTGCTGTTACCTTTCCTCCGCCTCATGGAGACTCTCAGACTTCAGCTCTTGTTGTCACTGGTGGAGGAGGGCATGGTTTACCTAGTTCTTCCAGAGGCAGAGGTCGTGGAAGAGGCAGTGGAGGTCGTAGCAGGCTTCAGTGTACATATTGTGGCAAGCAAGGGCACCTTGAGGATCGTTGTTGGGATAAGAACCCTAGAAGTCGCCCTCAGAGCTCATTATCGTTCCCCAAAGCAACAACTCCGGTTGTCTCTTCCATCACTGAACCTGTGCCTACTTCTTCAACCAATACGATTACTCTCAGTCGTGCAGAATATGATCAGCTTCTTTCTCAGAGTTCTGCATTTGTGTCTGCCTCTATTGTAGTGACTGATGTGGCATGCTCTGCGGGTACTCAGTTGGATGATGGAGGTAAGATATGGATTATTGATTCTGGCGCCTCTCAACACTTTTGTGGAGATTCACATAGTTTCTCTACACTGGTTCATACATCTTTTCCTCGTCATGTTAAATTGGCAGATGGTAGATTATCCCCAATGGTGGGGCAAGGAGATGTGCATTTTACCCCTACATTACGGATTCAATATGTTCTCCATGCTCCACAGTTTCCTAAGAATTTATTATCCGTAAGCCAGCTTACAAAAGAACTAAATTGTCGAGTTATATTTGACCCGGGTTCTTGTGTATTTCAGGATTTGCTGCCTGGGAAGAAGATTGGTGGAGGCCATGAGGAGGGAGGTGTTTATATCTTACACAACCTGTTGGAGTAGCAACTTCGTGTGTGGAATCGAGTTCTAATTCCTGCCAATGGCATCTCAGATTGGGTCATCCTTCTCTTTCCAAGCTTCAAAGAGTCATTCCACAGGTCTCTCCTACAGCGTCCTTTCAGTGTGAAGCATGTCAGTTGGGCAAGCATCATCGTAGTTCTTTTTCTTTAAGTCAGAGTTATACTAGTCAAAGTCCTTTTGATCTAATTCATGTTGATGTTTGGGGGCCTAGTCGGGTTCCTAATAGGTTTCAGTCCAAGTATTACCTTGTCATTATTGATGACTACTCTAGAGTGTCTTGGGTCTTTTTAATAAAGGAGAGATCTGAAGTCTTGTGTATTCTCCAATCTTTTATTCTTGAAATAAATACTCAATTTGGTTCCATTGTTAATATTGTTCGCATTGATAATGCTCTTGAATTCAAATCTAGCAAACTATTACAATTTTATCGGGATAATGGGATTTGCCCTCAATTTTCATGTGCCCATACGTCCCAGCAAAATGGGGTAGCTGAAAGAAAACACCAACACCTTTTGAAAGTAACTCGAACCCTTATGATTCAAACAAACATGCCAGCTTCTTTTTGGGGAGATGCCCTTCTTACTTCTTGTTACCTTATTAACAGAATGCCTTCTACTGCTCTTAATGACCAAATTCCTATCAGACAACTTTATCCTGATTGTTCTTTGTTCAAAGTTTCTCCTAAGGTATTTAGTTGTGTTTGTTTTGTGCAAAAACTTGGACCTACTAGGGACACACTAGCTGCACAGGCAACTAAGTGTGTCTTCCTTGGGTATCCAAAAAACCAAAAAGGGTACAAATGTCTTGACCCCATTGCTCGTAAAGAGTATATCAGTGCGGATGTCACATTCTTTGAGACCATTCCTTACTTCTCGCCGTGCGCGTCTCGTGTGAATCCTGATATGTCCACATCATTTCCCTTACCCATTCCTCCCTATCCTTTGGAGTCAGTTCCTTTATTGCCTTCATTATGTTCTGATCCCTCTTCAACTCGGTTCCATGATCCTCCACTGGTGTATACTCGTCGTCAAGCCTCCTCTCGTGGCCCTTCATCGTCTTCTTCTCCTGCAGTTAGTGATCCTGATTATGTTGATGATTCTATTGCTTATCCTGATGATCGTAGAGCAGATCCTGAGATTAAAAATGATTTGCCCATAGCCCTAAGGAAAGGCATGCGTCAGTGTACTCTGCACCCAATTTCAAAGTTTGTGTCCACAGACAAGATTGGAAAGAGCATGCAAAACTTTCTATCTGCTTTATCTGCCATCTCCAGTCCTATCAATCATCAATAGGCTTTATTAGATCCTCAATGGAAACAAGCAATGCAAGAAAAAATGGACCCCTTGATTTCTCAAGGGACTTGGGAGCTTGTCGATCCTCCTTCTGATGCAGACATTGTTGGTTGTAAGTGGGTGTACACTATTAAATATCATTTTGATGGCACTCTGGAGAGACACAAAGCTCGTCTAGTCGCCAAAGGCTACACCCAAACATATGGGGTGAACTTCTTTGAGACTTTCTCTCCCGTAGCCAGAATGGGCACTATACGCTTAGTTACTTCTGTGGTTGTTCATCATGGGTGGAGTATGACTCGGCTTGATGTGAAGAATGCTTTTCTGTATGGGGATCTATCTGAGACGGTCTACATGCAACAACCGCCTGGCTTCGAACGACAGGGAGAGTGTGGCAATGTGTGCAAACTAAAAAAGGCAATATATGGCCTAAAGCAAAGCCCGCGTGCATGGTTTCACAAATTGTTTGAGGTGATGTCTAAATTTGGTTTTCAGAGGTCACCATGAAATCATTCTTTGTTCATAAAGAATAGCTCTAAGGGTTTTGTGACTATGGTTGTTTATGTTGATATAATTTTAACTGGAGATAATGAGCAGGAGATTTCAAGCACCAAGGCATATCTGCAGAAATACTTTATTACAAAGGATCTGGGTCCTCTCAAGTACTTGTTGGGAATCGAAGTAGCAAGAAATAGAGAAGGTATGGTTCTTTCTCAAAGTAAATATGTGCTTGATCTTTTACAGGAGACAGGGATGCTTGGTGCAAAACCAGCCACTATTCACATGAATCCTAAACTATTCTTGTATGACGAGCAATCTGAGGCAGTTGATAGTAAGTCCTATAGGACTCTCATTGGTAAACTTCTCTATGTTACTGTAACTAGGCCTGACATATCATTTGTTGTTGGCAAATTGAGTCAATTCATGGATAAACCAAGAAAAGTTCATTGGGAGGCAACTATGATGGTTCTTAAATACCTGAAGACATCTCCAGGAAAAGGTTTATTGTTTACAAAAGAGGCAAATCTTGATGTGGTTGCGTATACTAATGCTGATTATGCAGGGTCAGTTGATGATAGGAAATTTCTTTTTTTTTTGTTTTCTTATTTCTCCAAATACCCAATAGGGGTATTTTGGTAAATCCCCATGTAAACTCTCCCATTTTCCTTTTCTCTCCCTTTTTTACTTTTTCTTTTTCTTTTTCTTTTTTTCTTTTGCTTTTTGTAAGACCACAAGGGGCCCCACTCATCTTGTCGTTGGGGCCCCAACGGTCATATTTATGACCATTGGGGCTCCCAACGACTAGATGGGAGCCCCCTTGTGGTCCCTTCTTCTTGGCCTCCTCCTCTATAAATAGAGGAGGCTTTCTCTTGTATGGTATCCGGTTTTTCACCCTCTTCTTTCTTTCTTCAATAATATCCAACTTATGACTTTAAGTCATTTTTCCTTTAGTTGGTTTTTTGTATACACTTTTAGTGTTTGTGTTCTTGGCTCTTGAGATCACTCTTAAGGAGTGGTTTGCTTTATCGGTGCTTCCGCCCCTCTTCATTACAATCTCAACTAAGAGTCGTTGGACCCCCAACGGTCACAAATGTGACCGTTGGGGGCCCAACGAGTCCTTGTTGGGCCTCCCAATTCACTCTCTCTCTCTCTCACTCTTTTCTCACTCACTCTCTCACTCCTTTGCTTATAAATAGAGGGGTAATCCCCTATGTAACTTATGGCTTTTCAAGCCCTCATTCAATAAAGTTCATATTTTTTATGTGTTGCCTCTTTGAAGGCTTCTTGTGTTGTCCTTTAGTGGACTATTTTTATATTCTCCATTGTGGGTTTGGGTTTGTCCATTCATTGGACCGTGTGAATGCATTAAGAATTTTTGTTATACCTTTCTGCATACTTTCTTACCTGGTATCAGAGCTCGGTTATAATCAAGCTAGTCCGTCGGTGCATCAGGAAGCGTGATATTCAAAAATTCAAAAAAATGGTGAAGTATTTGTTACCTCTTTTCTTTCTCTACGTTTTGGTGAAGTGTTTGTTATCTCTTATCTCTCTTCCTTCTACTCGGAATTACTTGGCATATATTCTTACATTTTTCAAGTATTTAGCCCATGCATTACACATGAGAAAAACACTTGTTTTTTCTTTACCATTGTATATATATATATATATAGATATATATATGTAAACATATATACATATATATATATTTTACGTGATTAAAATAAAAATGAAATGTATGTTTTTTTTAAGTTCTAAAATAGTATTTTAACCATCATTGAACTTGTTTTAAGGAAACTAGATATATGTATTAGGTTTGAATCTTGAAGCCTTTTTGAAAATAACTCTAATATATATATATATATATATATATATATATATATATATATATATATATATATATATATATATATATATATATATATATATATATACATATGTATATATATAACCATGAATTATTAATTCTAGATGTTTCGTCAATCATTGTCTTATCTTAATGATTTGATAATGATGTCTTATTTTATAAAATATAAACTTGTATTTCACATATATATATATATATATATATGATAATCGTCAAATACAATTTATATTTCATCCTTGATAGTCATGCGTGTTCATGTTTAAAACTTTTTTGACCCATTACATGCTTAAAATGTAAACTTTTATATAAATCCTATCACTTGCATTTATTTGGTTGTAAACATGTCTTTTGTATAAGATATGTGGCCTTAATTATTGCATGAGTTTTTTCCCTCTATGAGAATATATGCACATCCATAAAATGATGTGACCTTAATTAGTTCTATATTTCTTTTATTTAAATCTCTTTAATGATATTAATTGTCTCATAATCATGTTGTGAGCAAAATCTAAATAGTATTTTTCGATATCATTTACATTATTTTTAGAATCATTGGATTCCTTGCATATGATATACCTTATTGCATTTATCTCTTGATTGATGTACTCATGAACTCTTTTTGAAGAATTGCTTATAATAAGCATGATTCTTATTAAAACTTACTTTTTTGTGTGGGTTCATTCCACTTTAGTGAGATATATTTTCTCTCTTTGATGTGTGCACTCTTTTGAGTACTTCGGTTCTTGTGAGTGTGTTGAATGAATCTTTGTGTTCATTGAGAAAGATCTCTTGTGAGCTTCTTTTTGAAATTCTGTTTGTGGTTCTTAAAAATTGATTAGTTATGAAGTTTTATCCCACTTGAATGAAATTCATTCCTCTTTTATATTTTGCTTTCTCTTTATTGTTCTTATGTGTGAACCAGAGTTACCGGAAGCGCCTAGGTATATGGGGAAGCGCGCTTACCCGATATGCGCTTCGAAAGCACGAAACATTGCGCTTCCTAAATGCGTGGGGAAGCGTCTCTCTTTTTTGGGAAGCGCGCTTCCCTTTTATGGGAAGCATGTTTCCCTTTTATGGGAAACACGCTTCCCATTTATGAGAAGCACCCTTCCCCCACGCTTCTCCATTTTTTTTATTTTTTTTGCTTCCCCCTCGCTTCCGGTTCGCTTCCTAGGTCGCTTCCTAGGTCGCTTTCGAGACGGTTCGTAATTTTCTTCTAAGTGGTCCCCCGCTTCCTAAATTTTTGAAAGTGCCTCGCTTCCCGCTCCTGCTTCCTCGACTGGTAACTCTGGTGTGAACCCTAGTGGTTCGTGTGAGAAAGCTTTGTATGTGAACCTATATGGTTCTTGTGAGAGATCATTTGTGAAGAATCTTCTTGTTTGTAAATTCTATCTTCTTACATTGCCAAAATTATCATAAGAAAATTTTTGGAACTTTATATGTTCCAATCAGTTCCTTTTATAAACTAGATCAAGTTAGATGTTTATAACTTGCTTATATTAACAATACTTATAATTACGTGAGCATATAAGTTCAAGTTTTTCTATCTACCATTTTTTGATTTGAAACCATGTTTTTTTCAAATCGGTACTTTGTTTGGAAAATAACTTCCATAAATATTTGTTGCCTTATGGCATTTGTATAGCCCATCACAAACTTTATATAATGAATCAATCTTCTTGGCCTTGTTATTATTGAATCAGAGATATTTGTTGAGGTGAGTTATGTGCACCTTGTGTTATGTCATTTTAGATTGTCACCTTGTAGTTTGACTCTAAATGACATGTTATGTGATCTCTGATTATGAGTGTGTCACTTGTTTGTTTTTTGCCATTGATTTTATTATGGATGCTCTTAATTATGTATACCTGTGATGGATGTCTAAGGTTTGAAACCATAGTGTTTCAAGGTTTATTGAAAAATTGTATCTTTCTTGTTAAATGTTTTTCATTACAAGCCTTCTTGCCTCAAGTGTCTTCTCCTTTTATGCCTCTTATCTAAGTGTCATCATATGTAGACAAGAAATATTGTTCCTACCTTCGTATGTGTTGTTAGCCCATTGCTGGCTTTGTTCTCTTGATCTAGTAGCTTAACACACTTGTTTTGAGCGTCATTATATGTAAACAAGGCTTGTTGTTTCACACCATTGTGTGTGATGTTAGCCCATTGTTGGCTTTTGTGTCATTGTTCTAGTCACTGATACACTCATTTCAAGTGTCATTTTATTTAGACAAGAGATGTGTTGTCACACCTTCGTGTGTGTTTTAGCCCATGGTTGACTTTCTACTCTTGTTCTAGTAGTTGAATATACTTGATTTAGAGTGTCATTATATTTAGACAAGAGATGTTTATTCATATTTTTATGTGTGATTTTAGCCTATGATTGGCTTTTGTACTCTTGTTCTAGTCGCTGATACACTCATTTCAAGTATTATTATATGTAGACAAGAGGTGTTTATACACACCTTTGTGTGTGTCTTTGGCCTTTAGTGGCATTATGTTTATGTTCTTGTTCTAGTTGCTTATAAAGACTAATGAGGCGGTTGCTTGTAGTGGATGAACTATTGTTGAAATTTGCAAAATTTCATTCTTAATTTGTTTTTGATCTGCATATATCGTATGAGATTTTCTTCTAAATGAATTTCTCCTTACTACTTGCAAAGAAAAATATTTATCGATAAAAAGATCATATCATTGATATGCATATTTGAAAATCAAGTTTACATTTTGGCATTTACTCTATAAGGAATTCAGGTACTTTGCATATTAAGTGTTTATGGTTTTCGGCCACCTAGTGAGCTTTTGTATTTGCAAATATTTGAGTGAGAAATTCCTCAATGAGTAAGGTTCTCTACGCAAATAACATTCATTCTTGACTCTTGGGTAGATGTCTTTATTATACTTAATTAAAGCATGTTCTTGCAAGTTCACACATGATATTTGTTGGCATAAGACTTCTTCTCTCTAAGATGTGTGAGAAATCATTAACTCATCTTTTGTTGATAAAATGTCTCCCTATTATTGAATTGAGTATGTTAAACATGCTCTTATACACATTCCTTTGGGAGCAATTAGTTATTGTGTGAACATTGTCTTAAAGATATTTCTAATACATGAAACGTTTCTAAAAGAGTCTTGATTTTAATACAAATCTCATATTTTGTGTGTCTTCGTGCACTTGTGAGTGTTTTTCGTGTTCTTTTGTGCACACATTTCTTACTTCCAAGTATTGATAAATTCCTTTGTGAGTATTTATTGGGCCTTTGTGCACGTATCTTTCTTCAAGAACATAGTGAGTTTTATCAATATTGTATTTAAGATTAATTTATTTTTGCATTAAAATACGTGAAATATCTTTTGAATCGTTGTTTCTTTTTATGAATCATATGTTCTTCTTGATCAATGTTATGGTCTCTTGATTCATTTTATTTGATATGTTTTATTTGATTGAGATACAAAGATACTTTTTACTTGGAGCTTTTTGGCTTGTTCTATAGGATCTTCAAGATGAGATGGAAGAAGTACCTATGATACATCATGGAAGGATTTTGAGGATGATCATTAAAGACAGTTAAAGGCTGACATTTGTAAAGTTCTTTCATGTGCTATAAAGATGACTTCCATTGAAGACTTTTGAACAATTGGCATTCTCCTTTTGTATCTTCAAACTTTTCGTTATCCCCACGTAAAGTTTGAGGGGGGGTGTTAAAATATATGTAATCATGTATATATATATATATATATCCTTTACCAAGTAAAAAGAAAAATAAAATAAAAAATAAGAAAAGAGAAAAGAAATAAAAGAAAAGTAAAAAGACTGAAATGCCCCTATTGGGCAGAATTACAGAAATACCCTTTATCAGGTATGAGTACTTGTTGGGCCTCCCAATGCACTCTCTCTCTCACTCTTTTCTCGCTCACTCTCTCACTCCTTTGCTTATAAATAGAGGGGTAATCTCCTATGTAACTTATGGCTTTTCAAGCCCTCATTCAATAAAGTTCATATTTTTTATGTGTTGTTTCTTTGAAGGCTTCTTGTGTTGTCCCTTGGTGGACTATTTCTATATTCTCCATTGCGGGTTTGGGTTTGTCCATTCATTGGACCGTGTGAATGCATTAAGCATTCTTGTTATACCTTTCCGCATACTTTCTTACAATATATATATATATATATATTGTAACCTACGTCACATGGGTGCGGGCGCGGGTGCGGGTGCGGGGATTCGGCACTTCCAAAACACCTGGGTGCGGGGGTGCGGCAGGGGCAAAAATGTAAAAAGAAAAAAAAAAAAAAAATATATATATATATATATATATATATATATATATATATATATATATATATATATATATATATATAAAGGGGGTCGGCGGGTTTTTTCAAATTTCACAGCTGTCAGCTGACAGACAGCTGCTGTCAACAGCTGACAGACAGCAGCTGCTGCATATTTTTTTTTAAAAAAAAAATCGCAGCCCATTTGGGCAAATTTAAAAAAAAAAAAAATCCAAAAAATAAATTGGACCTAAATGATCCTGGGTGCGGTCAACGCACCCAGGATCGGGTTGACCGCACTCGGTGCCGCAACCACACCCGCACCCGCGTCGAGTCACGTCGACGCGGGTGCGGCACCCTGCTAGCCGAATCCCTGTGACATAGATTGTAACAGTTTGCCTAATAGAGGCATTTTTGTCTTTTTGTATGTAATTATAGTTGTTTATTAGAAACAACTATCTTTCATTTTCTTTTTTTTATTTCTATTTTATCATGTCATTGGGGCCTCACTCCATAGAGTCGTTGGGGGCTCTAATGGTCATAAATATGACCATTGGGAGCTCTCCAATGACTGTACGAAAGAGCTCCCAATGGTATCCCTCTTATATTTGTATATAAATAGGGGAGTGTTTTCCCTAAATTTTTTCATGGCTTTCCAAGCACATTTTTCAATAATATTCTATTTTAATTGGCTCTTTGTATTGTCCCTTAGTGTACTTTTGTCTATGTACTTTTGTGCTTGTTTATCTTCTTTGTAATTTTCTACTCTTAGACTTATATGTGCTTTTGCACTTTGCTTTTGTAATTCCTAATACTTCATTACATGGTATCAAAGCTCATTGGGTTCTCTTGATCTTGGAGGTCTTACTTGTGGTGATTGAAGATCGTGACAAAGGTGCATGTCCTTTTCTTTATCTATCTCTTTTGCGTCATGGAACATGAATCAAGAGTGAAGCTTTCTTTCAAATTCAATGAATCCAACTACTTGATGTGGGCTTCGGCCATGGAAAATCATCTTAAAGGAAAGAAACTTTGGGGTGTTGTGATGTGAACTTCTCTTGAACCATAGTTAAAGCTCACCAAGGTCGAAGGTGTTCAGAAAGCTCTTATTGGAGATGATCGTTTTAAAGCCATCAATGAACATCAAATAAAGGTAGAGGATTTGGAAAACAACCATACCAAAATTTTGGCATGGTTTATGAATAATGTTGACATAAAAATATGTGCCAACATTGCTAAATTTAGAAGAGCCATTGAAGTTTGATTCTTTCTTAAGAGTATGTATACTCAAAAGGATCTTGCTAGACAATATTTTTGTCAAGACAATATTAGATCCACTAAGCAAGGGGACATGTATTTTCGGGATTCTTTTAGTATTTTGTCTCCTCTTTGGGATTAATTAGCACTTCTTGAGTCTAAATGGGTGGCTCTCGAAGATGTTGAGGTTAGAAGAAAGCCAATTAAAGAGAAACAATTTTTTCAATTTCTTCATGGTCTAAGACTGGAATTTGAACAAGTGACTCTTCTTCATAGAACCAAAGTTGTCTCTCGAAGATGCACTTGCCAAGGTATGTCAAAAAGAAACTCGTCTTGGCATGACCAATAAAAATGATGATGTTTTGATCGTTATTAAGCTGGGTTCCAATGTAAGGGCCTATAAGCTCCCCACTTTGTAAAACAAAATAACTATAATAATGGGTCCAACTATAATAGTAGATATAGAAAGGGTTCTATTTGTCACTATTGTAATGAATCGGGACACATTAGACTGGTATGCCCAAAGCTTAAAGGAAAAATCACTTTCGTTGGAGAAATCACACTTAAGAAAGAAGCAAGCAAAAATGGAGGAAATATTAAAGACACACTTAACCAAATATTGAAGGCGCTTCAACAACTTCTCAAATCATCTTCTACATTAGGTGCTGCTATTGCGTCTTCTTCGTCTCCTCCAAGTATATGGATTCTAGATTCAGGTGCTTCATTTCATATGACACATCATAAGAATGCCCTTTTCGAAGTTTGCACTAATTCTACTTCATCTTATGTTTCAATGGCCGACGAAACCTCTTTAAAAATAAATAGTATTGGAACAATTGACTTAAAAATTTCTCAAAAAATTTTTGTTTCAAGAACAAGGGTGATTCCAAAATTAAATTTAAATATTTTTTCGGTCTCTCAAATTTTCAATCGTTGTTGCAAAATTTATTTCTCATCTAAAGATTACACCGTGCAGGATCTCCAGTTAGGGAAGCTGATTGGGCAAGGCCATATGAGAAACGATCTTTACTTTATGGATTTTTTATCCCTTTCATTCATGTTATTTTGTAATTTTATAAATGACAAAAATATTGATACTTGGCATAAAAGACTTGGGCATCTTAATTTTTCAAAGATGTCTCTTTTTCTTTTTTGGAAAATATATGTAATGAAAAATATATATCTTGTAAAGATTACATTTTTGAAAAAATGAAAATCATTCGCTTTCCTTGTAGAACCTTTATTTCTACTCGGCCTTTTGAATTAGTGCATTCAGATGTATGAGATCCTTCAACCATCATATAAAAAAAGGTTACTCTTATTATGTTATTTTTGTTGATGATTTTATTAGATACCCATGGATTTATTTTCTGAATCATAAATCCAATGTGTTCTCCTTTTTTAAGAAATTTCATATAATGGTTAAAAATCAATTTTTTAGCAACCTTCTATTCTTAGATCAGATTCGAGAGGGGAGTACATGTCAAATATTTTTCAAAACTACTTGAAACAAAATAAAATTTGTCATCAGAGATCTTGGCTTAGAACTCTGCGACAAAATGGATTAGCAGAAAGAAAACAGACATATAATCAAAACCACTAGGACTCTTTTAATTTCAAGAGATATTCCTAAAAAAATTTGGGCCGAAATCGTTTTAACCGCAAGATACTTAATAAATAGAATTCCTTTGTTTTCGTTGCAAAATGTTTCTCCATTTGAAAAACTTTTTAAAATGACTGATGATTTTAAAAGACTAAAAATTTTTAGTTGTAAGTGTTATGTGCTTACTCATAAAAATAATAAACTATCCTCAAAAGCCATTGAATGTGCTTTTTTGGGCTATAGAGAAAATAAAAAAAGTACCGATGTTTTGATTCAATAAATAACAAACTCTATGTTTCAAAATATGTCACCTTTCTTGAAAATGAAAATGAGTTTGATAGCAAAGAACATAAATAAGAATTTGATTACTCATTTGTATTTGATCTATTGCCAAGACATGATAAGTTTAACTCTGTTGAGGTATTTAATTCTTTTGACAATAACTGTAGTGTTGAACATCTGATTGTTGATAGACATCAATATGAAAGTTTGAATGAAAATATATCAAATGATATGCATGTGTATACTAGACGGGGTTAAGGTAATCACTCATGTGCCCTTGGCAGGTTCTCTTAAAATATACCTTTAGATGAATCTTAACTTAAGAGATCAAATTGAATCTCTAGTGCTCCAGGTAGATTTGTATCATATGACTCATTTTCTCTAAACTTTAGAGCATGTTTAATAATTATTCACTCTTATTATGAATCATCTCAATATAATGATGCTAAACAATACCCTCATTGGAATGAAACAATGGAAATATAACTTAATACTCTTAGAAAAGCCAACACATGGGAAATAGTTGATCCTCCTTTAGACAAGAAACCTATAGGACGTAGATGAGTATTTAAAGTCAAAACCAAAAGTGACGAATCATTAGAAAGATATAAAGCAAGGTTAGTCGTCAAAGGGTATGCCCAAGAATATGTAATAGATTATGAGGAAACCTTTGCTCCCGTGGCAAAAATTATTAGTGTTCGAGCTCTCATTGTCATTGTCTCTATTAAAAAATGGTCTACTTTCCAATTAAATATTAAAAATGTCTTATTAAATGGAGATCTTTAGTGAGAAAGTTTACATGGAACCCCCTCCAGGGGTTAGTTTAAATAAAAAAAAATTTAAAACTTTAAAAGGCCTTGTATGGTCTTAAACAAGCTCCTAAGGATTGATATGATAAATTTAGTAATGTTTTGATTAATTTAGGATTTATCTCTTGTTATATTGACACTACTCTCTTTGTCAAGAAAACAAATATTACAATTGTGATTCTTTTTTTATATGTTGATAATATGATCATCACAGGAAATGACAAAGAAGGTGTTATTGAAATTAAATCAATTTTAAAGAAAACTTTTGATATGTCTGACTTGGTTTTTTTGAGATACTTTTTAGGAATTGAGATTGCCTATTCTCTCAGAGGATATATTCTCTCTCAAATAAAATTAGCTGCTAACATATGTGCTAGGTCAAAAATTTTTTATAAAAAGGTGGAAACCTCAAAAGTCATAAATACAAAATTAAGACTTGAAGATAGTGTATTGCTTGAAGATTCTATTTCATATTATCAATTGATTGGATCTCTCACTTATCTCTCTATCACCCAACCTAATATCACTCATGTGTTCATGCAGCAAGTCAGTTTTAACATGCCCCTACCACATTGCACATGGCAGCAATTATGAGGATTGTGTGATACATTAAAAACACCGTTTCAAAAAAGCTTTTTTTTTGTCCTCTTCATCATCTTTAGATCTAATTATCCGGGGTGGTAACCTAAATGATAGGTTTTTGTATTTTTTAAAGAGATTCGTTGATCTATTGGAGGTGTAAGAAACGACAAAAAATATCTTTATCTTCAGCTGAAGCCGAATATCAGGTAATGACTATGACAACAATGGAGCTTGTGTAGCTTAAAAGTCTTCTCAGTGATATGGAAATCATCACCTCAACACCTTCGAAGAGTGTTATGACAATAAGAGTGTAATCTACATTGCGAGCAACCATACCTTCCATGAGCGAATCAAACATATTAAGATGGATTGTCACTATGTTTGTGATGAATATCTAAGAGGAACTATTACGTTGCCGTACCAGTTGACAAATTTCTTCATCAAAGCTCTTTCCGCTCCTCGATTTCTCTTTCTCAGCAAACTTTCGATCATTTTCTCGTAAAGTTTGAAGGGGAGTGTATATATATATATATATATATATATATATATAAACAGTTTGCCCAATAAGGGCATTTTTGTCTTTTTGTATGTAATTATAGTTGTTTATTAGAAACAACTATTTTTTCATTTTCTTATTTTTGTCTTCATTTTCTTTTTTTATTTCTATTTTATCATGTCATTGGGCCCCACTCTATAGAGTCGATAGGGGCTCCAACAGTAAAAAAAATATGACCGAGGGAGCTCCCCAACGTCTCTATGAAAGGGAGCTCCCAATGGTCTCCCTCTTGTATTTGTATATAAATAGGGGAGTGTTCCCCCTATATTTTTTCATGGCTTCCCAAAGCACATTTTCAATAATATTTTATTTTTAATTGACTCTTTGTATTGTCCTTTAGTGGACTTTTGTCTATGCACTTTTGTGCTTGTCTATCTTCTTTGTAATTGTCCACTTATGTGCTTTTGCACTTTGCTTTTGTAATTCCACATACTTCATTACAACCGCTTGCATCAGCTTACACACAGGCACATGGCTGGTTTTGATCTTGAGATGTGGGATTACCATCACTCCTCAATCCCACTCCGCTGGCCAAATGCACACTCTGCTGCAGGGCCAGCTCCCAGCATCTTACCCAAAATCATTTTAAGTATTTGTTGCTGATAAAATTAAAACAAATCCCTTTTGGTGTTTGTGATATGCACTTACACTTCAGCTATCTGCGACATTTCCTAGACTGGACCAAATTCCATGCAACACCCAAAATAATGTCCAAATGAAAGTAGCAGGATGATTTTTGAAACATCCTCTGTTGTGCTCTTTGTGACCAATGTTAAACTAATTGATGAAATAAGGAAAAGAAAATTAAACTAAAACATAGTCTTGGTTTTTAGTTGACATCAGTGAATATTTTAGGACTGTTTCATATTGTAGTATATAATGGTATTCTACAGATGCAAACTTTGTAAGCAGGATGCACTAGTAGTGGATTTCGTGATGGACATATCATCTTCACATTTTTTTTTTGTATTAATATCATGCTCTTGAAGTTTCTGGATATCATAATCTGACATCAAATATTCATGAAAAGAGATGATGTCTGCTTTTTTCTTTTTCATTCAAGCTTAAATTACGGGAGAGTATGAAAATGAGCTTTTCTTGTAATTAAAGACTTGCCATCTTTTGCGCTCTTCAGCATTCAAGTATCAAATTAATTTGGCAATTCTCTCACCTTTTTCTTTTTCCTATGATATAGGTTGAGCAGAACATAGAATTTGTACAGAAAAAAAGGGATGAGATTGCTTTTTCTCCAAATGACCAAGCATCACTTGAATCTTTTCTCCAGGTGTGCTAGTGTTTCTCTTTTTTTTTTGTGTTTACTAGCCATCTTCTCTCACCAACTGTTCTAATATCTCTAGGATGAAAAGAGAAAAGGGAGTGCTCCTTTCCATAAGTATCATGCAAGGATTGTTGAGGGATCTCTTTCTAAAAAAGCTGACAAGAAATCAAGGTAATAGATGGATTTTTGTTAGAAATCTCCAATAATTAATTAATTCTCTGCTTGGCTCACAAAGGCTTCAATATAATCACAAAACGATATATACCCAAAAAAAATGCGATATTTTAAAAATACTGCTAAAACCCTCACGGTTTTTTGTAAGATTTTGAAATATACAAAAAAATCATGCCGCTTCTTTTGATGGTGTGAACTTTTTTTTTGTCAGCAATCATTCAATGCTGAGCTGAGCTGGCATTGAATGGCGCATGTCAGGCAGCATTGAATGCTGACTACCGATGGCAATGGCTTTTCACTAAATGAAGGGGAGGCACCCTCGTTTTATATAGCAGCTGAGAGGGCCTTCCCTCCCCTACACATTTGGTATGGTACTATTCAAGTAGCCGATTAGACTCTAAACAACTTATGCATATTTTTTTAAAGGGAAACTATGTTATATATAGCGTATCATTTAAACTTCCTTCACCCCATTACTGAAACTACCTTATATTATATGGTATTTTGTAAATGCCCTTCACCCCATTGCTCAAAGTAACCTATGTTGTATAGTATTTTTGTAAATGCCCCTTACCTCATTTTCAAAATCTCTCTCTCTCTCTCTCTCTCTCTCTCTCTCTCTATATATATATATATATATATATATATATATATATATATATATATATATATATAAGGTGCTCCCAGAGCACCTACTCTCACCTAATAGAAGCTTCAAATTTTCAGAATCTAAGTGCTTTTTTCGTTTATCAGACCCTATAGATATGATCTACAACTTTGCTTTCTGGTAGGAGGGAGTAGGTGTTCCCGGAGCATTACTCTATATTAATAATGATAGGGTGTTCCCCAATCACCTACTGCCACCTAGTAGAAGCTTCAAATTTTCAAAATCTGAGTGCTTTTTTCGTTGATCAGACCCTATAGATATGATCTACAGTTTTTATTTAGTGGAAAAAAATGTTTGGATCATGTGATTATGTCATACATGTAGTTTTTTTTAAGATCTTCAAAAATCAATGGCTCACAAGGTACCAAAATTTTATGACTAAAAAAGCCTATTTTGAACATGATCCAAAACATGATTCTTATCAAATACACTGTTTTAAGTACATATATAAGATCTGATTGAGAAGATGCAACCTACAAATATGATTTCTAGTAGGTGCTCCGGGCGCACCCTAGGATTGCTCTATATTAGTAATGAATGTATAAATTTTCAACTTACAGAGATTTTCCTGAGGAAAACTCACTTTTTTAACCTGAGAATGAGATTTGTAACTGTGATACCCAGGGTGTGCATCCCTTGCTTTAAGCCCAAGCATCAAGCTCCCTGGAGGGATTTTATGTGCTTGGGAGTGGGCCATACAGCAGAGCATCAATCTCTACCGGGCCCCACCACCTGAACTGGGGTTTCCTCTCAAAAAATATAAAAAAAGGCAATTCTCTGCCTTCCAACTAGAATTTTTGCTGAATAAATTCATCTTACTCTGGTGGTTATCAACTTGGTATTGCAGCATTTTGGAAGAGCCGACTTCAAATTCTATTGAAGTTACAGAGCTTGTAAGTGGAATGAAAAGGTCAAGCAAAGGGAAAAGAAACTTGAATTAAAATTCTCCGAGTAAGAAGAAGAAACATAGAACATGAGTGTGCATTCCGTATACCTTTTTAACCGTCATGTTTTTCATTATTGTTTAATATTGAATGATAATAACTGAATTAGTTTTATTTAGTTTGTCATCTAAATTCTGTACATGCTGACGAAGTTTTGAGGGCTTATATGATGAAATAATTCCACTGGAGATCTGGATAAACGGCAATTCATTGAAAGGTTGAGTGCATGCTTGATATTGACTGATCTAATTTATCAAGATATCTGTGCATGAGCAAGTAACTTTTTAAGTGTTGTTGTTTCCAATTAGGAGATTCAATTCATATCAGCCGATTCACATCGATTTTAACATAAGGATATGTACTTCATGCAAGATTGATTGGCCTAGTTGTTTCCTCTCATTTGATCGTTTGACTAGTCACCTCCTCTGTAGATGTATTTAGGTTTTTTAGTATTGTTTAGACCATTTAATTTCCTTTTTAGGCCGTAGATGCCGTTTGACTCAATTATTGGCTGTTGGGATCGAGTCTATAATAACTGAAGCCTATCTTTTATTCCTGTTATCCATCTCTCTATCTCTCTCTATCATTTTTTAACCTAGTGTGAGTCCCTTTCATTTTATTAAAGGTGCTATCTAAAGTGATTTGTGCCAGGCAGTTTAGTTGGACAACACGTTGTAGATTAGACTCCATGAGCAGGCCAAGCTCAGTTGTATCCTCAAAGCCAAATTGTGTAAAGTTCATTGCACCAAATAATTATCAGAAGTTGGGCAATTTTCACTTTATAATTATGCTCAATGTGTTGTATAATTAACACAATTGCTTCCTTGTTTGGGGTTGGTGACGGGGTTTGAACTGCTTTCTACTACCATGTTTTTTTTTTGGTTTATAATTATTCATTGTGAACTCTTTATATACATAAAAGATATAAGACATTGGAATAATTAATTAAAAAAGATTGTAAATACAAAGAAAGAATTCATAAAACAACTTCTAATAAATACAGATTTTGTAAACCATCTGTACTCTAATATAATGTTATTTGTGCTTTCACCGGTTGTGGCCAATTTCATCAAAAATGATTGCACTTGTATTACCCAACATTTTTGTGTTTTGTTTTTTGTTTCTTCTTAAGGTATCTTGTTTTAGGATGCGCTTTAGGTGGTAAGACTGGAATAAGGTTTGGAGGAGTGATGTGAGATATTATCCGTCATTAGAAAAAATGAATAAGTATTATATGCAGCTTGATACGATTTAATAGTGTAGAACTTATCGTAGTAATCTTCTGATAACTTGTCTTCGTACAAAATGCACGTGATTATATGTTTGCACAAAATCTCGCTAACCTGTTACTCTCTACAAGAGCATGTTTGTTTTTTAAGATAAACATTGCAATTGTGAGAGTGATTGTAGGCTTTATATCGACGATGAAGGCAATGCACTACTTGAACACATAGATTTTGTGCTTCTTTCTTACCATCGTCCAACTTTTTTTACTTTAGGCACCACACATGTTATGGGTATTATTCTTTTGGTTTTCAAAAAGTTTCATCATCGTGAGATAAAGTTTTTCAATAAGAGAATTTAGTGACTTGTCATGTATTGTTAGAATCCTCGCATTAAATCTCTTTACTATATTAGAGGTTAAGCGCTTGTACATTCTAGTTGAAAAGTATATGTTAGCCTAATGTTTTTCTTTTATGACCTTAGTTGCATACTTGTATGCATCTTCCCTTTGCTCCTGAATCTTTTTAAGAAAATAATTATACTTTTGTCTCGTGAGTGCTTTGGTTGTGCTTTACCAAAGTTGACCTAGTGATATTCCAAATTTATGTTAAAAGTTTTTCGTAGTGTTTTGTGTAAAATTCAACCTGACAATTTAGCCATGTATGGGAGAACATATTGTGTAGCTTTGTGTGCTTATTTGAGATAGCTGTTAATTGTACTTTAACTTTGGGTATGTCATTGTATTAGTGTCTCAATTGTGCATTCACATGCATAAAAAAACTACACCCATGATTCATTCGACTCGTTATCTATAACGTAAATGCAACCGAAAATATTTGATCACAAGGATCAATACCATGGACTGACAACAATATTTATGTATTTTTCTTTTAGGAATGTGTCATCTACGCCCATAGCCTAAATTGGATAGAATTCATAAGACTAGGTCCAAATCCAGTCTGATCCGATGCAACACAAGGACTCATTCAGGTTTTTTTTAATCCAAGACAGGTCTGACCCAGATCAGGGCAGCATCATGGTGGTGGATTTAACTGGAGCACAGTTGCATGTTTTGTTCCAACTTGTGGATTTGGACCATTGATGCTAATGTCAAGCTTATTGTTGTATGGGTCCATATGAAATGAAACGTTTTTTGTAACCGATAATATGCATAATTTACGAGCTTACAAAATATTATTATAAGAAATAATCTCTCTCTCTCAATCGCTTATACCATCTTTTGTTGCCATTGACATCCACATCTTTTTCGATGTGATTTTTTTTAAGTTAATACTTTCTAAGTTCTGGCTTATGTTATACCTACGCACCACATCCGAACCCAGGTATGAATTTGCATATGTTGAGTCCAATCAGGCTCAGTTCTGTACCTTATACACCTTAGAGTCGAACATGAATTCGCTCTTACACAGATCTGACCCATTATTGACAACCTTGCTTGTAGCCACTAGCTGCTTATGTAACTTACCAAGCTGAACACAAAGAAAGGGTGCTTGGCTTGTCTTGGTTGGTGTATGTTGAGTTATGTGGTTTGAACCGGTTATTGTGTGGGACTCGATTGCCATATAGGACTTCTCCTTAAGGTAGGCTTTTGGTAACCCATAACGATATGTTTAGAAAGGGAAGAATATGAAAATTCTTTTGGTGTTTAAGAAAAAGGAAAGAGACTGGTTTGCTATCTTTTGGAGAATTAGATGATGAGAGAGAAGAAGGTTCTCTCTTACAGGAGGAGAAGGAAGTTATTATGGTTCTATTGGGAGTTTGAGAGAAGTGGGGGAAAGAGAGGGAGAGGGCGAGAGAGAGGTAGCTCTCTTGGTTGTTGGTTTTTCTTGGTGTTGAAAGATAAGTTCAATCTTGGACCTCTCTTAGGTCTGAGAGAATATGCTTTATCTTGAGTTTAGAGAGGGTGAAGATAGATTCAAAATGGTGAACAGGTTCCATGGATCAATAATCAAACTACATGCATCGATATACTCTTTGGTGATTGAAGACGATCGAGTTTCAAAGTATAGTTGGTTTGATGCTCTCTTGTTTATTTTGGCTTTCTCTTGTATTTGTGCACTACTTGATTTTGGTAATAAAGGCATTTAGTATTCTCATTGTGGATGTAGGCAGTTTTGTCGAACTATGTAAATCTTTGTGTGTTGCGATTGTATACTTTTTTATTGGGGTTATTGTGTTTGTGTGTGTTCTTTATTCGTCTCGGCCAAAGGTGGTTTCGATGTATATATAAAGCTCCTAAAATCTCAACAAGTGATATTAGAGTTGCGGTTTGAAAAATGATTTGAGGTGACCTCAAAGATGACGAGTACTGTTCACTTTATGGTGAAGCACTTTGATAGCAAAGATGACTTCAGCATATGACAAATATGTTCAATTTGTTGAATCTATTATGGGCAAAATGAGCAAAAACAATGAAATAAGTAAAGTTTAAAGGCTTGGCTGAACTTGGTTCATTTTACGAGTTAGATTGCTCAAACCCCAAAGAAAGGGGGTGTTCATTCAGAGTTTATCAAAGAGAATTCAAGCCATGGTGAAGAATGTTATGGAGCTTAAAGAGGCCAGTAAAATTAGACATAGGACTCCTGAGTAAACTTTTGGTAACCCATAAAGGTAAGTTTGAAAAGATAAAAATAAAAAAAATTATTGGGTGTTAAGGGAAAGGAAAAAAAAGAAAGAAAGATAGCGAGTTGCTTTCTTTTGGAGCATTAAATGAGGAGAGAAAGGTTTTCTCTTGGAGGAGGAGAAGGTGGTACGTATTATTCTCTTGGGGGTTTGAGAGAGAATGATGGTGTAACTCTCTTGGGCTTTTCTTGTGTTTGAGAGAATATGATCTCTCGAGTATAGAGGGTGAAGATAGATCCAACATGGTGAACGCGTTTAATGGATCGGTTATTGAAGTGCATGCATCGGTGTGTTCTTTGGTGATTAAAGATGCCTGAGTTTCAAGATATAATTGGTTTGATGGTCTTTTCTTTATTTTGGCTTTCCCTTCTATTTGTGCACTACTTGATATTTGTAATTAAAGCTATTAGTATTCCCCTTGTGGATGCAGGTGGTTTTCTCAAACCATGTAAATCCTTGTCTTGTGGTTGTTTACTTTTTTGTTGGGTTTTATTGTGATTGTGTGTTTTCCCTATTTGTCTCGGTTTTGGATATGACCTTGCTTGATCCTAGGCCCCAGGCCCAGGAATCTGAATAGTATAAACTCATTTAAAGAGCATTTATACAACTTTAAGCTAATTATATTAATATCACGAGCATTTAACTGATTGAATTGAACAAAATACCTTCAAAAGTAATGACATTTTTAAAAAATATGATTATTTTTAAATATAATTTAAATCTTTTATTTTGAAAGAAAACAAAAGGCCAAACACTTTTCTAAAACAGTGACAAAGTATATTTTAATATTCAATTTAAAAAGAGAAAATGACTTTTTGCACCCAAAAATAGCTTTGTGTTTGTAAAATGTGATCAACTTTATGGGTTCTTTTTCGTCTCTTTAATCAATTGAGCTATGCTAAAATTAAAGTTAAGAATATTCATAATATCAAGAGCATGTACAAGATTTTCATTATCTAAATTTGAAAAACAGAGCGCTTAAAAAAAAAAAAAAATAGAGCGCTTCTTTTATGTGTAACATCAGATAGACCCGCTAAAATGGCAATGCTAAAAGTTTGAATTCTACACTGAACTTTGTGGGATCAGGATTTGGATCCATAACCATCTCCATAAGTAGGGCGGGGATCGGGTAGGTCTAATCTGGATCGAGACCAACTCAAATCAGCTTAGAGCTTAGTTGAGTTTGCTTGAAGGCGCCTGACAACAATGGCTATGGAGCCTGATGCAAAACTTTGGTGAGTTCAACTGGAACTCATAAGCTCATCAATAATGCTGAATCGCGTATCCATGAAAAAATCTACAAGTTTCAAAATTCCATGCTTCCGAGGCTAATGTAGAGTATGACTGTGAGATATACGCACGGATTGTGGACCGAGTTGTCTAGTATCCATTTTCTTTAGATACTGTCTGGATTGATATATTCCAACTAAGAAGTCAGTCGATGATGGTAGAATCAGATCCAGATGCACATATAAGCTGATCAGCAAGTACCACCAGTTCAAGATCCATGTGGGTCCATCAAGTATTTGGCCCATGTAATAAGCAATATGGAGTTTTCCACCAGATCCAAATCCATACAAAATTCAGTTCACTTCTGACATGGTCCATCTGGGTTCAAGGAAACTGTGGTTTTATATCCAACCCGTTTACTACCGTTGTTGGATCAAGGTCATTTTCGTCCATGAAAAAAATGGAAAGATCTTCCCTTGAAAGCACCTTCTGTTTAGTATTAGAATTAATGTTTGAACTTTAATGCCATCCCTAAAGCCAGTTCATGTGAGGTGGGTCGCAATTATTTTTGTGTCAAAGTTACCATACTAACCCAGATTTTCAGGAGAACAAGGTATTGTTATGTATTAAACTAGGGTCTGCATTTGCTATTGTCTCCATTAACTATACAAAAGCCCCTTTTATCAATTTTTTTATTTATTTTTTGATCGTTTTTTCATGAAAACAACCTTCCGATGTGAGCTATGTATTTGTTTAGTGGGAACATGCAGGCAGGTTTTTATAAGCTTCAAAAATCAATGGCCTACAATGTGCATTACTTTCTTGGGAACATGATCCAAAAACTGGTTCTCACCATATATAGTGACAGGGCAATTTTTCGTTTTTCAAAAACTCATGAGAAATTGAAAATTTTTCATAAATCTCACATTTTTTTTCGGCAAAATCTTGGCAATAAAAAAATAAAAAAATTATTTTTTATAATAAAATATTAATAAAAATATTTAAAAATAAAAATACACATTTTTTCACGATAAATAGCCGTTTAAAACGTAAATATCACTTTTAAATCATAGTATTTATGTTTTTTCATAAATCTTACAAGATTTTCAAAATCTCGCAAGAAATTGTCGTTTTAAACTTTCAGGCAATTTCTCGTGATATTATCGCGAGATTTTCATAAATCTCGCCATATTTGTCACTATGGTTCCCACTATCTCGAACATGTTGAATCCATTCATGAGGTCGGTTTGGATCAAAACAACTTGGGGATAGGACATCCAAAGGCATTTGTAGGCAATCACGCCATTAATAATACATTACCCAATAAACTAGTTTCACTAAAAAGATAAATATCACAAATTGTTTGCATGCTTAGACACAAAATAGAAAACCCTAGCTGTTGGGATTTTGATTCACAGCTCACTTTTACAAACATGAGAAAGTTGTGTAATAAGAAAGACAATCATGCCGGTTGGAACTGGCCTCAACTGTCAGACGGGTAGTCGGGGTTCGATTCCTGCGGGCGTTATTCTTCTTGCTTAAGCGGAAGCTGGTGGCTCCCTGGGGTCAAGGGGTGCACCAGGGTTTACACCCCTCTTGAGTGGTTTTCCGTTCCTATGTGAAAAAAGAAAAGAAAAAACAATCATGTCATTCACATTCTTGTACTTGCAATTCATTTTCACAGCTTTCAAGGTGCTTGCAAATGCACCCTTAGGAGTATTGTTTTCTTTGTTTCACAGCTAGCCATTTTGGCAGAACTGACCATTTATGTCAGAATGGTGTACAAACTCTCACCTTGCCCAATCGTCGGCCTTTATCTTGCAATTGGTGGATGTGATTAGCTGGAGCAGCAGGTGCTGTAACGAATCCAACCAGTAAGATTTTCATTTTGAGGGGTTGGTTTAATATCTAATAACTGCTCAGCAATAGTTAGACGATTCCACGTTGTTCTGTGAATAAAAAAAATACAATAAATTAAGCTGGTGATGGGCTCCTCCTACCCAGGTAGGAGAGAAGGAACAGTTTTGATTTCTCAATTTTTTTTCATCTGTCATTTTTTTTTTCTTTCTATTATGACCTTCTAGATGTGATCCAGGTGATTAGTTTAGTAGGAATCGACTTTTGCATCATCTAACTATGTGAGCATGTATTTATAAGGTTTTGAAAATCGATGATTCAAAACTTTTATAAACTTTAAAACTCATAAAATCATATTTTTTATCAGAAAAACATGATCCAACAATCGATTCTTAACAAGTAAAACATGCTGAATACATTCCTAAAGGCTGATTTTGCAAAACATAACTTAGAAAATTAAAAAGCAGTACTGTTCATACCATATGAAGGGTAGGAGAATCTAGTTTCCCAATTAAGCTTGTTCTAAATGTTTGCTAATAAGAGAGAAGTATAAATTCCCTCTAAATGTATTTGTTTCACTGTAAGAGTGTACCACAGTGGTCAGGTCTCATGGACTAGAGGGTTCTACTTCTATTGGACTATGGTTTTGGTGTATGTCATGAAGAGTTAATGCAGCAGCTGGCTCATATCTGGCCCTCTGGGTCCAGCTGGCTGTGGTAGATTGGACACATTGGGTAATCAAGCTTAGAGAAATATTCTTACCCATTTTCAAGATTGGGCCTATGCAGCACGCTAGGGCTCCATTTATCTATTAGGTCCGACTTGTAAAATTTCACCAAACTGACAGGACATTATGAATTTTAATAGGTGCATGTATCCCAAAGATAGGAGGGTGATCAGGTGCAGCAGTACACAAAAAGTGTGCTCACATAGCTAATAATCCTCCTCCAACCTTTTTTTTTCTCAAGGCAAGCTATGGTTAGTCTGACTCCCACCAGTTATTATTCAACGTACCACTGAGGTTTTGAACATGCAACGTACCACCACAAGGAGACGTGTACTGACAGCTCCTACCAACTACGCAGAGCCCTAGAGTTTTTGCACCAATGAGCTTGTGAAAGTGAGGTTTTTTTTTTAATTAATTATAAAAAAAAGGACTTGTTATATGCCTTGTTCCAAGTGGGTAATGATTAGGGGTGGCAAAATCTGTCAGGACCCACCAACCCGCTTCATAGCCGGGTTCGGGTTTGACTTAAACGGGTTCGTGTTGCAAATGGGACCCGCCTAACCCGTTTATTAAACGGGTCGGGTTCGTGTTAGGGGTATGCCAACCCGCCAACCCGGCTGACCCGTTTAATAAACAGGTTAGGCGAGCGGGTCAACCCGTTTACCCGAACCCGATCCGCCAACCCGTTTACCCAACCCCGACCCGCCTGCTAACCCGCCAACCCGTTTACTGGACCTGACCCATTTATTAAGCGGGTTAACCGTGTCGTGTTGGTTTACCCGTTTAATAAATGGGTCGGGCTCGTGTTTGCCACAGCCGACCCATTTAATAAACGGGTCGGGTTCGTGTTGAGGTATGCCGACCCGTCAACCCGCCGATCAGACCCGCCAACCCGACCCGATTGCCACCCCTAGTAATGATCCATTCAAAGTCGCTTGGATGTATAATTGACATATTATTAAGAGGAACTGCACTCAGGTTTGAGCGCAACTGAACTGTTATAGTTAGAGCAAATTAAACTTCGTATCTGAGAACCCATTTGGATACCCAGCCCCTGCCCATGTTTAGCTACATCTATGCAACAGGCCACCAACTCATGAATTGTTAGGACATATAGGGAGTTCCATTTTGGTGCAATTAAATGTAATCCACTTATTAAACCTAGCATTACGCCTGTGCCATATTCATGTTTTCTGCAAACATGGAATCTCAAATCCTTGAATCTGATATCCAAAAGTAATACTAAATTAATGAATGTCTGGTAGGATCAAACAGGGATGAGCTAGAAATTCATGAATTTTGTGTTCATGTCTATCTTCATCCCTCTTTCTCTATTGCCATCTCTCTCAAACACTAGATTTCAAATCCATTGAGAAATCGTGATGGATTTGAGATCACTTGGATATGAAAAAACTGATCAATGCATGCACAAAAAGATACGAACATGTACATAAATCTATGTCGTCTATCAGTTTCAATGCACATTGTCGATCATCGGTTAGTCGTCATCAAATAATGACAATAGGCAAAAAGCATCTTGAAAAACTCTTCGAATAAACCATATAGGATCACCTTAGTCATTTCTCATTAATGTCATGCTTGTTTGTACGTAACCTTCATACTTTCCTTGCGACTAATGTCATTTAAGATTTCTTTTAGAGTTAACTTTGGGTTATCGTGTAAGTGTTCAAGAATAACACTTGAAATCCACTTGAAAGATATTTTTTTCACTACTACGTTGTCCAATGATCCACCACATGTATGCTCACTTTGATACTTCTTCACTTGAAAGAATGATGTTTTCTGCACCTTTGTTCAATGGATCCTCCAAGTGGAATGAACCATAGTCCGCAAGTTATTTCTCATGCATACTACAGTTACTCTGTTATTGCAGTTTTTCATAAATTTTATTTTATAGTTATTTCTTATCACATGATCTTTAAAAAATTATGATAGTGCTAAAGATTATTAAACCTTTTGTCGATAACAACTTCTCGATCTTTTGACTATATTGATAGCCATTGAAATCGTTCTATATCATTAAGTCTTTTGTTACACAGTTGCTCAAACAACTAAATTGACTTAACATCAATGATTGCCAATTGCTCTTTATTGAAATAATATTCATTGAGCAATAATGTAAAGTTTATAAATTTCTCAAAAATTTTAAATAAATAAAAGATTTTTTTTTGTGAATTATTTTGGTATTTAACTTTGATTAAATATCATTTTTTAGCAAATTACTTAGCTAATATTGATTGATTAATTACCAGTTATTTATGGATAATATTTTGGCATTTATTGAAGTTATTTGATATTTAATTGGGCAGTTATGAGGTTTTGTATGAAGTATTTGGATCTCGACCTCAATATAGATCTAAGAGGATCAACCAACTCAAACGCAAGTTTGAACTATTTGAATGAACATATAAGATCCACTCGATCTCAAGTTATTTAGGATTGGATCTCCAAATGATTTCAGTCAACCGAAATAGATTTGGGTAGGGTTTTGATTTATATCGGGGCTTAAATCAGGCATAGAAGAAATTTAGATCCATTTGAGACGCAATAGGATCTTTCTTTAAAGTAGAAAGTGTCTTGGATTTATTTAGAGACCCAAATGAATTCTACTAAGTAAAATAAGATTTGGATATATTTAGATGACCCAAATGGATCTCACTAAGAAAAGGACTTTTGGATCCACTTGGAGACCCAATTCGATCTCATCAAGTAAATAAAATTTTAGATCCATTTGTGACTCAAATGGATCCTATTAAAGTATAATAAATTTGTTTGGATCCACCTAAGACCCAAATGAATCTCATTTAAATAAATAGGATTTAAGTCCACTTATGACCCAAATGAATTTAATTATATATATATATATATATATATATATATATATATATATATATATATATATATATTAGTAGGTTGGATTTGGATTTAATGAGATCCAAATAGGTCTCACCAAAATCCAAATCCAAGTCCACTTGTTTTCCTACTTAAAACTAAAAAGAAATTCAAAACCAAATTCTAATTTCAAGTTTTTCTTTCCACACTCGCCTTTGAAAATGTTTTTTCCCCCTACTTTTTTTCAAATAAAAAAGGTTTTCCCCCTTTCTAATTCGATTTTTTCCTTTTTTTCTTCCTATAAATACTCTACTCATGCCCCCTCTGCCCATTACATTCCCTCTCACCTGTATCATAAACTTCACTCATGCTCCCCTTCACCCTTCACTCTCCCCTCTCTCGTGTAAACCCAGCACCACCACCACCAGTCCACCACCACCACCACCACTGCCCATCTCTCTCCTGATTTTCGTCTTGCACCATACCATTGCCACCCGATTCTCTCCTTCCCACCAACTGGGCAGCCACCGATGGCACCCACCAGTGCCACCTTCACTGACTCCTGGTGACTGCTCTCAGCCGCTCCTGCTGAACAACCTCCTCTCTTTGTTGAACCACCCTGTTTTGCCTCACATAAAATAACAATTGAATAACATGCTTTTCATCATAGATACTATGCAGCATCTTTGATATGCATTTTATCATTCACCATAAGCATTTACACAGGCTTAAAACTACGTAATAATTTTAGAAACATGCATATTCAAAAAACATGAGCCATATACATATATTTATTCATAAAATCTTGAAATACACTCGTATTTAACTATTCATAAAATCCAAAATACATATGTTAGAATATGTTTGTAAAAACTGAACATATACGTGTCTTTTATTGAAAACATGTTCAAAATACTCACATATGGAAAATTTTGATACTTTTTTAACATATGCACATTCTTGTTTATGAAAAACAAATATTACTTAAATATATATTTTCTCAAAAGGCATGCAACACAAACAATTTTTGAATATATATATATATATATATATATATATATATATATATATATATATATATATAAACTATGTAATTATGAAAACCCCAAGCATTTCAAAAAACCTAAAACTACACATATATGTTAAAGTTATTATAAACCTACCTTGTAATGCATGTGGTCTCACGAGAAATAAAGAAATTTCAAAAAGGCCCTCGAGAATTCTCCTCGATTAGCATGACATTGATCGTATTTTATTGACGATCCAACTATGAGCGAGGACACGTATGCTAACCTCGGTTTCCAGTCCGATGATGGTAGTGAAGAACAAGGTTGTGGCGAAGGTGACGACCACAAGTGATAGGGTCAAGGTTGGCGAAATGACCTTGCTGAAGGAGGTGATGGCTTTTGGTGACATCGAGGTCAAACTCGTGCTCAACTCAGCTTGGCTAGGTTGAGTGCGGGTCAGCTGGACCGACCCACGTTCAGTTCCCTAAACGTGAAAGTGGGCACCGACAGGCTCTGTTGAGCTCCGGTTGGTGTGTTGGTGGTGGCACCGGCTGGTGCTGCCGAAGGTCTGTGCACAACAGACATTGGTTCAACAGAAAACAACAAAGTTGTTGTTCGGGTGGCAGGACAACAATGGCTGAGGCTGGCATTGACAGAAACCGGTGAAGATTTTGGATGTCAGTTGGAAGGTGTAGTCGGGTGGTTCGGTTGGCTGGGACTGGCGAACCAACAAAGGTGGTCGTGGATGATGGTGGAGGCAACAAGAGGCTGGTGGTGGTGTCAATGGTGACAATAGTGGAGGTGTGATGGCAGTGGGAGTGGTGGTGGTAGACTCAAGCTCAGATGAGTGACACATGACCTTGTACATGATCAACTTGATTGATATGTATTAAGTGCCTCAAATATGTAATTAAAAACCTTATGATGAGTTAAATGAAATCATACGTATTTATGCTCTTTGGAGGCTATTGAATCTATAATAAATTAATTTATCGTTTAAGCATGTATGTCAAGAGAATTAATAATGAAATGTGTGCGTGATAATTCTCGTGTGGGCTTGCAATGAGAAGGTAAGCAGCACTTTTGGCTTCATGAGATATTGTTAAGCACGAAGGGTTGCTTCCTCAGCCACAAATATAGGAGATAGTTTCCACCGATGTCGCAGAGTGGTAGTAAGATTATTTTAGCTTAAAGTAAATTTTGATATATCAGATTGAGGGTGGTGGGAGCTCTCTTTTGACACTGTCGTCCCACCTTTAGTACAAAAAAAGATTATCAAGACCAGGGTAATAAGCCATAGATTGATTGAATGTATTATTTGGGTCGAGCTTTTGATTCAGATATTGTCTGTGTAGTACCCATAGATTATTGTGAAAGAGAAACAAAAGTGTATTGTGCATATAGTAAAGTATAACATGCATCATCTAAGAAATAAAATATAAATGGAAGAGTTGTAAGTTATTCATGCCTACTGTGAACACTTCGCTTGTATTGGTAAGTCATGCATGAATTGAATGATCATACATAAGTATAATTATTGCATATAATATTGAATTATTATGTCACAGTTATTTGTTTCGTACAGATAATTGCTTATTTACATGAGAATTGTAATTTGATGTATGTCTATTTCTATGCAAATATGTTTTGTTATTGTATTTTTACTGGAGGATTGTGGATATTGACTCTACAAAATTACAAGTACTGAATAGTCTACTGGAGCGGTAGCAGAAAGTTGTGGTGATGTTGAGAATCAGTCATTTTCCTTTCTCGAGAGCTGACTATTGAGTACTTGTTACTACTATTTTTTTGTAAAGACATTATGATTTATTTTGGAATGAAAATACTCTGATTTCTAAAACTGAATCATTTTAGAAATGTTATCTGCGTTAAGGATTTAGTCTTATTATTGTTATCGATCAAATTTATAACTTGCCCGAGGTTTTTAATCGGAGTAAAAAAAGTGTTTTTTTTTCAAGTTTTAAATCTTGGGGCATTGCAGAGAACTTAGTAAAACCTAAACATTAGCATAAAAACATAAAACAATTATACTTCTTAATAAATGCTCATATAGTTAATACAACATACCAAGGTTTGAGCTTCCCATGTATGTTTAATGCATCATTTTTTGCAACAATTATTTATCTCAAGCCATAAGTGTCTTGGTCATCTCCTATCGTTTCTGAGTTTGGCTCAATAGATATGGTATAGTCATGATTAGAGTTGTTGCTACTATATATGTCATTATCATTTTCTACCATCTACGCCATCGTTAATTGATTGTTCGATCGTATAAATTAATAAAAATTTATTATCTCATCCTTTGATTCCACGCATGCAACAATCTTGCATTTTCAACTTTTAAAATTAACCATGAAAATATCGCATCCATCATCACACTTACATCTAAAATATAAATTTCAATGTATACCGACCTTTGTCTTTAGCTATAGAAGGTTGAATGTCATTCACATTGTTGCGATGATAATCACTAGCACTGAGCTGCAACCCTGAATATTTTGTCTAATCATATACATTAATTGTTCATAAAAGTTTTGCATTGTTTGCACATCGAATATCTATATTCTTAATCGGTTCATGCAATTGCATGCCCTCCACGTGTATAACATTACTATCATTAATTGTTTGGAAGACTTTCATGTTTAGGACATCAACATCATTCACTGTTTGAAACAATTTGATGTTTGAAAATGAATCTATGAGATGAATGCACATTCTCCACAGGTTTTTTATCATTGCATTTATCAACATCTTCTTCTACATCTCTTCTAAGTGTTTCTTAAGTATACTGGAGGCTAACTAACTCTTCACTATATTCGATTTTAAGAGACAACATAGCCATGAGTTCTTTAAAGCTAATATTTTTTAGACTACTAAAGCTCTCTAGCTACGATCATCAATGAGACGCTAGTGTAGTTTAACAAATATTGAGGTCATCATTAACTATATCGGCAAAAAACTAATACGTATTACACCAACAGAGTCAACCTTAGCCTCATTACACCAATACAAAAACACTTAAAATTAAATAAAGAATAAGCAAAAACACATAAATCCTCTACAACATATATATATATATATATATCAAAAAACCCCTAAATGGTAAATCACGCAAAAACTATTTAATAAAACATAAGAAAAGTACACACAAGAAAAGCTAAAAAGCTAAAAAGGAGAAAGGAGAAAGGAGGTTTGTATGGTTTTCCATGACTTTGGTATAAAATATGTGATTTTTGGTATTTATGATTTTACGATTAATAGAGAAGAATGCATAAATAACATAATTTTGCACACTTGAGAATCACAAAAAAATATATGTGAATATATATTTAAATGAGTTTTTGCCTTAGTCGGCGGGCGAAACAATATAGCATGCAAACTTCGTTTGCCTATTTGCGATTTTGAAGAGCGGGCGGATTTCAACAATTTTAGGGCATTTAGAAAAACACATCATTTTTGTGGTACAATACAATCATTTTTTGAAACTATTTTCGATATTTGGATAGTAAAAACATAATTTTTACTTAAATAACATAAAAATAATAAAATAAGGTCAGTTTGTGTCAGTGTCTATGTCAATCTGCTTGAGTATACCCACTCATGTCACCAGGGACTAGGGTTTCAACGAGTCAGGTGCCTGTCCCATCAGGGTATACCCAAACCCACCCATATAATAAATTGTTACGTTAGAGTTGTGATGGTTCACAAAAATGAAATCCCAAGCCCAGTCTCGCATAATTTCTGAAATATATTTGTACTAAAAAAGTATATATAATACTCAAGTCAGGTTGGATACCTAGCAAAAATTATAACCCAAACCCAGTCTGCATATTCTTTGGGTTGGGTTCAGATTGATCCAAATATTATTTGGGTTTGGGTCGAGTTGTGTACCTGGTACAAACCTGACCCATCGACAAACCTACTAGAGACACACACCCAACATGGCGTGCCTCTATGACCTAGTTGAAAAAATATTAGATCAGCTCCAATGAGCACACGTAGACGTAATTTATTATCAACATTAGCCAATCAACACAACCCATGGCCACCTTGTTCAATCATACTATATTAAACAAGGGAAAAATATTGGCTATCTTAGATTATACCATACTCTCTAATAGAAATCACCTATTCTTTAGCTTTTTCTTGATATTTTTATGAATCAAGCCATATGGATATGATCTATATGTTTTGTTTAGTACAGAACAGGTTTTATCAATTGTGTGAATAATCAGATTGTCTTGGAGTTTAAGAATTCAATGGTTTACAATGCGTTAAAATTTCACTATTAAGAAAACTACCCTATCCAAAGTGCATTTTCTAATAAATCGGCCGTGCCTAATGCATTCATGTGGTCATAAGAATAAAACTAAGAATACAAAAATCGAAGTACAACCATCATAAGAATAAAACTAAGAAAACAAAAATCAAAGTACAACCATCATAAGAATAAAAAAGAGAAAAATATATCAATATAGCTGGCAACCGATATAATGTATTAATACAATTCCAAGACTTCTGGATTTGGAATCGGGTTGAGTTTAGACCATTATTCTTTTTCGTTGAAGCTTTGTTTGGATCCAATCTATTTCCCCTTTTTTACATGAACAACTCTTATTACCAACCTTCTTTTGAAGTATTGCCACACAAAAATTGATTCTAGACCCAACACAGATATACCAATCTAGATGTTTAAAATTTTACTTTCAGATTCTAACCTACTATGAACTTGGACCCACCCAGTGTGCTAGTCTGGGTCGTGGGTATCGGCTCTCATGTCCAGATCCATAACCCATCGAGGCTTCTTGGTTGAGGGTTAGGGATGTCAATGGTTTTGACTTGGGTCAGATATCCAACTGAAACCCAACCCACTCAGTTGGGTTAGATGAAAAAAGTCACATCCAATTGACAATCAGATTTGGATTCAGTATAGCATTTTCACCCGGATCTGAATCCAAACCAATAACTAGTAAAAGACATATCCGATCACCTTTTAAGCTAATAAGATCCACATTCAATAGAATGGATCGGGTCAGTTCAGGTTGGGTCGAGGTATTATTGAATCTAACCTGATCAGATTCAGATCCAGATTTGGATGGGAGAAAATAATATCAAATTCAAATCTAGTTCACTAATTGGATATGTTTCTATATAGAAAAATGTCCATACTGTACAACAAAACATGACGTGTTTCCAAAAAAAAACTAAATTTTTTGAAAATCTGCCCATGTCAAAAATCACCACTTTTCGGTTGTAAAAGGACTTTTTCACCCTTCACACGTGAATTTCCTTTGATATGTGAACTTCCCTCTCAAATATCCAAATATGTGAATTTTCTCTTACACATTTGCGAACGTCCTTATGCTTTCACATTTGTGAATGTTCTGACCTTCACATGTGAATGTCCAAATGTCTTACTGGTTGTGCTCTTATGTGATTTATAGTAAAAAGAGTTTGTTGAAAAAAACTGACACTCCAAAAGCACGATGGGCATTTGGCAACACTTCAAAAGTATCACTAAAGCCTTTAGCAAAGCTTTTGCCTTTAGTGCCGCTTCAAAAGTACATATTTGGGAGAAAATCGTAAAATAAAAGAACGCCGTTTGCATATTTTGGGATAAAATTTGCATATTTGGGAGGACATTTGCATAAAATTTGCTATCTCCCTGGTTATAATTTTGAACAGGGTGCCTAAGAGCGAAATTGGTCTGAACTTTTTAATCTCAATCTCCTAGGTTATTTAGGAAAGAGGACCAAGAGGGATTCACCCCCATCTCCCTGGCAAACATGAGTTTCTATAAAGATCGTTAAACACTGCCATAAAGTCTCTCTGGCATGCTGGCCAAGCCACCTTAAAAAATTCAACAAGGAATCCGTCCACCTACGGGGCCTTGTTGTTGAGGAGTTTTCATTTTGTTTGCTTGACTTCATCTACCAATAAACCCCTGTTCACGAAGTCTTGCACCCTCGAATCAAAACAACCCATGGGGGTCTCACTTATGTCAAGAGAGTCCTCACCCATATTGGAGGTAAAAAAAAGTCACTAACGTATTTTGTTGCCTCCCTTTAGATTTCATCATTCTCATAAAGATGCCCTCCAATTGACAAGGCCAAGTGAAGTTATTTCTTCTAGAGGAAGCGAAAGAACTTAGTGTTTTTATCGCCACAACACATCTAATGTACTTTGGATCTTTGCTTCCATTTAATCTCCTGCCTTGCTCTTCATTCTGATATATCATCGATCAATAGCTTTTTCCTGTCATTTAATCCCTCCACCTCATGTGCATCACCCCGCCATGCTGCCATCTCCCTCTGCATTAAACACAGTTCCTCTATCTGCTTGAATCTCACAACCCCTTCTCCTTTGGATCACTCAATTAATCGAGTTCTTATGTGGTTTATTTTTTTGTGAATATAAGAACAGCCTAAGCGGCTACCTGCAGGTGGGCTCACCATCCTTCTATGCTTTCAACCAGCTTTGGGTCCCTCAACTACCATAGTTCAAACTTGAACCTTCGATTGCTCATCCATCTTACCTCCCATTCGAGCATTATTGACGTGTGATCCGAAATGGATATAGGCGCCGCCCCATGGTGGCTCGTCCATCACGGAGTCGCTCCCACCACCCCTACTCACAATGAACCTTTCAAATTTCTGCATGCAAGGGTCTCTTCTCCTGACTGACTAGGTATAAAGTCACCCGAGATCTGTAAATCCACCATATCCAACTCAACAAAATCAACAAACTGCCGCATACTGCTAGTATATCTTTGTTCTCGGTTGGATTCATAGGTACGTAGAAAATTAAATTTTTTAGTTATGCACCAATTTGCCAAAACTCTTTTACCCTAACAAGTTAAGCTCATCCTGAAAAGCTCTTTTTAAAGCAAATATAGTTGGAGCATATACTAATGTGAGCATTAAAAAAATGCTTGAATTTAGCTGTTCAAAATACACCATGATCGAAAATAGGCCTTTGTCCATAACCATACCACTAATACCTTCCCTTCAAACCACCAAAATATCCCCTGATATGCCAATCGAGGAAATAAAATCAAAAGAACAACCTCGCCAAATTTGTGCAAGGAAACTGACTTCAAACATTTCCATCTTTGTTTCCGAAATACAAACAATGTCCACCTACTACCATGAGTAATGCAATAACGGCCCCCAAACCATATCTACCTTCCATTTTAAAAAAGAATGCCTCCCGTTCCCACACCCTCATGATTTCCCCCCTTCCATTTTAAAAAAATACTTCTTCCATTCTCCAATTGTTTTGCACCTGGCCTTTAATGCATGAGCACAGCGAACGAGGAATCACCTCCCCGCCACTGCTGGAGGGGAACCAACTCGACGATCGGTGAGCTTTCTTGGCCAGACGAACTGGCACCAACAACGGCTTCCTTTCGATGCCAAACCAACCACTGATTCTTGAGGCGGGGCTGCCATTGTTCAGCGATGGCCTTGACAGCCTTGCAGACCCGCTGGTCCCTACTGCCCCCATGACAACAATCTTGCTGGGGGCTGATGAAGTTGTGGATCCAGAATCAGATCCAAGTCCAACAAAAAAGAAGAAAAAGTGATGAGATTGAGATCCAGGATTCAATTGGATCCGTAGTTAGTATTTAAGATTTGAATTTCTGTTTTGGGTTTGCTTTCAAATCTTATCCAAAATTCATGGTAGAGTTGGGGTTTTAGTTTTTTATAAATACTTGTTATGAGAGAGGGATTAAGGGGAGTTAGAATGATTAAAAATGGCTGTTTTCTTGAGTTTTATGTAATTTTTAGTTTTCTTTGCTTTTTTCAATTTCAGTGCATATAAATAGTGTAACCTAGTTTTATGGTAAAATCAAGCACTCTTGATTTACATCAGTTGGTATCTTGTGACAATGTCATGAGGTGTTCAAGAAAAGAAAATGACAGAAATCATGGTTGAAGCAAAGGATAAAGTAACAGATTGGCCGACGAAACTAATATCCTTGAAAGCGACTATGGTGGAGATCAACAAAAGTCTTGCCATGCTGGGATGAACAATTCAATCAAATTAGGAGAAAAACACTATGTTTGAGGCGTTCATGCGATGATTATACGTGATTCATGGGAAGACACCCATGAAACAAAGGTTTTGACCCTTGGTAACATCCCACTAATGAGCAGCGAAAATGCTCGAGAGACTGCCAAATCTTCCTCTTTGGTACAAAACGATGACAGAGGAGGGCCTCATCCCTCTCCTTCTTTTCTGGCTCCTCCCTTCACGGCGACTCCACACCCTCCCTTTTTGGCCACCTTTATCACCGCTTGGAGGACCAGCCCCGACACACTCTGCTCTTCCTTGTCGGTGGATGAGAACTGACAAGTACCCGTCGCCCTGGCTGATGGGCTCGACGGTGGGTTGCAACTCACCGTTCGACCCTCCATGGACTCAGCAGCCATCGTGCTGGGTGTTATCATCGCAAAATTTTTAACTTTTTGCAAATCAAACTGACCTTTGAAAAAGATTTTGAAAATAACTCGCCTCCGTTTTAAAATGCGGGAAAATTCCGTAGAATGGGACTCGCCTGTCGGTACGAGGTTCAACCGTTCCTGCCACCTTTAACAGGGGTAATTGAACCAAGGATCAATCTTATGCTCTACTCTATTCAACTTGTCTAAATCATGTTCTAATTTCTAAATGCACATAGAATCAGGCATGTGCTAAGAATTTTCAGAAAATGCACATTTGAAAACATGATGTTTGCTTTGAATGATTGAAATATTTAGAATATATATCACATGGAAAATCGTGAATTGGGATTTGAAATATATTTCTGAGAGAAGTAAAAATCGATTTTGAGGAATCCTTGACATTTGGTGAAAATCGATTCTGAGAGACTTGGTTTCTCTTAATTCAAACTTGGAAATTGAAATTCTAACTTAGAAAATCGAAGTTGGAACTTGGGAAATACTTGAAATATCATTGGCAAATCCATATTTTGAGAAAATCAATTTTTGAATAAGACTTAGAAAGATTTTGATTTCTCTAACTTCAAACTTTGAAATTGACTGCATAACTTGGAAAATTGAGTTTATGAACTTGAGAAACACTTGAAATATTCTTTGAAATTCAATGCTTTTGGGAAAATTGATTTTGCTATAAGACTTAGGGGATTTTGAGGAATTCAATTTCCTTGACTTGGAATTTGAATTGGAATTGGCAAATTCATGAAATGAATGAATATGAATTTGAGAAATACTTTTTTTTTTTTTTTTTTTTGAGAAATGCAGTGCATTTTGAAGTTAGCCTAAGAGTGTAGGCTGAATGTGGCTAATGTGAAGATCATAAATCTAGATATCCTTCATATTCTGACTATGGCCATAAATACGAATTCCACCAAGTTTATAAACTTCATAAAAGCTAGTGTATGTGCCATTCGTGTAGACCATAGTGAGTTTGAATATGCATGAATCATCATCCATCACACATTAACATTATTTAAAAAAATAAACTATATGCAATGTTGCCTAAGCTAAGCAGGAATTTAAATTCTTATTCCAAAGTTTACATTTAATTTACATCACTATTGAAATTTAAATACATGAAAAATAAAGTCTTCAATGTACCTGCAAAACTAGAAAACTTGTTAATGAATATATGTTGGCTTTTCTAGATTTATCCAACAATATCAGGAAATTGTTGGATTTTGCTAGATATAAGCCTTTTTGCCATGATTCCCTTAAATCAAAATTGATAAAGTATGAAATAAAATGGAATAAATAAGGAAGATAAGATATGAAATTTCGAAATTGGGGTCCAAATGACCAAAATACCCCTAATAACAAGACTATGACCTTGAAATTAGGGTTTTTAGAAAGATATTTGGTAAAAATGCAAGTTTTGAAATTTGAATGGAATAAGCTAAGCTAAATATGATGTTACATGATTAAAAATATGGAAATTAGGGTTAAGGATTTCGAAATTGAGGTCAAATGACCAAATTTCCCCCGATAGCAAGACTATGGCCTTGAAATCAGGGTTTTCTGAAATAGATTTTAGTAAAAACTTAGGTTTTGTGCACTAAATGAAATCAAATGAGCATCAAATTAAACCTAAAGCATCCTAATATGATTATGAACATGATTAAACCCTAAAAATATATGCTTATACACGAAAATCCAAGAATATCACAAATTTTGTGATTTTAGCAGTGTTTTTGGATCTTTCAGGAACCCGGTTTTGCAATTTGCTTAATTCAGCCATCAAATGGATTCCAAAATCCATAAAAATTGGTACCTGCACTTGTTATAACCCTAATGTCGAATTGAAATTATAAAAATAATTTTTTGACATTAAATTAATCCAAAAATTGCATTCAACCCTAAAAATATGTTATTTTTGACCTAATTCACCAACCAGTCTCAGTCCAAGACCTGAACCAGGGGTCAAATCTCCATGAAAATTTATGAAATTTTACAGAGACTAACTAAGGAGAAAAACAGAGATTTCTCAATTTACAGATCAGAAAAATCATTTCTGGTTAGGGAGAAACCATTCCGGCAATCTGAGCTAAAATATATCACTTTTAACAGGGATTAAAACGGCTACTTCAGATTGAAAATACAGACATAAATAACAATCCTAAAAAACAATCTCTGAAATTTTAGTGGTGAATAGTAGACAAAAAAATAACAATACTCACTTTTTACAGATCATGAATCGGATCTGTGGTTTGGGATTTATGACTAACACAAGTCTGATTAGGGTTTTGGTAAACCCTAACGACTTTTCAATTTAAAAACAGATTCTCTGAAAGGGGAAAAATACTAAATAGTGATCAAAAAATCCGAAAATTTCACAGCGGACAGATCTACTCAATGTGAATCCATAGCACTTTACAGATCTAAAATCGAATATACGATGAGAGAAATATCATCACAGCAAGTTACCTTCTTGATTTTAACCACGATTTTAAAGCTTTAAAAACCCGGTTTGGTGTCTGATTTTTTTTGACAGGGTTCCCGAGATCCAAAACCTCTGATTTTTATACAGTAACTCAATAACTCATGTATGCACCACATATAAAAAAATCAGAAATAAACAATGAGAACTTCAATCCGAAATAACATTATCTTTACTGTTCTAAACCTAAAACACACAGAAATTTAAGAAACTTGGAAAACCATGCATTAACTAATGTAAATCAATAAAATAAACCATAAAACAGTAAATAAAAATTATTTTTATGCTATAGAACGTAAAACAAACATGAATAAACTATAAAAATAAAATAAAAACAGGGAATCAATGGCTGGAATTTGATATCACCTTTAAAACATAGATTTAACCCATTAAAAGGGTAAATCTTATATTTTATTGGTTAATAATGTAAAGAATCATGATTAAATCACTTTTAATGGATTAAAATCCCTGTAAATCACATAAAACAGGGTTAGATCATCTTCTTGGACAGTTCTTGATGGTTCTTGAGATGAAACCATGGTTGATTCTTCATAAGGAGGAGCATCCAAGGCTAAATCTAGGTTTAAAGCATTAAAAACATTAAATAAAATAAATAAAAGTGAAGAAGTTCATACCTTGGAGTTGCAGAAATGGAGGAAGGGCTGGAGAGGAGAGAGAGGCCACGAAAATTTGAGAGAAAAGAGTCCTCCTTTTGGCCCCCTTTAGGTCCCTTTTTATAGTTTTTCAAAAAGTCACTTAATTATGGTTAATTAAGAGGTTTTTCATTTTTTTAGGACTCTTTCTAATAAATCCACTAAAGGCAACGATTTTTTGTGGTTTTATAACCCTAAATGAACTCTAATTAAACCCTAATTAATACCTAATTAAACCCTAAAAAGTCCAAATGTGGCACCACCTAGTATGGACCCACATTTGGTTTTTAAAACTTGAATTTAAAACCTTTAAAAACCAATGGTTTAAAACTTAAATAAAATGGATTTTTAAAATTGATTTTGACTCCTCTAAACCCCTAACCTAACTAGGACAATGACAAACCTTAGTCTAACCTTGACTTCTTCAAATGTGGCGCCACCCCGAGGGGGCCCCACTTGAATTTTCAAAAACGATTTTAAAACTTGAAAATGAGAGGTTTTTCAAAAGAGATTCAAAAGTAGACTTTGAGATTGAAAGTTTTGAAATGGTACAGAGTCTTGAATGAGTCAGAACTCCTCTAGATACGGCGCCAACGGGGTGGGCCCCACATCGAAGTTTTGAAAAACTTGAAATAAATACTAAAAATGGCTTTGAAAACGGGTTAAAATCAATAATTGAAATTCAAGATTTTTGAAAATAGAGTTCTAAGCGAACTGGACCTCTGGTCTAGAGTCCTGGATTTTTAAGACTCTGTGATTTTGGTTTTTTAAAAGCCAAATGAAGGAGTTTTTGAAAAGATTTAATCGAAAATGGTGAAACAAGTCAGAAAATACAGTCAGGGTTAGACTCCTAACTCGATCAGAACTCTGAAATAGAGTCCTGGATCAACTGGACTCTACAAAATGACCTAATTTTTTAAAACAAATGGAAATAAATAAAAATGGAAGTAAAAACAGACTCCTGACAGGATTAGAACTCTGGGACAGAGTCCTGATCGGACTGAAACTCTAGATTTTTTGGTTTTTTTCTAAAAAACAAATGAAAGAACTTGTCAAAACAGTGAAAACAATAACAAATATTGAAATAAAACAGAGTTTTGATTCAACTGAGACTCTGGGGAGAGAGTCCTAATTGAACTAGGACTCTCCAATTTTTGGATTTTCTGAGAAATCAAATAAGAGGATTTTGAAAAACAAGTGAAAACAGGATGAAATTGAAGTTTTGGTTCAGAGTCCTGATCTAATTAGGACCCTGAGAAAGAGTCCTGATTCGATCAGAACTCTAAGAATTTTGGCTTTCTGATAAGCAGATGATGAAATTTGGGCAAAGCCTTTGAAAACCAGTGAAAATGAAGTGAGAAAATCAATTTTGGACAGAATCCTACTTCGATCAGGACTCTGGGGTAGAGTCCTGATTTGATCAGGACTCTGAGATAAAATCTCAGAATTTTGAATTTTTTTGATAAAAGTGTAATAGTTTTGGTAGATTGAAAGATTTCTGAAAGATTCTCTCAAAATTGAAATCAGAATCAGAGTCCTGATCCAACTAGAACTCTTCAAACAGAGTCCTGGTTCAACTAGAACTCTGAATTTTTAACTCATTTTGAAAGATTTTGAAAGATTTGATTGAAAAAGGATAAAATAGTTGTAAAAGATTAGAGTCTCAATCCAATTGAAACTCTGAAGAAGCGTCCTGATCCGACTGGACTCTTGAAGAAGAGTCCTGATCCGACTCAGACTCTAACATTTTGTCCAAAACAGAAGATTTTGAAAGGTTCTTCTCAAAAACAGGTAAAAAGGTAGTGAAAATTAGAGTTTTGATCCGACTAGGATTCTGGAAAAAGAGTCCTGATCCAACTAGGACTCTGAAATTTTTGAAGATTTTTGACAAGTAAAGGAATCCAGAAGCGACACCACCTAAATGGGTCTCATCTGAGAATTGAAATCAATTGAAATTGAGTTTGAAATGAATCCAGATTGTTTTCTGAGAAAATACTTCAAAATATAAGGTCCTGAGGGTTGGCAAATGACACAATGTTGATTAAAAACCCAGGTTTTAAAATTGATTTTTGAAAGAAAAGTTTTAAAAATCAAATCTGGATTGAATATTTTGAAAACAGGAGTGTTGGATCTCGAAGATGAGATGTAATGACATGCAATGCAGTAAAATGACATGTCAAACGGATGTAATGATATGAAATGGACAAACACTAGATGAGGGTGAAAATTTGGGGTGTTTACAGATGCCCCTCTTTGCTACTAAGCCGGTATAGGGCCGAGCTTAGTGGCAAAGAAAACATCCCAAATTTGAACCATAAAAATGCCCCAGTTAGATAAGTCTGACTGGGTATGAAAGAATTAATTCAAATGATGATGGTAGATATGAAATGGAGAATAAGGAGAAAATTTTACTTCAAAAAGAAATGAGGTTCAGGTTTTGCCCTTAACCTGGATGGGACAGGAAATACCTCGTATGGAACAAAGCTCAGGCTTAACCCTTAACCTGACCGGGTTGAAAATGGAATACCTTATCAAAGAAGGCTCAGGTTTGTACCCTTGACCTGATTGGACATTGAAAATGAAATACCTCATCAAATGAGGCTCAGGTTTGTACCCTTGACCTGATTGGGTGGAAAATGGAATACCTCATCAAAGGAGGCTCAGGTTTATACCCTTAACCTGATCGGGCAAACAATGGAATACCTCATCAAAGGAGGCTCAGGTTTATACCCTTAACCTGATCGGGCAGAAAATGGAATACCTCATCAAAGGAGGCTCAGGTTTATACCCTTAACCTGATCGGGCAATGAAAATGAAATACCTCATCAAATGAGGCTCAGGTTTATACCCTTAACCTGATCGGGCAATGAAAATGAAATACCTCATCAAATGAGGCTCAGGTTTATACCCTTAACCTGATCGGGCAATGAAAATGAAATACCTCATCAAATGAGGCTCAGGTTTATACCCTTAACCTGATCGGGCAGAAAATGAACGGAATCCTCGAAAGAAGAGACCGTGATGGAACCTTCGGATTTCCGCACAATGAATCCGATAGGGGTTTTGCAAAAGGAAGGAAATTGGGGTCCCTAAAGCTTGAAAAGGGTTTGATTTTGGGCGTCTCATTGCTGAGACTAAATAGCTTTTGAAATTGCGTTTTGCTGGAATTGGTGGCTTAACCTCAAGCTGAAATTGGACTGTCTACGGTGGGACAGTGGGGACACAGGGAAGTGTGCAAATCTGAGAGCCCGTGCGCTCAGATTATACCAAAGAAGGGAAGGAATCTTGAAAACTCCTGTTATCAAGTCCTAAAAAGGGATGGTGTCAGGATGCGCCAAAGATGAACCTCAAGCTCTCGCCTCAAGCCAGGATAGCTAGAAAATATTGTCAAAATGTTGAAAATTATTGTTGATTCAAAATAATTGAAAGTGATGCACATTGTTTTGAAAGTATTCCCTCTTTTCTACCTGAAGTATTACCTCCAACTGAGCTTAACTCCGTAGAATCAAGATTCAAATTCAAATTGCTTGCGATTGGCTTTCTTTCAAGGAAGCTATCAATTTCCTTGATATGGACGGGAAAGAAAATATTCTTGATATTACGAGAGCTATTGATGAAAGAATATTGATAAAAGAATTTCACAAAATTAAAGAAAATTCTTGATAGATTTGGCAGTCTGATATCCTGGGATTTTTTCTCATGATGATCTTTCTGCACTCTCTTTTTAGCAGATTGGAGCTCTCTTGGATTTTTCGGGAATTACATCATCCTTCATTTTGGAGATGTCCTGACTTTTCTCTCTTTTTGGGAAGGATACGTCACAAACTCCTTCATCTCAGAGATGTTCTGATCCTTCTTTTCTCTCAGGGATTATCTTGACAATTATTGGCTCATTGGGTGGGAATTTCTTGATGATAGCGGAAATTAAATATCTTTTAGGGTTTGTCGGTAGGCTCATCACACTCGCCTTCATCTCGACGGTGATCTGAACTTTCCCTGGAAGGATCCGTCACAAACTCCGTCATCTTGGAGATGATCCAAATCTTCTTTGGCCCCGGGGGTCAACTCGCTTAATTCACCTTCATCTTGACGACAATTGAGAGATCTCTTTTGCAGATATTTAATTGCAGCTTAGGTGATTGAGAAGATATGGAGATTGAGTGGATTTTTCTGTATGACCCAGGATATTTCGACTGCTTCATTTTTCAAGAATGATCTTTAAGAGTGTGCCATTGACTGCGATCAATATCAATCACTCATGGCTTTGCAACAACATTGAATTTTCTTTACTAGCCATATCGCAGATTTATTCTTCATCCTTTTGGTTGGCCAATGGAAAGATTTTAAATTTTGAATCCTTTTTCGCGAAAGCTTTGTCCTTTTGGAAGTAATACTGAGGGTATTCTGAAGTAATAATTTTGTGCAATAAAGATTTTTGAAATCAACAAATATTTAATGACAAATTGACAAAATTTTCTTGAAATCCTTTTGTGAAAGCGAGCATTTGAAGCACAACGCAACACATCCATGACAGAAATTCTCTTCTCCTTTCCCCAAAGGAGAAGATTCAGAAATTGGAATTAGAAATTACTCCTCTCTTCCCTGAAGAGGAGGTGTTTGCAAAACGAACTTTCGAAGAGAAATTAAGCTTTCGTCAAAACTTCCTAACATTAGGCTTCTCTTATGGAAAGGGGGCCGAAATTGGTGAGGTTGGTGAATTGGTCATGAAGGAACGAGTTCATCACACTCTCCTTGAAAAGAGGGTCCTTTATGATGAAATGGCCTAGTCTGAAATTATGGGGCCACAAGGAAAGCAAGTCTTCGTCGAGTCTCTCCCTATAAAAAGGGTTCCTTGTGTGAAATCTGGAATTTTGTTTTGCAAATGGTTCACAAAGACACAAGTCCCTTCAAACTCTCCCTGAAAAGGGGCTAAGTGAACGAATTGGATAGCATGCGAAAAGAGCGAGCTCCCTCGAACTCTCCCTATACAAAGGGTCTCTCGCAAGAGAAATTCTTGGAATTGGTATTGAGTGACCAAAAGGTCAAAATTTGGAATTTTGAATTTTGAATTTTTGAAATTGGAATTTTGATATTTGATATTAGAAATTGGAAGTTTGGAATTTGGAATTATATATTCGGAAATTGGAAATTAGAAATTAGAAATTGGGAATTTTGGAAATTGGAAATTCGGAAATTGGAAATTAGGAATTGGGAATTTTGGAATTTGGAATTTGATATTCGGAAATTGGAAATTGGGAATTTGAAATTTTGGAATTTGGAATTTGATATTTGGAAATTGGAAATTGGGAATTGGGAATTTTGGGAGTTGGATGAGTGATCAGCACGAAGATTGAACTTAAGAGGTCGACTGACATGACCATTTAGTAGAATTCTAACACGAGTGCTCGATTTTGAAAGGACACCGGTATGCATACCGGTTTAAAAATGTACCAGTTTGGATACTGGATTTTGGTTCAGTTCTGGTAATTGTCTTTCAATCTTGAATCGTTAGGAATTGTGATGGGATTGATAGTTGAAATCTCAATATTGACCAGATTGTTATTAATGCAATTGAATGCAAATTGATGCACATGAATGCACAAGTGCGTGAAATGAGAGATTTGTTTATCCTGCCTGCGTACAAGATATTTGCAGATAAAAACAAAATTTTAAAATGCCCCAGTGTAACTGGGAAAAAGAATTTTGATCATTATTGAAGAAAATTTGGAAGAATTACAAAGAATAGGAAATTGTTCAAGTATAGAATTTTTTCAAATGTCGAGCATTGATGGGATCTGGTAATTCTATTCCATCAGCATTGATGAGCCGATATGAATTGCGAGGTAGTGCCTCTTTGATAACATAAGGACCTTCCCAATTTGGTGACCATTTGCCACCCGGGCGGTGCCTGAGATAAGCTGTTGATCTGAGCACTAGATCATTGACCCGAAATTTTCTCTCAATAACAGATTTTGCATATTTTCGGGCTATCCTCTGGCGATAGGATTGAGCATGCTCTGCTGCTCTGAGCCTTCTTTCATCGAGCAAATCAAGTTGTACCAGTCGTTGTTGCTGATACTGATCAAGAGGTAATTCTAGAAGTGATGCAAATTTCAGAGCAGGTTTCTGAACATGTAGAGGCAGTACTACTTCAGTTCCGTAGACAAGTTCTGACGGAGTAGCATTCGTTGGAGTTCGAATGGTGGTTCTGTATGCCCATAATGCATCATGAATCTTTTCATGCCAGTCACGGCCCGTTTCTAAAGTTCGCTTCAGGATTCGAATCAGAATCTTGTTGGTGGCTTCTGCCTGACCATTCCCTTGAGGATAATAAGGAGCGGAAAAATGATGATGAATTCTGAATTTTGAGCAGAATGTCCTCATTCTTGAAATGACTGCCATTATCCGACACAATATCATGCGGTATACCAAAACGGCAAAGGATATTCTTATGGATGAAAGAAACCACGTGTCGACCTTCTACTGTGCGTAGAGTGACTGCTTCTACCCATTTAGTAAAATATTCTGTTGCAGCAAGAAAATATTTATGACCATTGGAGGCTGAAGGAGTGATGGGGCCTACAACATCGAAAGCCCACATGAAAAATGGCCATGGCGAGACGACAAATTGCAAGTATGTCGCCGGCGCATGAATGGAAGGTGCATGCATCTGACATTGAACGCACTTCTTCACAAAATGATAGCAATCTTGTTGCATAGTTCTCCAATAATATCCTGCTCAGATGATTTGTTTGACGAGAGTCTCATAGCCAACATGACCACCGCAAATGCCTTCATGTGCTTCTTGCACAACTTCTTTGGCTTCTTCTTCGTCCAAACATCTGGAATACTCAGAACTGAAGCCACGACGATAAAGGACGTCGGCAAGAATAAAATATCGAGCAGACATGCGTTGAATTGCTCGCTGCTCTCTCTTTGATAATTCTGGAGGAAATTCGCCAGTTTTAATGAAATTCTTGATATCATGATACCAAGGCTTCTTCTTCTGCTCAACCTGGTTTATCTGCTCTACTGGGGCGAAAGCGGGTTGATCAAGTCTGCCAATTTCAAATGAGCGACAAGATTCTCCACTCCTGTTGGCAAGAGCTGAGACAATTTTCTGGTAAGGAAGTAATTTCTGATCTTTCACTTGCCATTCGGCTAGGACTTGATTGACGACGAGCAAAGAATCACCATAAGCATGCACTCTTCTGACATTAAAATCCTGTAGAATTTTCAGACCTTGTATCAAAGCTTCATACTCGGCCATATTGTGAGTGCACTGAAAATCCAGTTTGAGAGAAAAGGGGATCATCTCCTTCTCTGGTGTAATTAGCAGAATTCCGATTCCTATGCCTGCCATGTTCTTGGAACCGTCGAAGAATAAATTCCAAATTGAGGATTGTTGAATATTGTAGATCCGCTCATCGGGGAAATCATCCTCAGCTTTAACTTCCTCTGCTAGTGGAAAATCTGCTAATTGGTCTGCAATTGCTTGGCCTTTGATAAATTGCTGAGAGACATATTCCAGGTCGTATTGCATTAATAGGACTTGCCATTTGGCGATTCGTCCGCTGAGAAATGGTTGTTCAAGAATGTACTTGAGAGGATTTAATTTAGATAGAATCTTGACTTCAGACGCCAATAGATAATGTCTCAATTTCTGACACATCCATACAAGAGCTAAACATGTCTTCTCTATCTGAGAATATTTCTTCTCATAATCAATAAAGGTCTTGCTCACATAATAAATGGCGTGTTCTATCAAACTGCCTTCTTCGTATTGCGCCAAGAATCCGCCGCAAGCAACTTGATTAACTGAAATGTATAGCAATAGGGGTTTCCCTAATTCTGACGGCTTTAAAACAGGAGGATTGAGAAGATATTTCTTGATGCGTTCGAACGACTGCTGACACTCTGGTCCCCATTCGAACCTCACTCTTTTTCTGAGCAAATGATTGAAAGGCTCACATCTCATGGCCAAATTAGAAATGAATCGCCGAATTGATTGCATGCATCCCTGAAGGCTACGCAATTCTTTGAGAGTAGTCGGGGGCGGCATGCCAATGATAGCTTTGGCCTTAGCGGGATCCATTTCTATCCCCTTCTTGCTGACCAAGAAGCCTAGCAACTTGCCTGATTCGACTCCAAAGACACATTTTTGTGGATTGAGTCTTAGCTTGTAAAGAATGAATCGTTTGAAGACTTGATTAAGAGCTTAGATGTGATCTTCCTCTTCTTTGGATTTCACCAGAATATCATCGACATATGCATCCATAGTCTTGTGCATCTGATCATGGAATATAACGGCCATAGCGCGCTGATAAGTGGCTCCAGCATTCTTAAGCCCAAAAGGCATAACCGTATAACAGAAGGTACCCCATGGCGTGGTAAAGGATGTTTTGGATTGGTCACGAGCGGCCAATTTGATTTGATTATATCCAGAGTATCCGTCCATAAAGGAGAACATAGCATGCCCGGTTGTGCTATCGACTAGGAGATCAATGTTTGGGAGCGGATAGTCATCCTTCGGAGTGGCTTTATTGAGATCGCGGAAGTCGATACAGATTCGAACTTTACCGTTCTTCTTAAAAACTGCTACGATATTCGCCAACCAATCCGGGTAATCAATTGCTCGAATGAATCCTGCTTTAAGCAGATCCTCAAGTCCTTCCTTGACCTGTTGCTCGATTCGAGGATCCATTTTTCTTAACTTCTGCTTAACTGGTTTCGCATCAAGCTTTAAAATGAGGCGATGTTCCACCAATTTTGGATCTAAACCTTGCATATCCTCATAAGTCCATGCGAATACTTCTTCATGCTGCTTGAGGAAATTAGTGAGCCTTTCTTTCTCTCCTGGACTCAAACCACTGCCAATCTTGAGAATTTTAGGATCGTCTGTTGATCCGATATTGATATCCTCAGTCGGGTCTTGAACTAAGGATGATGGCTCATCTTGCTTCTGAACTGATGCAAATTCTGGCAGTTCTTGAAGAGCTGAATCGAACTCTGCGGATTCTTCTGACTGTTTTGCAGTCTGACTGCATTCTGTTCTTATTCTGATCTGATGAATTACTGCTGATTTTGAATAAGCTTTTTGATTAAAGATGAGCTTCTTGATAGATCGGGAAGACATTCTGAAAATTAGAGGATAAATTGATTTAGGGAAATTGCTCATCATGAAATAAATTGCTTTTATTGAAAATAATTGGAAAGATAAAAGAGCAAAATGATTTCAATTTTGTAAAGATTTAATACTGAGAAGTAAAGAGACAAATGACACCAGGATAGACAAAGGAAACTTGCGACTTTATTGAAAGATAGAATTAATCAAAATGACAATGATGAGAATGAAATGGGATATCATCCCGACAAAAGAATGGAAAAGGAAAGACAAATGAATTCTTCTAATGCGTTCCCTTAATGAAAATAGTGCCTTTCTGAGATCTTCGGCCATTAAAGCCCAATCCGGTCCTTGTATGAACCATCGGGTATCACAAATGTTCTCTTGGATATTGCTGATGCTCTCTGCAAGGTAGAACTGATGGTTAGGCTTCTGAAGGAAGTTTGGTTGGAGGAAAATATTTATTGAGAATATTGGTAGACAATTGAAATAATATCCCATTACTAGGGATTGAGTCGTCACTGGAGTTACGACAATTGCGCTGCTATTCTTTGCAAAATAAGCAACTGGAAGTAAGCCTTGTTACCTAGGCGAGGTCGTCAAACCAAAGTGAAATGTAAAATAAAGGAATTTTATTGAGGGGAAAAACATGATTTTATCAATAATACACTTGACAGAGGGGAGGGGGACAGACAATTTTCCACCACTCTAGATAATCAGAGGACACTCGAGGACCAGGAAAAATAGTAAGATTGACAAAGGAATCTCAGCCATGTCTGGCAGAATGGTATGCTCCAGACCATTGATCTGATGCGAGGTCGAATTCTGGCAGAACCCCTGCTAGTGGACGAATCTCTACGCGCTTCTGCCTCTGAGAGAACTGCCTGACACACCGCTCTGGATGATAGTATGCGTAGAAGAATGAGCCAAGTAGTCTGAACCGCTTGCCGTATGCATAAGTGTATCTGGGAGGTGATTCTTGACGATCAAAGTAATCCCATACGACTTCTTCCTCCTGAAGGTTGTCGATCAAGAATCGGTATCGCGCAACTGGCAGAAGCTTTTTACCATTGTATCTGAATGAACTGGCTCGGACTAGCACATGCCGGAGGAAACAAGACTGCAAGGCATAGGTGCATCCTTCGACTAGGATCGACTCTCCGAGTGTGAAACGGGTCAACCCTCGGTATAGAAAGGCGAGTGCGGCCATGGCTATCGAGAGGTGGCTGGTCTGTCGACTTCCCCATCTCCTTAGAAGTTGAACTATTCTGATATCTATATAATTCCGTCCATCAGGAAAGAAGGCTAATCCCACCGTGCACAGAACCATCGCGTGCTGGATTCTCTCTCGAGCTGTCCTGGACAATGAGCTGACCTCTGCAAATGTTCCATACTGTTTGTAGATTTCGAGCAGGTCCACGTATTCATTTCCATCCTCCTCGATCAAGGGCCACGACTTACGTCCTGTCATGCGAGCTAAAGCGTCTCGGGGATCCAGACCCTTGACATTGATCAAAAACTGTTTATCTAATGGATCTCCAGGCTGACCAGCTGGCTCGGGCAATCCCATGATTTCTGAAAATTCATCCATCAGTATTGTCATTTCCCCCCACGGAAACCAGAAGGTAGAAGTGCTCGGATTCCACCGCTCTGCTAGTGCATGGATCAAGTTGCCGTTGACTGTCTGCTTTCCCACTGCGGACGCCAGTTCCAATCCACACTCGTCCAGATGATCCGGAAACATACAAGAGAAGTTCTTGAACCATGAATAGTACCACCTAGGAAAGAAGGATCCGGTGCTGAGGACTCGATGTTCGGGAAGACTTTGTCACACCTCGTAGGAGATGTGACCCTCAGGGAAGACTGAATCAAGCTGACTGGATGCCATCGGACTGGAAGACATGGAAATTGGAATAAGACTTTGGAAAATACAGGAAATTTGAGGAAAATGCAGGCAGGATAAAAATAAAGTAGAAATTCGAGATCCAGAAGAAAGTGAGGATGGAAAATCACCTGGAGTTTTGAAGGAAATTAAGGGAAATTTGGAAAATCGTCCAGGGTTTGATGAAATATGGAAAATGAAGTATTTGAAAAATCGTCCAAGGTTTAAAACATGGACAGTACATGGACATAGATTGGGGGAATTTTGAGAAAATCGTCTAGTATTTTAGAAAATTGGGAAAATATGGAAGATAAAAAGGAAATAACACATTCAATCACATTCTGCATAAACAAGTATGCACATACAGCATTCCCTAAAAGCTGACTCTAGATGCACAATTTTTTTTAAATAGCTGTAGGACCTTAATCCTAACTCTAAGGTTCAGATCAACTGTATCCAATCCAGTTATGCCTATATACTCGAGCCAAGGCCCAATGTACGTGGCATAAAATCAATTCCTCCGGTTCTAGGTTCAAGTTTTCCAACATCCTTGAGCACCTGCCGATATACGGTGGACTATGGCCCTTGGTACGTGGTAGGGGGGTTTTCACCCAAATAAGTGGCCCAGTTGTGAGGCTCTGTCCCGAACTATGGTTCTGGAAGAGAGACAAGCAACGTGAAGACCGAGACAATATAGGTGGGGGTGGTTTTTGAAATATGAGCACATGCAATCAAAATCAGAAGGCTCTAAGTCCTAAAGAGATAGAGATTTTGAAATATTTGAAGAAGCAAGCATTGTTTTCATACAATTCCTAAATTGAGGAGTGTTGTATTAGACCTAAGTCTATGTGAGCATGAATAATTCTCCTCAATATGGTCCTACCAAACCATACCTAGTCTATATGCATTCCATGTCAGCTGGGTTCAGGTCTAGGCTCCTAGGTTCACATGATATCATAAAGCAAAGCTGACATTCCATGGAAATCGATTTTGACAATTTGAACTAAGTAGAGCATTAGATTGATCAGGCGAAGACAGGTCCCATCACGGTCGCCAAACCTGTTATCATCGCAAAATTTTTAACTTTTTGCAAATCAAACTGACCTTTGAAAAAGATTTTGAAAATAACTCGCCTCCGTTTTAAAATGCGGGAAAATTCCGTAGAATGGGACTCGCCTGTCGGTACGAGGTTCAACCGTTCCTGCCACCTTTAACAGGGGTAATTGAACCAAGGATCAATCTTATGCTCTACTCTATTCAACTTGTCTAAATCATGTTCTAATTTCTAAATGCACATAGAATCAGGCATGTGCTATGAATTTTCAGAAAATGCACATTTGAAAACATGATGTTTGCTTTGAATGATTGAAATATTTAGAATATATATCACATGAAAAATCGTGAATTGGGATTTGAAATATATTTCTGAGAGAAGTAAAAATCGATTTTGAGGAATCCTTGACATTTGGTGAAAATCGATTCTGAGAGACTTGGGTTCTCTGAATTCAAACTTGGAAATTGAAATTCTAACATAGAAAATCGAATTTGGAACTTGGGAAATACTTGAAATATCATTGGCAAATCCATATTTTGAGAAAATCAATTTTTGAATAAGACTTAGAAAGATTTTGATTTCTCTAACTTTAAACTTTGAAATTGACTGCATAACTTGGAAAATTGAGTTTATGAACTTGAGAAACACTTGAAATATTCTTTGAAATTCAATGCTTTTGGGAAAATCGATTTTGCTATAAGACTTAGGGGATTTTGAGGAATTCAATTTCCTTGACTTGGAATTTGAATTGGAATTGGCAAATTCATGAAATGAATGAATATGAATTTGAGAAATACTTTTTTTTTTTTGAGAAATGCAGTGCATTTTGAAGTTAGCCTAAGAGTGTAGGCTGAATGTGGCTAATGTGAAGATCATAAATCTAGATATCCTTCATATTCTGACTATGGCCATAAATACGAATTCCACCAAGTTTATAAACTTCATAAAAGCTAGTGTATGTGCCATTCGTGTAGACCATAGTGAGTTTAAATATGCATGAATCATCATCCATCACACATTAACATTATTTAAAAAAATAAACTATATGCAATGTTGCCTAAGCTAAGCAGGAATTTAAATTCTTATTCCAAAGTTTACATTTAATTTACATCACTATTGAAATTTGAATACATGAAAAATAAAGTCTTTAATGTACCTGTAAAACTAGAAAACTTGTTAATGAATATATGTTGGCTTTTCTAGATTTATCCAACAATATCAGGAAATTGTTGGATTTTGCTAGATATAAGCCTTTTTGCCATGATTCCCTTAAATCAAAATTGATAAAGTATGAAATAAAATGGAATAAATAAGGAAGATAAGATATGAAATTTCAAAATTGGGGTCCAAATGACCAAAATACCCCTAATAACAAGACTATGACCTTGAAATTAGGGTTTTTAGAAAGATATTTGGTAAAAATGCAAGTTTTGAAATTTGAATGGAATAAGCTAAGCTAAATATGATGTTACATGATTAAAAATATGGAAATTAGGGTTAAGGATTTCGAAATTGAGGTCAAATGACCAAATTGCCCCCGATAGCAAGACTATGGCCTTGAAATCAGGGTTTTCTGAAATAGATTTTAGTAAAAACTTAGGTTTTATGCACTAAATGAAATCAAATGAGCATCAAATTAAACCTAAAGCATCCTAATATGATTATGAACATGATTAAACCCTAAAAATATATGCTTATGCACGAAAATCCAAGAATATCACAAATTTTGTGATTTTAGCAGTGTTTTTGGATCTTTCAGGAACCCGGTTTTGCAATTTGCTTAATTCAGCCATCAAATGGATTTCAAAATCCATAAAAATTGGTACCTACACTTGTTATAACCCTAATGTCGAATTGGAATTATAAAAATAATTTTTTGACATTAAATTAATCCGAAAATTGCATTAAACCCTAAAAATATGCTATTTTTGACCTAATTCACCAACCAGTCTCAGTCCAAGACCTGAACCAGGGGCCAAATCTCCATGAAAATTTATGAAATTTTACAGAGACTAATTAAGGAGAAAAACAGAGATTTCCCAATTTACAGATCAGAAAAATCATCTCTGGTTAGGGAGAAACCTTTCCGGAAATCTGAGCTAAAATATATCACTTTTAACAGGGATTAAAACGGCTACTTCAGATTGAAAATACAGACATAAATAACAATCCTAAACAACAATCTCTGAAATTTTAGTGGTGAATAGTAGACAGAAAAATAACAATACTCACTTTTTACAGATCATGAATCAGATCTGTGGTTTGGGATTTATGACTAACACAAGTCGGATTAGGGTTTTGGTAAACCCTAACGAGTTTTCAATTTAAAAACAGATTCTCTGAAAGGGGAAAAATACTAAATAGTGATAAAAAAATCCAAATATTTCACAGCAGACAGATCTACTCAATGTGAATCCATAGCACTTTACAGATTTAAAATCGGATATAAGATGAGAGAAATATCATCACAGCAAGTTACCTTCTTGATTTTAACCACGATTTTAAAGCTTTAAAAACCCGATTTGGTGTCTGATTTTTTTTGACAGGGTTCCCGAGATCCAAAACCTCTGATTTTTCTACAGTAACTCAATAACTCATGTATGCACCACATATAAAAAAAATCAGAAATAAACAATGAGAACTTCAATCCAAAATAACATTATCTTTACTGTTCTAAACCTAAAACACACAGAAATTTAAGAAACTTGGAAAACCATGCATTAACTAATGTAAATCAATAAAATAAACCATAAAACAGTAAATAAAAATTATTTCTATGCTATAGAACGTAAAACAAACATGAATAAACCATAAAAATAAAATAAAAACAGGGAATCAATGGCTGGAATTTGATATCACCTTTAAAACATAGATTTAACCCATTAAAAGGGTAAATCTTATATTTTATTGGTTAATAATGTAAAGAATCATGATTAAATCACTTTTAATGGATTAAAATCCCTGTAAATCACATAAAACAGGGTTAGATCATCTTCTTGGACAGTTCTTGATGGTTCTTGAGATGAAACCATGGTTGATTCTTCATAAGGAGGAGCATCCAAGGCTAAATCTAGGTTTAAAGCATTAAAAACATTAAATAAAATAAATAAAAGTGAAGAAGTTCATACCTTGGAGTTGCAGCAATGGAGGAAGGGCTGGAGAGGAGAGAGAGGCCACGAAAATTTGAGAGAAAAGAGTCCTCCTTTTGGCCCCCCTTAGGTCCCTTTTTATAGTTTTTCAAAAAGTCACTTAATTAGGGTTAATTAAGAGGTTTTTCATTTTTTTAGGACTCTTTCTAATAAATCCACTAAAGGCAACGATTTTTTGTGGTTTTATAACCCTAAATGAACTCTAATTAAACCCTAATTAATACCTAATTAAACCCTAAAAAGTCCAAATGTGGCACCACCTAGTATGGACCCACATTTGGTTTTTAAAACTTGAATTTAAAACCTTTAAAAACCAATGGTTTAAAACTTAAATAAAATGGATTTTTAAAATTGATTTTGACTCCTCTAAACCCCTAACCTAACTAGGACAATGATAAACCCTAGTCTAACCTTGACTTCTTCAAATGTGGCGCCACCCCGAGTGGGCGCCACTTGAATTTTCAAAAACGATTTTAAAACTTGAAAATGAGAGGTTTTTCAAAAGAGATTCAAAAGAGATTCAAAAGTAGACTTTGAGATTGAAAGTTTTGAAATGGTACAGAGTCTTGACATAGTCAGAACTCCTCTAGATACGGCACCAACGGGGTGGGCCCCACATCGAAGTTTTGAAAAACTTGAAATAAATACTAAAAATGGCTTTGAAAACGGGTTAAAATCAATAATTGAAATTCAAGATTTTTGAAAATAGAGTTCTAAGCGAACTGGAACTCTGGTCTAGAGTCCTGGATTTTTAAGATTCTGTGATTTTGGTTTTTTAAAAGCCAAATGAAGGAGTTTTTGAAAAGATTTAATCGAAAATGGTGAAACAAGTCAGAAAATACAGTCAGGGTTAGACTCCTAACTCGATCAGAACTCTGAAATAGAGTCCTGGATCAACTGGACTCTACAAAATGACCTAATTTTTTAAAACAAATGGAAATAAATAAAAATGGAAGTAAAAACAGACTCCTGACAGGATTAGAACTCTGGGACAGAGTCCTGATCGGACTGAAACTCTAGATTTTTTGGTTTTTTTCTAAAAAACAAATAAAAGAACTTGTCAAAACAGTGAAAACAATAACAAATATTGAAATAAAACAGAGTTCTGATTCAACTGACACTCTGGGGAGAGAGTCCTAATTGAACTAGGACTCTCCAATTTTTGGATTTTCTGAGAAATCAAATGAGAGGATTTTGAAAAACAAGTGAAAACAGGATGAAATTGAAGTTTTGGTTCAGAGTCCTGATCTAATTAGGACCCTGAGAAAGAGTCCTGATTCGATCAGAACTCTAAGAATTTTGGCTTTCTGATAAGCAGATAATGAAATTTGGGCAAAGCCTTTGAAAACCAGTGAAAATGAAGTGAGAAAATCAATTTTGGACAGAATCCTACTTCGATCAGGACTCTGGGGTAGAGTCCTGATTTGATCAGGACTCTGAGATAAAATCTCAGAATTTTGAATTTTTTTGATAAAAGTGTAATAGTTTTGGTAGATTGAAAGATTTCTGAAAGATTCTCTCAAAATTGAAATCAGAATCAGAGTCCTGATCCAACTAGAACTCTTCAAACAGAGTCCTGGTTCAACTAGAACTCTGAATTTTTAACTCATTTTGAAAGATTTTGAAAGATTTGATTGAAAAAGGATAAAATAGTTGTAAAAGATTAGAGTCTCAATCCAATTGAAACTCTGAAGAAGAGTCCTGATCCGACTGGACTCTTGAAGAAGAGTCCTGATCCGACTGGACTCTTGAAGAAGAGTCCTGATCCAACTCAGACTCTAACATTTTGGCCAAAACAGAAGATTTTGAAAGGTTCTTCTCAAAAACAGGTAAAAAGGTAGTGAAAATTAGAGTTTTGATCCGACTAGGATTCTGGAAAAAGAGTCCTGATCCAACTAGGACTCTGAAATTTTTGAAGATTTTTGACAAGTAAAGGAATCCAGAAGCGACACCACCTAAATGGGTCTCATCTGAGAATTGAAATCAATTGAAATTGAGTTTGAAATGAATCCAGATTGTTTTCTGAGAAAATACTTCAAAATATAAGGTCCTGAGGGTTGGCAAATGACACAATGTTGATTAAAAACCCAGGTTTTAAAATTGATTTTTGAAAGAAAAGTTTTAAAACTCAAATCTGGATTGAATATTTTGAAAACAGGAGTGTTGGATCTCGAAGATGAGATGTAATGACATGCAATGCAGTAAAATGACATGTCAAACGGATGTAATGATATGAAATGCACAAACACTAGATGAGGGTGAAAATTTGGGGTGTTTACACTGGGGCACCCCATTGTCAAATTGCCATTGTTCGGTGGGTTGCCGCCGGATAGGGTAGGCTGACAGGGGGCAACCACCGACAGACGGCCCTGGGCCACCACCCCCCAAGCGGCGCCCGACTGCTCATAGGAACCCCTCACATGGGTTCCTGATGTGAATAGGGTTTCGTGGGAGGGTACCCAGTTCATCCTAGGAACCGGTTCTCATAACCGGGTCACGGCAATAACGGATTTCAACACCCAGGACTTGGTTTCGGGTATTTGGGCCTCAGATCATAGCCAGTTTTCATCGGGTTTGACCCCAGACGCCCTACTTTCGGGTAGTGTAAGTCCAGTCCAAGGTATTATACCTCCAGAATAGACCCAAAACCTTGATTTTAGTCTAAATAATTAGATGCAAGCCAAAACTAGACCTAATTGGTCTAGGATGGAGCTCTAGTTCCAATTCAGACCAGCAGACCCAATATAATTTTGGATATGGATCAGGTCTTAACTAGGCCTTTTACCCTCAAAGCTCAATCCAATATCTGACATATACCAATCCAATTCGACGATCCAATATCCTCTTTCGATTGTGATCTGGTTCCAAGCCCGATATCATTGCCACCCAAACTTAAATCCGACCCATGAACCGAACCTCACCCAAACCCAAAATCAACCTCTTGAACACCAAACCTACCCACAACCACACATGTATCCTAATTATCCCCCACCTAGGCCTACACAATTAGGGATGGCAGTGGAACGGGGAAAAATGGGATTCGACTGAACCTGCCCCGTTTGGACTGGAGATGGACATAAAACGAGGAATGAACCGGGGATGAAGGTGAAAATCAAAACTTGTATAGAGATGAAGGCTGGATGGACTTACCCTTGCCCCCGCCCCATCACCGATCCCCATTAATGAAATTATTAATATATCTTTATATATTATAAAATCTTCATATATATACATATGTTCCTAATCTTAAACATTTCCTCTCCTTATTTTCTTCTTAATGCTCTTAAAATAGGAATAAAGTTATTTTGAGACGGGGATGGGGATAGCATCAGGAATGGGTCTAAACCAGTGTTGTGAGAGGCGTACACCTTAGAGGCGAGGCGCATGCTCAAGGTACTGAGGCGTTGCTGTGATGCGCTTAAAGCTAATATAAAAAAAAAACTGACTGAGCATTAAACAAAGGTCGTTCTGATGCAGTCGAATACGCATTAAATTCAATCGGCATTATCATTTAACAATGTACGCTTGGAAATAAATTTGGGAGAAAAGTTATAACAAATTCAATCATTCTTATGTTGTGAGAGGCGTACGCCTCAGTACCTAAGGCGTACGCCTCAGTACCTGAGGCGTACGCCTCAGAGGCGAAGCGCAGGCTCAACGCCTCGCTTCGCCTCATCGCATTTAACAACCTTGGTCTAAACACTTCCACTCCTTATTTTCTTCTTAATCCTCTTAAAAGTATATGCGAAAGTCGTACTGGATTTGTAGATATACATAAGAAATATTTACTTAAAGAAAGTTCACACATTTTTTGTGACATTCTCGCACATGATTTGCAATGTACTATATTTACAAAAGGACAAAAATATTATTAAAAAAACTGGGAAAAAGATTTTGGATGTGAGGGAATTTAAGCAAATTAGGGGACATTTTGAAAAATGTGCCATTTTTACAAGGACAATACAATTATTTTACGAAGAATATGTATCCTATATATATATATATAGGTAGGTGCTTTTTTTTTTCAGTTGATTTACAAGGAATCCCCCACCTAGATCATGGTTGCTTTTTCTGTTTGTTGTGAATAGCATCCAATTAGCCTCATTTTATATACATTTGAAAATTGTCTTAAGCTCCTCTTTGAAAGGAGACAAACTAAAACTTTTATAACATTTATTCTTTTGCTTCTGTTGTATGTGGCTTCTTGTTCATTTTTGTCATGTAGCGGTTGTATTCTTGTGTTTTCTCTGTGCTATTGTGTAACTTGGGTATATTAATTTATTACCTTCTGTTTATATTTTCAAAATAAAATCTGTCATTAAATGGTAAATGGCATATATTGATAATCTGTGTTCTCCCACACTTTTATTGAAAAAATCTTGGCAAAATGAATAATTTTTTAAAAATTTATAAACTGAAGTTAAAAATATGTAAAAAAAATACTCAAATGCCAAAAGCAATAAATATGTCTCATCCATTGTTTTAAAAATGAAAAAGAAATGAAAGATGGGAGAGTCCAGAGGCCGAAATAAATACTTTCTTGCTTAGGATTAAGTTACATTCAGTATTTATTGCCATTAATTAGTTAGGAGAAAAAGATTGAGAGAGATGTGAATGATAAAATAGGATTATCAGCCAAAGTTTTTTAAAATCATTTATGAAACATAAATTATGATATTTTAATTTTAAATTATCACAACATTTTGAAAAATATCGTGATATTTTAAATGTTAGAACTGATGAAAAGATATCATAATATTTTTTTAAAATATCATGATATTTGTGACTGTGCTTATACCTTCTTCCATTGCCTTAGTTTTCTTTTACTGCAAAATTCAATTTTATGTTTTTATGAAAAACAACTGCATTACTTGAGTTTTATCCTTACATACTTGTAAACACCATTGATAGTTGCTAACTTTTGTTTAGTTGCAAACTATGTTGTCAAAAGTGGTACGTGGTTACCTAGTCAACTGGTACTGCCTACCCTACTTGTGTTCGCCTAATCCTCCCAGAGCCAATCCCTAGTTAGACAGCACAGAGTAGGATGACATTGTTTTTTATTTTTGAGGTCTTAAATTAATCCTATGCACTTAATTCCTATATGATGTTTTTTGTGCTTATTTTCTTTATTACTTGAGAAAAATGATTGCTTGGGCCTTGTTAGGGACTGTTGCAATCGGATTGATGTCAACATATATTCTTGTTAAAACCCACACACATACATGTGCACACATGCATACACAAAAATTTGCGAGTCTCTATTACAACTCAATGTTTCCAGAAGAGATGTTCTTGTAAGAGTAAATATTTAGTGCTATGCTGCTATTATGCATTTTAGAGCATACTAGAATCAGCATATAGAATCTAGTACAAGACTAATGTGTGTTGCCAATTTGCCCTTATCTTCCCTTTTTAAAAAATTTCACAAGGTCTATTATATTCAATGATAAAATGATTGTGGGGGTGCGCTTCTTAGGAGCCTTAGGAGGTCATTGTTAACATAATTCCTGCTTGCATGAGTAATTCAAACCATTTTCTTCTTCCAAGGTGTTGATTAAATGACATAATCGATGCCGATATTCTTTTTAGAATAATTTCTAGTGTATCAGTTGAAATTTTGTGTTGATTATAGTGGAGTGGGTATTATTCTTGATCGTAAAGATACCGATGCTCGACTTTGGAGAGCATCACACAATTTCACTTTCGCCCACTGATTAATTGTCAAGCATTTCACAATTTACTAAGTTCTTTCCTCATTCATGTATGTTATTCAGGAGCTTCATTGTTTCCATTGGTTAATTATTAAATGCAATTGAGTTTTCCAAATAGTCTGAGTCATATATTGCAAGTTTATATGACATGATTATTCAGGAGGTAGTGATGCTTTTTCAGTTTCCAGAAAGTAGCGAAATTTTTTTACTGAGATTCTAGCTAGATTATGGGCGTAATATCTTTCAATGTATTATGGAATTATCTGTGCGTATACATTTGTTCCATTTTGTATAGTTGTCTTAAGGTGAGGCAATTAATTAACGATTTAACTTGAAATGCAAGTGTTTATGTTCATATATAGTTATGCTCATCATTGTTGTCAGATATCCTGAAGGTATTGTAAATCAGGCGCTCGACGACATTTTTGCAGATACTTTTGGTAATGATGTTGACAATGATTCAGTTATAGATTCAGATTCGGAAAGTGATGGTCTTCTTTCTGAGGTAATGTCATGCTCTTCTAAAAATCCGGCCTCAGATTCGGAAAGTGATGGTCTTCTTTTTCTGAGGTAATGTCATGGTCTTCCTTATTTATTTATGAAAGAGTTCTGAATTATGATATTGGTTTCAGGATTTGAATGGTTCTTATCTTGTTAAAGATGGAAGTGATGATAATTCAGGTTGGAACATAATTACAACAGTGAAATTTGGTGTTTGAAATATCCTAAATTTTTGTTTTAGTAAAATCGCAAGAGGATATTTTTCAATATAATTGTTGTTGCTGTAGATGAAAGCTACCATACTGCTCTATCTGAGCAGAACAAGACAATTCAGGTGGAACTCGTGAAGCAGAAAAGTAAGTTAGATCGGCTGAAGAAAAAGGTAAGAACGACCTTGTACTTAATTAAGACCTTGAAATGACCATAGATATGAAGCTCAACATGATGGTATGTCTAACTAATATAAACATGTAGGGTTTGTTTTAAAAAAATTCTCTCCTATTTTGAAGACAAAAAAATTGATGGCTCACATTCATCATTGTAATGCACTTAGTTTTACCCAAAATGAACTAATGCTAGGGATGTCAATCGATCACGTTTGAGTCAGGTATCTGAAAAGTACAAATCTGATTAGTTGAATCGGTATAGCAAATGAATCTGATTAATAATCAGATTCGGATGCAGTTTTCAGATTTTCATTTGAATCTGGATCCAAGGGTAATCCAACCCAATTCCTTATAAAATATATCTGATTAGCTAACCGAGTACAGGTTCAATATTGCCTTTTCCATCCAACTCTAAATTTGATTAAGCTAGATCCGGATAGGTCAGATTCACCAAGACCTAGATCTCAACTGAATATTTCCAGTTTACTGCCCTGGCTAATGCTCAGAAAGATTTTCATGTTATGACCCTTGAAATGTTGTATTCTTAAGTATGAAGAGCATATTTAAAGCAATAGAAGTGCTTTTTGTTTTTTATTTTTGCTTTTGTGTTTGCTCATAAAAAGAAAACAAGTGCATCTTTTGTGATATAGACAACTCTTCATACTTCTTTCAGTACGACATTATTTCTGGATGCTTGAAATATTAATAAGGTTATGTTTGCTTCATTGTTTCACCAGGACCCAAATTTTGGTGAGTTTCTGGAAAAGCATAGTTTGGAGCTTCAAGCTGCAAGCAATGAAGAAAAAGTAAGACGTCCATCACTTTTCAGTTTCCACATGGCCAGCATTGTACTGGCTTTCGACATTCTATTATCATTTTATCATTGGTAGGACTCCTATTGATATTAAAAAATTCTGATGCCATAAATGGTTGTCTTCTTAGGTTGTATGTCATGTCGGTAGTCATGTTATCAAGCCTACTCTTCTTTGTTCTTTTTTCCTTCACCCTTTTTCTTTTGTTTTTTTTTCTGGTGTGTGTCTATTCCAGATTGGTGTGCTCAAATCAGGCCAGATTGGGTCCAACTAACCAATCCTGATTGATTCCATAGATTATCCATACCAGTGGGAATCAATTTTAGAGTCAAGTTGAGTCAGATTAGTATAAAGTGGCAAGTGTCTGGTTGGACCAATCCATTGATTAGATCACCCAATTTTAACGTTCTTCTCATCATTTTTTGATAACTTTGCAGTGAATTTAGGTAGTTTTGTTCTTAGTTGTCATAGGCGCTAGGCGAAGCCTAGGCGGTGAGCCCCTAAAAAGCCTAGGCAGTCTAGGCAGTGCCCCAAATAAAAAAACAAAAAAAATATATACAAATATGTAAACAAACTACTAAAATTAATAACAAATATGTATACAACATAAAATCAATCAACAATAAGCAATAGACAAAACAAAATATGTCGTCAAACACTATAAGATAATTATATTAAATAACCTGCTCAATACATTGTCCAACACAAAACTATTAACAACACAATACATTTAACTAAACATAGAATTCTGAAACATATGTCTATAAATAAAAGTCATCTTCATTCTTCAGTATCAAACTTCATTGCAACGATTTCCTTCATTTATTGCATCTTTTAGTGGCTTGAGATGATGATGGCAGATCATCTTCATACAATTTCTGTCCCACAAATGTTGCAGGTACTTGTGCCTTTCTCTCATCATATTTTTTAAGACTAGTAAGAAGCTCAACACAAATATCAGAAGGAATGCTATGTTTACATAATTTCACAGTGGAGTTAATATGTCCCACAACATGATATTTAAATCTATACAATCCTTCATGCATTATAAAATCACAAAAATTACACTTCACTATTTCTTTGGCATCTCTAAGTCAATAGTGTACAATATTTCAATGCAGGTTTCTTTGAGAGGCATCCTCCAAGACCTCTACCCTCCATCGACTTACTAGAACACGAATTAATAAATCTAATCACTACAAAGATGTAAAATAATGTAACTGATAACCATGTTAAAAAATGAAACAAAGAACAATGGAATAAATAAACCATGCAACTGATAACCAATGCAAAAAATTAAAACATAACCAATTAATCACCAAATAAAAATATAAGCATACAGACATTTAACAAATCTACACACATAACATAATTAACTTTAACTGTATTTAAGTATAAAATAGTAAAAAAAAACCAATAAGTTTATAATAACAACTTAAATTTAATCCTTAGATGAACTTGAAAGTCTATCATCATCTTCATTGATATATTGCTCTTCTTCTTCAGTTTTATTTGCAGAGTTAGCTTATTCCTCTTCTTCTTCCACCCTCACCACCTTCTTTCCTTTGTCAAACATTTTCTTTCTTAGGACATTAGTTACACGTATTTTTACCCCCACCCTATGCCTTAACGCTCTGGATGCCTTATCAACAAGATCTCATGTAAGTGATGTGTCATTTTCAAAGATTATCATTGACTTCTCTTAAGACAATGGGGTCGAGATCTCCTTTTTTTCATTCTCTCCTCATACCTTCGTTTCAATTTATGATTATATTGCACAAAAAACAAACCATTCAACTTTTTGTGCAAAAGTCAGTTTCTTTTCTTTGTATGAATCTATAAAAATATATATAAAGTTAAAATATATACAAACTGACAAATATTATTTAGTAATTAGTAGTAAATAATATTTTACTGCTTCAAAAGTACTTCAATCACGTTCACAACTGAATGTAATGCATGCGAGACCTAAGACTTGAACAACAAAGGTCTGGAGCTGGAGACAACCAATGGCAAAAGAAATCCACCAATCTACTATAAAAAAATCAAATTACATATAATTAAAGTATATGTTGAAACTTGGTTTGAGAAAAGATAGAAAAGTACCTTCACGATTAGCCCTAATCACCCTTAAGTAGTGATTAGGGTCAATAAAGAAAATTACACTAGAGACCATTGAAAGTTAAAATATAAACAAGACCACCCAATAAACCCCTCACGATAATAACTCTCAACACTCCCCCTCAAGCTGAAGCATAGATATCAATCATGCTCAGCTTGTTACAACACTTTGAGAATTCTGTGATAGGAAGGGGTTTGGTAAAAACATCTGCTACTTGATCTTCTGAAGAAACATGAAAAGTTGATATATTTCCCACTTGAACCATATCCCGAATATAATGACAATCTATCTCAATATGCTTAGTCCTCTCATGAAACACATCATCTTAATAGGCAGAGAAACCTTTATGCTCAATCCGGTAAGCATAGATTTTATCCAAATCATTTCAGCAGCAGTTTGTGCCATGACCCTATATTCTGACTCAACACTTGATCTTGCTACTACAGCTTGTTTCTTGCTTCTCCATGAAACTAAGTTGCCACCAACAAAAACACAGAACCCTGTAGTAGACTTCCTATCATCAACTGACCCTGCATAATCAGCATTAGTATACGCAACCACATCAAGATTTGCCTCTTTTGTAAACAATAGACCTTTTCCTGGAGATGTCTTCAGGTATTTAAGAACCATCATAGCTGCCTCCCAATGAACTTTTCTTGGTTTATCCATGAATTGACTCAATTTGCCAACAACAAATGATATGTCAGGCCTAGTTACAGTAACATAGAGAAGTTTACCAATGAGAGTCCTATAGGACTTACTATCAACTGCCTCAGATTGCTCGTCATACAAGAACAGTTTAGGATTCATGGGAATAGTGGCTGGTTTTGCACCAAGCATCCCTGTCTCCTGTAAAAGATAAGCACATATTTACTCTGAGAAAGAACCATACCTTCTCTATTTCTTGCTACTTCGATTCCCAACAAGGACTTGAGAGGACCCAGATCCTTTGTAATAAAGTATTTCTGCAGATATGCCTTGGTGCTTGAAATCTTCTGCTCATTATCTCCAGTTAAAATTATATCAACATAAACAACCATAGTCACAAAACCCTTAGAGCTATTCTTTATGAACAAAGAATGATTTGATGGTGACCTCTGAAAACCAAATTTAGACATCACCTCAAACAATTTGTGAAACCATGCACGCGGGCTTTGCTTTAGGCCATATATTGCCTTTTTTAGTTTGCACACTTTTTGCTTTAGGCCATATATTGCCTTTTTTAGTTTGCACACTTTGCCACACTCTCCCTGTCGTTCGAAGCCAGGCGGTTGTTGCATGTAGACCGTCTCAGATAGATCCCCATACAGAAAAGCATTCTTCACATCAAGCCGAGTCATACTCCACCCATGATGAACAACCAGAGAAGTAACTAAGCGTATAGTGCCCATTCTGGCTACGAGAGAGAAAGTCTCAAAGAAGTCCACCCCATATGTTTGGGTGTAGCCTTTGGCGACTAGACGAGCTTTGTGTCTCTCCAGAGTGCCATCAAAATGATATTTAATAGTGTACACCCACTTACAACCAACAATGTCTGCATCAGAAGGAGGATCGACAAGCTCCCAAGTCCCTTGAGAAATCAAGGCGTCCATTTTTTCTTGCATTGCTTGTTTCCATTGAGGATCTAATAAAGCCTGTTGATGATTGATAGGACTGGAGATGGCAGATAAAGCAGATAGAAAGTTTTGCATGCTCTTTCCAATCTTGTCTGTGGACACAAACTTTGAAATTGGGTGCAGAGTACACTGACGCATGCCTTTCCTCAGGGCTATGGGCAAATCATTTTTAATCTCAGGATCTGCTCTACGATCATCAGGATAAGCAATAGAATCATCAACATAATCAGGATCACTGACTGCAGGAGAAGAAGACAATGAAGGGCCACGAGAGGAGGCTTGACGACGAGTATACACCAGTGGAGGATCATGGAACCGAGTTGAAGAGGGATCAGAACATAATGAAGGCAATAAAGGAACTGACTCCAAAGGAATGGGAGGAATGGGTAAGGGAAATGATGTGGACATATCAGGATTCACACGAGACGCGCACGGCGAGAAGTAAGGAATGGTCTCAAAGAATGTGACATCCGCACTGATATACTCTTTACGAGCAATGGGGTCAAGACATTTGTACCCTTTTTGGTTTTTTGGATACCCAAGGAAGACACACTTAGTTTCCTGTGCAGCTAGTTTGTCCCTAGTAGGTCCAAGTTTTTGCATAAAACAAACACAACTAAATACCTTAGGAGAAACTTTGAACAAAGAACAATCAGGATAAAGTTGTCTGATAGGAATTTGGTCATTAAGAGCAGTAGAAGGCATTCTGTTAATAAGGTAACAAGAAGTAAGAAGGGCATCTCCCCAAAAAGAAGCTGGCATGTTTGTTTGAATCATAAGGGTTCGAGTTACTTTCAAAAGGTGTCGGTGTTTTCTTTCAGCTACCCCATTTTGCTGGGACGTATGGGCACATGAAAATTGAGGGCAAATCCCATTATCCCGATAAAATTGTAATAGTTTGCTAGATTTGAATTCAAGAGCATTATCAATGCGAACAATTTTAACAATGGAACCAAATTGAGTATTTATTTCAAGAATAAAAGATTGGAGAATACACAAGACTTCAGATCTCTCCTTTATTAAAAAGACCCAAGACACTCTAGAGTAGTCATCAACAATGACAAGGTAATACTTGGACTGAAACCTATTAGGAACCCGACTAGGCCCCCAAACATCAACATGAATTAGATCAAAAGGACTTTGACTAGTACAACTCTGACTTAAAGAAAAAGAACTACGATGATGCTTGCCCAACTGACATGCTTCACACTGAAAGGACGCTGTAGGAGAGACCTGTGGAATGACTCTTTGAAGCTTGGAAAGAGAATGATGACCCAATCTGAGATGCCATTGGTAGGAATTAGAACTCGATTCCACACACGAAGTTGCTACTCCAACAGGTTGTGTAAGATATAAACACCTCCCTCCTCATGGCCTCCACCAATCTTCTTCCCAGACAGCAAATCCTGAAATACACAAGAACCCGGGTCAAATATAACTCTACAATTTAGTTCTTTTGTAAGCTGGCTTACGGATAATAAATTCTTAAGAAACTGTGGAGCATGGAGAACATATTGAATCCGTAATGTAGGGGTAAAATGCACATCTCCTTGCCCCACCATTGGGGATAATCTACCATCTGCCAATTTAACATGACGAGGGAAAGATGTATGAACCAGTGTAGAGAAACTATGTGAATATTCACAAAAGTGTTGAGAGGCGCCAGAATCAATAATCCATATCTTACCTCCATCATCCAACTGAGTACCCGCAGAGCATGCCACATCAGTCACTACAATAGAGGAAGACACAAATGCAAAACTCTGAGAAAGAAGCTGATCATATTCTGCACGACTGAGAGTAATCGTATTGGTTGAAGAAGTAGGCACAGGTTCAGTGATGGAAAAGACAACCGGAGTTGTTGCTTTGGGGAACGATAATGAGCTCTGAGGGCGACTTCTAGGGTTCTTATCCCAACAACGATCCTCAAGGTGCCCTTGCTTGCCACAATATGTACACTGAAGCCTGCTACGACCTCCACTGCCTCTTCCACGACCTCTGCCTCTGGAAGAACTAGGTAAACCATGCCCTCCTCCACCTGTGACAACAAGAGCTGAAGTCTGAGAGTCTCCATGAGGCGGAGGAAGGGTAACAGCAAGACGACTTAACCGGTTGTAGGCATCAGCTAGAGTAGGGATCTCTGAGCTAGTAAGCATTTGCACCTTGGCTACTGAGTAATCTGGAGATAATCCTGAGAGAAAATGAGCCACCATAGTCTACTCCTGATGGGTTTTATGATTAGTGCAGCAGGGAGGACGAACAAAGTTGAGCCTTTTATAGGCTGATTTAACTGATGCATAATATTGGGAAAGATTCTGATCACCTTGCTGCAACTGAAATATCTCTTGCTCAACTTACAAAATTCTACTGACATTTTTGTCTTGAGAGTACGTGTCACGTAATGAATCCCACATCTCCTTTGCAGTAGAATAGTAAATTAAGCCGTCTGCAATATATGGCTGAACACTGTTCATAATCCAAGACATAACAATGTCATTATCTTCCTGCCATGTGGCATATTTCCCAGTTTTCTCTGTTGGTTCCTTTTTTAACAAAATATGTTTTCGACGATGTCCTGACACAGACATCATAAAAGTCCTCGACCACCTTTTATAATTATTGTCGTCCAGCTTTACGGACGACCCATAAGAGAAGGGATTAGCAAAAGCTTTGTACTCTGCAGACACTTCAAACCTTTGTTCACCATCACTGGACTTTATTTCAGCCATGGTATTTCACTGCTGACAGTAGCTAGCTAATGAGCCGGATAATAATAATAACCAGAAAGTAATCACGAGCAAACTGATAGTAAAGAAATAGATTCCAGCTGAAATAAAATCCTTGTCTTTCAATATATATATATATATATATATATATATATATATATATATATATATCACAGACGCCACCAGCAAGATAATAAATCTGATCACCACTATAAAAATTAATTTTAGATGACAAAAATTGATTTCACATCTAAACTTCAACAAAAATTAATCAGATCTGATTAAATCTGATTCCAACAACAGCAAGCACTACAGATTTAACGCCTACCATATCAACACGACTCTGATACGAGCAAATCTGATTCCAACGACAGCAAGCACTACAGATTTAACACCTACCACATCAACACGACTCTGATACGAGCAACAGTCAGTCAGCCACACCATTCAGATCTGATCCAACATCAACGCTACACGACATCCAATTACTGCACGATCTCAGATCTGCTCCACCCAATCACAAAATGATTGCTGATCTGATGCAACACGATCATGATGTCAGATCTGCTCCACGCAATCTCCACATGATGGTAGATCTGATGCACCACGATCTATCAATATTACTGAGGCGTCATCAACAAGGAGCAAAAGAGGAACACACGATCTAGGGTGTCTGATTAGATCTGCATATTGTGTAGAACTAGTCAGATCCTAGGTCGTGAGACTGAGGAAAGAACCTAGGGTTCGATCAGAAGGAAGATCAAATAAACTAGATATAGGCTAGGAGGAGAGAAGAAGAAAGAAAAAAACTATGATAAAGAGGGAAGAAAGAAATTCAGCCTAGGCGTTACATTCTCCCAAGAACGAGAGGCTTTGATACCATGTTGAAACTTGGTTTGAGAAAAGATAGAAAAGTACCTTCACGATTAGCCCTAATCACCCTTAAGTAGTGATTATGGTGAATAAAGAAAATTACAAAAGAGACCATTAAAAGTTAAAATATAAACAAGACCAACTGATAACTTTTATGATTTCCAATAAACCCCTCACGATAATAACTCTCAACTCTATATAAGTTATAAAAATAATGCAAAAGGGGTTATATGAAATTTAATCATCTTACCTAGGGTTTACACCAGAGTTACCAGTCAAGGAAGCGGGAGCGGGAAACGATACGAGAAGCGGGAGCGGGAAGCGAGACACTTTCAAAATTTAGGAAGCGGGGAAGCGTGGGACCACTAAGAAGAAAATTACGAACCGTCTCGGAAGCGAACCGGAAGCGACCTAGGAAGCGAACCGGAAGCGAGGGGGAAGCAAAAAAAATGAAAAAATGGGGAAGCGTGGGGGAAGCGAGGGGGAAGCGCGCTTTCCAAAAAAGGGGGATGCTTCCCCACACATTTCGGAAGTGCGACGTTTCGTGCTTCCGAAGCGTGCTTCCCCTTTTACCTAGGCGCTTCCGGTAACTTTGGTTTACACTTTCTTCTTCCTCTTTGCTAACTCCATTCCAAAAGGCCCAATAGCAGTTCTATATCTTATGAGTTGGTCTAGTAGTGTGTCTCGATCCTCTTCGCTTTGAACAAGACGATTGGCACAATCATATAAGTCATTCTTTATCTCCTCATTGGACTCGATATTTTTATACTTATAATATATGGCTGGATTCAAATATAGGTTTGTTGCATGCAAAGGTTTGTGCAATTGATTGCTCCACCTTTTATCGATTATCTCCCAAACCCAGCCGTATATTTGTTTATCATAACACACATTTACCTACTAAGTAAAAGAATTGAAAGTAACCATTATAGAAGCTAAGATAAAATGTAATATACAATTAGTAGAATACAAAAAAATTAATTTATAATTATACTTTTATTTTTTCCTTTCCACGATCCATTTTCTTGTAGATGTAACCCATAGCAGGCTTTTCATCGCTATCAACCAATCGAAGCATGTCAAACAAGGGGGCCATTGTTTTCAGAGCACAACTCACTCTCTTCTAAAATTTTGAACTCAAAATCATGCTTTCACATCTTTTACCAACTGACATTTTTGAAAAACTATTTTTTTCCCAATCATCTCTAAGAAATATGAACTTTAGGCGTTTTTTCCAATTATATATGCTTTCTAGAGTAAAAAAATGGCAAATTTTGTCACTGCAAGCCTATGTAAGTCCTTTTGTGTGTGTGCTCTCATCATACTCAACACTTGAGAATGTTTGTAATGAATACCACCAATTGCCTTGCTTTTCCGGAAATGTTCTTCAACTCTTTCAATTATCCTATATATTCCAACATCATATCTATACAATGTGCAGCACAAAGAGTCCAAACTAAATGCTTCCTCTTATCCATAAATAATTTACCTGCTTTCACATAGTTTGAGGTATTATCAATAACAACTTGAACCATATTCTCCTCCCAAACTTCAACAATATCATTCAACAATGCAAAAAGCAAATTTGCATCTTTTACTTCATTTGATGCATCAACTGATTTCAAAAACATTGTTCCCAAAAGGCAATTAACAAAAAAATTAATGAGTGTACACCCTTTTGTATCCATGTTTGGACCAATGCACTTTGTATTGGTCCAAGAACTCCTTCATTTTCTTCATTTCTTTATTCAAAAGTAGTTCTCGCAACTCGTGATATGATGGAGGCTTCATCACTGGTTCAAATTGGCCTATAGCTTCAATCATACTGTAAAATGAAGGCAACTTCGCTGTATTAAAAGGTATTCCACCGTCATAAAATCACCTATTAATGTACTTGTACACTGTTTCTCTTTTTTTCTTTTTGAAGCAATTTTCAAACATAGTTTGTTTGTTTGCTTGCCTTCCTTTCTCTGTTGAATCATTTTGAAAGTATAGATCCATAGCCCTTTTGGTCTAAAGCCGAATGTACTACTCCCCTCCATCTATGAAACTGCATTCACGTCCTTCACCATAATCGGAAGCTGAGAATAAACTTTCATTTCTTTCGTATATATTAACCGTCGCTCTCTTATTTTTTTCATCTCTATTCTTCTTTGATTCCTCCATGTACTTCCATGTACTTAGAAAGTACTTGCTTGATTTCTGCAATTGTTTTATCATAAGCCTTCACTTTTCTTCCAATCCCAAGTAGATGCCGTTTTATTTTATATATACATCCTTTATAAGTTCAACATTTAAGGTATGTCTGTAACACCCCAAAATTTCAAGCTTGCAAACCTTTCAAAAAAAAAACAGACAAGAGACTAAAAAGGAATCTCTTCATCTCAGAGATGGTTTACGAAATCAGCGGAAGACTATACTTTTATTAATTTCAAAAACGCAAGCTGACAACTTTGAGCGCGTTAGCTAAAAGAACCAAAATGCACAACACATGCTACTTGCAAACACTTGGAAAAGTCACTTTCATTTAAGAAGTTCTCCAAATAGTACAAAATTTGGATATTCCAAGGAAAATCCGTTACAAAACCCCAAACAACAGGACGCGAGCTAAGAGCAGGAAGAAGAACGTCTTGGAGCCATCTTGCCATCGCGCCATCGCCTGTGGTGTACCTAATCATCACCTGTACCCATAGAATGGGTTAGTTTCGCGAAAAACTAGTAGGTGCACATGAGAGACTACAAGGAACTGAATTATGCAATTTAATTCAGTAGATTACGCAGTTTAAAGCAAATATGCAGTTAAACAGGTAAGCAATGCATGCAGATAACTAGTTCAAACGCGTAAGTAGTGCAAGCGAATAAGTAGTGCAAGTGAATAAGTAGTGCAAGTGAATCAGTAGTGCAACGAATCAGTAATGCAACAAATCAGTAGTGCAGCGAATCAGTAGTGCAGCGAATCAGTAGTGGAACGAATCAGTAGTGCAGTGAATCAGTAGTGCAGCGAATCAGTAGTGCAAGGAATCAGTAGTGCAAGCGAGTCGGTGGTGCAAGCGAGTCGGTAGTGCAGGCGAGTCTCACGGTTCAGCAACCAATGTGAACAGACTTTATGTTCCGATATTACTGGCCTGCGGGTACGCGTAGGCAAAACATAGAAACAACTGAGACTAGTTCGGGCGTCTATTATTCTATGTATTTTCAATAACCCGAATAGCTAGTTGAGTCCGCTCCAAAGGGGACGGCTTTAGCCGAGAGAGGATTCCCCAGAGGCTGAAAAGCAGTGCCACTGATGCATCCAACTTCTGCAGAAGTGTTGAGCCAACTATTGTAGCCCCTTTCCCCTAACTCCAATGACTGGGGAGGCCGGATCATTGCCCGTGGGGTGGTTGTTAACAACCTGTCCATTGGAGTTTTTGTACCGATCTGTCCTCTCCCTTGACAGACAACCAGAAGCGAACGGGTGCGTTAGGGGTTGCTTAACTAACGACCCATTCTATGCTGTGGTCTTTAAACCACTCGAGCATCTTGCCTGTGAAGGCGAATGTGAGGCCATTTATGTGATTACAACAGTTTGCATTTAGCGTTGTTCGAGGTCGCGCCACCGTCTCATCCGATCATCGCAGTACTAGACGTGTCGTACACGACTACAAGTACTATAGGATAAAGGGGGTATAGCTCCTCAATAGAAGCCTCAACAGGAGTGTTTCACAAAGATGTAAAGTTTATCAACTTTACTCTATCTTTTGAAACTGCAGTACCTTGTGCCAACATGATGCATGTGATTATCTCGAATCACATCCGCTATCGAGGTATCTACATGTCTCGCATGACTCGATACCGGCCTCGATAGATGGGATACGGGTTTCTCAACAGAACACCCGCTAAGAAGTTCGCTCGCTCCCGACTAAACTCTAGTCGCAAGAGGGAGAGTGGTAAATGCTTCTTGCATCCTCCACGAGGATGCCCTTAAGGCATCCGCAAAGAGCAAGACCATGCACGTCATCTGCAATAGCAAGGCAATACCAACACAAATGCAAAAGCAAGAGCCTAGGCGCAGAGCGCGATGGCAAGGTAAAGGGCAAGGATTGCGAAACCGCATCCTTGAGTGAAGTGGATACTCGTATAAATATATATATATATTCATTCAATGGTCGCTTTTAGTTCAATTGAACTTAATTCAATTATCCAAGTCTTCTGTGCAATTTTTCCCCTACCTTGGAGGGTTACGAGCATGCTGACGTACACGATTGACGGCTTGGGTCGCGGAGCGCGAGTGGGATCCGTCGTAGCTGCAAATATGCGATATTAACAAGCAAACTCTGACAAAAGCAAAAGCAAGGCAAAGACTCGACTTTGCCGATACATAAGGTTGGGGCCAACCGTCCCAATTGACTCGAAAAGAAGATGGGGTAGGATCAAAAGACTCTAGCTGCCAAAAGAGGGATGTAGCCCATGCGAGCAAATGACTCACGCTACTAGGAATTCCTCGTTGGAGACCAACAATTGTAATGATCTGTCCCCATCACGATGTAGCTTCCAAAGATTTCCCGGGCCTGTCGGCCAAGGGTATAGGCTCGCACACAAAGGGCAGGGGGCCATCGGCCCCTGCTGGCAAAAAAGAAAGGCAGGGGCCGATGGCCCCTGCTGGCAAAAAGAAGAAAGGCAGGGGCCGATGGCCCCTGCTGGCAAAAAAGAAAGACAGGGGGCCCATCGGCCCCAGCTGGCAACAAAAGAAAGGCAGGGGCCGATGGCCCCTGCTGGCAAAAGAAAGACAGGGGCCCATCGGCCCATGCTGGCAAGAAGGCAGGGGCCGATGGCTCCTGCTGGCAAACAGAAAAGCAGGGGCCATAAGCCCCTGCTGGCTAGCAAAAAGAGAGGCAGGGGCCCATCGGCCCCTGCTGGCAACAAGAAAGGCAGGTGCCATAAGCCCCTGCTGGCTCGCAAAAAGGAAGGAAGGGGCCCATCGGCCCCTGCTGGCACACGGAAAGGCAGGGGCCAATGGCCCCTGCTGGCGCAACTAAATGGGACAGGGAGGAGGGGCTCGACCCCTCCCCTGCCATAGCCAAGAACAGGGAGGAGGGGCTCGGCCCCTCCCCTACCGTAACGGAAGCAAGGAGGGGGGCTCAGCCCTCTCCCCTACCATAACGGAGAGCAGGGAGGGGTGTCGGGCCCCTCCCCTGCAAAAAAGGGGGCACAGGGAGGGGGTTTGACCCCTCCCGTGGGCACACAGAGATGTGAGGGAGAGAGAGAGAGAAGAGACGGAGAGGGAAAAGAGGGAGAAAGAGAAAGCGATGGCGTACCAGGGGGTTTTCGGAGGAAGCTCGCCGGAAGGAAGGGGGGTCGCCGATGTCGGTGGCGGCGGCTGTTGGGGGTCGCCGGCGTCCGTGACCGTGGACGAGCGAGAGAGGGAAACAGAGAGACAGAGAGCAAGTGGCGGTGAGGGGGGTTTCGTAACCCTCCTGCCGCCTGCCTCGCTGTCTTTTAATGACAGCGAGGGGCGGTGGCCCGGGTCGGATCCGGCCCAAACCAAAATTTTTTATTTTTTTTATATTACATGCTACCCTCCTTAAAATAATTTCGTCCGCGAAATTTCTATAGCATAAATTGGTCAAAATACAAGTCAGGGTATTTATCCCTGATATCTGACTCAAGCTCCCATGTAGATTCACTAATTCCATGGTGTTGCCAACGTACTTTTACAAGAGAAATCGTCTTCGACCTGAGCACTTGGTCTCGACGATCAACGATTGCCACTGGTCTTTCCTCGAACGTCAAGTCCTTTTGGATATCCACATCATCATAATGAATGATGTGCGATGGGTCGTGAACATATCTTCTCAGCATGGATACGTGAAAGACGTTGTGAATCTGAGCGTACTGAGGAGGCAGCGCAATGCGGTAAGCCGCTTCGTCGATCCGTTCCAGGATCTCAAAAGGTCCGACGAATCGTGGACTCAGCTTTCCCTTTTTCCCGAACTGGAAGACGCTCTTGGTAGGAGATACCTTAACAAAAACCATATCTCCTGTTGAGAACACGAGCTCTCTACGTCGACGATCGGCGTAACACTTCTGCCGACTTTGCGCGGTACGCAGACGTTCCCTGATCATCTGCACTTGCTGAGTATAGTGCTGTAGCACTATAGGTGAATCTAGCATTCGTTCACCAACCTCATCCCAGTAAACGGGTGATCGACAAGGCTTCCCGTACAAGGCTTCGTAAGGGGCCATACCGATACTGGCATGGTAACTATTATTGTACACGAATTCTGCCAACCCAGTATGAGAGTCTCATTCTCCCCTCCAGTCTAACATGCACGCTCGCAGCATATCCTCCAAAGTCTGAATCGTGCATTCAGATTGTCCATCAGTCTGAGGGTGGAAGGCGGTGCTGAATTTTAGCTTTGTGCCCAAGGCCAACTGCAGCTGCCCCCAAAACCTGGAGGTGAATCTCGGGTCACGATCAGAGATGATTGACACAAGAATACCGTGCAATCTCACAATCTCCCTAACATAGAGGTCTGCCAAGTTGTCCAGTGACTGACTGAGCCGTATAGGGAGGAAATGCGCCGATTTAGTGAGTCGATCCATGATCACCCAAATCGCATCGTGTTTCCTCCGCGTCCTCGGCAAACCGACGATGAAGTCCATCGTGATGTCCTCCCACTTCCATTGTGGAATCTCCATTTGCTGCATCACTCCACCTGGTCGTTGGTGCTCGATCTTAACCTGTTGGCAAGTCAAGCACTTTGAAACGTACTCGGCTACGTCCCGCTTCATTCCATTCCACCAATATCTGCGCTGCAAATCTTTGAACATCTTTGTGCCGCCTGGGTGGATCGTGTACTTGGACTTGTGGGCCTCAGCGAGAATCTCATCTCTCAAAAAAGGATCTTCTGGCACCCAGAGACGATCCTTACGCCATACACCTCCTTCGTCACTCAGTCGGAAGGGGGTATCGGCCCGCTGTGCTAGAGCCTTCAGCTTTTCGTACTGCGCATCGATCTTCTGACTGACAAAAATCTTTGACAATAGCTCAGGCTGAGCTACCATGCTGGAAAGACTGATCGAAACTGGAGTGACCGCAAACGGTTCCCACGATATCAGATCCTCGATCAGCTTCCACCCCGCAAATAACAAGTTTACAGAAACGCTGGGAGACTTGCAGCTCAGAGCGTCGGCCACAACGTTCGCTTTTCCTGGGTGGTAGGACAAGGTAAAGTCGTAATCCTTGAGGAATTCCAGCCAACGTCGCTGCCTCATATTCAGCTCCTTCTGCGAGAACAAATATTTTAGGCTCTTATGATCTGTAAAAGCCTCGAGCCGCTCCCCATACAAATAGTGCCGCCATATCTTCAATGCGAAGACCACCGCTGCTAACTCCAAGTCATGAGTCGGGTAATTCTTCTCATGTATTTTAAGTTGGCGCGATGCATAGGCGATCACTCTATCGTTCTGCATTAAGACGCAACCCAAACCTGTCCCGGAAGCGTCTGTGTAAATCACGAAGCCGCCTTGACCCGAAGGTAAGGCCAAAATAGGAGCAGTCGTAAGACGTTCCTTCAACATCTGAAAACTGCTCTCACACATGTCGTCCCACACGAACTTAGCTTCTTTCTTCAGGAGCTGCGTCAAGGGTAGAGAGATCTTAGAAAAGTCCTGGATAAATCTTCGGTAATACCCAGCTAATCCAAGAAAACTCTGAATGTCACGAACATTCCTCGGTTGCTGCCAACTGAGTACAACCTCGACTTTTGCTGGATCCACGGACACACCTTCCTTGGAGATGACATGTCCCAAAAACATGATCTCCTCGAGCCAAAACTCGCACTTAGAGTACTTAGCGAACAACCGCTCCTTTCGCAAGGTTTCGAGAATAACTCTCAAGTGCTCACGATGTTGCTCCCAGCTATCTGAATACACCAAGATGTCGTCGATAAACACGATCACGAAGGTGTCCAAAAAGGGTTTGAACACCCTATTCATGAGATCCATGAATGCTGCAGGAGTGTTAGTGAGTCCAAAGGGCATGACCGTAAATTCGTAATGCCCATACCTGGTCCGGAAGGCCGTCTTGGAGATATCATCTCCCTTAATTCTGAGTTGATGGTACCCAGATCTAAGGTCGATCTTTGAGAAGATCCTGGCCCTCTGCAACTGATCGAACAGATCCTCAATGCGTGGCAACGGGTACTTATTCTTTATTGTCGCCTGGTTAAGCATCCGATAATCGATGCACAACCGCAATGATCTGTCCTTCTTTTTCACGAACAAGACGGGAGCTCCCCTGGGCGAGACACTGGGGTGAATGAATCCCTGATCCATCAACTCCTGCAACTGCTTCTTGAGTTCTTCGAGCTCGGCTGGCGCCATCCGATATGGAGCCTTAGAAATTGGCGCAGTACCCGGCAGCAACTCGATGCTGAACTGCACCTCGCGAGGTGGAGGAAGGCCTGGCAGTTCCTCCGGGAAGACGTCTGGAAAATCACGAACAATCTCCAAGTCTCCCATCGGGACTCGCGTTGGCCCGGACTGGATGACACTGACCAAAAAGGCAGTGCATCCCTTCCTCAGGTAGCTCTGCGCCTTCAACGACGAAATCAACTTGCTCGCCTGAACGGGTGTCACGATCTTGAATTCCATCTTGGGCATTCATGGTGGAGATAAAACAATCCTGCTATCTCGGCAAAAAATCTTGGCATGATACTTGTGCAGCCAATCCATGCCTAGGATGACGTCAAATTCTGTCATCACTAGCAGGATAGCACAAGCAGGTAAATGCCGATCTGCTAAGACTACGTCCAACTCTGGTACGTAGGCCGCACAAATGGTATTTTTCCCAATCGGGTTATACACTTCAAGTGTATTATGCAAGGGTTTTACAGGTATGTGCAAACACTCGGCAAAATTTACCGAAATAAAAGAGTGTGTGGCACCACAATCAAAAAGCACAAAAGCCGCTTGGTTAGCGACAAAAAGGGTACCTTGCACTAGGTCGCCCTTGGTCAACTGCTCAGCCTTGGCTGAGTAGACGCGTCTCGGTGCCCTCCTTTGACCGCTCGTCTGTGATGGTGGCGACTGATACTGCTGTTGCGGCAGTGGTGGCCGAGGGATCAAAGGTGCTCTGCTGGTCTGCCTGGAATCATCAGCCGCCTTTTTGCGGCAATCACGGACGTAGTGGCCCATCTTGCCACAATACAGGCATCCGCCTGTGTCGAGCGGGCACGCCTGCCCAAAGTGAGATCGCTGGCATCTGGGGCATACGCTGCCAACCTGTTGCCTGGCTGGAGGGTTGCCTTGTGGCCGCTGACGCTTCGAAGGAGGATATCGTTTCCTTCCTCCTTCGCTCTTCACAGGAAGGAGCGGTCGTTTGCCTGGGTCGCCGGAAGGTGTCTTCGGCTCACCACCCGTAGCGGGTGGCCTCCTGCCCTGAGCACTCTTAGTGCGCTCCCATGCTTCACTCAGAACGGTGGCGGCAGCAACTGCCGCAGAGAAGGTCGAGGGCATGCTCGTTAGGACCCGATGCATGAGTCCCTCCTTCAGCCCCCGAACAAACTTTCCTGCTCGCTCGCGATCATCCGCGAACAAGTTAGGGCAGTAGGGTTCCAAACTCTGGAATTTGGCGATGTAATCCGTCAAACCCGAATTGCCCTGGCAGAGCTCCAAGAACTCCACCTTCTTCTTCTCCCTTGCGTGAGGCGGGAAGTAGTTCTCCAAGAAAGCCTTTCTGAAAGCTTTCCAAGGAATGGGCGAAATCCCCAAAAACTGCACACCCCGCGTCATGTCCCACCAAATGCGGGCATTCCCCTTCAGCCTGAAGGTCCCGAATAGCGTCTTCTTGTCATCGGGCACTGACAAGACCTCGAACACTCGTTCCACCTCCTTCACCCAGCTATCGGCCATGTCTGGGTCGGGCTTGCCGTCGAAGGTCGGGGGATCAAGCTTCAAAAATTTCTCATACGTCACTGCGGTATGCGGGATCGGCTCAGGAACGGGCGCTGGTTCCCTTTGGGAAAGAATTTGGTCTCGCATAGCCGCTGCCAGGGAACCTAGGGAATCCATCACGAATCGCCGCTGATCTGACCATTCGTCAGCAGACCCTTCGTTCGAGTTCCTTGCCATCCTTGGAGTAAACAAGGAATACCCATAATTAGAAATTTTAGGAAGCTCAAAACAAGCAAAAACATAAGTACTATTCATGTTTAACATGAGTAGTTTATGTAACCCCAGCAATGCTGGTACATACACAAAACATGTCAAGCCACTTAACTTAACAATGCCTTATACACCTACTAAGCAAGAGGAAAAGTATACTCACAGCGCGATGCGGATGCTCAATGGTCAAGAATCCTTGCTTCCCTTAGCTCTGATACCAAGTTGTAACACCCCAAAATTTCAAGCTTGCAAACCTTTCAAAAAAAAAACAGACAAGAGACTAAAAAGGAATCTCTTCATCTCAGAGATGGTTTACGAAATCAGCGGAAGACTATACTTTTATTAATTTCAAAAAGGCAAGCTGACAACTTTGAGCGTGTTAGCTAAAAGAACCAAAACGCACAACACATGCTACTTGCAAATACTTGGAAAAGTCACTTTCATTTAAGAAGTTCTCCAAATAGTACAAAATTCGGATATTCCAAGGAAAATCCGTTACAAAACCCCAAACAACAGGACGCGAGTTAAGAGCAGGAAGAAGAACGTCTTGGAGCCATCGCGCCATCGCCTGTGGTGTACCTAATCATCACCTGTACCCATAGAATGGGTTAGTTTCGCGAAAAACTAGTAGGTGCACATGAGAGACTACAAGGAGCTGAATTATGCAATTTAATTCAGTAGATTACGCAGTTTAAAGCAAATATGCAGTTAAACAGGTAAGCAATGCATGCAGATAACTAGTGCAAACGCGTAAGTAGTGCAAGCGAATAAGTAGTGCAAGTGAATAAGTAGTGCAAGTGAATCAGTAGTGCAACGAATCAGTAGTACTGCGAATCAGTAGTGCAACGAATCAGTAGTGCAGCGAATCAGTAGTGCAACGAATCAGTAGTGCATGGAATCAGTAGTGCAAGCGAGTCGGTGGTGCAAGTGAGTCGGTAGTGCAGGCGAGTCTCACGGCTCAGCAACCAATGTGAACAAACTTTATGTTCCGATATTACTGGCCTGCGGGTACGCACAGGCAAAACATAGAAACAACTGAGACTAGTTCGGGCGTCTATTATTCTATGTATTTTCAATAACCCGAATAGCTAGTTGAGTACGCTCCAAAGGGGACGGCTTTAGCCGAGAGAGGATTCCCCAGAGGCTGAAAAGCAGTGCCACGGATGCATCAAACTTCTGCAGAAGTGTTGAGCCAACTATTGTAGCCCCTTTCCCCTAACTCCAATGACTGGGGAGGCCGGATCATTGCCCGTGGGGTGGTTGTTAACAACCTGTCCATTGGAGTTTTTGTACCGATCTGTCCTCTCCCTTGACAGACAACCAGAAGCGAATGGGTGCATTAGGGGTTGCTTAACTAACGACCCATTCTATGTTGTGGTCTTTAAACCACTCGAGCATCTTGCCTTTGAAGGCGAATGTGAGGCCATTTATGTGATTACAACAGTTTGCATTTAGCGTTGTTTGAGGTCGCACGACCGTCTCATCCGATCATCGCAGTACTAGACGTGTCGTGCACGACTACAAGTACTCTAGGATAAAGGGGGTATAGCTCCTCAATAGAAGCCTCAACAGGAGTGTTTCACAAAGATGTAAAGTTTATCAACTTTACTCTATCTTTTGAAACTGCAGTACCTTGTGCCAACATGATGCATGTGATTATCTCGAATCACATCCGCTATCGAGGTATCTACATGTCTCGCATGACTCGATACCGGCCTCGATAGACGGGATACGGGTTTCTCAACAGAACACCCGCTAAGAAGTTCGCTCGCTCCCGACTAAACTCTAGTCGCAAGAGGGAGAGTGGTAAATGCTTCTTGCATCCTCCACGAGGATGCCCTTAAGGCATCCGCAAAGAGCAAGACCATGCACGTCATCTGCAATAGCAAGGCAATACCAACACAAATGCAAAAGCAAGAGCCTAGGCGCAGAGCGCGATGGCAAGGTAAAGGGCAAGGATTGCGAAACCGCATCCTTGAGTGAAGTGGATACTCGTATAAATATATATATATTTGTATGTATATATATATATATATATTCATTCAATGGTCGCTTTTAGTTCAATTGAACTTAATTCAATTATCCAAGTCTTCTGTGCAATTTTTCCCCTATCTTGGAGGGTTACGAGCTTGCTGACGTCTTGCGGACCTACAAGATTGACGGCTCGGGTCGCGGAGCGCGAGTGGGATCCGTCGTAGCTGCAAATATGCGATATTAACAAGCAAACTCTGACAAAAGCAAAAGCAAGGCAAAGACTCGACTTTGCCGATACATAAGGTTGGGGCCAACCGTCCCAATTGACTCGAAAAGAAGATGGGGCAGGATCAAAAGACTCTAGCTGCCAAAAGAGGGATGTAGCCCATGCGAGCAGATGACTCACGCTACTAGGAATTCCTCGTTGGAGACCAACAATTGTAATGATCTGTCCCCATCACGATGTAGCTTCCAAAGATTTCCCGGGCCTGTCGGCCAAGGGTATAGGCTCGCGCACAAAGGGCAGGGGGCCATCGGCCCCTGCTGGCAAAAAAGAAAGGCAGGGGCCGATGGCCCCTGTTGGCAAAAAGAAGAAAGGCAGGGGCCGATGGCCCCTGCTTGCAAAAAAGAAAGACAGGGGCCCATCGGCCCCAGCTGGCAACAAAAGAAAGGCAGGGGCCGATGGCCCCTGCTGGAAACAAGGCAGGGGCCGATGGCCCCTGCTGGCAAACAGAAAAGCAGGGGCCATAAGCCCCTGCTGGCTAGCAAAAAGAGAGGCAGGGGCCCATCGGCCCCTGCTGGCAACAAGGCAGGGGCCGATGGCCCCTGCTGGCTCGCAAAAAAGAAGGCAGGGGCCCATCGGCCCCTGCTGGCGCAACTAAAAGGGACAGGGAGGAGGGGCTCGGCCCCTCCCCTACCGTAACGGAAGCAAGGAGGGGGGCTCAGCCCTCTCCCCTACCATAACGGAGAGCAGGGAGGGGTGTCGGGCCCCTCCCCTACAAAAAGGGGGCACAGGGAGGGGGTTTGACCCCTCCAGTGGGCACACAGAGAAGTGAGGGAGAGAAAGAGAAGTGACGGAGAGGGAAAAGAGGGAGATAGAGGAAGCGATGGCGTACCAGGGGGTTTTCGAAGGAAGCTCGCCGAAGAGGAGCTCGCCGGAAGGAAGGGGGGTCCCCGATGTCGGTGGCGGCGGCTGTCGGGGGTTGCCAGCGTCGGTGACCCTGGACGAGCGAGAGAGGGAAACGGAGAGACAGAGAGCAAGTGGCGGTGAGGGGGGTTTCGTAACCCTCCTCCCGCCGGCCTCGCTGTCTTTTAATGACAGCGAGGGGCGGTGGCCCGGGTCGGGTCCGGATTCGGCCCAAACCAATTTTTTTTTTTTTTTTTTGATATTACAATGTCACAGAATTCACATCTTGTTTATCCTTAATATAGGCCCACTCCCATGCTGGATCACCTGATTTTCTCTTAAAGTTCTGAATATGTTCCAAATTTGAAAATGTGGACCCACTAGCACTTGCAGATGAAGCCCCCTTCCATTGTTCTAAAAAATGATAAGAATCTAAAAAAAGGCAACATCTAAATTTGCTAAATAAAAAGGAGTAAGCAACAAATAACATATCAGCAAAATATGAATTCATAATAAAAAAACCCTTAAGTTTCTTTTTGTAATTGCAGCACACATTTAATGACAACTTTAACAGGAGCAAACCCTAGGTTTTTTATTAACTATAAAAAAGTTTAGGTGTGTTTTTAACAATATTGAAAACTTAGATGTGTTTTTTATAATCAACCAAAATTTAGGTGTTTTTTTTAAAATGTCCCCCAAAAAACATAGTTAAACCTAATTTGAGTTGGGTTCTGGTCATTATTTTATGCCTATCCTAATGTTTGGGTTTGGGCTCAGTCAGATACCAGACATGGATCCGGCCCATTGACTGCCCAAGATGAGATCTGTGAACTTATACCCAAACAAATGTTTATCTGTGCACTTATACCCTAACAAATGTATATATGTGCCCACACATGCAACATTGGAAATAGCCAGTAACAAAAATTGGAGTGTGGCTGAGATTTGTTCGGATCACAGTAAATCTTTTTAGAAGAATTTCTAACTTGTCCGCACGAGAATTTGTAGGGGATTTTCAAAAAATGATTGGTTTTCTTTCATAGAATCAGTAATTTAGAGAAAAAGTCAAAAGGAAATTTACAAAAGCCAACAAGCGAAAGTGTTTGGTTTATAAGAGGAAAAAAAAGAGAAAAACATAACTGCCACAACATAGATGAAAATATTATTCATGGCAACATTGATCCCAATTTCATGGAGATACTCTTTACACTGGTGTATAAAGCAGAGCTACCAGAAGCTTCTTAGATAGGTGGGAAGCTCGCTTCCTGGAAACTCGCTTCAGAAGCGTGATACTCCTCGCTTCCGAAACTTGATGAGAACCTCGATTCCCCCATGCTTCTCCTATGCTTTCCACACGCCTCATCTATTCTTCTTATATGTTCTCTTACTCAACTTTTCTTGTTTTTTATGTGTTTTCTCTCACTTTTCTCACTCACTTCCATGTGCTTTCTCTAAATTGGTAGTCATCATTTTTAGATTTTGTTATACATTTAATTCTTACACTAAAAAAACATGAAATTTAATATTCGTCACTTTTATTTTAGTTTTTATTTGTGTTTCATTTTGATTTTCATTCAATTCATATATTTCTTTTATTTATTCTTCGCTTCCCGCTTCCTATATATTTTAAAATTCATTGCTTCTCGCTTCCGCTTTCTGTATCGTTTCCCGCTTCCGTTTCCTAGTCTGGCAACCTTGGTATAAAGTGATCGTAATAAACCGATAATTCTATTTAGTACAAATATGACACCCAACAGTTTGCTTCATCACTCTTTTTTTTTATAGGCAAGCCATCACTGAGCATTTGATCTTTCTAGATTTATATTCTGATCAAATATATCACACTCACATCATTGGAATCACACCACGGAGCCAGCCCAAATTGTGAAGTGTGAACTCAAAAGAACAGTTTAAAAATGTTAAAAAAAATGTGAAATGTTAAACAAAATGCTACCAAATAATGTCCCAAAATATGATGAAGAAAACCGTGGCACCAACAGCTTGAAACACTGAACACATTATTAGAATACTTTAATTCTTTTTCTTCACTTACCTTTGTTTGTAAGGTTCATATGGAGAGTACAACTTTTAAGAGAGAGAGAGAGAGAGAGAGAGAGAGAGAGAGAGAGGTAGCGGTACCTGTAGAGGGAGGAGAAGGTGGACCTTCTTCGGCTCTGCCCTAGCGAGAGAAAGGAGAGAGAACGGAGCGAGAGAGAGTGGAGCGAAAAAAGGGGAAAAATGACCCTTTTCCCCCTTTTATACATGTTGATAACAGTCAACGGAAAAAAAATACCTACCTAGGCTTATGCCTAGGCACCACCTTTGACAACTAAGCTTACCACTAACTAATTGTAAAATCCATAAGTACCCCTGAAAAAATGAAATGTACACATAAATACAAAGAGGGGGTACCACACTAAATGTAATACACATATGATACATAAGTCTCATATGTGATTTAACATAAGAAGCGAGAATATAGCTGTAAATTCATAAAACGATATTAAAGGCAAAATATCACAATATTTTAAAAATATCATAAATTTATATATGTCATGATATTATCGTGATAATATCATGATATTATAAGGTGCCTTTTACTTTTTATTATATCTTAACTATGTTTTTCTTCTTTCTTTTGTTT